>NW_026294436.1:0-625833 GCF_007827085.1 Peromyscus californicus insignis
AATCAGATTCAGGACTCCATTCTTGCAAGGTAAGTGCTTTGTAAACTGAGCTAGATTCTCAGTCTCCAAAATATTTTTCTTATGAAATTCAGAAATACTTGTAAATGCTCTGAATTTCATAAGAAAAATATTTTGGAGACTGAGAATCTAGCTCAGTTTACAAAGCACTTACCTTGCAAGAATGGAGTCCTGAATCTGATTCTTGGAATGTGTTTTCGTGCTCCTCTCACGTGATCCAGATAAGAGTGAATTTACTTCAGCTGTTGTTGAATTCATGTACCTCTTTGGAAAAACCTATTTTGCCACACATGGCTGTCCTTGTGATTGAACACATTATTCATGTTACTTTTCTAAAACTGAAAGTATAAAATGCCTGGTGATCTGAATAAAGATGACTATTGCATGAGACTTTATTTGCCCTCAATTTTAGGCCTAACTCTCCCATGATTATGCTCAGCACTGACATTATAAAATCAACCATCTCTGGCATTTATTTATTTATTCATTTATTTGTTTATTAATGATCACGTTGCCAACTAGAGAAGTAAACAGGCAGTCACCTTGGGCTTCTTTTCAAGTTCAAGTCCAGTGAGTGATCATGGCTCAAAAAATTATAGTTGATGAGTGAGGAACAACACCCAAGGTGCTTTCCTCTTCATATGCGAATGTGCATGTACATATACCCATGCACATTAGAAAGCTTTTGATATGTTCCATATATGCCTAAACAAATTAACATTTATGAAGCATCTAGCATGCATTTTAGAACAGTAACTAAGTTGGATAAAACTGTTCCTTGCCCTTTCATAATCTTGACCATTTTGAGTGACTATTAACAATTTGCAGATCTCTGTTCTTTGATATCCAGTAATATTTTAAGAACTGGTTATCACAGACCTACACATACAAGCTCTTGTCTTTAGCACAGCTGACGTAGGAAAACTCAGCTACCACAGTCTAAAGGGCACATTCCTGGGCATCTCATATATGCTAGGAATGGCACAGGCTGGATGACACTGTCATCGTCCATGACTTCCTGATTACTGATATAAGGAAGGCTATGACAATGGTGTTTGTTCCTGTATTCCATTGCCTTTCTTTTTTCTTTTCCTCTGTAGTCTTTTGATTTTTGAAAGGTTACATTTTAATTAATTTTCTTTTCTTCACTTTCCTTTCCTCGGTTCCTCCTCAACTGCCTCTTTCTTTTCCTTTTTTATTTTAACTTTCTGTGTACGTGTGTGGGCAGTAAGTGGTTTACACAGTAAGCTATCTTCCCAGTTTATGTTCCCTCTCTCTTCCTTTTTTCCTTTTCTTCTTCACCTCCTTCCCTTTTTCTTTCCTTCTTTCCTTGATTTTCTTTATTTCTTTTTCCTTTCTCTTATTTTTTTTTTACTTTAAAAGCTTTATTTTTTATTTTATTTTTAATTATGTGAAAGTCTGTGTGGCTATGTGTATGTGAATTTAGGTGCCCTCAGAAGACCCTTGGAGAAGTTACAAGAGATTTGAGCCACCTAAAGTGCAATCTGGGTTTTGAACTTGAGTCTTCTTTAAGAACACTATGGGCAATTAACTTCTTATCCATCTCTATAGTTTTTATTTCCTTCCTTCTTCCCTTCCTCTTTTGATTCTTCTTACTCATCCTTATCCCCCCTAGTTTTCTCTCTCCCTCTCTCTCTACCATTTTTCCTTCCTCCCTTTCCTCCTCACTTTCTGCTTTCTCTTTTCTTGTTTTTGAGGAATGTATTGTTAAATGATGTGATTTTTATTTTACTAAATCTTCTGCTTTATTTACTCATATTCAGATGTTGAACCCTCTCAATTTTGAATTATATTATTGAATATTTTAGCTTCAAATATTTCATTTAGTTTCTTTTTCTACATTCTTTATATTATCATATTGCTGTCTAGAGGGCCAGCCTCCAGTAGCACAGGGGATGCAAAAAAAAAAAATCCACAATGCCAGCAAGAAATAAGAGGGGTAGTAGAAAAGAAAACACAGGTGCTCTGATGGTAATTTTCTCTTTTACTTCATCTTCAAAAACTCACCTCTGAAAAATCTTTCTGTCTCCACACAGCTACATATCTCCTCATACAGCTACATATTTTTTTCTATCCAGCTGCATATCACTCTTCTACATGGCTACACTTCTCTTTTTTACACAGCTTTCTCCAATGGTAAAAACACTGGGCACACATGCGTTACATTTTGAGGGTCAGAGAATTCTGATAACACATGGAAAAAAATCACACAATTTCTGTAAAGCTAGATATGTCTTGCTGACCAGCCAGTGATGGTAGTACTTAGCTGTCAGCCAAATTCCCTGATGTGCAGTCTGTAAAACAGAGTCAGGAAGCCATAGGCTGAGTATTCAGGATTTCTCAATGGAGAATGACATTGAAATTCAGGACCTAAACAATAAACAGTTAGTTGGCTGTACCTTGAGTCCTTCATCATAAAACTGATGTTAGGGGTACATGCAGACAGTCAGTTGCTGAGACAGTCTGTGCAGGGAGTTATGTCTTTAATATTATCAGCAAGATTTTTGTAAGTGAAGAACTGACACAAAAGTTCTTTTATGCCTGATCTTGGTTCAACAACCAGACACCTGGGAATCTATCCTTGTGAAATTCATTTGAAGTGGCAACCAGTCTACTTTGAATTTTCTCTGAGGTCTTAAGTCAGCTAAATGTATAAACAGTTGCCTATGTCAGCCTGAGCTATGAAACATATCCTAGTATTATTTCTATTTATTGAAATCATACAGCTTAGGAAGACATCATCTTCCTGACCATCCACAGTTATATGTGTGCCCAATAGATGGAATATATACACAAGATAAACACACAGGCAGTGGAGAAAATACCCATAACTATTTTTTTTAGGGAAGAAATGTAGTAGAACATGAGAAAAATAACAGACAGAAGCAACCAGTTTTCAGAGTGTGGTCCTGTAAGCCTTTCTTGATGAGGCTCCTCCCCTATAAAGTTACTCATCTGATGGGTACATAGCTAAATTATTAATTGCCATCATTGTATTTATGTTATGGCCTATGACTTTTTGTAATCCTCACTTTCTACATGCATTATTTTTCTAAACATGCAGAATATATATGTTACCAGTTAAATGTTAAATTCAATAATTCATATGCATCATTCCTTACCTATGGTTCTCTAGATCATTGACTAGTATGCTTCATGAAGGGAGATGGAACAGAAGCAAGGAACAAGGTTCAAAATGGCTGTGGGTATGAATGGAGACAATCCTCCAGAAGACAAACTTCAGTCAATCTGTTCAACTTTGTTCCAGAATATAAGGAATACATAGAATTTGGAAGCCTGGGGACAAACCATAATTTGTATTAAGTGGCATGCTCCTATCACAATGCTCCACATCTGGCAGTAGGTTCCTATAGCTTTGCTCCTAGCACAGATGTTATTAGCAGGAATCAGTGCCTAGGGTCAAGTTAAAGATGAATCGGGCATCTGGCTTAGAGACAGGAATCTGGTTTAGAGACAGGTATCTGCTTCTAGACAGTTTTCAGATAAAGTCAGTCCTCCAGGCCCAGGGACATTCTCTGCATAAGGGAAGGTAAAGGCAGGAAGTTCTGCTGGTGAGGGACAGAGTCTTATGCTGTTGAGCTATTGAAATAAGCTGCCAGGACATGTGGAGACTGCAACTAGTCAGCAAAAACCTTCCATCACTTACCTAAAAATATTTGGTTCCATTTACTCATGGTCATCCATGGTGTGAAACAGTTAAGTAAATAATTATAAAAGCACACAGTATATAGGTTTCTAATCATGTACTTTGCAGAACAGAACAGTAAAATTTTGAATTATCCAAGTCTTTTTGACCAAAATATTACTCACTATTTGTTTAGTATAGTCTCACTCAGTGTCCAACCTACCCACTAGCCTATCTCACTAAAGCTGAGTTAAATATGCTGGAGAGATGCTAAGTGGGTAAGAACAATTGATGCTTTGACACAGGACCTTGATTTGGTTCTTCTCCTGTGAGGATGACTTCACTCATTTCACTATGACAGGGTATCATATTCACCAATAACTATATTGCCATTGATATGATAAAACCAGATAATATCAGCAGAGAATGAGAACAGAATGAAATTCTGAACCATAATGCTGTGACAGGTCACCTGCCAGGGACTGCTCAGATGCCCTTGAAACAGAATGCCATTTATGGTGATATTTTAATTATACTGAAATATGATTTTATTTGTATGTTAATAAATAAAGTTCTCTGGGGGTCAGAGCTAATAGCAAGTCATAGCAGAAACTGGGCGGTATTGGTGCATGCCTTTAATCCCAACTCTTGGGAGGCAGAGCTAGGCGGATCTCTGTGTGTTCAAGGATACAGCCAACATGGAGACACATGCCTTTAATCTCAATACCAACCATAGAAGACCTGGAGGTCTGTACAGACAGGTAGTGACGAGGAGGTCATGTGGTTGGGTTTACAACCAATGAGAAGGCAGAATAGAAAGTCTATAAAAAAGACAAACAGACAGGAAGTAG
Organism: Peromyscus californicus insignis; assembly: GCF_007827085.1. Classification (NCBI taxonomy): domain Eukaryota; kingdom Metazoa; phylum Chordata; class Mammalia; order Rodentia; family Cricetidae; genus Peromyscus; species Peromyscus californicus. The sequence continues at coordinate 4,537 of NW_026294436.1, forward strand.
GTCTCTTGCTGAAGAGGACAACAGCAGCAGTGAAGGGTAAGGCTCTTACCTTTGACCTCTTGGGCTTTCATCTCTGCATTGGCTCTGTGTTTCTTATTTAACAAGACCATTCATCTACAGCCATTTCTTCTTTTCTGAGTGAATATTAACAGGTTTTGCTAATTGAATTTTAGAAGAATGCTAAACTTGCATTGGCTAATTACAGAGCAGCATAATGACCCAAGAGTCTTAGTTACTCTCTCACTGATATGAAAAACACTCTTACAATAGAAACTTATAGAAGAAAACGTTCATCGTAACACAGTTCAAGGATATATTACATCATGGAGAGAATCAAGAAAATAAGAGCTTAAAGCATCTGGTCACACTGAATCCAGTGCCACAATACAAAGAATAATGAAAGCATGAACACTACTGCTCAGCTTACCTTTCCTGTTTTGTAAGTTGAAATCCCCTGCCTAGGGAATGGTCCCTATCACAATTAACATACATTTTCATGCATCAGTTAATGCAATCAAAACAATCCCTTATAGAGGGTATCAGACAAAAACCTAAATCTAGATAATCCTTCACAACTGTGACCTGACTTTGCTCAGTGACCATTTCCAAGGTGATTGTAGATTATGTCAAGTTCACAATCAGCACTAACAATCACAACTCCACTCCTTGTTAGTCTGGTACTCAAGAATACCACATTTAAGTCATGACCTTACACCCTATGTCCCCATAAGCTCATAGACCTTATAATATAAAAATCTCTACAGTCATTAACAGTTTTATGACATTAAGTATGAGTTCCTTCAAAATCAAAACTAAGTTATATACTTCTAATGTATTAGTATTTATAATATAAACATTTCTGTTCCAAAAGAAAATAATTAGGGCATAGCAGAGAAATGACTGAAGCAAAACAAAACCAAATTCAGCATGTAAAACACCAAAATCCAGGAACTCTGAGTCTAGCATCTGTACATATGACAAAAGCAGCTTAGCTATAATAGGAGAAGGCATGTCCCCTATTGTGTTGTTGTATGCAGCACACAACCTCTGCCTTGGGTTGAATCCACCACTTGTATTCAACCGTCCTTGGCACACCTCCCATGGTTCTGGCCTCTCCAACAATTTGTGGTCTCCAATGAAGCCAAAACTTTAACTTAATTACTCCATGCAGCTTTATCTCAGGGCCTCCTTGTAGGGATTCTAAAATATTACAAATTGCTTAGATACAGTAACTCTCCAGAATAATGAAGCTAGACTCTAAGACTTTCTCAATTTTTCATGTTTCATCTCTCCAAAACCAGTACTATGTGAATGATACTGCCAGATTCTGCTGCCAGTATGACATGGATCACAGTTACTCTGTGTACTGGGGATCAGAAGACCCTCTATAGGCATTTGTTTTTCAGAAGCAGGGGAAAACTTTGGCATGTTTAGCTTACAGTATTTCTTTTCAAATAATCTTTCTTTTTCATGAGTTGGAGCCTTCCATGGGTGGCTTCTTGAATTTAGGGAACCTTTATTATTTTTTCTGTGCAAAGTAGTTTCTCTTTAATGATGCTAATATCATTAATAGTCATAGCTGAACAATCAAGCTTAACATGTGCCTACTCAGAAACTCCTTTACAAAGTACATGTGAACGTGAGGGTGGAGTCTATAGCTAAAAGGCCTAGAATTCAGTGTGGTCTCTGACTGTGTGATAGCACAGAGGTCAGTGGGTCATAAGTTGTACGTGACATTCCCCTAAGGATGAAGTCTATCTATACAGGAAGGGTATGTGATAAACATTCTGGGTGATCTGTGTGAGTTCTGCCTCTGTAGCCAAAGAGTGGGTGAGCTTTGCCTCCACAGATAGCCAAGAGGTCACCAGATTCTTACCAAAATGCACTCTCAACTTTCTGGAAGGAATTAGGGTATTTGGTTTTATCTCCCCCATTGAGGACCACCATGATTAACACTCCTAGTTCCCTAGTACTTTGTGTACTTTGTGCCCACAATAATATAAGGGAAAGAGAAGTTAATGAGCCCATCATCTGAAACAAGTGGGTTCTCTGATAGGCTTTTCATTTTAATTAATCTTAGTTGAAGTATTTGAAGTAGGGATGACTAGTTTTATTTTTAATTAGAAAAGTCATGTTTATTCTATAAGAAACACCAAGTGCAAAGTGACAAACACTAGAGCTCTAAAATGTAAAGATACAATGTGATACTGAAGGCTAATATTGTAAATTTTGCTGGATCTGGAATTATTTAAAATATAAGCCACTGGACTATCTCATGAGGGATGTTTTTGATCAGATAATTTGAAGCAGAAGACCCACCCTACATGAGTGGCACCTTTTGGTGATCATCCACATAAGAGGACAAGGAAGAAAGAAACTGGCTTTTAGCTGCTTGCCCTCACTCTTTCTGGAAAATTTATCTATTCTGTTCCTGCAGCTTTTCTTTACCAGCATTAGAATCAAATTTGTTAGGCTTCCCATGTAGACACTTTTCAAGAGTTACTCTGTGATAGCAGTAGGCATCACTCTATTTAATCCCTTAACTAGTTAAGTGCTTAATGAGTTGCAGGTAACTGAGCAATAAAAATGCTGAAAATAACTAGGGGATTTACCAAATCCCCTAGTCTTTAGAAAAGTCTTTAGAAAAGCCATCTATCCTTGTGTTGTTGGCTGGAATTTTCATTGTCTTTGAACAAAATGATTGTGCCTGTAGCATCATAAAAATAAGGTATGTTAAGAACGGCGAGCAGAGTTGCCTTAAATATAAGGCGTTGATCAAATGAGGTTTTCAGGCAAATGGATAGATCTAGAAAAAAATCATCCTGAGTGAGGTAACCCAGACTCAGAATGACAAACATGGTATGTACTCACTCATAGGAGGATACTAGATGTGGAACAAGGATGACTGGACTGCTACTCACAACACCAGGGAGGCTACCTGGAAAACAGGACCCCAAGAAAGACAGGGGATCGCCCAATGACAGAGAAATGGATAAAATCTACATGAACAGCCTGGACGATTGAACGCAGCTAAAAACACAGCATGCCTACATCTATGGGACACAGGGAAAGGAATGATGAAGAGGAGGTTTGCCAAAGACTCCAAGTGATATCCCTACCTGCCACCACCACCTCAAGTCCATCACATCCACTGGATCATACGGTCCAAGTGTCAAAGCAGTTGGTTCAACAGCCTGGGCATGATGATGAAGAGCCTTGTCCTGCCTCAGGCCTACTCAAAACCAGCTGCTTTTTGAAGCACTTGTTATACTCACCAGAGTAATTCATTCTGTGAGGAATGTACAGCCTCCAAAATCAAAAATGGATCTCTAAGTCTTGCTTACTAGTAGAAGGTGCTGGGTGTAACAATTGATCTATCAGCCTAGAAAGACCATCTCTGCATGTTCCACACTGCTGGACCCCCGGAAGATTACTGAGCTAGAAGGCCCTTGAAATTGAGTTAGATTTATTCTGCCATTTTCTGCTTTACCAATAAATCTGGAATGGCTCTTATCTCCTAAAAAAAAAAAAAGAAAAAAAATAGGGTATGAAGAAGGGCAGAAGGATGAGCCAGAAATTACACATAAACAAGAAGGTACAAATTGGAATGGATACCACTAAGTCAAGTAATAGATACAGAACTTCATAGAAATGATTGTGTAGGGGGAATCGTACGTGTATGTGTGTGAATATCACATATACCACATGTATGTAGGTATCTGTGTGAGCAAGTGCCTGTGCAAATAAACCTGTGCCTGTAGAGACCCAAATATGACATTAGATTATCTTCCTATATTTTTCTCCATTTCACTTATTAAGGTTTGTTTCAAACCCAGATCTTGCAAGTTTATCTAGTCTAGCTGTCAAGCTTGCCCCAGGGAGCCCCTATCTCTGCTTTCTCAGGTAACAGGTGGCTACCACACCTGCTCAGGTTTTACAGAGTCTGGGAATCTGAATTCTGATCCTCATGCTTGCTAAACAAGCACTTGATCTATACTGATGCAATCCTTCAGCATGAAAACAGGTATTTAATATATCTTCTTTTCATATTGATTTATATACAAAGCCTTTCTCCAATGATGTTTTGAATTATTTTTCAGATTTCATCAAAGAAATAAGCTGGTCACTCAGATTTTGAAGAAGATCTGAAACTCTTTGAATGAAATGAAACTGATATCTACAATGGCCATTGAGCCACACTGGAAACGAGAAAACCAACTTTAAATTCTTCTGGAAGAAAAGGAAGCCAAATCTTTTTACACATTAAGCTGAACAATATTAGATTTTTTTTGTATTGTTAGCCCCTTGTTCAGGATCTAAACAAGAAGTAAAGCAAGTCATTGTGGTTGGAGATACATCAGAAACAATTCTATAATCTGATACTCCTGTTTGATTTATTTCAAATTACTATATATATATATATATATATATATGCCAGCATGCATTGTCTATTTACATATGTACCAGGTGCATATTTTATTCTGCCTGCTACTAGTACCTCAATGTAGATAGTAGCATATTATTTAAACAATAAAATGTCATATTTTCTGATGACAAAACAAAGTATCAAAATTAAACAAGTTACCCCTGTTTTTAATAAAGTTATTATTAATTATCTGGGAGTTCCATATATGTATTCTGCTTGTATTTCATCTACTTCCCCTAGCTCCCAATTACCAACTCAACCTTTTTTTCTTTCTTTCTCTTTCCTTCTTTCTTTCTTTCTTTCTTTCTTTTTTTCTTTCTTTCTTTCTTTCTTTTCTCTCTCTTTCTTTCTTTGTTTTTTTCTATTTTTCTCTCTCCCATAAATACATTGAGTAAACTTTAAGTTGACTGAAGTCTGCTCTAGAATGCAGTCAAGATACTAGGTGACACACCACTGGAGAAAACTAACTTTCCTCTGCAAGCAGTTAGGGAATAGCTCAGGTATGTTGGTACTTTGTCTTCATCTCCCCTTCTCCAAGCTCAGATATTTTCTGGCTTGAACATGTGAAAGATTTGTGTATGCTGATACAGTTGCTATAAATTTATATGTGCATCTTTCCTATTAAGTGCAAAATACTGGTTTCTTGAAGTCATTCTCTACCTCTGACTCTTACAATTTTTTCATAATTTCTTTAAAAAATTCTTGAACCATAAGGGAAGGGAGTATGCCATATATGTTCTACTTAGGTCTTGGCACTCCAAAGCCTTTTTTCTCTGCACCTTAACCAGGTTTTTTTATTTTAATTAATTGCCATCTACTTCAAGAAGAAGTTTCTTTAATGGAAATTGAATGATGGATTCATCTATGGATATAGCAATATGTAACTAGGGGATATCTTCTTATTAAGTTTATTTAACAGAATAATAGTAATAGGTTTCTTTCCCTAGGGACCATGTCCTATCTTGGCTAGAATTCTTGGGCACATTGGCAGCACCAGGTACGGGTTCCATCTCATAGGGCAAACCTTAAATGAAAGTTTTAGAAAAGTGGTTGGTTACTCCCAGAACATTTACGCAGTATTGCACCAGTGGGCATATATTGAGAGTCAGATCATTGTTGTAGCTTTCAGTGTTCACAGCTGGGTAAGATTGATGATTCATTCTCTTCTCTGGTAGCATACATACCATCTTCCAGCATTACTAATATTATCCAGTATAGATGTAGCTTCCAGTTGATTACCAGCTGGATTTCTCCATGCCCCATGACTCAAATATGTGATTCCATTATTAATAAGGTATAAACATAAACTCTTAGGGTAACTGATAGAACTAGCAATAGTCTGCACTGCTTGGAAGTGTTGGTGGAATTTCAGGGACCAACAACTCAGAAAGAGGTAACTCATTTCTCATACTAGATGTCTTATTCAGTAGTATTTAGTATTTAGTTAGAGTTAATATTTAGTATTTAGTATTTAGTTAGAGTTATTTAGTTATTTAGTAGTATTTAGTTAGAGTACTGTTTCCTAATTATAGGGTTGTTATATTTAAAGTAAATCTACAACAATTGTTTTCTGCATGGCTTCTCAAAAATACCTTTAGTATTAGTTCGTTCTTCCCATGCTTTTGCCTCTGTTCTGTCCTCTCATCCTCATGCCATCCCCATGCCATCCCCATGCCATCTCCATGCCATCCCCATGCCATCCCCATGCCATCTCCATGCACTTTTTCCTATTTTAATTTCCCCTTTTATAAAACTAAATTCTATTTATCCTCCCTTTATAGACCCACCCTTCAGTGGAACCTTGCTATTTATGCAGTCGCTGTGAGTATTCCAATAGAACATCCAGATCTAAAGCTTAAAAGCTAACACCTACACATGGGAGAAAATATGAGATATTTGTTTCTCTGGTACTGGGATATGTCACTTAGGAAAATTATTTCAAGTTCCATCTATTTACCTGCATATTTTAAATTTCATTTTTAATAGCTGAGTAATATTCCATTTTGAAAATGCCCATTTTCTGCATCCATTCATTACCTGATGGATATTTAGGCAGTTTTTAAATCTTCACTATTGTGAATAAAGCACCAATGACCATGGATGAACAAGCAACTCTATAGTACAATGAAGTTTTTTCAATGGCAAAAACAAGAGAGCATATGCTAGTGAAGATGCGAAGAGAGGGGAATAATTCTTTATTGATGGTAGAATGCACACGTCTACAACCACTATGGAAATCATTGTATAGACTCTTTAAAGTCTGAAAATAGATCTACCACAATATCCAGCTACACAACTTCTGAACATTTTTCTGGAATTTAAAAGTTTATTATTTTCACATGATCCCTCTTTCACCATTAATTCCTTATTTGTACTAACAAGAAAACCCATTTTCATGCAAAAACCTGTATTAAGTAAGTTTTTCCATGATAAAGGATAGCCAAGTTTTGGCACTTTGCTTTCTTAATCATTTTTCCCTCTTTGTCTACACTCAAAAGATGTTCATTTAATTTGTAGTACAAGAATCTGAACTCCAGCATTAAATATTAATTCATTAAACATTGCACTAGTCATTACATCAAAAACATGTACAAAAATATAAATATAACTTAATAATTTGTGGCAGCTACTTATGCAGTCTGCATTACCCTGAAAATTTTACATATCTCTTAGTCATAATCAAATCTAACCCCACAAGTTTTTTTCATAGAATTTCTCATACCTATAAATGATATCTGTTTATTTACTTATTAATAATTATTTTATGCTTTAAGACCTGTGTCTACCTCCTTTAGAAAGATTTCTCTGCTCATCCCAATCTAGAAGTCTCTTCTTCCTACTATACCAATAGCCCACATATTAGCTTAATCCACCAGTGTGTTGCTTATGTTAATGGTTCCTCCCACACTATGAGTGTGTGTGTGTGTGTGTGTGTGTGTGTGTGTGTGTGTGTGTGTGTGTGTGTACTCACACATACATGTGTATGGGCAAAAAAATTGAGCCTGAAAATGTACCAAAATTTGTCTAATCATCACAAAAGTCATCCAAATTTAAAACATATTGAGAGAACATAGGCCATAGTATAAACAAAAGTTTTACATGCACTGGGAAATCATAAAATTGTTTGTGGCTCACTTTATTGCTACATTTTCTTTATTGCAGTGGTTTGAAACTGAGCTTATAATGTCTCTGAGATGTTTCTGCAGGTCATATAGAAAACATATGGGATAAAACCATAAAATTCTTTCTAGAAAACACACAGCTAAATCTTAAATTGAGGGATACTGGCCGAAGACTGTGGAATTTCCTTCAATGTAATGAAAATATGCAATCACTGTGATAATCCTGCAACTCTGTGAGTGTTTTAAGAGGAATTGAAGTGTACATTGTAAGTTGTTAGTTTTATAGCTTTTGAAATATTTCTAGATTCAATACTGAAACACCTGCATCACCCAGGAAGAGTTGTTACAGTTTTTTTTTTTTTTTTTTTCTGTTTGGGAGCTTACAGTTTATTGTGTCTTCTGAGCTGCTGAACAATGGGCAGTCCAGGTCAGGGTGCATAAAAATGGTGGTTTCTGGGTTGTACTATGTGGTGTGATCAGCAGACATCTTAATATTGAGACTGCTTCTATGCTACTTTTTTTTTGCAGAATGGTTTCCTTCCTTAAATCCCATTTTATGAGTGTTACCATTATATGTAGGATTCCATCCCACCTCTGAAGTGAGAACTTGTAGACAGAGAATGTAATGTTGAAATGCTCAGGCCTAAATTAAAGTCCGTATGACACTCTTCCCTCAAGGTACAGGGAAAATCATGGAAGATAAATGGAAGGACTTTAAGAGCCAGAGGATATGATGGACTACTGTAAAATACTATCTTCTGGACAAGCAGGACTGTTGCAATTACAAACTGATAGCAACTGTAGTTGCTCAAACAAGACCTGCACAATTTCAAGCCAGTCAACATTCTAGCATCAAGGAGGGTAGTAGTCATGAGCCCTGTCTCTAGATGAGCTATTTAGTGGGTGAGAGGGGGAGAGTAAATCAAGAGTTTCAAAGGCTGATCTCTAGTATGTTGTCCATGTTCCAGTGCATGGCTCTAAACACACATTCAAATAACACTAATTATACTTAGAGAGTTATGGAGTGTGCACATGACATTAGAGGCAGGATACAGTGAGGATCTCTGGGGAGAGTTTGAGTGTTGAGGTGATGAGTATGATCAAAATATATATGCATGAGTTCTCAAAGAATAAATAAAAATATATTTAAAAATAAATAGTATGTAATACAAATTTCAAATATATATTAGAACTTTTCTGTTTTCATTTAATAATTAGGTGCTGTGTTAGGTATGTCAGTATGTTGTCAGTTGGGTGTGTAAGAGTATCTCTGTTACAGTTCTACTGTCTAGTTCTAGTTGATACTTAATGGACAAAGAAGGGACTGATCAAGCCCTTCATGAAGTTCAGTTATGAATAAAAATAACATTTGTCTGAGGTGAAAGAACAGGAGAAGGCTCTAGGGAGTGGGAAAGTACAAGCAATGGGATATAAACACAGAAGGTCTTAGAACAATGGAGAATAACTAAAGAGAATATTACTTTACCCATCATGTTATTACTGAGAGATCATGTCAAGTGTTTTTCCAGTGCTAGCATGTCACACTCCATGTCCAGCATTTTCATGTGGGTTCTGGAACAAAAACCTCAAGTCCTTCCTCTTTACTGACTTACCTCTTCATTCCTCTAAGAGATCATTTGACCATCTAAAGACCATTAAGGTCTATGGCATATACTATTCCATGCAAAAGAAAAAAGTTCTTAGTCATTTTATAATTCATTTTTAAAAACACAAACTTTTTTTTAAATTTTTGTTTGCTTTTTGTGAGATGGAAATTGTATCTATACCCTTTTTGCCATGGAAAACTCCTTGATGTTAAGATGAATTACAGCCCATAATTTCATTTAAGAAAGTGTATTAGATATACAGGGTTAAGGCTTAGTGTTTAAAGTACTTGCTGTGCATGCATGAGAACTGGAGTGTGTATCCACAGAACCCACATAAATGATCAGGACAGGGCCCACATGCAATTCCAGCTTCTGAAAGCAGAACCCAGGTTAACCGCAGGGAAAGCTGTCTTGCAAGATTAGTCACTATGAGCAGTCAGATTGAGAGATTGTATTTGTAAAGTTTCTCTGGTCCCCTCAGCCCACTTATAAAATAATCACTCAGAAGCTTACTTATATTAATTATATCTGCTCAGCCATTAGTTCAGGCTTATTACTGACTAGCTCTTACATTTAAATTAACCCACAATTCTTATCTATGTTTAGCCATGTGACTTGGTACCTTTTCTCAGTTCTGCCCTGTCATTTTGCTTTCTCTGTGCCTGGCTGGCAACTCCTGACTCAACTCTTCCTCTTATCAGAATTCATGTCTGCTTATTCCTCCTATACTTCCTGCCTGGCTACTGGCCAATCAGCATTTTATTAAACCAGTGTACAAAAGCATTATTCCACAGCATTTCCCCTTTTCTGTCTAATCAAAAAGGAAGGTTTTAACTTTAACATAGTAAAATTACATATAGAACAGTTATCAAGCAGAAATTAACAATTACAATATCTAGTTCATTTGTATTTGACAAAATTAAAATATTCTATCTATCCTATATTCTATATCCTATATAAAGTTTCATATCTAATTTATCTTTTATCATAACCAAATAAAATTATAATTATAACTATCTAGTTTTTGACTACATCAAAGACCTCAGAAGAATATATTACCTAAGTAAACAGGAAATTCATTGTGAGCAACTTTCAAAATTCTGGAAATGACAGAGACAGTTGCCTTCCTGGACAGTCATCCAAAGTTCCTCTGTAATATTGGAGAATCTATCATTAGCCTATAGGCCTATTCTCTCAGTCATTTTTTTCTGTGTCCTGTAGAATGTCTAGTAGTCTCCTCTGAGAAGCAGGAACCTGAAGCACCATATTACCTTGTTTTGTCAAATTTAGTAGTTATTTTCCTATGAGTTCTGCATGTCCAGTTGATAAAATATTTTGTCAAGCAGTCCAGGCAGGAACAGTTTCTTGCCCAAATGACTATTTTTACCAAGAAGACGATAAACTCCATATGGAGTATCTTCAACTCCCATCTTCCTCTTTGAAGTAAATCAGTGTTGCCAGGAGCAGACATGTCTCAAGTCCAGAAAGTCTGTTTTAAATCATTTTAAATGCCACATTCTATAGGTCTTTAAAGTGTTTGAAGATTACCTACCTAATTGAATTATATCTATATATACCTAGAAAACTTATCTAACATGACTATAAGTTTGACTATCATAGAAGACTAATTATTAATCAGTATTTCTTAATTATATGTTACAATTTCAAATGAGCTGTATAAACATAATACCCTAAATAAGAGTAGAAATATACATACAGTATAACAAAATTATGTTTAAATATGTATCAATAAACTAAAATCCATAGAAATGTAAAACATTTCAAACAAGTTGTTGCTTTTAAAAGTAGATTTAATAATCTACCATTTTATCCTATCACATCTATATTCTATATTTCTATATCAAATTCCCTTTCTTCTTCTAGAAAGAGATTGACTATGACCAATAAAAATTTTAATCAACAACCTAAACAAAGACAAACACCCATAATCCATTTTTGGGGGAATGTGGATGTAGTTTTCTAGGCTACTTCCTGCTGACAGGGGTTGCTGGTAGTCTTATACAGATCCTGAGAAAATTTGAGACAATGGTCAAGTCCTGGGAAGACCCACTATAACCTTTGCTGATAGGTACCATCTGTTAAGATTCAGGACGTCTGGCTTGATCAAATCTGATCCATCTTAACCTGAAATAAATCCATAGCCTCTTGCTTCCTGTGGAAACAAAAGCAGAGCCTTTTTTCCAAAACAACATATCCAAAAACTCGAATTTTGAAGTCAAGATACCTTTAAAATATAAATATGGGTTTAACTGAGCAGCCTTACAATCAAAAGTCTCTCTACAGTTAAAAATCCCAAAGACAATATAATCTAGACTTTCTGTGTGATTTCTATCTTTATGCAGCTTATTTTTTTATTACTTTTACTGTCTTTTTAAAGACTTTATTTTTTAAAACTGTTTCTTTATATAATTATGCAGCCTATTTTTCCTCACTCTTCCAAGCCTATGTACATTTTTACACACAATGTGTAAAAATTTAGAGGTTTATTTCATCTGAATCTGTCTCATTGTGAATCTATAATCCTTCTCTGCCCAGGAGAAATTTTAAAATGCTAAACTGCATGTTTAGGACTAAAGCAGCAGCCTTGGCTGCTGACTCTGCATTTCAGCTTTTCAACATGATGGAGATAATTCACCTATAGCTCTGAGAGCCATGCTCTCTGCTGACTTGGGGAGGCAGTGGGTCCATGCCTCTATCCAGCAGCATTTAGCCCAGAAACTTTTTTTTCTTTTCCTTTTTTTCTTTTTTTTTTGTCTGTACTACCAAAAGCTATATCCACCATGCACCATACTGTGTGACTTGAAGACACCACTGTGTACAGTGGCAGGAATCCACCATGCTGTACTCAAGCCCATACTCTGTGTACTCACCATACTTTAGCTCAAGTTTACACACCATGGTGCCTCTGTACCTTGGCATCTCTATATCTAGACCCACATGATACATGAAGTAGAAAGCTATTTTTGGCTCCATTATTCTGTGTTTAGAAGCCCATTTTAATCTCTTTTAGGCCTTATGGAAATTGGAGAGCCCTGCATTGGTACTCCAAAAGACATTGATTTGGCAAGATGGAAAAGTTAATAGTGACAGGGGATGATTCCCAATATCAAACTTGGTCCTTTACATCCATGTCACACACACTTTTTGTATATACACACATGTAAACATGCATACAAACAGAGGTGAATACACATACACAAACATACATGTCTGTGCATGTTCATACACATACAGGGAAATTCATAGAAGATACAGGCAGAAAGAAATTGAGAGCAAAGGTTTAGGAAGGACTTCTGCAAAGCAGTGTCTTCTGGACATAACAGTCCATTGCACTTACACACTCACACTGGCTATGGGTGTCACATGCACATGAAAACTGAATAAAAAGAAGAAAATGAAAACAAGAAAAAAAAATAGATTTTCAGCAGAACGCAGCAACATGGAAAAATGTATAGAAAACATTGCTGAAAATCTATTCTCCCAACTAAACTGTACAGATTCCTAATAAATTTTCTATATTTTTGGTTTTGAAGGCTAATCTCCATATTAACAAAATTTGAAAGGAAACACTTAATAATAATGAATAATTAGAAAAAATAACATTTTCAAAATAGAATGAACTTAATTTTCCAGTAATTACACTCTATCGACTTTCTAATTATTTTTTTTCTTTTTTTCATTTTCTTCTTTTTATTCAGTTTTCATGTGCATGTGGCACCCATAGCCAGTGTGAGTGTGTAAGTGCAATGGACTGTTAGGTCCAGAAGTTATTCTTTATTTTAATTCAAAGACAACTGCATAAATTCATATCAAAAAATAAAGTTCTAATACTTGCATCTTATTCCTGGAAGAACTTAGACTTTATTTCTACTGTTTACATGGAATAAATGCATTGTAATGGGAATGACTTTCATAAGTTTCCCACCTCCAGCTACCTGCTGTGTGCTGACAGCAGAGGCAGTCATTCTGCTGATGCAAAATGATACCCAATCACAATATCAACTTCCAGATCCACAAACAATTCAGGTGGGATGTGTGGTTTGTTGGAATAAGGCTAAATTTACAGACTCCTCCACTGCCCCCTTGACCTTGTGGCATTGTTAGCTTTGATGACTCCCAGGTACTTTGGCAGTAGAATAAGGATACTATTAGGAGGTGTAATTCTTACACAGTTCACATCTGGGACATTATTTCAAAAGTGGAAAGATTCAGAGAGCTCGCAGGTAAGCAAGTTGCACAGATGGAGTTTCAGGGTAAGAGAAGAATCTCTCCTGCCCTGTGAGCTGTTTGCATTTTATTTGTCCAATATTATCCTCTGGCAGCAGTTGGAAAGATACAGACCTTGATGAACCAGGGTGAAAGAAATACAGGGGGTAGAAGGCCCAAGATTAATATGTGAGATTCTTGAATAAATATGATATTTTCTCCATTACTGAGATATCTTGCTATAAATTAGGAAAAATGATAAGAAGATAAAAATTAAGGGGATGGTTTTCTTCACCCAAAGTTCTAAATCACTTAGGAAGTTACATTATGTGTTTGATTGGCCCAGAAGCAATATGTAGGGGAATACAGTCAAAGTGGAGTTTAGGCTCTAAGTAATCCTGCCTCTCTTCATTAATTGCTGCTGCTTATGGTCCAATTATCAGCTTAGTTTCCTAAGGAAAAAGTTACTCATTGGAATTATGTGTGTGTGTGTGTGTATGTGTATGCGTGCATATTCATGCTCTAACCTGTGTTTAAGCAGAAGCCATAGAGTTGTCATGTGGATGTTCTGCCCTATCAATATTCACCTTATTCTGATGAGACAGGGATTTTAGTGAGTCCAGTATTAGACTGGTGGCAAGCAAGCCACAGAATTTCCCCTGTTTCAGGCCTATCCTGTTAGGGTTACATGTAGGTACATGAGCATACCTGTTATTTATATGGCTTACAAGAATTTGTACTCAACCCTTCATCCTTACCTAGCAAATGTTCTTACACACTGAGCCATTTCCCTAACTAACCATAAACGTTTTATGTAAAAGTTCAAACTTTCCAAGTCAGAGGACCCTGAAACCCAAATGATGTAGCTTCATGAGAAGATTGCAGAGTATGTAAGTGAAATGGCAAAGTTAGGTCCAGAAGACACTGCTTTGCAGAAGTCCTTCATAAACCTTTGCTCTCAATTTTTTTCTGCCAGTATCTTCTATGAAGTCCCCTGTATGTGTATGAACATGCACAGGCATATATGTTTGTGGGTAGTATTCACTTCTGCTTGTATGCATGTTTGCCTGTGTGTACACACAAAAAGTGTGTGTGACATGGATGTAGAGGACTAAGTTTGGTATTGGGAATCATCCCCTGTCACTATTAACTTTTCCATCTTATCAAATTAATATCTCTTGGCATACCAACACAGGGCTCTCCAATTTCCATAAGGCCTAAAAGAGATTAAAATGGGCTTCTGTGAACTGTTATCCAACCCCAATTGAATGTTTTCCTTAATAAGTGTTGCTGTGGTGATGGTGTCTCTTCAGAGCAATAGAAATCCAAAGACATCAGTTGTTATTGTGTGTGAGGTATTGCTATGATAGTCTGGACTCTGTTTCTTGAAGTAAGGTTAACTCTGATATTTTGGATTAAGAAAGCAGTTGAACACTTAATGAGCCATAAGTGTAGGAGCAGAGAAGACAGTGGTTTAGAGAGCAATTCAGATTATGACAGCCCCAATCAAGAGGTGTCAGAGGAGAATAATGTGAGTAAGTAGCCTAGAGATCATTCCTGTTTTGGAAACCATGACTTTTCTACCCTTGTCCAAAAATCTACTTGAAATTAAATTGAAAGGTTTTAGTTTAACAGCATTGGCAGAAGAGATTTCAAAACAGCCTAGTATTGACTATGCTCTGTGTCTATTATTAGTGGCCAGTCTTATGCATATTTACAATAAAAAAGAGCAAGGTGAGCAAAGAAAAATACAAAATGTTTATCTTAAAGAGAAAAGGATCACCTTAAAACAGTTTAAAGAATATCCTGATTCTAAATGTAATAAAGGAAATGATGACCTTGGGGTAAGAACCCATCCAGCTAAGATTCCAATTTATGAAATGGAATTAAAAAAAAGCTTGGTGGCATAAATGTTTAATCCCAGAATTCAGGAGGGAGAGCCAGAGGCTTGTGGATCTCTGGGTTTGAGGACAGATTGGACTATAGAGCAGATTCTAGGACAGCAAAGCTTAGGCAGTGAAGGAAACAGTCAAAAACACAAATCTGGTGAAAATATATTTGAATGAGAGTCCATGTTCCAGTCCCAATAAGCGGAAAATCTTGTCAGCTTTGAATACTTTCTTCCAGCTTTAGAATCAAGAAAACAAGAATGGGGTTGTGGGATACCCTTAAGTGAGTAAAGAAAGCTGATGAGGCCAGGCATGCATGAGGGCTGTCTCTGCATGGTGGCAGAGAAAGGCCATTTTGTGAATCTATGAAGGTAAAGCCTGGATTGCCTTGCAGCCCCCCAAATGTTAGACATGACAAAGTTGTGGAGTACCTGCTAAGGAGAACTGTTAAGAGAGAGTGGAACCAGCCCAAGAATGAGAAATGTTTTGCAGTTAACAAGGCTGAAAGGAGGCGGAAATCTGAAGAGCATTTAGACACCAGACGTGGAGAT
The DNA here is from genome assembly GCF_007827085.1 of Peromyscus californicus insignis. Classification (NCBI taxonomy): domain Eukaryota; kingdom Metazoa; phylum Chordata; class Mammalia; order Rodentia; family Cricetidae; genus Peromyscus; species Peromyscus californicus. The sequence goes on from NW_026294436.1 coordinate 20,359, forward strand.
AAAGAGATTATTGTTTGCCCACATGGTTTTCAGTCTTGCTTTAATCCAGCATTTTCTCTATCTGCTCCCTTTACTCCCCTTTGAAATAGTAACGCATATTCTGTGCTATTTTATGTTGGAAATATGTGGTCTATTTTTTTTTTCTGAATCATAGGAGATTACAGTTAAGAGATTGCCTTGAGTCTCAGAAGAGACTCTTTACTTTTCATTTTTAAAAGTGATGAGTCTCATACAGACTATGGTGACTTTTGAATTTGGATTGAATTACGTTTCTGCATTGTGATATGGCTCCAAGCCTATGTGGCCTGGGAGTTGAATGTGGTGTTCTGAATAGGAATGCCCCCAATAGGCTCATGTATTTGAATGATTGGTCATTAAGGAGTTGAGCTATTTGACCAGAATTAAGAGGTTTGGCCTTATTAGAATATGTGTGGTCTTGTTAGAGGAATTATGTCACTGAGAGTGGGCTTTGTTGTTTTGAATGCTCAAGATAGGCCTTGTGTATTTTTCGTCTGGCTGCCTTTCAATCCAGACATAGAACTCTCAGCTACCTCTCCAGTACCATCTCTGCCTGCAAGCCACTACGCTTCCCATCATGATGATAATGGAATAAACCTCTTAACTGTAATCCAGCCCCAAATTAAATATTTTCGTTTATAACAGTTGTCATGTTGATGGTGTCTCTTCACAGCAATAGAACACTGTCTAAGACACATTTCATTTTGCACCTTCCCACAAGGCCTGGCCCTCATTAGGCTAGTAGTAAATTTTTACAGGATAAATGATGTAGCCTCAAGTGTGCCTAATACATCTTTTGGTAATATAAACAAATACAAGTAGCATGTGAATCACGTTTAGGTAGCTTGACCATCCTGCCTCACACACATGTATCTGTTGGGCTGTAAATGGGGAGGCCAAATAACCAATCAAAAGAGGTGATATCAACTTAGGAGTGTGGGTCATGGGCCCTGGAATAATGAAAAAATACAGGATGGTAAACTCTTCTAATCTCCCACATGGACTTTCCACTGGAATCTCAGAGTAAAGCATATTACTATTAGAATCTGTGGTCAACTGACTCTTGGCAGTATTTCTCTATTCTTTTCTTTCTCAAAGCACAACAGAAAATGCATTTTCCAATTAAAATCCACCCACATCAGTGTTTCAATTGTAATGAGGCAGTATAGGGTTGTATTGTACAAAAAATAAGTGTTCCATCCATTAAACTTTGGTTGGAAATGCCAATCTAGCCACTCCCTAGTTGTAGGTCTTTGGCCAAGTAGTATGTAATCTCCACATAGTGAAAAGCGATAACACCAGCTATAAATGGTTTTACTGTGGTCATTTCCCAAATCCAGGCATGTGAATGGCTGATAATAAATGAAACATAATGCAAGCTATGAAGTTAAGCCAGCATTTACTGAGCAGTGCTGTCTGCTCCCACAGACACACCCTAGGATGGCCCCCAAAACTTGGAACATACACTGACCCTCATAGCATGGCTCATAAGGACATATGATGCCCATTCCACTCTAATGTTCTCTAAGCAGCTACTGTGGACCAGGCACAAGTTCCAAGATGTCAAGAATTTGAAAAGAGATTGGGTTAAATTTTTATACATTCTAGATAGATGGTAAAATTTAATTGCAGCAAAGTATTAATCTACCATATATTACATTAATAACAAGTGTGAATCTACATTCTAATTGATGCCAGAATTGTGGGATACCTGCTGAGGAGAGCTACTAACAGGAAATGGAACCAACCCAAGAGGAAGAAATGTGTTGAGCCAAGAAAGTTGAACAGAAATGGAGATCTGAAGAGCATTTTGTCCTTAGACATGGCAATGCAGAATTTGTAGTTTGCCCGGCTTGTTTTTGGTCTTGCGTTGGTCCAGTATTTCCTTACTATGTTCTCCTCCCTGTGTTTTGGATTGGCAATGTATGTCCTGTGCCATTATATGTTGGAAGTAGGTGATCTACATTTTGATATTGATTTTTACAGCGAGACTAGATTTAAGAGATTGCCATGCTTCTCAGAAGAGACTTTGGACTTTGAAACAAATTTGAGACTCTTATAGACAGTTTTGAAGTTGGACTGAATGCATTCTTTGCATTATGATATGGTTATAAAGCCTTTGGGGGTCAGGGAGTGGAATGTTGTGGTTTGAAAGAAAGTGGTCCCCAAAGGGAGTGGCACTATTAGGAGGCAGGGCTTTGTTGTAATGGGTATGGCCTTGTTGGAAGAAGTGTATTATTGTAAGAGCCACAGGCTTTGACGTTTCTTTTGCTCATGCTTTGCTCAGTGTGAATTAGATAACAAAAACATATAACGTTTCTAGAAGTATTCATAAGAAACTAAAACATCTGATACTTTGCAAAACAAAATGTTCAATTTTTTCTCTTAAAAACTTAAATGTATTAAAATGATTATTGTTCAAATAAAAGTACCTGAGCTGGAACCACGAAAGTCATGTAAAAGGGTGGACACCTGCCTCTACCTGTAACTGCAGCACTGATGTGAAGGAAAGGATAGACAGCAACAGCCAAATATTTCCCTTGTGCTGTCCAGCCAGCCTCTCAGAGCCTTCCTACCTGAGTCATGACCTACACATAGTTTCAGTGAGATGTCCAAGAACATAAGATGGCCTTCACATGCATATGCACAAGCAGGCACATCAGTGTGTGCAAACACACATTTATATAGCATACTCACATGCATATAACACTCACTCATATGTCATATGCACAGGAGAGTAACCATAACTTACTATGGATCCAACCAGGTCTCTAGCTCTGTTTCATTCTTTGCAATGACTATCACTTCCTTTTCCTTTTCTTTATTCCATCTCTCCTTTATTTATATAATTTTATTGTGTTTAAAGTGTAGAATTTGGTGTCCTGAAGTATACCCTCACTGTTCTATAGCTACCAGAACTATTAATTTACAGATTCAAATTATTCAATGCACCTACATAGTTGTAGATAATACACACCGTATCAAGATACATCCAGTCATTGAACAATCCCCCATCACTTTTCTGACATCCTTCTACTTTCTGTCTATATGCATTCTATGCACCTGAAGCATGCTTTTTAAATAGAATAGCATAATATTTTATTTTTTAAGGCAGGATTATTTAACTTATAATAATGTCCTAATATATCCTGTAACATTTATTTGAAATTCAGTTTTTCAGACTGAATTTTCATTGCATGTGTGTGCCCAGAACCATTTATTTACCTACAAATTTATTAGTTAACTCAATTTTTTCCTAACTATTATAAACAGTGCAACTATATGCATGAGGGTACAAGAATCCCCTCAAGATCTTGGTTCCCAGACTATTGAGGATATACCATGAAGTAGGACTGTAGAATTACTAGATTTGAATCCAAATGGTTTAAGGAAATGCCATAGTGCTTCACATGAGCTACAATACTTGCTCTTTCATGGACCTTGTGTGTGGTTTCCTTTTCATACAGTGTGTGATGGTTATTGCAGAGGCTTGTAAGAGATCAAAGTGATGAGAATATGTGACTGTTAAGTGCTTAGTCCTAAAGAGGACGACTATATCACCCTCCAAAGTCAAAGAACATCAGAGAAGAGGGTGTGGAAAGGATGTAAGAGCCAGAGAATGGGGAAGACCACAGTGAAATGCTGTGTTCTAGGCATGATATAGTCTTTGTACACATGAACAGAAAAAAATGTACATACATACAAAAAGACATTAAAGAGGGGAATAGCTAGGAAGAGGATTGGTATCCCCAAGAGTGGGGGAGATAGGAGAGAGTAATGGGGGAGATATGATACATTAATGCATAGATGAAACATTCAAAAAGTTGCAAACAACTACCAGCAACTAAGGAATGCTAAGAGTGGGAGAAAGACTTCCATGGGAAGAATACACCAATTGGTTATCCAATACCAAATAGTCGATCATGAAAGCATACATACAAGTAACATTATACAGACTGAGCAGGTTATATTTAGGAATCTATATGTATAAATACATGTACATATATGAAAGTATGCATGCATATATGTATGTGTGTATGTATATACTTGTGGCTTGAATAAGAATGTCCTCCATATATTTGAATGATTGGTCACCAGGGAATAAAACTGTTTGAAATGATTACAAATATTAAGGTATGTGGCCATATTGGAGCAAGTATGGCTTTGTTGGAGGTGTGTTATCGGGAGTGGGCTTTGAGGTTGAAAAATTCCATGCCAGGCCCAGTCTCTCTCTCTGTCTTCATAGCAATAGAACAGTTACTAAGACATATGTGTGTGACTATATAAATATATACATATATATATAAATTAATGAAATTCAAAAGCATGAAAGGAAGGATATATAGAAGAGTTTGGAGGGAAGAAAAGGAGGGGAGAATTATGCAATTATATGATAATCTCAAAAATAGAAGACATTTTTAAAAATTGAAGCCATTTTCAATTTTTCATCACATTCTTCCTACCACTTGTCAGTGTCTCTCTGTTTTAATGGGCATTCTAATGGGTGCACATGTCATTTCAATTTTAACTTTCTCTTCTTTCATAAAATAGTCATTAAAAGCATCGACTCACATGCTTATTTATTTTTTATATGAGTCATTTCAACTTTGCCCTTGATTAGAAAGATTTGGGGCTTTGGTTTTGTAAATGAAGTATAGCAATTTCCCACATATTCTGGATATCAAAATAAATCAGATTCAATGAATTTACTTGAAAATACCATAAGTGTATGGATACCAATGAATGCTGAATAAAAAAAAAGTTTGTTTACTTGGTTGGTTGGTTGTTGGTTTTTTTTTTTTTTTTTAATCATGGGAATAGGAATAACCTTCTGTTTGTTCATTCTTGGAGAATAAAAAAAAAGAGAATGACAGAGTGTAAGAGAGTAACCTGCATGGGCTTACCCTGTCTCTACACCACTGTTTCCCTGTGTTATTATTGTTATTTTTTTAACAAAGTTCTGTACTTTGGTGTATTATTATTTATTCATTTTTGACTTCTTTTCTTGTGTGTTTATGGTATATTCTCTGGCCAAATTAAATGTCATGGAGATATTTGAAGTTGTAGACTTTGGGATCTCTTTAGGCATCTGATTCATTTTGATACACAGGATAAACTAAGATCCAACTTCATTCTTTTGTGCATTGATTTTCACATTCCCTAGCACTGTTTATTGAAAATAAATCCTGTCTTTTCTAGCCACTCACAAATGAAAAATTAGTTTTCTCCAACAGGTTCTCTCTAGAGATGCAAGTCACTCTTAAGGAGAGCCCCCATGTACATACCCAGAAGAATATAATATACACAGAATGAACTCATGGAGTTTCTTCTCATAATGTTGTGTCATGACCTACATTTCTTTCTTTCTTCTTTTCTTTACTCCTTTCTTCTTTATCTTACAGGTTCTTTGTGTATTTATTATAGCTTCTAATTTTGTATTTTTATGGGATTCCTATATGTGTGAACTTGTCTTTGTGTATGTGTGTCTCTTGTGCTTTTTGTTGTTGTTGTTTTGGTTATTTTGTTTGTTTTTTCCAATTCTGATTTTTTGTTTTGCTTCTAATTCATTTTATTATTTTCTTAGTTTTTTTTCTCTAATGATAGACAGAAAAGGAGGGTGGTGAGGATCTCAGAGGAGTTAGGGCAAGGGAAATCCTAGTCAGAATATATCTAGTGAAAATTTGTTTTTGATAAAAGAAATTAGCAAAAAGATAGAACCTTGTCTTTTACTAATAGAATAGCCTCGGGACATTTCTCATAATGACTGGTGCACATGGGCTTTATTTCTGGTCTCTCCTCTGTCCTCTGCTCTTCTATCTTCTGTATTTATCTTTATCATAGTGCCAGGTTTTGTTAACATAACTTGTTAAGTGTGGTGTTTTGAATAAGAATGGCCCCCATTGACTCAATTTGAATGCTAAGGGATTGGCATTAGGAAGTGTGGCTCCCTTGGAGTAGGTGTAGCCTTGTTGGAGGAAGTTTTGGTGTTTAAAATACTCAAGCCAAGCCCAGTGTCTCTCTCTTTCTACTGCCTGCAGATCCAGGTGTAGACCTCTCTGCTCCTTCTCCAGCATCTTGTGTGCCTACACACTGCCATATCCCACCATGATAATAATGGACTAAACGTCCATTAAATGCTTTCCTTTATAAGAGTTGCCCCGGTGTTTCTTCACAGCATTAGAAACCCTAATTAAGACAGTAATAACTTTTGAATCAGAGCATATGAAGCGTCCAATTTACTATTTGTGTGTGTGTGTGTGTGTGTGTGTGTGTGTGTGTGTGTGTGTGTGTGTGTGTGTGTTTATGCAATTATATGCACATGCAGTTGCCCTAACATGTGCATATTGAGGCCAGGGATTTACTTTGAAATGTCTTCTTCAATTATTTCTCCTCTTGATTACTTTTTTAAGACAGAATTTCTGACTGAACCAAGAGCACACTAGTGGCCAGACATGCTGCTCAGTGAGTATCCTGGATCTACCTGTTTCTATTCCAACATGTTACATATGCAGGCCTGTGCCAACATGCCTGGCTTTTACAGGGATACTAGGTATTGGGGATCTGAATTCAGAACCTTATGCTTAAACAACATTTAAATTACCCAATGGATAATTTTCCAAGCCCCTGTTTTTCCTTTTAAACAATGATTAGGTTATTGCAAGGTGGCAATATTCTGCAAATATGTTCACATGAATTTTATGTCCATATAATATCTTGAGTACTACTGGCCATGTCCTGATGGTGAGTTTTTCAATTTGTGTACATCAAACACATCTCTAAATACTTACATCTTTAATTTCTTTCAACAATTTTTAATTTACTTTAAATAAATTAACAAATTTTCTCTTCTTAATTTTTGAAAGATTTTATTTATATGGATATGTGTATATGCACATATGTATGTTTACATGAATACAAGTGCTACAGAATCTAGAAGAGGGCCTTGGGCTCTCTAGAATTAAAATTATAAGGCATTATGAGCTGCCTAATGTGGGTGCTGGAACAGAATTCAGGCTTATGCAAGAGCAGTATACATTCTTGACCACTGAACCATCTCTCCAGCTCGTTATCTCTTGTTTATTTCTAAATAGTTTAATCTTTCAAATCATTTGGAAAATAGTTTTTTTTTTCATAGCCATATTTGATGGTTCATTGTTAATATGCAGGAAGAAGGACTACTTTTGTGTGCATCTGCTGTTTTTCACACTTTCATTGCTTTATGTATTTTCACATTTAACATTGGAAATTGACTCTTTCCTACACGTTATCTTTCTTTTGAATTATTTCGTTTCTATTTAGTCATTTTGTATTAGAAATAAGTATGCACACATGGACACACACACACACACACACACACACACACACACACACACACACACACTACAGCACATATGTGAAAATGTGAAGTTCAGAAAACACCATGTGGGAGTTGGTTTTCTCTTTCCATAATGTGTGTCATAAGAATTGAACTCAGGATGTTAGGCTTGCTGGTAAGTCCCTTCACCTACTGAGCCATCTTATCAGCCCACAATCTCATTTTGAAATGAGAAAACATATAATGAATTTCTCTGTGTTGTGCATTATGGAAGTGACTTTCCATAGTGTGATTACAGAATGCTAAACAGGTATATGTGGCTTATTCTGGGTGACCCAGGCAAGCATTTATCTTTTCTTCACTAAATCTATTAGCAGAAGGCTGCCTATAAATGGACTTTATTTTGATACAGTAGGTTCTTCTTATTCCTGTGTCACTAATTGTAACTTGACAGACTGTCAGATTTTGCCAAATGTTGTAACAAGAGCAGTTGAGATAATCATGGACTGCTGTTTCCATTTGGTTATCATGGTATCTGATGTTGATAGATTTGCATATCCCAAACAATTCTGGCACTGCAGAAATAAATTCTACTTAGGAATGGTACGTAACCCTTAAAACAAAAATGAATTTTTTTTATAGAATTAGGAGAAGATTTTATGTCAATATTCATCAGGGATAAAGATCTATGCTTTATTTTATAGTCTGAGTTTAATGTTATTGCTTAGTGAACACTTGGAAAATTTGTATGTCTTTCTCTTTCTGTCTCTGTCTCTATCTCAGTCTCTCTGTCTCTGTCTCTGTCTCTCTCTCTCTCTCTCTCTCTCTCTGTGTGTGTGTGTGTGTGTGTGTGTGTAGACAAATTTCTAAACGGTCTTATTAAATAAAAACACAGAGCCAGATATCGTGGTGAAAACCTGAGATATCAGGAAAATAGGGAAAGCCACAACTAACCTTTCCTCACCAACTCTGTAGCTTCCAAAAGGCAAGTTACTTCCTGTCTACCCACACCTATGTGCCTTACTGTTCTACTATCTGATTTGCTCTATCTGTTCAGCTACATCACTTCCTCTTCCTGTCCAACTCTGTTACTTCCTGTCTCTTTGTACAAACCTCCACACCTCCATGGTTAACTAGTATTGGAATTTAAGATGTGTGCCACCATGCCTGGCTCTGTTTCCAGAGTGACCTTGAACTCACATAGATCCAGACAGATCTCTGCCTGCCAAGTGATAGAATTAAAGGCATGTGTTACCATTGCTTGACTTACATATAGTGGCTGGCTTTTTTCTCTGATCTCCAGGCAAGTTTTATTGGGAGACTCAGTATATTGGAGGACACAATATATCACCACATGTGTGTATTTTTTGATGGGTATGGCATGGATTTACCACAACATGTGTGGAAGTCAGAGGACAGTTTGCAAGAATCAGTCCTTTCTGTCCAATATATTGGTCTGTGGGATTGAACTCAGGGCACCAGTCTTGGCAGATGGCAGCCCTTACCGGCTAAGCCATCTCAACTATTCTGCTGAGCCATCTCAACTGTTTTGTGCACATTTCTGTTTCTTTGTCTTTCTTTTCACACATTTTGTTTTTGAATTGGTGGGGATTTTTGTACAGTTCAAAGGAGGGAAAGATATTTTTGTGAGAAATTACATGGTAGAACCACTATAAAGTGAGGAATTTCTGTTCTTTTGCATTTCAGTTGAGAATATATACCATATAATTTCAATGTCTTTGAATTTGTTAAGAATCATTTCTACTCCATCTGTAGAATTTGATGGAGAATGTCCCAGATGAGTTTCAAAATGTGCCATTTCTTAGGTCAGGTAAGTCTGCTGTTGTGGAGTAGGTCTAACAGCGCTGCTGTCCAGGCTCTGTTTTCCACTTACCCTGGGTTGTGTTCTTACCTAAATCTCTGCTTCCACTGAGCCTTCAAACCTCCCTCAGTGCTTTTGCCTCACATAGAAAGGAGTGCTGTGCACAAAGCAACTTGGACATCTCGTTAAGCTCTTCCTTTCTCTGTCACTGATCATATTGTGCTTTCGTTTTGCTTTATTTAGGTGTTTTGTATTGTTATTAGCATTGCTTTGAGAGAGGACCTCACTCTATACCTTGGGTTTGCCTTGCATTCTCTATGTAAATCCAGCTTTATTTATGCTCTTTGTAGCCCCACAAACTGTGATTACAGCTATGCACCACCATACCCAACTGCTAACATCCTTTTTACCTGATATATGCAGTTAAATATTAATATAGCAAAGATCATTCATAGGACATATACTTTTCCAATTTTTTCACTTTTAACTCTTGCTTATCCTTAAGTCAAAATAAAAATGTCCTTGCTGCTTTCTTCTGGTGCTGGGAATTTAACTCATGGACATAAGCATTAAATACTTAGTTCATTTTGGGGCTGGATTCTAGCCCCAAAAGTAAAATTCCTTCTTGGATGGTCTCACTTTTGCTGCTCAAGGGATATACTGACATGGATTATTTCTTTGGGTTAGAAGTTTCTTGGAAGAATTTTTTAACACCATGGAAAGATGGAAAATCAGGTAGGCAGTACCATAGCTTAAGTCACAAAGTTGGGGTGAGATTTGATATCTCTGGTAGTTCTTAACCACCTTCCCCTTGCTTCTTCCGGGAAACTTACCTGCTGCTGTAGTTGCTTCCATTCTGAGAGGAACTCCTTGTCCTTAGCTTACCCAGTCTGCAGAGCTTTGCAGCTCACTCATGCTTCAGGGACATTCACAGTTTGATGTCCTCCAACCACTTCCAGCAGTGCTATAAACAAGAAACATAGAGGAATGATTTTTTTCTACCGTGGCTGAACAAGGAAGAACAACCAAGCACACTACAGTCACTCCTCCTCTTCTCTTTTTCTGTTTGCATCTGCTATTCCATTCATTCGTTGAGAATTTCAGGCATGAAAAATACAATGTATTTTTATAACATCAACTTCCCACTCCTCCGGTTCCTTACGGTCCATATTCCCCTCCCATCATTACATCCTCTTTTCATGGCTGCCTGAATCAATTGAATCTATAAGGGCTTCCCATGTATGCATGGGCCTAGAGCAGTGGTTCTCACCTTTCCAAATGCTGTGACTCTTTAATACTGTTCTTTATGTTGCGGTGTTCCCTAATCATAAAATTGTTGTCATTGCTAATTTATAACTGTAATTTTGCTACTGTTTTGATTTGTAAATATCTGTGTTTTCCATTGGTCTTAGGTGACTCCTGTAAAAGGATCCTTCAAGCCCTCAAACTAGTTATGACCCACAGGTTGAGAACCATTGGTCTAGACCTATCGAGAGAAGCATGGGCAACCTGACTGAGCCCACTTCCAAGACTGACTTTTCCTCCCCTGTCTTCAACTGAGAAAGCTTCTTTGCTAAGTGTGAGTTTCCTTGACTGCCACACCAAGAGTAGACAGTTGCCTGACTTGATCTTGTGCAAATCACATGCAGGCAAACAGAGCTACAGTAAGTTCATGAGTTCAATAGCCTTGTTGAACTGAGGAGACCCTGCTTCACAGCAGTGTGGGAGCCCATTTTCAGGTTCCTCGTGGCTTTACCCAGCAGGTCTGCATAGAGAGGATGATTGGACCACAGGCCTGAGTGCAGGTGTCTGAGATGGTTTGCACTTGCCTGTGCTTGTGGGGGGGGGGGGTCTTTTGCTCCACCCCTTGGCATTTCTATAAATGCCTTAGGGCAGAGACAATCAAGGCTCATTGAAATAGGTTCTAGGCCCTCTTGAGGCTATCCTTTATTTTCTATTTGTTTATCTCCACAATCTAAATCCTTCTATCTAATGTTCCCTGCTGCTCACACTCAAGAAAACTCTGGGGAACTGTGGGTTGGTGGGTAATGCCCCACACGGCAGTCCTTGCTGACCGCTGACTCCGACAGTCTTTCTGGCCCCTTTTCTTCAGTGGGGTTCTTTCCACTCTGAGAAGGAACTAAGACTTGCCTGTCTTCCTGGCCATGCTTCATTCTGTTGATAATGAAGCTGAGGATATGCAAAGGTAGTGTAAATTTTGTGACATTTTGTGTGTGCCTTTTCTTGCATAGACATTTGTTTGCTAACAGAGCTACTTGTCTGGTTCCAGTGGGACCACAAGGCCACTTGTCCATAAGTGGTTATTTTTTTTGGGATTCGGTGGTGAGATGCAGGCCCATATCTCCACAGTGTGAAATATTTCTGGTGTTTTTGGGGATTCTTTGTCATTATATTCCATTCTTCTGATAATTATGTGTGGTCATTATGGGCACTGTAGACTGTACTCTAGACATATAAATGTTTTAATTGTGTTGATGCTTCCTTAAATACAATCTAATAAAAACAAAGTGCACAGACTTTCATTTCCCTTTTTGTCATGGTGTTACGAATTATGCCATTATTGATATGTTTATGCTTAACATTATAACTATATTGTAAATTAACTTTTAATTCAAACAAAAAAATGGATAGTGAAATTATAAAGCCTAATTTTAGTAATGCTGCTTTCATCATATCCTTGAAATAAAAGGGACTAGAGGTTCTTACATTATCATATACCTATGATCTCCAGTCAACTATATTTTATTACAACTGAAGGACTGATTCTCTTTTGCCTTGGTAGAGGTTTTTTAATAGTAATGAACTTTCTCAACTATTGCATAGCTGGGAATGTCTTATGTTTTTCCTTTTTCCTGCCTATATCATTCAGCATCTATTAGAATGAAGTAAATTATAGCCATATAATCAAAAATTCCAAAGAGATAAGTGTGCTGATGTCATTGTTCCTATATGAGGGAGTCCACATGCACAATTTCACACACATCTGGAGGCCAAAGGTCAAATGAAAGTATCATTTCTTGTATATTGTCCATTTTATTTTCTGAGACTGGTTCTCTCCCCAGCTTGGAACTAACTGATTAGGAAAGCCTGACTGACCTGCAAGTCCCAGAGATGCACCTGTCACTGGGCCATGGAAGTAGAATAACAAGGATGCACATGCATACCACCATGCTTAACTTTTAAATGTAAGATGCAGGGGTTGAACACAGTCTGTCATGCTCATGTAGCAAGTAAATTTTCAACTGATCTGTCTCCCAATAGCCCTAGAGGGTTTCACACTTAAGTTTGTTGACCACTACACTATAGAGTATTCCTAAGAGAAGATTTATCAGAAAAGTTTTGTTCTTCAGAACAGAAGCAAATCAAGGAAAAAAATGGGTCTAAAACACTCACACATGCACACACACTTAAGCAAGCATACAAATCAGAAGGAATGAATCAAGAAATGGAATTGGTAGAGAAGTTTTCCACATGCTAAGTGGTGAGAATTTTTTGCTTTCTTTCAATTTCACAAAACATCTTGACTTAATCTATGTACAATAGTCTCCAGTGCCTTTTCTACAGAATCAAGCAGATGTCAAAATTGCTGCAAGTTGCCTCTTAGCCATTCTCTGGAATTGTTTCATCTTCTTACAAGAAAATGCACAGCATAAGGTTAACTGCAGATCTATGTTTGAAGAGCAGCTTGCCTATCCACTTGAAATAAATAACAGTGTTGCTCAAAAGTTCATCTTCACTTTGCTATTGGCAGGTGGAATCTCCAGAATAATAATATTTGGCAGAAAATATTCAGAATCTTTAAGGGAACACAAGTTCATAGAATCTTAAAGAGTAATTCTGTCCAGCAAGGTGACTCAGCCTGTAAAGCTTTTTGCTCCTTGAGCCTGAGGACCTCAGTTTAATCCCCAAAACCTACGTAAAGATGGAAGGAGAGAACCTGTTCTTGATGTCCACATACTACATGGTGTGCACAAACATTATGTTTGTGAGCCTATGGACACACACACACACATACACACACATTGATTAATAAATAATTCAACAGCACCCCATCCTGAATGAATTTCACTAGTCCAAGGAGAAATAACAAACTTGTTTTATGTTTTGCTTTGTTTTAAATAAGCAAACTTAACCAGTGAGAAGTACCTGAGCCCAGTGACCTCAGGGTGCTTCGGGGCACTCCACCCTGTGCTGTGATGTCTTCTTTAACTGTGTGCTCCCTGCTCAGAAAAGCAATTATGTGGTCAACAAGGCTGTGCTTCAGTTTAACTATGACTGCTTCCACAGCATTAGGCATTAACCTTCATTTAAATAAGACTAAACAAGGACTACACAGAGGGGAGATAGCTTTGTGGATAAAGTGATTGTCATGCAGGAAAGAGGACCTGTGTTTGAGCCTCTGCACTCATGCAAGAAGTCATGCAGGAATGAGGAACTGTGTTTGAGCCTCTGCACTCATGCAAGAAGTCATGCAGGAATGAGGAACTGTGTTTGAGCCTCTGCACTCATGCAAGAAGTCATGCAGGAATGAGGAAATGGGTTTGAGCCTCTGCACTCATGCAAGAAGTCATGCAGGAATGAGGAACTGTGTTTGAGCCTCTGCAGTCATACAAGAAGCCTAACGAACAAGTAGAGACAAGATGACTTCTGAGGCTCTGTTGTCCAGCCTAGTCAAAGCAGTAAGTTTCCAGACAGTGAGAGACTGTCACAAAATGCAAGGAGGAAAGCTTGTAAGGAGCAACAACTATGTCTTTTTCACTGTCCTCCACACGAGTTTGTAAAGGTGCACAATCACCTACTCATGCACTCACATAGACACACAAGCACGTGCGTGTGCACACACACTCACAAACACATTCTTCCTCCCAAAGTAAAGTACATAAAAGGCTATAAGAATTGTTGTGCACTAACAACTGACACTTCTCTGTCTACGCAAGGGGTATCAATGAGCAGTGTAACTGTGAGCCTTCTGTGCTATATCGTCTCCTCGTGTATCACTCAGAGATCACTTTATCAAAACTTAATTAGGAGTGTGAGAGGAGTTAGGGGTGTCAAGATCACTCACTGAATTTAGAATTCTCTCCATGTAGGCTAAACTGACTGCCCTGTGATCAATAAAGCTCCATTTGTCTCTAACTCCCCATTGCTGGTCTTACAAATACTGGCCACCACAATTGACTTGTATGTTTGTGTGGGTTTTTTGGTTGTTGTTGTTTTGTTTTGTTTTGTTTAGTATTTTTAGAGGACCAGGGATTGAACTGTGATCATCATACAAATGCAGCAAGCACTTTGCCCTCTGAGCCATCCCTCCAGCTGACATATATTATTTCTGATTGCCTCAGAGGACACAGAATCTGCTTTGCCATAATGCACCTCTATTTTGAAGATCTAGTGAGAAGCCATTTGAATATTTGTAGACAAGTGCATTCCACAAAGTTGAGCCTTTAGGAATATCCTGGCCATAAATGGTATGATGTGAATATTTTGCTAATTGGTTGTAAATGGAGTTCACGGCTGCCAGCCTAATACTCTGGTCACTAATCATTGCACCTATAGAAGAAGTGTGGGCTCTTCCCACACGTGGATACTAGGATGTAAACATAGGTAGTCAAGCTTGGTGGCAGTTCTTTTACCAATATGTCATCTCATTTCTTGTTTATAAGATGTCTGTCGTTCATCTCCACTTGAGGCAGGTTTGGGACAAAAAGGATTAGAATCACATATGTGGTGTAATAATAATGTGCACATGTCTAAGCAAGTCTTCTGAAGTCTTCTGTCTTTCTTTTGTCAAAACATGTTTGAAAACATGAAGCCAGTTTTACCTGTATGTGGTATATGAGCATATATGTCAGTGTGTGTGTGTGTGTGTGTGTGTGTGTGTGTGTGTGTGTGTGTGTGTGTGCATGCGCATGCACGTGTACACATGCATGCATGCATAGGACAGCATGCCCCACAGCAGAGGGCACAGGTTGCATAGGGTAAACTGTAGAGAGCAGAAAGTTAGAGGATTTAGAACCTACAGAAGGCAACAGGCAAGGGCACTGTTTTCTCTGAGTTCATACCTATCAAAATAATTGGTATTTTAAAATTTACACAATAAGACAAAATTTACAAAAAATAATTTCCCATTTGTTATGAATAAAAAAATTACATCGCAATGGGTGATTTCATTATATTAAACTGAATCTAAATACAATTACATTTGCAAAAAATCTAAATTAAATTGCTAGCACTTACTAATCAATTATCTTAATGCCAAAGATTTGTTTTACAGAAACCATTGTGCTAATTTCAGCTTAATATGGAGAGATTTGTATAAGGTACATGTTAAAACTATAAGGTCATTAGAAATGGGATCATGAGCTCATGGACTTGCTGAAGAAAGAATGTACTAAAAATATTTCCTATATTCCTCCTGATTAGCAGATGAGTCTCTAACACTGAAGCATCCTGAGAAGAAGGCTACAGACTGCAGGTGGAGGGAGAATGCTGGGATTAAATTGTATATTATATGTAGATTATATACTGGAGCATCCATTTGAAATATTATCATTAAAAATGTTGTCTTCAGAGGCTGGGGATGTAGCTCAGTTAGCAAAGCACATGAGAGCCTGAGTTTGCTCCCCAGAAACAACACTAAAATGTAGCCACATATAGTGGCATGTACTTGTAATACCAGCTGTTAGAAGGAGACAGGTGGATCTCTGTGGATCCCTGGCTAGCCAACCAGCAACTCTCCTCCAGCACAAACATCACACACACATACACACACACAAACACACGAGAGAGAAAGAGAGAGAGAGACAGAGAGCGAGAGAGAGAGAGAGAGACAGAGAGAGAGAGAGACAGAGAGAGAGCGACAGACAGTGTAGTTAGAGTTTTCCTGACTGGCCCACAGTCAGGACAAATCTCTCTCACCCGCCAGTCCCACAGCCTCTCAGACCTGACCAAGTAAACACAGAGACTTATATTGGTTACAAACTGTATGGCTGTGACAGGCTTCTTGCTAACTGTTCTTACAGCTTAAATTAATTCATTTCCATAAATCTATACCTTGCCACATGGCTCGTGGCTTACCGGCATCTTTACATGCTGTTTCTCATCATGGCGGCTGGCAGTGTCTCTTTGACTCAGCCTTCCACTTCCCAGCTCTATTCTCCTCCTTGTCCCGCCTATACTTCCTACCTGGCCACAGGCCAATCAGTGATTTATTTATTGACCAATCAGCAACACACTTGACACACAGACCATCCCACAGCACCTCCCCCCCTTTTTTTTTTTCAAAAAGGAAGGTTTTAACCTTAACAAAGTAAAATTACATATAATTTGGGAATTTGGGCGTAGCTTCTCTTACTACTTTCTGCTGGAGGGGGACGCTGTATCTTATGGGGATACAAAGAAAATTTTAAAATTATGGAATAGTCCATGAGGGTGTATTGTCTGAGCCAGTTGCCTTCAAATCGTTCTGGATGTTGGATCATCTGGGCCATGGTGTCATTGGAGACCTTTCAGGGGGTCTTGGCTCATCAAACCTGATGTATCTTAATCTGGAACAAATCCATAGCCTTTGGCTTTCTGTGGGAACAAAAGAGACTCTTTTCCAAAGCAACATATCCTTATATCCAAATTTTGAAGTCAAGGTACCTTTAAAATATACATTTTGGCATAACTCAACAGCTTTTACAATCAAATGTTTTTCTGCAGTTAAAAATCCCAAAGACAACACAATGCAGATTCTCTGTGTAATATCCATTTTTACGTGGCTTAATTTTTATACTACCTTTACTGTCTCTTTAAAGACTTTATTTTTTAAAACTATGTATTTGTTTCTATAACTTTATATATCACCTTTTTTGTCTCTTTCAAGCCTACGTATATTTTACACACATTGTAAACTATTACATCTGAATCTGTCTTATTGTGAATCTATTGCTTTAAACTACAGCAGCTGTGGCTGCTGGCTCCGCCCACCTCAGCTTCCCAACATGGTGGTAGTATGTTTACCACCAGCTCTGGAAGCTATTGTGGGTCTATGCTTTTATCCAAGCAGCATGAAGCCCAGAAACCTCTTTTTTTGTTTTGTACTAGCAAAGGCTAAATCCAACATGCAGCTTAATGTGCCACTTGCAGAGGCCTCATTCCCGCCATACGGCAGGTGGCAGGCGCACACTAGGAACCCACCAGTAGCTCAAACGGGCAGCTGCCACTCATTTGAGAGAGAAAATTAGGAAGCTGTTTTTAGCTCTGTTTTAGAATCTTTTTTCTCAGTTTTTAGGTGGAAACTCTTGCCCCACGTTGGGTGCCATTTGTAGCTAGAGTTTTCCTGCCTGGCCCACAGTCAGGACAAATCTCTCTCACCCGCCAGTCCCACAGCCTCTCAGACCTGACCAAGTAAACACAGAGACTTATATTGGTTACAAACTGTATGGCCGTGGCAGGCTTCTTGCTAACTGTTCTTACAGCTTAAATTAATCCATTTCCATAAATCTATACCTTGCCACATGGCTCGTGGCTTACCGGCATCTTTACATGCTGTTTCTCATCATGGCGGCTGGCAGTGTCTCTTTGACTCAGCCTTCCACTTCCCAGCTCTATTCTCCTCCTTGTCCCGCCTATACTTCCTGCCTGGCCACGGGCCAATCAGTGATTTATTTATTGACCAATCAGCAACACACTTGACATACAGACCATCCCACAGCAAGAGAGAGAGAGAGAGAGAGAGAGAGAGAGAGAGAGAGAGAGAGAGAGAGAGAGAATGGTGTATTCCATTTAGTTTTGAATTTTAAGTAACTTTAAACTGAGTGTGAGTTTCCATTGCAGTAGAGCCCTTGCATATTGCAGAGAGCCGTGGTTTAGAGGTGAGGCACTGTAGGACAAGACTTGTTACCTCTGCTATTCCCATTCCCCTACTACATAATGTGTTTTTTTTTTTTTATGAGAGGAAAAACCTATTTTTTATTTATTTATTTATTTTATTTTGCAATACAATTCAGTTCTACATATCAGGCACGATTCCCTTGTTCTCCCCTCTCCCACCCCCTCACCTTCCCCCCAGCCCACCCCCCATTCCCACCTCCTCCAGGGCAAAGCCTCCCGCAAGGACTGAGATCAACCTGGTAGACTCAGTCCAGGCAGGTCCAGTCACCTCCTCCCAGGTCGAGCCAAGCAATCCTGCATAGGCCCCAGGTTTCAAACAGCCAACTCATGCAATGAGCACAGGACCTGGTCCCACTGCCTGGATGCCTCCCAAACAGATCAAGCCAATCGACTGTCTCACCCATTCAGAGGGCCTGATTTAGTTGGTGACCCCTCAGCCATTGGTTCATAGTTCATGTGTTTCCATTCATTTGCCTATTTGTCCCTGTGCTTTATCCAACCTTGGTCTCAACAATTCTCACTCATATAAACCCTCCTCTTTCTCACTAATTGGACTCCCAGAGCTCCACAAGGGGCCTAGTCGTGGATCTCTGCATCCAGATCCCTCAGTAGTTGGATGGGGTTTCTAGCACTACAATTAGGGTGTTTGGCCATCCCATCACCAGAGTAGGTCAGTTCGGGCTGTCTCTCGACCATTGCCAGCAGTCTGTTGTGGGGGGTATCTTTGTGGATTTCTGTGGGCCTCTCTAGCACTTTGCTTCTTCCTATTCTCATGTGATCTTCATTTACCATGGTCTCCTATTCCTTGTTCTCCCTCTCTGTTCTTGATCCAGCTGGGATCTCCTGCTCCGCCAAGCTCTCTTTCCCTCAACCCTCGCCCTACATTACCCCCACTCATGTCCAGGCTGTTCATATAGATCTCTTCCATTTCTCCGTCATTGGGTGATCCCTGTGTCTTTCTTGGGGTCCTGTTTTCCAGGTAGCCTTCCTGGTGATGTGAGTAGCAGTCCAGTCATCCTTGTTCCACATCTAGTATCCTCCTATGAGTGAGTACATATCATGTTTGTCTTTCTGAGTCTGGGTTACCTCACTCAGGATGATTTTTTCTAGATCCATCCATTTGCTTGCAAACCTCATGATGTCATTGTTTTTCTCTGCTGAATAGTATTCCATTGTGTATATGTACCACATTTTGTTTATCCATTCTTCAGTTGAAGGGCATCTAGGTTGTTTCCATGCTCATCATGAAAAGACCAAACCTACGAATAACAGGGGTAGAAGAAGGAGAAGAATACCAACTCAAGGGCACAGAAAATATATTCAACAAGATCATAGAAGAAAACTTTCCCAACTTAAAGAAGGAAATGCCTATGAAGATACAAGAAGCCTATAGAACACCAAACAGACTAGACCCCCCAAAAAAGTCCCCTTGCCACATAATAATTAAACAACTAAACATGCAGAATAAAGAATATTAAGAGCAGCAAAGGAAAAAGGCCAAGTGACTTATAAAGGCAAACCCATCAGAATAACACCTGATTTCTCAATGGAGACTTTGAAAGCCAGAAGGACCTGGACAGATGTAATGCAGACACTAAGAGACCATGAAAGCCAGCCTAGACTAATATACCCAGCAAAACTTTCAATCATCATAGATGGAGTGAACAAGACATTCCAAGACAAAGTCATATTTAAACAATACTTATCCACAAACCCAGCCCTACAGAAAGCACTAGAAGGAAAATTCCAACCTAAGGAAGTCAGATACACCTTCGAAAACACAGGCAGTAGATAAAGCCACAGAAGTAAACCCCAACGAAGAGAAGTACACACACATCACCACCAAAAATAACAGGAATGAACAATCACTGGTCATAACGCTTTAACAAATGATTTCTCCTGTGATGGAAGCATGAATAGATGAATGAAAGGCTGTGTCCCAGAAGACCAGAGAAAGTGGGAGCAAATGTGTTTTCCTATCATACTATGAGAACAGCACATTTTAATTCAAACAGTAGGTGCTAAATGGAGGACAGGATGGCTTGGGAGATAAAGGCCCCTGCCATCAAGCTGTATGACCCGAGATGATCCCTGAGACTGGCAGTACTCTCTCCTGCCAAGTTTCCTCTGAAACACTCTATGGTATGTTCATGTACACTCATACACACAGATGGAGAAATAGAAAGAGAGAGAGAAAGTAAGTAAATAAATATCTAATAAAAATATGATACTAAAAATCTACAGGAAAAACATTCCAAATTAAAAATCATAACATTAATTTACCTTTCAGCACATTTTATCTACCCATATTTTATTATAGTCTATTTAGTATACATGCCGACTTACGTATATAAAAAGATCTACAATTAAATGTTACTTCACATTTGTCTCACCGTTTGCTTTCATAAGTGTTTATATTGATGAAGGAAATTTGGAAATATGTCAATGCCCAGACAATATTCTAGAGTTTAAGGTTTTAATTGCTATAAGTGGAGTATTTAGAATTCTTTAAATTACTATACTAATAAACAACATCAGCAAAAAGAATTCTATAATTTTATGTAGGTTGACAAAAGCAAAATAAAATTAGGATGTATGTTGTATGTTGTAGAATATGATTTTAAGTTGTAGCTAGAGTTTTTCTGCCTGGCCCACAGTCAGGGCAAATCTCTCTCACCCACCAGTCCCAAGCCACTCAAACCCGATCAAGTAAACACAGAGACTTATTTTGGTTACAAACTGTATGGCCGTGGCAGGCTTCTTGCTAACTGTTCTTACAGCTTAAATTAACCCATTTCTATTAATCTATACCTTGCCACGTGGCTTGTGGCTTACCGGTACTTTACATCTTCCTTGTCCTGATGGCGGCTGGCAGTGTCTACCCGACTCAGCCTTCCACTTCCCTGCCTATTCTCCTCCTTCTCCCGCCTATACTTCCTGCCTGGCCACTGCCAATCAGTGATTTATTTATTGACCAATCAGCAACATATTTGACATACAGACCATCCCACAGCACTTCCCATTTTCTTTTCTTAAAAAGGAAGGTTTTAACCTTTACACATCTCCAAAGTCAGCTTGGTATATTTGGGAATTTGGGCGTAGCTTCTCTTACTACTTCCTGCTGGAGGGGGGCGCTGTATCTTCTGGGGAAACAAAGAAAATTTTAGGATCATGGAGTAGTCCGTGAGGCTGTATCATCTGAGCCAGTTGCCTTGAAATGGTTCTGGATGTTTGATCATCTGGGCCATGGTGTCATCGGAGACCTTTCAGGTGGTCTTGGCTGGTCAAACCTGATGTGTCTTACTCTGGAACAAATCCATAGCCTCTTGTTTTCTGTGGAAACAAAAGAGACTCTTTTCCAAAGCAACATATCCTTACATCCAAATTTTGAAGTCAAAGTATCTTTAAAATATACATACTGGTTTAACTTAGCTTCCTTTACAATCAAACATCTCTCTGTAGTTAAGAATCCCAAAGACAACACAATCCAGACTCTCTGTGTAATAGTCATCTCTACGTGGCTTATTTTTTATATTAATTTTACTGTCTCTTTAAAGACTTTATTTTTTAAAACCATGTATTTGTTTCTATACTGTATATATCACCTTTTTTTGTCTCTTTCAAGCCTACGTATATTTTACACACATTTTAAACTATTACATCTGAATCTGTCTTATTGTGAATCTATTGCTTTAAGCTGCAGCAGCTGTGGCTGCTGGCTCCGCCCACCGCAGCTTCCCAACATGGCATGGTACTTTACCACCAGCTCTGGGAGCTATCATGGGTCTATGCTTTTATCCAAGCAGCGTGTAGCCCAGAAACCTCTTTTTTTGTTTTGTACTAGCAAAGGCTAAATTCACCAAGCAGCTTAATGTGCCACTTGCAGAGGCCTCATTCCCGCCATAGGGCGGCAGGTCGAGCAAGCACGCACACTAGGAACCCGCCAGTAGCTCAAACCGCAGGCTGCCGCTCATTTGAGAGAGACAATTAGGAAGCTGTTTTTAGCTCCATTTTAGAATCTTTTTTCTCAGTTTTTAGGTGGAAACTCTTGCCCCACGTTGGGCGCCATTTGTAACTAAAGTTTTTCTGCCTGGCCCACAGTCAGGGCAAATCTCTCTCACCCGCCAGTCCCAAGCCGCTCAAACCCGATCAAGTAAACACAGAGACTTATTTTGGTTACAAACTGTATGGCCGTGGCAGGCTTCTTGCTAACTGTTCTTACAGCTTAAATTAACCCATTTCTATTAATCTATACCTTGCCACGTGGCTTGTGGCTTACCGGTACTTTACATCTTCCTTGTCCTGATGGCGGCTGGCAGTGTCTCCCTGACTCAGCCTTCCACTTCCCTGCCTATTCTCCTCCTTCTCCCGCCTATACTTCCTGCCTGGCCACTGCCAATCAGTGATTTATTTATTGACCAATCAGCAACATATTTGACATACAGACCATCCCACAGCATTAAGTCATGCTACTTTTGTCTAGGTTGCATTTGTTTAACTTTGTGAAGCTGTGTTACTTTGCACCTGATGGTCTAATAAAGAACTGAACAGCCAATAACAAAGCAAGAAAAAGGATAGGTGGGGCTGGCACACAGAGAGTATAAATAGGAGGAGAAATCTGGGAGAAAAAAGGAAATAGCCAGAGGAGGAGGAAGACTCCAAGAGCCAGCCACCCAGCTACACAGCAAGCCACAGAGTAACAGTAAGATTTACAGAAGTAAGAGAACAGGAAAATCCCAGAGGCAAAAGGTCGATGGGATAATTGAAAGTTAAGGAAATCTGTCAAGAAGCAAGCCAAGATATGCTTGAGCACCTGTACAAGAATAAGCCTCCATGTGCGATTTATTTGGGTGGCAAATCTGCAAAAGAGCAAAATTAAACAACAACAGATGCATAAAATTATATTTTATTTATCTACCATCTACCTGTGTACCTTATATAATAATCTCTCATTTCTCTATATATCTTTTTATCTGCCATCTATCTTTATCTATCTGAAGACACCTTATGCTGGAGAGGATGTGGAGCTAGGGGAACTCTCCTCCACTGCTGGTGGAAATGCAAGCTTGTACAACCACTTTGGAAATCAATATGGCGCTTTCTTAGAAAATTGGGAATCCATCTCCCCCAAGA
This sequence comes from Peromyscus californicus insignis, assembly GCF_007827085.1. NCBI lineage: Eukaryota > Metazoa > Chordata > Mammalia > Rodentia > Cricetidae > Peromyscus > Peromyscus californicus. The sequence goes on from NW_026294436.1 coordinate 43,545, forward strand.
TCCAGCTATACCACTCTTGGGCATATACCCAAGGAATGCTCAACCACACCATAAGAGCACTTGTTCAGCTATGTTCATATCAGCATTGTTTGTAATAGCCAGAACATGGAAACAACCTAGATGCCCTTCAACTGAAGAATGGATAAACAAAATGTGGTACATATACACAATGGAATACTACTCAGCAGAGAAAAACAATGACATCATGACGTTTGCAGACAAATGGATGGATCTAGAAAAAATCATCCTGAGTGAGGTAACCCAGACTCAGAAAGACAAACATGGTATGTACTCACTCATAGCAGGATACTAGACATGAAACAAGGATGACTTGTCTGCTACTCACATCACCAGGGAGGCTACCTGGAAAACAGGACCCCAAGAAAGACACAGGGATCGCCCAATGACAGAGAAATGGAATGAGATCTACATGAACAGCCTGGACATGAGTGGGGGTAATGAAAGGCGAGGGTCGAGGGAAAGAGAGCTTGGGGGAGTGGGAGATCCCAGCTGGATCAACAACAGAGAGAGAGAACAAGGAATAGGAGACCATGGTAAATGAAGACCACATGAGAATAGGAAGAAGCAAAGTGCTAGAGAGGCCCACAGAAATCCACAAAGATACCCACACAACAGACTGCCGGCAATGGTCGAGAGACAGCCCGAACTGACCTACTCTGGTGATGGGATGGCCAAACACCCTAATTGATGTGCTAGAAACCTCATCCAACTACTGAGGGATCTGGATGCAGAGATCCATGACAAGGCCCTGGGTGGATCTCTGGGAGTCCAATTAGCGAGAATGAGGAGGGTTTATATGAGCGAGAATTGTTGAGACCAAGGTTGGATAAAGCACAGGGACAAATAGCCAAATGAATGGAAACACATGAACTATGAACCAATGGCTGAGGGGTCCCCACTGGATCAGGCCCTCCGAATGGGTGAGACAGTTGATTGGCTTGATCTGTTTGGGAGGCATCCAGGCAGTGGGACCAGATCTTGTGCTCATTGCATGAGTTGACTGTTTGAAACCTGGGGCCTATGCAGGATTGTTTGGCTCGGCCTGGGAGGAGGGGACTAGACCTACCTGGACTGAGTCTACCAGGTTGACCTCAGTCTGTGGCTGTGGAGAAGGCTTTGCCCTGGAGTAGATGGGAATGGGGGGGGGGGTGTTGGGGGGAAGGTGAGGGGGATGGGAGGGGGGAGAACAAGGGAATCCGTGGCTGATATGTAGAACTGAATTGTATTGCAAAATAAATTAAAATTAAAAAAAAAAAGAATAAGCCTCCATGTGCGATTTATTTGGGTGGCAAATCTGCAAAAGAGCAAAATTAAACAACAACAGATGCATAAAATTATATTTTATTTATCTACCATCTACTGTGTACCTTATATAATAATCTCTCATTTCTCTATATATCTTTTTATCTGCCATCTATCTTTATCTATCTATCTATCTATCTATCTATCTATCTATCTATCTATCTATCTTTCTATTTATCTATCTATCTATGTCTATCTACCAATCATGTATCTCTCATATGTTTCCTAACAAAGAAATTTGTTCCAGATTAGAAACCATGGGCCTATGGAAATTCTTCTTTAGCAATAAATGCATTAGTATATTTTATTATTCAATCTTTAACTGGAAGAACAAAGCTGATCTCTTACCATAGAGAACTATCTTAATATCCAGCAGAGATCTCAGCAAAGTCTTCTTTCCATGACTTTAAATTTATGTCATTAGTACCTTTAAATTGTGCACTCAACATCTGTTGCATTTGTTTATTCTTTTATTTATTTATTTATTTTTTTGGTTTTTTGAGACAGGGTTTCTCTGTGTAGCTGTGTGCCTTTCCTGGATCTCGCTCTGTAGACCAGGCTGGCCTCAAACTCACAGAGATCTGCCTGGCTCAGCCTCCCGAGTGCTGGGATTAAAGGCATGTGCCACCACCGCGCGGTGCATTTGTTTATTCTTAAGGTGAAGCACTGAATCCATGTAGGCTCCCAGGCCAGATGAGGGAATGACCGTATCCTGTATGGTTCTCAGAACATAGCATGTCAGGACTGCTTGCTACCTAAATCAGGCCTAATCCCATTCAACTCCATTGAAACAAAGGGCAGTTCATGTTAAAGTCAGTAAATCTTCTGTTTCCCAACCAGAAAATTGGCTCCTTAGAAATCATGTGACCTATAGCCTGCCTGGAAAGTGTCTTCCTCCCCTAAAATGTTCCCTCCCTGCACTCCCTCCTGCAGGGTTTAGTAATTGGATTGAGGCATTATTAATGTTTGCTAGCCTTCAACCCTGTAGGCATATGTAAATTAGGTGCATTCCTAATTAAGTACATTCCCTTGTTCTTTTGTCCTGCCTTCCCCCCTGACTCAAGCTATATAAGACAGGCAAGTTACTCCAATAAAGGAGCTGTCCTCTAACACACTCTTCTGGGTCCTGTATTCACCCTGTTTCCCCAGCTCCTCCTCACCATGAGATTGCTGGGATACAATGCCAGCAGGGGCAGGGGACCCACAGATTCAGGACCTTTCAAGTCTTAGACAAGCCCTGCACCACTGAGCTATGTCCACAAACCCTGGTTATTTGGAGGCAGGACCTTTCTATGTAAGTAAAGCTAGCCTTGAACTTGATATCAATGCCAGGCTGGCTTCAAACTTTTTAGGTTGTTGCCTTGAGCTTTCAAATGCTGAGATTGTAGGTGAGCACTGCCTATCCTAATTAGTTTAATTGACCTACCTAAGGGTGAAGTCTGTATAGAAGTTCACAGAAACCAGTGGAGACTGACAAGGCTCTCGACCATAGGTGCATCCTCTAAAACTGAAACACTCATGAATATTGGTAACAAATATTATATATTTCACAGAGTTGATGTGAATACTCCCAAATTCCACATGTGATGTTCGATGACTCATCATTCATTTTCTTCTTTTTCTTAGTTACAGAAATTCCTTACACACCGGGCAATATTGGGAGAAATAAATTTCAGATATAGTTTCAGTCAACTAAGTCATCAACTTCAGGATGCATAATGTTTGGTTTATTTTCCTGTGGTTCTGGAGAGATACGACCTCTCCCATTTGTGGCAAGAGCTTAACCACTTCTGTCCCTAGGCCAACATTTTAGATTTTCAATGGATATTTTTTAAACATGCCTTATATAAACATGTTTTCTTTTAAAGCAGTATTTTTTGTGTAAATGCAACAAATGATTATAAAATTTATGAAATCTGGAGCCTACTGGACGTGAGTTTTGTTCTCACATTAAGTTGTTGAACCTCCTTAAAGCCTTAATACCTTCATTACCTAGAAGTGTAAGTGATGATTTTCTTTTAAAAAAACCTGGTGTGGTATGTAACAAATTCACTGGAAGGATCTCCTAGTGATGACTGTAAAGCAGTAGATGTACTATTTATAAATACAATCTCAGACATTCTTTCTTATCACCTCAAATGGAAAGCATCTTTTCAAACACATAATGAATTGTGACTTATGTTATTGGTGGGACAAGTAAGAAAATACAGAGATGTCTAGGTGGAGCCATGGGAAGTCCTTTGAAACTCAAAAAAAGTAAAACAGAGCTGAAGTTTAAGTAGGAAGAACTGTGTTAGAATGAATTTGACAGTTGTTTTGACAGGCATGGACTCTAGAACCAGAAGAGCCCAACTCCAGCTCTCTAAGAGAACATGGTCCACACTTGTCTTTCCATTGCTTCAGTTCCACTCGGAATAGCTTAGATTGAGTTAGTGAAATGCTTTGATGGCTACAAACATTTGCTATGAAATCCTTCTAAGGGATTACCCACGTAAAGTTAGAATAAAAAAAAGTAGATTTCATAAATTGTCCTCTGGTGATCAAACATGTCTCATGCCATATGCACCCCACATACATTATACAAACTTATTAGTGATAAAATAAAATTTAATAGAAGTATCTCAGATATTTGTGTGTATATGAGTATGTGTGTCTTCCTGTCTTCACAGAAGTGAGCATCTACATATAGGTTTTGAAAGCCAGAGGTCTACCTTGAATGTTGTTCTACAAGATGCCATCCACCTTGATTTTTGAAACAGAGTCTCTTGGTCTAGAATTTGCCAAGTCTGATATGTTCACAAGCAAATAAATCCCAAGGATCTGTCTGTCTCTAACTCCTCAGTCTTGTTAATAAAAGGTGATCCTCAGCACTTTTAGGTTGGTGCTGGAGATCAAACCCAGTTTCCCATGCATCTTTAGTAAGCAGTGCACCTACTGAGCCATGTCTCCTGCCTGAAATTGCTCAGATTCTAACGTCTTGGAATTACTTTAAAGCAGGCTTTGAGGAACAGTAGTATCATCCTGATTGTTAAATATGACAGGCAAAAGAGGTGAATGAGACATCATCTGAAGCTTTACTTTATATTTTCAGTTAATCTGGCTTGGGCAACAGCAAATTCCTATGAACTGTGCCTTCAAAAACCATGATAGAATTGCCCTTCAGGACTCTGAGTCTCATGTTTTCAGGGAGCAGCCATGCCTCTAGCCCTAGCCAAACTGAAGATGAATCATAGGATGTAGAGAAAAGAGAGACACTGAATGTTCTATGTGTGTGTGTGTGTGTGTGTGTGTGTGTGTGTGTGTGTGTGTGTGTGTGTCTTTCATGTCACTTTACAAACTTTTATAGGGGCAGGAGACATGGCTCAGGCATTAAGTATACTGACTGCTCTTCTAGAGGATGTGAGTTCAGTTGTCTCCACCAAACTCAGGTGGTTTATGGCCACTTGTAACTCTAACTGCTGGGAGATCTGATGACTTTGACCATACATGGTACCTGCACTCAAATGTTCATATACATGTGCATGTTTCTCTGTATATATATAGACACACATAATTTTAAAAATTAATAGATAAAAATAAAAATAGTTTTTAGTTTGTAAAGCAGATATAAGGGCAATATTTCATTTCCATGAGTAAGTTGTACTATGGAAGTGCTTTCCTCTGTCTCCCTATCTGTTCTATCCCTACAGACTCTGGCAATCAGGAATGGATAGATAAACATTTAAGAAAGCACAGAAATGCACCTGAGAAGATGACTTAGTGGGCAGGAGAGTTTGCTGTGCAAGCATGAGGACCCAGGTTTGGATCCAAGCACCCAACCCATACAAAAAGCCAGCACAGCTGTACACAAACCTGTAACCTTAGCATTACAGGGGTGGAGACAGGAGGATTTCTCAGGTTTCCTGGTTGCCAGCCTACCTTTAGGGTCTGTGAAAGAACCCATCTTAAAGCAACAAAATAGAGAGTAAGAGAGCAGGATACAGAATGTTTCTTTCGGCTTCTGCATAAGGTCAAAGTTCTACACATCTGTATAGTGCATATACATACACCCCCCACACACACACATCGCCCATGTGCACAGGCACACACATATCCAAGAGGAAAAAAAGAAAGAAAAGAAAATGCATAAACTAAGAAAGCAAGACTCTCTTTGTGACATATATTTCTTAAATAACCCATGGATCACAAATAGGTATAGGAAATCACGGTTATTTCATTTGTAATCCTGTCTATAAAAATAATGGTAATGGTAGGTACTGTGTTTGGTAACATAGTGGCTACTGACCTTGTATATGATGGTTTTATATTTATTATTTATCCTTTTCCATCCACACAAAATACTTTGTGGAATACTGAGAAATCAGGCAGCTCTCTGGAGAGAAAAGGCTCATGTGGCTTCACACATTCTCCTTGTTATGGTTGGGTGGAGAAACCTGACTAATGCTGTGTCTTTACAAATATCTACCAGGGAGAGTACACAACCACTTGCGAGGAGAAGTGATTTGCCAATAATGATGCAACATTTTCTTAAAAATGAAAAACTAAGTTCAGCAGCCTCATCTTTAATGCCAGTCAACAGTCTGCCGGTTCCTAGCTCTATTTTTGGATTGATGGGGAAAAACGTTACAAGCTCTGTTGTTACTGGAGTTGTCGGAGTGAAGTATGGGCTCTTGAACAATAACAACTGAGAGTCAGCCACTCACTCTCAATTTGCCAATTAAATAGACAAAGTAACAATGAAAACTAGAAAAAAAAAGGAGAGGAGCAGAGAAGTTCAGTGACCTTGTACTCCATCTTTCAGGTCTTAGCATGAGGTTAAGGTTTACATAGAATACAAGAAGGATTCAAAATTACACAGCTCCAGTAAAACATAGCTCCATTCTCTTCTGCAAGATTAGGAAAAAATGCCAGAATGATGGGAAGTCTCTTTTCCATCTACAAGTTCCCTTTGACTGGCACCAGAGCCCAAGTCTTTTCCTTCACACAGCAGGTTATTTCCAGGGAAGTTCCTGTTTCCTGAGGTCCATCACTTCAATAGTCTGATGACCAAATGGAGACACAAGCATGTCTCCTTACAACAGGTTTATTCCTGCCAGGGCAGTTATACTTAATGTGAAAAACTATGGGGCTTACATTTATTACAGCTGCACTAAAACAAATGGAACCTTAGGACTTGGGGAAGTTTTATATTAACATCTGGAGTCAGCTAGAGAGAAAAATGAAATCAACAAGGAGGTTTAAAGATAGCCAATTGAGTCATCTCGGCACATGGACAAATACAAAGTAATCACATGTGTGTCTGGTTGAATTGAAGTCTAACCTAGGATCCTTGAACCAAATGGAAGCATACTGATTGATTTAGTTGTCTTTTAAGTAGTGAGATCAGAATCAAACAAACATATCTGCAAGTATAATTCAAATTCCATCTCCTAACTAAAGGGTGAGCCCTGACTTAGAAATAGGCAGAACGCATTCTTTTAATTACAAATACAGCTCACTGGGGCAAATTCGGCTGGGCTAGAGAAGACTCATGTGGGTTGCCATGCTGAGAAACACCATTTCAAGACACCGAGCAATCAGGAAGACTAAAGAATCATGCAAGCATTAACCTTCAACAGCCCCAAACTGTACTTAATCTCACACCTCCCCACTCTCAAACCTGCCTGGTGTCTTCTCGCTGTACTCCTCTTACTCACAGGGACTTTCTTCAAGGCTCAAAGTTCATTATGTTTATGCTTCTTCAGAACTCGAGTTTTCCTGATGTAAACATGTGAGGGTTTGTGCTGTGGAAACACTGACTTGGCCATTTCTGCTGCTTTCCTCAGACCAGTTTGAGTAAGAGTCCACTGAGTCTCAACATATGCCAGGTTAAGTCATCCTGATTTTGTCCATTACTAGCCATTTTGGGTTTGGAGTTGAGGAGATGGGTCAGTTGGAAAAATGCTTTCTGCTCAAGCAGGAAGACTTGGACTTGATTCCCAGAGTCCCTGTTAAAAATAAATAAACAAAGTTATGGCATTGTGCACCTGTAATCCCAGCACTGGAGAGGTGGAGATGGAGGGTCACTGGGATTAGCTGGCCATGATTTCTAGTCTGATTGGTAAGCTCTACTTTTTGTGAGAAACCCTATCTCTAGAAAATGTAAAGCGTGACAAAGGAAAACATTGGATGCCAACCTGTTGTCTCTATTCTCCCTTTATACATGCACATGTAGAAACAATCTCATGTATGCAATATGTATGCACAAATAAATTATTTTAAAATAATTAAGTAGAAAAGCAATGTTATATCTGTAAAGAGATTTGTTAATCAAGTAAAATGAAAATTCAAAGAAAATGAGCGCTCCTTCAGTATTTTCCAAAATGACCCTCTGGCAGAAATACATATTTCAAAAAAGTAATAGGCATTTTATAAGCAGACAAACGTGTCTATTTTTCATAAGTGAGTTTTTAAGACAGAGCTGCCTTAAGATCATAAAGATGCACATGGTAGGCAACTAAGAAAATACACACATGGTGGGCAACCAAGCTATGGGTAGCTAAGGAAATGCACACATGGTGGGCAGCTGAGGAAATGCACACATGGTGGGCAGCTGAGGAAATGCGCACATGGTGGGCAGTTGAGGGAATGCGCACATGGTGGGCAGCTGAGGAAATCACACATGGTGGGCAGCTGAGGGAATGCACACATGGTGGGCAGTTGAGGGAATGCACACATGGTGGGCAGCTGAGGGAATGCACACATGGTGGGCAGCTGAGGAAATGCGCACATGGTGGGCAGTTGAGGATGTGTACATGGTGGGCAGCTGAGGAAATGCACACATGGTAGGCAGCTAGGAAGTCTGAAGTAGCTGAATAGAGAGTTCAGCAGTTAAGAGACTTGATTATATAGCAAAAGATTGGAGTTTGATTCCTAGCACTTACACCAGGCTGCTCATAACTGTCTGTAACTTCAGAGCCAAGAGACTCACATGCACATTGAAACACAATGACACGCATACATAAACATTAAAATAAAATTAACATTTCTTTAAAAAAAGAAAAAAATTATAGTGCTTTGATTTGTGTTTAACACTGTGAATCTGTACATGAAAACAAGTCTTAGATTATAACTTCACATTGATTAACTTTGCCAGATTCCTAACATGTAAGACAAAAAAAAATCTATGTTGCAATTTTATTTTTCTGATAGGTTGCATATTTAATAAATGTTAGATATTGCTAATCTTGAGTGTTCATATTTTTATTTCTCTTGGGACTAGGATAACAGATTGCTACATTCAGTATTAAATGGCAACATATTTTTCTACTGACATGGCTTCAGTAATTGACCCAAATATAGTAGAAATATAAAAGGCAGCAATCAAGAAACCCAAGACTTTGTGATTACTGCTTTCTCCAATGTCTTGAAACATGAACAGATAAAGAGAAAACTTAGAAAAAGGCCAGATATGAATCTCAAAATTACCACTTACTAATTCAGTGACATTAGGGGAATTGTAGGTTTTTATAATACAAACAGACAAAGGTTTGCATCACCTCAAGACAGAGAGGGCTAAGCAAAGGATATTAGATTTAAGATTCTTGTTTAAAAAAAAAAGATACATAGAAATGATAGAATAGAGGGTAGATTATTGAATCTACTCAAAAAAATAAAGAGAAGATATAGATATGATATAGATAAAAAATAGATTATTAAATCTACTTTTAAAAGACAATTGCTAGTTTTAAATACTTTACATTGGATTGGATTTTTGTATATTGTATACAAATTATATATATTGAGATTGATATTGTTAGAAAATGCTATACATATATTTCTAATCTTGTTCAAGATATTGTACTTATACCATTCATTTAACAATGTAATGCAATTTGCTGATTCTTGAATGTTATTACTACCAACTATTAGGATATGAAGAAATGAAAGTAGTTAGACATTGCAATAGAACTTGTAGTCATATTAGGTATGTTTTCAAGATTGAGCAGATATATTTTAGATAGACAGGTCATCTTCAAACCCTTCAGAGATCTACAGAATATGGCATTTAAAATGTCTTAATAACTTAGAAAATTTTTCTATTTTTTGTTATGACTATGAGACATGTTGGCTCCTGGCAGTACCAATCTACTTCAGAGAAGATATGGGCATTGCAGAAACTGCATATGGAGTTAACTTTCATTGTGGCAAAAGTATCCTCAAATCCACTGCTGACAAACAGGACAAAATGGACAGACAGGACACAAAATAAAGGATTACTGATTCTTGTTAAGGCGAGCGTGGTTGTGGCTTTAACAAAAGGCATCTTCTGAGGCCAGGATAATATGGCACCATCCCTGAAGTGGCCTTTGCAATCTGGAAAAGGTACAGTGCCCTTTTCTTCGAAGGCAGCTGAAGAGGCAGTGGGCCGATGGCTTCTGATGTGCAGTGGAACAGCAGCTGAAACAGTTATTCTTGAAAGAGTAACTAAGCTCACATAGTCTAACCTCTCGGTGGTAGACTGGCATTTAGTAGAGGGATGCGGAGAAGAATGGGATGCCAAGATGAAGACGCACACATACAGCCAAGAAGAATGGACAGCTGAATTCCAAAAACATCAACAATTTCCAGAATTTAAAGTCCTGAATCATGACATAACACTAGTGGAATTCAGGTGTTTCTGGTACATGGACTGCTCTCACCAAATGTGAGGTCGAACTGTTGGCCTTGTGTACATCCTACTTCACAAATGAGTCTGTCAGATATGCTAAGCCTATATGCTGAAGATGATGCACCAATGCTGTGGAGAAACCTCGGGTGACTGTCCAGGCAGCTGGCTGTTTCTATCAACTCACATTTTTTTGAAAGCCATTTGCATGCACTTCCTGTTTTTATTTTTTTAGGTAATATTATTTCCTTCTTGGGTCTCTGAGGGAGTTGGAGATTAGTTATAGTTATAGTTGAAGATTAGATAGTTATAGTTAGTTAAAGATTAGATAGTTATTGTTTTTCTTGTTAAGAATTTCAGCAAAGAAACTCACTAAAGAGTAAGTGTATAAATTTGAAAGACTTATAGATAGTTCTGTTAGTAATATAAGTTAGGATAGAAAGTAAATCAGGTACATTTTGGACTTTCCAAAATAGGATAGATAATGGAATTATTTTCTCTGAAAATGTCGAATGCAAATGGACTAGACATTGTTTAGGTATTTATTGCTTTATACAATATATATATTGTATAAAGTTATTGTACATTTTTCATATAGTTTTTCTTATATTAGTTATAATGTTTTTCCTTTTTATTAAAATAGAAAGGGAGAAATACGGTGATATTTCATTTGTGCTGAAATGTGATTTTATTTGTATGTTAATAAATAAAATTGCCTGGGGTTCAGATCCAATAGCAAGCCATAGAAGAAGTCTGGCAGTGGTAGCACAGGCCCTTAATCCTGATCACATGATAGGCAGATCTCTGTGTGTTCAAGGACACCACCAGCATGGAGACACATGCCTTTAATCTCAATACCAACCATAGAAGACCTGGAGGTCTGTATAGACGGGCATTGGCGAGGAGGTCATGTGGTTGGGCTTACAACCAATGAGAAGGCAGAACAGAAAGTCAATAAAAAGACAGATACACAGGAAGCAGGCCTCTTTCTCAGGGGAAGGACGGCAGCAGCAGTAAGGAGTAAAAAGGCAGTTTTCGTCTCAGCTCTTAGCTACTGCTCTGACCTCTTGGGCTTTTAACTCTGCATTTGGCTCTGTGTTTCTTATTTAATAAGACCATTACATCTACAAGTGAGACTGAACATTAATGAATCACACATTAAAAATCACAGGGTTGATTCAAAAAATATTTTAATGGTATTGAAAATTACTTTCAAGTGGGGGTGTTTCACCTCTGGCTCTGACCAACAACTTCATGAATCCCCTGCCCCATGTGTGTTTTGTGGTGTGTGTGTGTGTGTTTTATGAATATTATTCATGCTTGTTAATTTTAATTATCAACTTTATATAACCTATGATCATCTGGAAAGATTTTTTTTTAAGACAAGATTGTTTTGTGTAGCTCTATCCATCCTACAGCTCAATACATAGACCAGGCTAGTCTCAAACTCACAGACATGCACCTGCTACTCTCTCCTTAGTCCTGGCACCAAGGCATGAAACACCACACACAGCATTGGAAAAGAGCCCTAATAATTGTCTAGTTCAGATTGGCCTGTGGTAATATTTTATTTGTGCTGAAATGTGGTGGTACTTTATTTGTATGTTAATAAATGAAGATCAGCCATTTTAAGTAAACAAGAAGTCAGGAAACATAAACCCTTAATCCCTCTAGCAGGCAAGATCTCTTTGTGTTCAAGGCCACACTAGGGAAGATCCAAGTGTGGTGACACACGCCTTTAATCTCAGTACCAACCATAGAGGCCTGGAGATCTGTATAGACAGAGAGAAATTGACAGAGCTGCACAGGAAGAGGAAGTGAGGTAACTAGGTTAAGAGAGCCAATGAGAGGGCAGAAAAACAAGGCATATAAAGCCTGGGTAGATAGGAAGTCAGCACATGTGGAAGAGCTGGTGAGGTAAAGTTGGCTGGTTGTTTTCTGTGATTTTTCTAATAGTGTAACTCAAATTTCTGGCTCTGTTTTTTTTTATTTTAATAAGACAATTTAGAAATTCATCTATATTGGCCTATAGACATGCCTGTGTAGGATTTTCTTCATTACTAATTGATGTAAGATAACCCATCACATTGGAGGTGGCACCATTCCCTAGGCAGGGGAACTTAGGCTGAGCAGAAGCCACCGAACAAATAAGTATCCATACCTTTGTCCTCTTTCTTTTTTTTTGGGGCTGTGGATATGATGTTTAAGTGTCTGCCTTGACATAAGCTGGAATTTTAAACCAAACAAACCCTTTCTTCCTTACATTGCTTTTATCATGGATTTGTCAGAGCAAGAGCCATAAAACTAGGGCCATCTTTTTTTTTTTTTTATTATTAGCCTAACTTCTTATAGAACAAGAATAATCCCAAGCTTGCTGTTTAGTTTTCTTTCTGTTGCTGTGATAAAATACTCTGACAAAAAATTTAGGGAAGAAAAGTTTTATTTTATCTCACATTTCAAAGTAAGAAAGCCAAGGCAATAGGAGGCTGAAACATCTGGTCATACCACGTCAGCAAAAAAGAAACAGAAGGAGATGAGTGTTAATCAGATGTCTTTCTCTGCTTGTACAGCCCAGCATCCCATTGAAGGGAATGGTGCAACCACAATGAGTGGGTCTTCCCACTACAATTAATTTAACAAATTTAATATCCCATAGGCACGCTAGGAGGCCTGACTCCCAGGTGAATCTAGATTCCGTCAATTTAATAATTAACATCAATGGTTAATGCTTGCTTAATGCCTTAGCATGAATTCTCTTCAGATCCATCATCAGTCTTTTGGCTTATAGTCAACTATGTGTTCCCATGTTTTACAGTATCATAAAACTACACAAAATATACAGCAATTAGCACACTGACATATCCACAGTCAGAAACCCCACATGTATTATTAAACAATAAAACCATTGTTTGCTCCTGTTGACATGCAAGATGGGGAAAAAATGAGAAAATTAACACAGTGGGCACCTGGGGCATGCTGAATAAGGAATCAACACATCAATTCTAGCTTATGACATAACATAAGAGGCTTAGTAGCCAGAAAAATTCCCTATTGCAGTACGACTTCTCCTGGGGATATACAAACTATGTCACTCCACACAGACAGAGAATCAAAGACAGACTAGAGTCATTATTCCATCAAATACAACTTCCCAAACCAGCATGTTTATTAGGGTTACTTAACTGTATGTCAGACCCTAAGGCAGCTGCATCAATGAGGAACACACCTAGCCTGGGTAGTCGGTATCTCATGAAAACTATATATCTAGATCTTTCTGAATAATTTGCAGGTAGTTGGATAGGTGAGGGCTTATCCCCACCAGGCTTGGCTATAAGCATCTCCTCTTCTCTGCAATATTTCTCCATAAGATCTTCCATAGTTTTAAAAATCTTGTTAGTTTTAGTGTTCTCAGACTTTTGAGGTGTGATGGCTATTTTGATTGTCAACTTTACTACATCTAGAATGAACTATAATCAAGAAACTGAGGGTACATCAGTGAGAGATATTTTTGCTTGATTTGAAGTAGGTGAATCCACTTGTAGTTGAGAGTCTTGAGGCAGGAAGACACACATTTATCTGGGCCTCACCTTCTGGAAATGTATATAAAGATATGGAAGAAGGAAGCTTTTCATCTTTGCCTGCTTATCCTTACCTTGCTAACACATCCATTTCTCCACTGGCATTAAAGCCTACTTATGCAGAAATCCAGCATATACTGAAGACTACCTGAGACATCCAGCCTTGTGAACTGAGCAACTACTGGATTCTTGGACTTTACATTCACAGTCAACAATTGTTGGATTATCTGGGCTGCAGCCTTAAGACACTCCAATAAACCCTGTGTGTGATATATATATATATATATATATATATATATATATATATATATATATATATATATATATATATGGAGGTATACATATTCTAAGTACTGTTAGCCATCAGAGCCCTGAATAATACATGAGGCTTGCATACTACCTGAACCTCATGTGTTTACCTCAGCACCACCAGGAGGGAATGTTTTGAGTCAGAGGAAATTGCTGGAGAACATGGTGTTGTCAGATAAACTTGAAATATCTATTTAAATTCTGAACTTTCTAATAAACCTAGATTTCAAATAAGCACATGGCTTATTTGATAGAAAAGTGATAATAAATGGTTCTATACTACACCCAGTTTAAACAGAAATAAAAGAATATCATTAACATTTGCCCAAAAGGTCATGAAAAGTAATTAAAATGGAGCTAGGAGATGCTCATTTGATGAGACATGTGCCGGACAGAGAAATTCATCTTGGGTCCCCAGCACCCTGGTAAATGGTGTATGTACATTGTGGCCTCCAGGGAAGATAGAGATAGGAATCTCCAAGCTGAATCTTCAAGGTCTGGGTTCAAGTGAGAAACCCTGCCTCATGAGTGAGGTAGAGAGAAGTATTAAGGAAGGAAGATACTTGAAGATAGCATTACTCTACATGCATGTGCACCCATGTAAATATGTCCACACACAAATGAATAACATACATGGATGCACATCTAAAATAAATGGATATAATACAAACCAATTATAATAGAATATGCAAAATTCCAATTTCTTTTTAGATTAAAAACTTCAATGAAGAAGTCTCCATGTGAATGTGTTAATTTGCTGGTTACAAAAGCAGACAATATAAGCAGCATGTGTAAGTTCTTCATCTGCTCATGAATAAACCTACTGATGATCTTTGGCACTGGGAGCCCAATTAGTATTTGTTTTTATTTCTTTTTTATTTTTAATTTTCTCCCTTCATAGCCTTCTAACTCAGTAGGGAAATAAAAAGGGGTGTGTTTAGTAAGTAATTTTCATTAACTTTTAAAACATTTCCCTGAGTAGAAAAGAAAACTACCCCCTTGCAAGGGAAGCATGGGGGTTACCATCATACTAAACTGGTTTTCAGTATGACTTCCCCATTTTATAGATGTTAGAACTAGGGTGTATTAAGAAGCATCATTTTTCACACTCTATTCTGTTGTTGTTATTTTATTATTTTTACTCTTTGCTCTTTTAAGGGCCCATCCTCCAGTTCCCAAATAAATACACAGAGTCTTATTATTACTTCAATATGCCTGGCTTTAGCTTGGCTTATTTCTAGTCAGTTTTTTTTTTAACTTAAATTATCCCATCTACCATTTGCCTATCGGCTCTTTTATTTCTTACTTCTGTATATTTTACTTGCACTCTTACTCCATGGCTGGCTGTGTGGCTGTGTGGCTGGTCCATAGTGTCCTCCTCTACTTGTTCTCTCGCTCCTTCTATTCTCATTCCTTGGTATTTCTTCTTTCTCTCTTTTTCTCCTTCTATATATTTTCTCTGCATGCCAGGCCCACCTATCCTTTCTCCTACCTTGCTATTGGCCATTCAGTTCTTTATTAGACCATCAGGTGTTTTAGACAGGCAAAGTAACACAGCTACACAGAGTTAAACAAATATAAACAAAAGTAACACTTAAAATAATATTCTACAAAAATACTTGTAATCCCAGCATTCAGGAGGTAAATGCAGGAAGATCATAATTACAAGGTCATCCTGTCAATCTAGTGAGTTCCAGTTGAGTCTGAGGTTCCAGGTTAGCCAAAGCTACAGGGGACTGTGTAAAAAATAAACAAAACTCAAACAAAACTTCCCTGCTATCCAGCATACCAATTTTACTACCTTAGTCAAGAAAAATAGTCAATCTAATTTAAAAAATGAAACCTAATAACAGCATCTCACTATCAGGCCATTGATTGAGATATATACCAAGAACAATGAATACTTTGCCAATTAAAAAAAAAGGACATGATGTTGATAATCTATGTGGGGGGAGAGAAGAATGGGTATATTAGTACATTGTAAATATTCACAATGTCTATATTTTCAAACAATGTATATGCATATCAAATAGTTTGAAGGTCAGAAATATTAAGTGTTTCTTACATGACAAAATCAAAGTTCATATAGGGCTTCTTACCTTCTACTTACTCTAGGAGAGATTGATTTATTTTTTAGAATGTATGTACACTCTGGCCTCATCCACTGATCCTCTCTTTTCAAAATAATTCTCTAACCTGTGTTTAATCCCACATCATCTGTTCCATTCTGGTCCTTCTGCCTCTCTTTTACTAGACACACCACTATATTAGATCATTCCCAAATGAGCTCCTTATAGCAACATTGTTAACATCTATCAAGTCCCTTTACTAGGGGATAAAGATTTGGACATCTTTTGTGCTGCATTATTGAATATATCCCAAAGAACTAAGTCAGAATACATTTGAAGACAGATGGTTGATCTGATTGAGAAATGACGTGACATGTGTCTTAAATGGTAGGAAGAGAATCCAGGAATGAAACAGAAGAAGATGTACATCAAAGTATAACACTTAACATACATGGTCATTTTAATATAATTTAATACTAACAAATGTCTAACAGAAATGCCCCCTGACATATAGAAAATATGGAATTTCCATTAGGCCTTCTTTTGTAATTAAAAGAAATATTGTAGGAAGTATGTCATACAGGTATGCTATTTGTGAAGGCTTTTCTGGGGAAAGAACTAGGTGGTGTGATTTAACTGTAGTATGCAAATCAATCTTTTGTTCCCAGTTTATGAGCAGAGAAATTACAATCTTTTCAAAACCTTTAATGTAAAAATGTTACATTCATTTTCCCAGGAAATAGATTATATCAATAACCCTGATATAAATAATATTTCATCAAAAAAGGAAGGAGTCCATGGGAAGTTACTGTTTACAAATTATTGTGATATTCTATGTCAAAAGTAGCTTTTAAGGAGGCAAAGTTAAGTGAATGCTCTACCAGGTAGGTTTTAATTTGACTCTGAATTTATCACCTGAAATACAGGTATACATGTGCCTTCTTAGTAATATTTTTGTTATTAAATAGCATAATACAGTAAAAGTACCTGGGCTGTCAAGAAAGCTCAAGGTGAAAGGACTTACCATTTCTTCCTGGTGACCAGAATTCCATCCTCAGCACCACAGAGGAAAGAAAACCAACTCCAGGAATTTATTCTCTGACATCTTCCTGCATATTGTGGGATGCATGAGCATACATGCATGTGCCCACACACAAAACTCACATACACACAACTCACATAAGTTGTCCTCTGAATTCCAAACCAATGCAATAGGACCTGTTTGCATGTATACATTCACTTTTGCAAGAAAAATAAGTAAATAGACCCTTTAAAATTAAAATAAAACTAACAAAAGTATCTGAGGTTGCTGTGAGATGATCTGTATGTTAAATGTGTTGTTGATTGGTCAATGAATAAATCACTGACTGGCAATGGCCAGGTAAGAAGTATAGGCATGACTAACAGAGAAAAAAATTGAGAAAGCAAAAAGCTGGGTGGGGGAGACATTGCCAGCCACCATCAGGATAAGGAAGATATAAAGTACCGGTAAGCCACAAGCCACGTAACAAGATATAGATTAATAAAAATAGATTAATTTAAGCTGTAAAAACAGTTAACAAAAAGCCTGTCACGGCCATACAGTTTGTAACCAATGTAAGTCTCTGTGTTTATTTGGTTGGGTCTAAGCGGTTGTGGGACTGGCGGGTGACAGAGATTTATCCTGACTGTGGGCCAGGCAAAAAACCTTAGCTACAAATGGCGCCCAACGTGGGGCAAGAGTTTCCACCTAAAAACTAAAAAAAGATTCTTAAACGGAGCTAAAAACAGTTCCTAATTGTCTCTCTCAAATGAGCGGCAGCTGCCGGTTTGAACTACTGGTGGGTTCCTAATGTGCGCGCTCGACCTGCGGTATGGCGGGAATGAGGCCTCTGCAAGTGGCACATTAAGCTGCCTGGTGGATTTAGCCTTTGCTAATACAAAACAAAAAAAAAGAGGTTTCTGGGCTACATGCTGCTTGGATAAAAGCATAGACCCACGATGGCTCCCAGAGCTGGCGGTAAGCATACCGCCGCCATGTTGGAAAGCTGAGGTAGGCGGAGCCAGCAGCCACAGCTGCTGCAGTTTAAGGCAATAGATTCACAATAAGACAGATTCAGATATAATAGTTTAAAATGTGTATAAAATATACGTAGACTTAAAAGAGATTAAAAAGATGATATATACAGTTACAAAAACAAATACATAGTTTTAAAAAAATAAAGTCTTTAAAGAGACAGTAAAATTAATATAAAAAATAAGCCCCATAAAGATAGATATCACACAAAAAATCTAGATTATGTTGTCTTTGGGATTCTTAACTACAAAAAGATATTTGATTGTAAAAGAAGCTAAGTTAAACCAATATACATATTTTAAAGGTACCTTGACTTCAAAATTTAGATATAAGGATATGTTACTTTAAAAAGGAGACTCTGCTTTTGTTTCCACAAAAAGCCAGAGGCTATAGATTTGTTCCAGATTAAGACACATCAGGTTTGACCAGCCAAGACCACCTGAAAGGTCTCTGATGACACCATGGCCCAGATGATCAAACATCCAGAACTGTTTCAAGGCAACTGGCTCAGATGATACAGCCTCACGGACTACTCCATGATCCTAAAATTTTCTTTGTTTCCCCAGAAGATACAGCGCCCCCCTCCAACAAGAAATAATAAAAAAAGCTACGCCCAAATTCCCAAATATACCAAGCTGACTTTAGAGATGTGTAAAGGTTAAAACCTTCCTTTTTAAGAAAAGAAAAGGGGAAGTGCTGTGAGATGATCTGTATGTCAAATGTGTTGCTGATTGGTCAATGAATAAATCACTGATTGGCAATGGCCAGGCAAGAAGTATAGGCGGGACTAACAGAGAAAAAAATTGAGAAAACAAAAAGCTGGGTGGGGGAGACACTGCCAGCCGCCATCAGGATAAGGAAGATATAAAGTACCGGTAAGCCACAAGCCACGTAACAAGACATAGATTAATAAAAATAGATTAATTTAAGCTGTAAAAACAGTTAACAAAAAGCCTGTCACGGCCATATAGTTTGTAACCAATATAAGTCTCTGTGTTTATTTGGTTGGGTCTAAGCGGTTGTGGGACTGGCGGGTGACAAAGATTTATCCTGACTGTGGGCCAGGCAAAAAAACTTAACTACATGAGGTATCCAGTTTATGGAATCAGTGTCCTTCTACAAATGTCCGTATAAGTGTCTGTCTAAGCATCCATTGACAGATGTGATGCACAGACAAAGAATTTTTGGTGTATGTGCACAACAAAGGTTTCTTCCTCCACAAAGGAAAATAGAAGTATGTCATTTTCAGGAAAATGAATACAGCAGGAGATCACCTTGAGGGAAATATCTCAAACTCAAAAGACAAATATTTAATGAATTCTCACATATGTTGGCCAAAGATTTCACAAAGATGTACATCCTTTTGTGTGGGATGACTCATCCCTAACAGGCTTGAGGGCCAGACAGCCCAAACAAGTAAAAAAAGATACTTTCTGAGAGCCAGCCTTAGCAACAGCAGCTGAAACATGATCTGAAGATGACCTGGACCAATGAGAGGCAGCTATGTCACACCAGCTGATGCATATTCATCAGACCTCCCCTCAGGGTGGGGTGTAGGGTATATAAGGCTTGCCTCTTCCTAAATAAACTGAGCTTGTTGTTTCGACATTCTCCCAGAGTCTGTGTGGTTTGACTCTGCATCTACTTGGCCCCCGCCCCCAAAGGGAACAACAGCAAGGACCCTGCTACACTTTTGTATATGAAAGTGAAAGAAAGAAAATTTGGTAAGAATTTTGGTACTAGCAGCAATGGGGAGAAGGAGAAGACTCGGTGGGCTAAACACAGTCAAAATAAATATTTGAAGGAAAATGTTTTCATCGAACCCATCAAAATGTACAATGAATATTTACCAGCAAAAGATTAGGTTCTTAATGATAGAGGAATGGGTGCAGTAATGTATTTTCAGTAAATGGACAGAGCCTTTCATCTAGTCATTCATTCTGCTGAACATCTGTAATATGTCAGATTTAAGAATGGAGCCAGTGCAACCACAATACATCCCAGGGGAGAGCTGGAACACTCCTGATCCCTATGGATCTCATCAGGAAGAGACAACTTCTTCACACCAAACTCACCTTCTACTCACTAGAGTGGAGAAATAACCACCTAGCTGTAAAAGTTCATACAATTGAGGGCACAACAGGAGGACTTTGTGGATCTGAAATGGAGAAAGCAGTGTCTTTCACTATGACAAAACCTTCTCTCCTGAAAATAAGCAATAACTCAGAGGTGTGGGTTAGAGTCCAGTACAGCCAGCAGCCCCCAAAACCACTCAGAACACTGGCTGATGAATTATTTGTGCCCAAACTAGAAGAATGAAGCTCATCAATATGAGGTTGAAGTTTATCATACCAGCCTGAGGGTAGATTTCATTATGTGAACCCATGTTAAACATTTAAGGATTCTCAGTAGAAACAAGTCACCAGGACATGCTAGAAACAGGATCACAAGATCTTACACCTTAAGTACAGCCCTGAAATTTGATGACATGCTGTTGAATAATCCTCTTGTACACTGTAAAGATATGTCACTTGAATTGGTTTAATAAAACACTTATAAGCCATTAACCAAGCAGGAAGTATAGGCAGGACAATCAAACTGAGAATGATGGGAAGGAGAAGGGTAGAGTCAGGAGTTGCCAGCCAGGAGCAGGAGATGAACATGCCATGCTAGTAAAGGTACCAAGCCACGTGGTTAATCATAGATAAGAATTATGGGTTAAGTGTATCAGCTAGCTAGTAATAAGCCTGAACTGTCAGCTGAGCATTTATAATTAATATAAGCCTCTGTCTGTTAATTTAGGAAGTGGCTGCTGGGTATTTGGGAACAGGTGTTTCGGACATGAAAGGCCTGATTACAAAGTCAAACTTCTTCCCTTGGAAAGCATGAATAAAATTTACATGTAGAAGATGAATGCTCACTCAAGATAATGGAAAATTACAGATTTTGTTATGAATTCCAAGTGGTCTACACTTGTCAGAATGGGTTTAGCTTTCTAACCAGCTAGTAATAGTCTTGGACATATTAATTATAGAATCACATGCTACTAATAGGTAGAAGTTGGTAGACAGAAAGACAGTCCAGTGGTATCATGTCATTGCTTCATGATACTTTTTGAAAATTGGTGAAATTTGAGTATTCTTGTTGATAAAAGCAGAACTAAAAGCTACTTGGTATATAAGGATAATACTACAATTTCTTAATTATTTATGTACATGATAGGAATATTAAACTTAAGAAAAAAATTGTGGAAATAAGAAGATGGTTTAAAAGCAGGTAAAGATCCTTGCTGCCAAGTCTGAATATCTAAGTGCAACTACCTTGGCTCACATGGCTGAAAGAGAGACTGCATCCTATAAGTTGTCCATGGAACCCCTCAATAAATTAATTAATAAATACATGTTATTTGAAACTTAAATCAAATTGATTTTTTTAAAAAAAAGAATTAAATTTGTGATTTCCATACATGATTGGTAAATTTGAAGTATATGTATTATTACTTTGTCTATTCACATACTTGACAAAAAATAAATAAATAAACCAGATGAATGATGAGGTGTTGGAGAAACAGAAAAGAAGAAGCAAATGGATTTTTCTGTTGAGGTGGGTTTTGTTTTGTTTTGTTTTGTTTTAGTTTTGCTTTTTCTTTTGTTTGCTTGCTTACAAACTTTGATTTGTTTCCTATGTGGGAAAAATGGCAAAGATGTGAGGGAGAATATGGGGGGACCAGGAGGTGAACAGAATTGGGGTGCATGATGTGAAACCTCCAAAGAGTCAATAAAGAAGTTCAAAAAGGAAATTAAAGAAAAATGCTAAATAAATCATTTTCTGTACTCCCACACTACAGATAACTTTACAAATATATTTTAGTATTCCAAAATAAACCAGACACTATTTAATTGAGAGAGCAGATGTGAATAGGTTCAAAAAAATGATGTGAAGAGACAAAAAAAAAAAAAAAAAAAAAAAAAAAAAACTATGCTGGATTTGGTAGGAGTCCTCAGAAGACACTGACTGAAATGTCACATGGTCATGTCATGTGTGATTTATCCTCCAAGTTGAAGAAGCATATTTACAAAGTCTGGAGCTAAGAATTAAGATGCCAGTAGAGTACAGGACAAGCATTTTTTAATTTAATATAACTAAAATCCAATAATAATGAAATTCAGGTGCCAGGAAATATATATAAATGTAGAAATCATAAATAATTAGGATATAAATTTTAAGGTACTCACAAAAAGTACTTTGAATCAAGATAATAAGAATAATTAATTTGCAAAGAGATATATCTAAAATGGAGTGTATCAATGGTAAGAAAATTATTTCAGAAGTTTATGGGTTTATTTTATTTTATTTACTTTTCTGTGCTCTTGGAGGCTTTGCTTTTCTCTTTTCATAAGGAATATTAGAACTGGTGAGATGGTGCAATGGGTAATAGTGCCTGCCCCACAACTGTGAGGATCTGAATTCAGATCCTTAGGACCAGTATAAAAGGCCAAATGAGGCAATGCATGCCTGGAACTTCAACATTTGGAGAAGAAGGTGCAGGAGGATACCTGGAGCTTGAAGGCTTCCAGTCTGGCCCAGATCCTTTCACAAGAGAGTAAAGTGGATTGGTAGAGTAGGACACTAGGCATTCACATGTGTCCTCCATAGTCAACTATGTGCACATATACTACACCCAAGCACACACATCACCACCATCAACACTGCATCCTCACCCCCACCACTGCCAACACCAAAACAATTAAATAACCTACCTCAACTTCATATGCCATGCTTTGTGGACACCCATGGGAAGCCTGCCCCTTTCTGAACAAAGATAGAGGAAGAATGACTTGGGGAGGGAGAACAGACAGGAGGTGGGAGAAGGTTTAAATTCATAATGAATTGGACAATTAATTTATGAATCAATTAATACTTAAAAAATATGTGTGGAAAACTGTTCAGAAAATAATGTTAAGTCAAAGAAATGCATATACACCATACTACATATGCATTGTTGGTAGTTTTACAGAAACAGACGTATGCACTCAAATGATTAGTATGTATTAGAATGTAGCATAATATAAATAGGTGTTACCTTAATTTCATAAGTTGTTTTTTTGTTTTGTTTTGCTTTTCGAGACAGGGTTTCTCTGTGTAGCTTTGTGCCTTTCCTGGAACTCGCTTCATAGATCAGGCTGTCCTCGAACTCACAGAGATCCATCTGACTTCATAAGTTTTAATAAAACTGTGTAGGACAATTTTTAAGAAAAGAAAATGTGCACCAGTAATTATGGAAAAAGATATTGTAAGATCTCAAAAGAAAGTTCTGATCACATTCTAAATGTTTTTTGTTATCATATTGAGTAAAATAGAACACACAAACAGCATGTTCCTCGGTGTGTAGTGAACATTAAACTAATCTTGGACTCCTGACCTGTGACAGAGTGAAGACTCCATTGGTTCGCTCCAGTCATCAGAGAAAAGCTAGAGAAGACAACTGTGCCTGGAGGCTTGGATTTATTATATTTGTAGTAAAAAGCAATTTTTGAAATAAAATGATAGTTTTTCTCTGAATTGTTTCATTAAAATTTGATCAGAGAGAAGAATGCTTCTACATTATCTAGAAAATGTAATTTCGGCTTTCTGCCATAGACAGGGCTGTTCATGATTGCAGAGATTGCCTGTGTGAATTATATTTCCTTGTGAACAGTTAGTGGAAAAAATGTGGCCTTTGGGAACAGACACCATGCTGCTCAAAGGCCTTGCTTGGTGAAACTACAAACTTGTGCATTATGGGTGTTGATAATATCTGCTAGCAACCTATTTATTCCACATGTTCTAAAGCATTAAGAAGTAGAAATACCATTTCAAAGGAAACTTTCTTGTGCATTAAATATGTAACCATTCCTTTTGTATCCTGGAGACATCTTACAGGCATAAGTTCTGTGCTTACAAACATATGGGAGAGAGGACATAGGCTTACTCAGTATTCAATTTTACTGAAACAAAAATTCTAACTTATCTAACTGCAAATATTTACTGTAACACCAATTTAATTTTGTGCATGTTTTGGTTAATATCAATAAGACATTAAAGAGCAAGATTAATAGTATTTAAAAGAATAGAATAGGAGGGAATGTACTTAGAACTGTTATCAGTGAAAGTATTTCTCTCAGTCATCTATCTCTTGTAGAGTAATAATTAGCCAAGGGGTGTTAAGAAAAGAAACTGACAATAACAAATGAACAAAGCAACTGTAAAACACATCACAACAAATGGATAGAGCAATGGCACACCACATCACCAGAGAACAAACCAACATTTTAAGACTGTTGTTCTTTAATTTGACTCAGAAAATTTGAACCAGGGACCTATGGTTTAAAGTGTAAAACTAACTGACACAAAAAATGTCTTTAGTCTACACATACCTAAACACACACTCCCAACCTCCCCCCAAAAAAACAAGCAAACATCTCAATAGATACGCAAACATACTCACAAATACCTAAATACTATCAAAAGCACAAACACATGAAACAAACACACATAAACCAAGCAAACACACACACACACACACACACACACACACACACACACAAAAGACCAACCCAAATTTGAAGACTGATAGGTAAATATTTATTTATCCTTGCCCCTAGTACCACTTGCAATATGTTGCAGTAAATGGGAAGATGAGATTAGCTCAGGTGGCTATGGCTGGGCACATCTATGGAAAGTGAAGGAGGACTGTGAGTTCAAGGCCACTTGAAGCTGCACAATTGTATCCTGTATTGTAAAGGTAAATAGCTGAAAGGATAATGAAGGACAGAGTGGGTATGGAAGGGGGAAGGGAGGGGCATCGGAAGAAGGTGGAGAAAAGGAAGAAGAAAAAGAGAGGACGAAGAAGAAAGAAAGAGGATGAAGAAGGGACCAAGGTGGAGGAGAAGGAGGAGAAATAATAATGTGATGAATATAAGACAGCTTTTAAGGGATTCATTTATACTGGGTCAGTGGGCAAGTCTCAAGCACCGTTAAAATCATTGAAAATCACTCTTTATTCTAATGATTAGGACTTTCCAGATGTACTATAAACACTCCTTCTGATGCCTATTCTGAGAGTCACTCACCTCTGCTGCCCCATTGGTGTTACAACATCAGGTCCAATCAAAGGCTGCTCTTGAAGGTCTGTCCTTTGAAACAAATAGTAGTAGTGTAGGCTAAACCGGTAATGTGAAGAAAATCGCAGCTATCCTGTAACAGCCCTGTGGCTGAGAAGTCCCAGGCCTGAGCTCTGAAAGCAGCAAGGCAGCCAGCTGCTGGACAGCTGGAGCAGCAGGAGCCAAACAGAACAGGAGCAGCAGGGGGAGAAAGGAGCAGGAGGCAGGGGGCAAGGGAGAGTGGAGAACTGAGGCAGGCAGAAGAAAGGAAGGGAAAAGACGATAAGAAAGTAATAGAAGATCCTGATGTCAGTAGAGAACACTAGGGCAGATTGTTCCTTGAGGATACAGATTTATTTACCTTCAAAAAGAAGTTCTCAAGTTCTCAAGTTCTAGATCACCAGAAAGGACAAGGATGTCAGGTATAAGGCTTTGTGGTATTTGTGTTGGGGGTGGTGTTGAGGGCATTGGGGGTGGGGAATTGGGGGGAATGGGAATAGGCGGGAGGCATTGCACAGTCAGGAGAGAATCTTTTTAACATGTTACTTAGAGAGTGTGTGTAAAGTGGGGGAGAAGGGAAAAAGTAGTCAATATATCCATTATACAATGAGAATTAAGAACCACAGAAGGGGAGGAGCTCGGTCCTGCCTCAACTTGATATGCAATGCTTTGTTGACTCTCATGGGGGGCCTGCCTCTTTCTGAACTAAGGAAGAGTGGATGGGGGGGTAGATGGGAGGTGGGAGATGGGAGGTGGGGAAGGGAACAGGAAGAGATGGGGGAACTGTGGTTGGTATGCAAAATAAATGAAAAAAAAAAAAGAACCATCATAGGGTGCTTTTCAATTTCCCTGAGCTTGGTTATGTGGGGAGCCTTTGAAGCAGTGAGGATTTACAGACACACCCCTCACAAGATGCTTTTCACTTCCTCACAAAAGTGTGAATTATAGAATAGGTTATGAAGGCAGAGAGGTACAGAGCAAAAGAAGAATACAACCTGAGCAGCATCTGGTGTGGGATCAAAAAGCAGCAAAGACAAACTGCAGGTCCTGATTCCCAAGAGTCCTAGATTACTGTTACATCTGTAGTGCCCTGGGGTTCAAATGCCACAAGCCAAGAGCTATCTATAACACTAGTTGGGCTAAAGCTCAATGCATCAGAACTCCCTATGCCCATACAAGCTCGTTGGCATTGGCTACCGCAGAGGGGTAAGAAATACCACTAACTGGGCCATCTTAGAAGTTATACAGTAGCAACAGTTAATGACTAAAAAATTCCAACTTATTATACAAACAAGAATGCCGTAACATCTGAGGCCATGGACCCACATAAGAACTGCAGCACTAAAGAGTGACACCTAGTACATCAGCCTGCTTGCTGTTACCACTCATTGCTTACACTTACCAAGGGAGACACAATCTACCAATGCTCAGCACTGAAGGAACTTTCCCTTGCCTGCCTATGATTTCCATCTGAGCAGAGTAAAAAAAGAATGCCTCCCAGATGACTAGATAAGGAACAAAAATGATACATTGAGGGAAATGCATAGAATAATCATAAAGTACCACACACTCATACTTCTCTCAATGCCATACCTCCCCCCACACAAATAAGCTCTTATAAAAGTGGTGAAAGCCAGAGCTGGAGACATGGTTCCATGGGTAAAGCACATGCTAGGTAAGCATGAGAGCCTAAGTTCAGATATGCAGAACCCAAAGTTATAGCTACTTTTTTATCATAACTTGACACATGCTAGAGAAGAAGAAATCTCAGTTGAGAAAATGTTCCCATCAGGTTGGCCTGTATGCAAGCCTGTGTTATTATTTTTGATGATGGATGATGAACATAGGTGTAGTCATCCCACAAGAGGTAGTGCCACCCCTGGGTGGGTGGCCCTGGATAGTATAAGAAAGAAGGCTGAACAAGTCGTAAGGAGAGGTTCAGTAAGGAGCACCCATACTTGGCTTCTACATCAGTTCCTGGCTCTAGGTTCCTAAACTTCTTGACTCCTGGCCTAACTTCCCTCAGTCACAGACCTAGAAATGTAAAATGAAATAAACTCTTTTCTCCCCAGGTTATTTTTGGTCACAGTGTTTTATCACTGTAATAGAAACTCTAAGTAAGTCCACACATAATGGTGAGCATGGTAGATTGTGTCTATAATGCCAATAATCTACAGTGAAGTAAGAGGGAAAGATAGAAGAAGATTGCAAGCTAGCTATCCTTATATACACAGAGGCAAATAACAGGAGATCATGTCTCAAACAAGTGGAAGGAGAGAACCAACATCTAAGTTTGTAACCTGACTTCCACATGAGCTCTATGGCACAAGAGTGCACACACTTAAATATACTCTTATACAAAGCACATATGCAT
The DNA here is from genome assembly GCF_007827085.1 of Peromyscus californicus insignis. NCBI lineage: Eukaryota > Metazoa > Chordata > Mammalia > Rodentia > Cricetidae > Peromyscus > Peromyscus californicus. The sequence goes on from NW_026294436.1 coordinate 71,043, forward strand.
GGAACACACACACACACACACACACACACACACACACACACACACACACACACACACATACACAAGAACACAAGTAGTTTTTCAGCAGCAAAAATTAATTTGGGTTCTTAATCTATTTATTAAGCACCCTTTTCAAATTTCTTACATGAAGTTATATATGGTTTGTCCCTAAAGGAAGTTGAATAAATGGCAACTGAACTTTTTTACGATTTTTAAAGGAATTAATATTTTCAAAAAAAAAAAAAAAAATATATATATATATATATATATATATATTCTTTTTAGTAAATCATGTAAGTGTGATGAATCCCAGAGCTCTTTCTTTTTATACTTGGACAAGAGCAAAATAGATTGACTCCCATTTTGCTCTCATCACTTGGCCAGACACTTTATAAAATGCTTTAACAATAAATACTATTCAGTATAATGCCTTGACTGATGAATAGAAATGCTTAACAGTATTTTCAAATGACAGACAGCGTACTTGATCCTCAAGAAATAAAATGACTCATTCTAGATCACAAACTTACATGGATCAGGGGAGAATGTGAAGAAGTCTAGCCATTCAAAAATAATGATTGCTCTTCCACAAAGGAACAGGGGCTAATGAAGAATGAAGTAGGAGAAGCAGTCTTAGAATCCTGAGACAGATCAATCATCTTGCTCCTCTTAGAGTAAAGATGAGGAAAGGCAAGATATTTAGGGGAAGTTAACTGACCTCCCATAAATACTTCATGGAGTTAAACTTATATGAATGTATAAAAATGTCACATGTATTAATAAAAATATCCAACTAACTAGAATCAATCTTTGTATTTACTGACTATTGATTCAAATCAAACACTCACAAGGTTCTTTTGGTGATTTGAATGAGAAATGTTCTCCACAGGCTCACATATTTGAACACTTGTTTGCCAATTGTTCATGGTGTTTGGGACAGTTACAGAGAGGTACAGCCTTCTAGAGGAAGGACATTGCTAGGGACTGGTCCAGTTGTTGCTGGTGTTTGGGACAGTTATAGGGAGACACAGCCTTGGTAGAGGAAGTCCATTGCTGGGGACTAGTTTTGGGAGTTCATAGCCTTCTTCCACTGGCAGTTATCACTCTCTGCTGTACGTTTGTAGTTAAACATGTGAGCTCTCAGCTTCCTGCTCCCACCAGCATGGCTGTCACCTACTGCTGTATCTTTGGTCCATGACAGACTCCTATCTTTCTAGAACTGTAAGTCAAAATAAACTCTCTACTTTCATTTGATTTTGGTCATGGTTTGTTATCACAGCAACAGAAAGGAGGCTAATATAGTTCCTGAAGCCTAACAGAGATATCATGGTATTTTATTAGGAATTCTACATATTCTGACTCATTGATGGAAGTAACTGCCAAGGTTTCTTCAGTAATCTGCATTCAGGCTAGGAATTGGCTTTTCTCTTTATTTCAACTCTTAACAAATGGCAGAAACCTGCCTACTGAATAGAAGGTATTTAGTCAATGATTTACATTAAAAAAAGGTCAAACCAACTCTCTGTTCTGGACAGGATTGGGAACATTCAGGGTGGTACGGTCATAGATTCTCTACTCCAAATGTACAAGATTTAATATTAATTTGTCATTTCAACAAATCACAATTAGAAATTTAAGGTTACACTCTACAGAAACAATAGTAAAAATAAAACACTCAAATATATACCAAAAGTATGTCCAAAGGGGAAACAAATAAATTGTCATACACGTAGATATATTAAATGAGAAATATCCCCTATAGGCTCACATATTTGAATGCTTGATTCCAAGTGGGTGTGTTGTTTGAAGAGGTCATGGGGAGAAATTGCCTTGCTGGAGGAAGTAAATCAGTGGGGACCAGCTTTGGGAGTTCATAGTCTTTCCCCACTTTCACTTATCACTCTGTACTGTGTGTTTGCAGTTAAACATGTGAGATCTCAGCTTCCTGTCCCCGCCACTGTCTGCCACTTACTTCCATGCCTTCCCACAATGATGAACTCTTATCTTTCTGGAATCATAAGCATATCTTATATATTGTATATGTATATATGTATGTGCATGTCCAGGAAGAGGCCAGCATTTTCAGAGAGATGGAGACAGAAAGGTAGATTAGAGATAATATAGGGCAAAGATTGTCATCAAGAAGCTGTAAAAGGTGTCCTACCATAGGCACTGGGCTCCAAAAAGCCAGCTCATGCACCAGGGACAGATCCTGATCCCACTGCCTAGAGGGCCCCTAAACAGTTCAAGCTAAACAACTGTCTCACCTATCCAGAGGGCCTAGTCCAGTCCCATGGGGGCTCCACAGCTGTTGGTCCACAGTTCATGCATTTCCACTAATTTGGCTAGCCATCTCTGTATGTTTTCCCATCATGATCTTGATGTTCCTTGCTCATAAAATCCCTCCTCTCTCTGATTGATTGGACTCCTGGAACTTGGCCTGATGCTTGCCATGGATCTCTGCCTCTGCTTTCATCAGTCACTGGATGAAGTCTCTATGATGACAGTTAGGTTATTCACTCATCTGATCACCAGAATAGTCCAGTTCAAGTACCCTCTCGACTATTGCCAATAGTCTTAGATGGAGTCATCCTTGCTTGGACCTGCCTTAATTGAATGTACCAGGCTCTGCTGACTCCCCATGGGAGATCTTGCCTTGGAGGAGGTAGGAATGGGGGGTGGATTAGGGGTGAAGGCTTGGGGGGAGGAGGGAGGAGAGAGGGATCTGTGGTTGGTGTGCAAAATGAGTAGACCATTTCTTAATAATAATAATAAAAGAAATCTGTAAAAGAAAAACAGCATGTCATTCAGAATATGTTGATTCATAATGAAAAATAAAGGAGGGAATTAAGGTAACAAGGGACTTAGTTTATAATGATATCTGGATCCTGTTCTCACTAACATATGCTATTTAAATAAACATGTATTTAAGGAGGATGATATAAATTAATAGGTGAGTACTACATTAAGTATCATGGTGCAGAAAGGTCTCTGAGGCGATGTCTCTCTGTGTTTGTATCTGATGATGCATTATTCAATATAAAGCAGGTCATTGTGAGCCTCTGTTTAGTAAGCAGGGCTTCTGAACTTCCATTAAGAAAAGCCAATGCCACTACCCCCCATTATCATGAAGAGAGAAGGACTTAGTGAGTTACTAAGCAAGGTTCAGAGCATATGACCCCAGGAAAAGCCATGAGGGAAGCTTGAAGGACATCTACAGCATGGCAAGGCAACTCAGAGGCTTCTTCTGCCTACTAGTCCATATGTTCCTCTTGCGCTTTCCTGAACCATCTGGGAGGTTTATTGGTGGCTTCAGGATGAGAGTGAGGATGTTCTTAAAGAGATCAGTCCATGTCAGAGATGAAATAAACTGCTGGACAAATACAAATATATTTAAACTTCAACAATGGAGATTTCTCATTGTTCAACTTATTTTATCAAATAGATCAGGTGCTGGCAAGATAGCTCAACAGGTCATGGTGGCTCCCACCAAGCCTAACAACCTCAGATTGATTCCCAGACCAAGCTTGGTAAATGAAAACATAAACTGCCCTCCAACATCTATATGTGTACCATGACATGTGAACTCTGCCCCTTCCACTCTCATTCCCACTTACAAGCAAGTAAATAAATATGACTTACAAACAAACAAATAGAATAGTACAGATCACAGTGGGTTTGGGATATAGCTCACACAGTAAAGTACTTGCTGCATGAGCATCCACTTTTGATCTCCAGCACCCACATAAAAGACAAGCTTTGTGTTACACACATGTAGTCTCAGCGCTAAGGAAGCAGGCAGGAGAGTCTTTGAGTCTGTTGTCCATTGGAGCTGAATCAGTGAACTTCAGGTTCCTGAGAGACCCTTCCACAAAAAGGAAGGCAGAGAGTGACTGAGGAAGATGTAGATGCAGTGTTGACCACTGCTCTGTATAAGCAAGTGTGCACAAAACACACACACACACACACACACACACACACACACACACACACACACACACACATTGACTTCTGCTCTATATAAGCAAGTGTGCATGCATACACACATCAAACACTACACACACATACATTCTACAAGCACACAAAAAATAAAATGTAAAATACTTTAAATTGTAAAAGTAAAAAAAAAAACCTGAAAATGTACTCTTCTTATAGTTCAAGCAAATAATGCAGATGCTTTGACAGCTTGTTGTGAGGTGTACAACAAGATTTAACAAGCAGTGTATATCTAATCACATAAGAAATAGAAAAGTCTTGCTTCCTAGGTCATCAACAGGGTTTATCTGCCCATGGCTTCTCCCTACAGAGTGGCAAATGAGCATAAAATATGGAATCTCCTAACTTTCTCCTGGGAATCATCGCACTATTCACTAGTTCTCATTAAAATCATTTTCCTGCTGATGCCCATCTTAAATTTCCTTTCATTAATCCATTATGCCCAGTCATGCCCCATTTTATGTGAATATATGTGCTCCACTCTTTAAAAATATCCTCGCCAGATTATTTGAGAAGAATATTTGATTATAACACTCGAGGAAGCACAGACTTGGTCTCTCTATACAAGTTGCTGATTCACATGAATGTTCATGACCTGTTCATCATAAAAAAGTCTTCTTTTTATTATGCAAAATTTTAATTGTTAATTAAAATTTCAGTAGTATATATTTGGGGAAGCTCAAGAAATTCAATAGGCTCAATGAAATGTAAAAGATCTGCTCCAATGCGGAAGCAGAATGAGGGTCAGGCATCATTTATCACTGCAAGGAGTAATCATAGGGATGGCTAAGCCCGTAACAAATCAGGGCTACTGTAATTACTTATATTAAAATAATAGCAATGTTGATAAGCATGCAAACATGCTTTTATTGCTCCTGTCTTTTAAATATAACTCTGTTTTTATATCACACTTGCTCTTTCAACAACCAGAACATATTCTCTGTCTCTCTGTTTCTGTCTCTGTCTCTGTCTCTGTCTCTGTCTCTGTCTCTGTGTGTGTGTGTGTGTGTGTGTGTGTGTGTGTGTGTGTGTTTGTGTGTGTGTGGTGTGTGTTTGTGTGTGTGTGTGTGTGTGTGTGTGTGTGTGTGTGTGTGTATCTGTTAGCTGTTGCTTCAATGGAATGTTTATAAAACTCTCTTACTTAGCTTGCATATCCACTATTAAATATACTCTACTCCATTATATCCAGAATCTCAAATAAATTTCCCTTGATGAGGCTTGGAATATCTGTATACTTTGTGCAATATTTGCTATGATCTATTTTTTTCCATGACCCTACATTCTCTTGCATATTAAAACACTTTCCCCATAAGACTTCTGTTAGTTTTGGGGACATGGAGAAGAGATAGGATTTAAAAAAGAAGCAATGTTCATTTATTTTTCTGGAAAAAGGTCTTATTAACCCAGGCAACAGAAATCAAGGGTCTTAATAGAGAGTTTATAGCCAATAGGTAAAACAAGGTGGCACTTTTAAAAGGTATATTTTGAATTTATCTCTTCTGCTAAGAATAGCATATCCAGCACATGGACTGTCTGGAGTCTTCCCTGGAACTTCAGGTAGGTTATCTGCCATTCCCTTGCCTGTCTGCCTCATGTTAACCATATCCACTACTAAGTCTGGCACATGACACAGGCCCCTGTGGAGACTTCCTCAGAACCCTATGCAGGTCACTGTGACCTATTGCCCTGCCTTCTTGCCTGTTAGATATCCCATACATCACTCTAACTGGCACCCTTCCTGCTTGGTGTCTGACTAGAACTCTAAGACTAGCATTTTAGGGTATGACCAGGAACACAAGCCTGTGCTATCCAAAACCACTATCAGAGCAAAATGATCCCTCTACAGACTTATGAATATTGGCAGAGAATATCTTCTAATCCTGAAAAATGTTACTGCCTAGATTCAGAAGTTGCACCGATCCTTATCCAAGCTAAAACAACTTATGACATCCTATGGTCACACTGACACATGGAATACTCAAGACTGAACAACAAGCAACATTTAGTTGGTTCACCACCTGACAAGTTGTCCAAACAAACACTCTTAAATGGAAAGAAGAGATATCCCACAAAGAAATACTACCAAGATGCCGAAGTCAGATTGCAAAAACACAAACAATGTGAATAAACAAGGAAATATATTTCCTTCAGAAATTATCACCCTATTTTATTGTGCTATGGAAAAGTCAACTTAGCTACTGCACAGGTCAATGATTTCAAAACAGCATTTATAAACATGTTCTAGAAACTGAAAAAAATGGCATGAACAAATTCCTGAATGAAGACTATGAAAACACAAAAAACAATTGAATGAAATAATTAAATTGATTCAATATTTGAAAATAAAATTTAACAAAGATAATTTCTTGAGAAAAGCTAACATGAAATAAAACTGAAAATTAAATAGTCAACAAGTCAAACAAAAAGCTCAGTCTCACCAACAAAGATCATTAAGAAGAAATAATATTAGTTCTTGAAGACAATGCAGAAGAAATTGATCACACAAAAAAGATAAAGGTATGTCTAAAAAATACCAAGGATGGGTTATATAATTTGGGGAAACAACAAAAAGACCAAAAATAAATAATTGATACAGAAGAAGAAAACCAGATCAAAGGCAGAGAAAATATTTTCAGCAAGATTGTAGTATAAAATTTTACAACATGTGGGATGCTGATACCCATTAAGGCCCAAGAAGCATACAGAACACCAAATATAGAGGAGTAGAAAAGTAACTTCGCATTTCACATCATAATGAAAACAATAAAATTACAGAACAAAGAAAGGACAATGAAAATGACAAGAGAGAAAGGCCAAGTCACTAAGGTAAAACCATCAGAATAGCCCCTGACATCTCAGTGGGAGCCTTGAAAACCAGAATGGCCTGGATTGTTGTTCTTCAAGTTCTAACAGACCATAGATGACAGTCCAAAGTACTACACCCAGAGAAACTATCAGTTGTAATTGTAAAACTAAACAAACAAACAAACAAAAACAAAACAAACAAACAAACAAACAAACAAAAAACACTTTCCAGTATATAAACAGGTTTAAGGAACTTATGTCCCCAAAACCACTGCTACAGGGGTATGAGAAAGTATATATGGTTTGAAGAGAAAAATAAACATGCCCCAGAGTAATATGTAATTTCAGAAGAATTACCGAAAAGAATCTAAGAAATCACCACTACAACTCATAGAAAACCTAGATTAATAAAATTATTCAATAATTTTCAATATTAATGGTCCTAATGTCCCATTAAAAAGACATAGACTAACAGATAGGATTAGGAGACATGATCTCTCTTTTTTTTTTCTGCCTCTAAGGAACACTCCTCATTACCAGTGATAAATCCCAACTTATATCTAGGACAGAAAAAAAAATCCCCAACATGGAACCAAGAAACAAGCAGGTATCTCTATCCTGAAAAAAAAAAAAAACAAACAAAAATTAACTGTAAGATATAGGGAAGTGCATTTTATACTCATTAGGAAAAATCCATAAAGAGGATATCACTATTCTAAGCATATATATATATATATATATATATATATATATGTATATATATATATACATATATATATATATATATATGCCCATTTTCATATAAAAACAAACCCTATTGTATCTAAAATCACAGATCAATCCCAATACAGTGAGATTGGGTGATTTCAATAATCCCCTTTCACCAATAGAAAGGTCATCTACACAGAAATCAAATAGAGAAAGACGGAATCTAAAGGACATCATAAACAAAACGCATCTAATAGATATCAACAGAAAATTCTATTCAAACACTAAACAGTAAACTTTCTTCTCAGGATACCATGGTACCATCTCTAAACTAAACCACATAATAGGACACAAAGCAAGTATCAAGAAACTTAGGAAAATTGAAATAATATCTTGATATAAATACAAACAACATGCTGACCATAAAACTATAAAGCTGAATGTCAACACAGAAAAAAGTGACATAAAAATAATAAAATTAATACAACTAATAAAAACAATTAAAAATAAAAAAAATATAAAAGTTAATTGCTGGGGACAGCATATAAGATGGCTGACGTGCTACCAGCAGAGATTGGAGAAAAGGGGACCCGAGATTGTGGACCATCAACCCTCTGTGTGTTCCCCTCTGGATCTGCTTAGAATGACTCTAGAGGGCCAAGGCAGAAATGCCTTTGTGTACCAAGGTTGTGCTTTATGGTGTGCACATGTCATGTCCTCCTCCATATAAATACTTCTTGTAATGCTAGTCTTTTTCTTCTATATGATCTTCATGTTCTTTGTTCCTAGATCAATGGTGATTTCTGTGATACAGGGAAAGAGTGAAGTAAATTTCACAGGAAATTATACAGAGATGATCACCCAGGCTGGGGTTAAGGCAGTTAAGCAGTTCATGGAAAAGAACCTGCAGCCTGGGAAAGCTTTTCAGGCTTGGATAAACTGTACCGAATGTGTGGTCAACTATAGCATAAGGTATCATGTGAATTAACCCACTAGACTCAAATTGGCCATGACGAATAATTCAGTTTCTGAGGATATTCCAAGGGCATTGTGTAAAACTTGAGACCTAAGGGGTATTGACTGAAGACTGTGGATGGAGTAACATATAGATGGGATGACAAACTAAAAGTGTGGGAACCTAGAATAGGAGGAAAATAGTGGCCTCCACCAAGAAAGGGAGATGACAACTTTAATTCAGATATTTTTTATTCCTCCTGAAGGAGTGTGGAGATAATGTGACAATTGATGAAGTGATTGCTACAAGCTTTATTGGGTTCCTAGATTAAAAGGAGCTGCCAGAAAGGTGAGGTTCCTTTCATGCAAACTCTAAAAATTAGATTAGGTCTTCCTTGGAATTGTTGGGATATAGAAGGACAGAAGTTGCTGACTTGCAGGGACAGATTTCTTGTCTGAGGTCATTGTGGCCCACAGGTCATGGGTCTTGGTGTTTGCAGAGGGCTGAGGAGGAATTTACGTGGCTGCAGGGGTCTTGAGGTCAGAGCAGGCTGTGTCAGAAGGAAATGACTGTCTGGTACATTGACCACTGTTCTTACTTTTATCTTTTTTTTGTGAAATTGAATGTTGCTAGCCTCTGGGTCAAGTGATTTGAAGATTGTATATTCATTAATAATAAAAATAGATTATGCTTGCTTTGGTGTTAAGTTTGAAATAGTTCCTGTGTTTAGTAAAAGATGATGAAGAATATATTGGTGATTTTCTAAGAATAACCATTGCAATCATGAGAACATTTTGTATTTGGTGATTTCCCCTTTTTTTTCTGTTCCCCCTTTACTTGTGATAATAAAAGACTGAGGTTATGAGGGCAAAAGCAGAAGCTAAAAGAAGCTAAGGAAGCTAAAGAAACTGTAGCAGAGAAGCTACTTAGCAACTGCAGAAGTCCAATGTAACCTGTCAGCTTGCATGAACACTGTCTCTGTGTCATTACTGCGCCTTCCAGGCATCCCATCCTTCAGACCACCGAAAGTGCTAAGGCTGGTCCCCAGCAGTTAATAAAATTAAACAACTCAAGGATGCTAATCAATTTAGTACTGAATGATATTTTATGTGAGTGGGAAACCAAGAAGAAAAATTTTAAATTTATATACTCAAATAAAAACAAAGCAAATGCAACATATTAAAATCTGAGACATAATGAAGGCCATCAGTCCTAAGAGGAAAATTATTGTGTCTATATAAAAAAACATGAGATATTGTATATCAATAACTTAATATTTTACTTGAAAGCCTTGGATAAACAAGAATATACAACATCAGGAAAGAATATATGGAGAGAAATAATAAGTAAGGGCTGAAATCAATGAAATAAAAATGAAGAAACATTACAAAGAATCAATGAAACAAAGAATTGGTTCTTTGTAATGATTAAAAAGATCCAAAAAGTTTAGCCAAATTACCCAAAAGAAAGAGAACAGGCAAATTATTGAGAGTAGAGGTGATAATGAGCTATTAAAGTATACACTGAGGACATTTAGAGTATTATAAGAATGTATTTTTTTTTTTTTTTTTTTTTTGGTTTTTCGAGACAGGGTTTCTCTGTGTAGCTTTGCGCCTTTCCTGGAACTCGCTTTGGAGACCAGGCTGGCCTCGAACTCACAGAGATCCGCCTGGCTCTGCCTCCCGAGTGCTGGGATTAAAGGCGTGCGCCACCACCGCCCGGCCTATAAGAATGTATTTTTAAAAGATATACTCCACTTGACTGGAAGATGAAAAAGAAAGGAATTAATTTCTGGATATATATGAACAATCAAAATTAAATCAAGATGAAGTAAACAATTAAATTTAACCATATTGACCAATGAGATAGAAGTAATAATTTAATATATCTAGACTAAAAAGCCCCAGATCTAGATGACTACAAAACAGAATTCTACCAGACATTGAAGGAGATTTAAAACAAAACTCCTAAAATTATTTTGTAAAAGTGAAAGGAAGACTTTTAAATTATTTTTATGAATCTACTATTACTGTGACACAAAACAAGACAGAAACTCAACAATAAAAGAAAAAATTTATGAGCTAATCTAATTAGTGTAAATGTAAAATTTCTCAATAAAATATTTGCAAACTAGATTCAAGAACACATCATAAAGATTATCCATCATGATAAAGTCAACTTCATACCAGTAATTTAGGAATGTTTTCACATGTGTAAATCAAAACAGGTAATCAACCACATAAACAGAATCAAGGACAGAAAACCCACAATCCTACCATTACATGCAAAAAAAGTCTTCAGCAAAACACAGCAATACTTCATAATAAACACCACATAGGGGACATATTTCAGTACAACAAATACATTATACAACAAGCCTGTAGCAAATACTAAATTTGTCCACAGTAAGTGGACAAATTTTAAAAAATTCTACTAAAATGAAGATCAAGAAAAGGATACCCTCTCTGTCTTTTACTGTTCAGTCCACTGCTTGAAGTCTTGATTAGAACATTAAGACAAGTGAAGTAGAAAGGGGGATACAAATAGGAAAAGAAGAAGTCAAGTTGTGCTGTGAGATGTTCTGTATGGCAAATGTGTTGCTCTGATTGGTTAGTAAATAAAACACTGATTGGCCAGTAGTCAGGCAGGAGGAAGTATAGGCGGGACAAGGAGGAGAAGAATTCTGGGAAGTGGAAGGCTGAGTCAGAGACACTGCCAGCCGCCATGATGACAAACAGTATGTGAAGATGCCAGTAAGCCACGAGCAAGGTATAGATTTATAGAAATGGATTAATTTAAGATATAAGAACAGTTAGCAAGAAGCCTGGTACAGCCATACAGTTTGTAAGCAATATAAGTCTCTGTGTTTACTTGGTTGGGACTGAGTGGCTGTGGGACTGGCGGGTGAGAGAGATTTGTCCTGACTGTGGGACAGGCAGGAAAACCCTAGCTACAAAGTTGTTATTATTTGAAGATAGCAGATAAATGTAGCTAGAGTTTTCCTGCCTGGCCCACAGTCAGGACAAATCTCTCTCATCCGCCAGTCCCACAGCCACTCAGACCCGACCAAGTAAACACAGAGACTTATATTGGTTACAAACTGTATGGCCGTGGCAGACTTCTTGCTAACTGTTCTTACAGCTTAAATTAATCCATTTCTATAAATCTATACCTTGCCACATGGCTCATGGCTTACCGGCATCTTCACATGCGGCTTGTCATCATGGTGGCTGGCAGTGTCTTTCTGTGTCTCAGCCTTCCACTTCCCAGTTTTTTCTCCTCCTTCTCCCGCCTATACTTCCTGCCTGGCCACTGACCAATCAGTGATTTATTTATTGACCAATCAGCAACACATTTGCCATACAGAACATCCCACAGCACTTCCCCTTTTCTTTTCTTAAAAAGGAAGGTTTTAACCTTTACACACCTCCAAAGTCAGCTTGGCATATTTGGGAATTTGGGCATAGCTTCTCTTACTACTTCCTGCTGGAGGGGGGCGCTGTATCTTATGGGGACACAAAGAATATTTTAGGATTATGGAGTAGTCCATGAGGGTGTATCATCTGAGCCAGTTGCCTTGAAACGGTTCTGGATGTTGGATCATCTGGGCCATGGTGTCATCGGAGACCTTTCAGAGGGTCTTGGCTGGTCAAACCTGATGTATCTTAATCTGGTACAAATCCATAGCCTCTGGCTTTCTGTGGAAACAAAAGCAGAGCCTCCTTTCCAAAGCAACATATCCTTACATCCAAATTTTGAAGTCAAGGTACCTTTAAAATATACATTTTGACATAACTCAACAGCTTTTGTAATCAAATGTTTTTCTTCAGTTACAAATATCAAAGAGAACATAATCCAGATTCTCTGTGTGGTAGCCATCTTTACGTGGCTTATTTTTTTTTATATTAGCTTGAGCCTGTTACTTTAAACTGTAGCATTCCAAGACTGAAACAACATGTGGCTGCTGGCTCCGCCCACTTCAGCTTCCCAACATGGTGGCAGTACGTCTACCACCAGCTCTGGGAGCCATTGTGGGTCCTTGCTTCTATCCAAGCAGCGTGTAGCCCAGAAACCTCCTTTTTTGTTTTGTACTAGCAAAGGCTAAATCCACTACGCAGCTTAATGTTCCACTTGCAGAGGCCTCATTCCCGCCATACTGCAGGTCGAGCACACACGATAGGAACCCTCCAGTAGCTCAAATGGGCAGCTGCCGCTCATTTAAGAGAGACAATTAGGAACCTGTTTTTAGCTCCGTTTTAGAATCTTTTTTTCTCAGTTTTTAGGTGGAAACTCTTGCCACCATGTTGGACACCATTTATAGCTAGAGTTTTCCTGCCTGGCCCACAGTCAGGACAAATCTCTCTCATCCGCCAGTCCCACAGCCACTCAGACCCGACCAAGTAAACACAGAGACTTATATTGGTTACAAACTGTATGGCCATGGCAGACTTCTTGCTAACTGTTCTTACAGCTTAAATTAATCCATTTCTATAAATCTATACCTTGCCACATGGCTCGTGGCTTACCGGCATCTTCACATGAGGCTTGTCATCATGGCGGCTGGCAGTGTCTCTCTGTGTCTCAGCTTTCCACTTCCCAGTTTTTTCTCCTCCTTCTCCCGCCTATACTTCCTGCCTGGCCACTGACCAATCAGTGATTTATTTATTGACCAATCAGCAACACATTTGACATACAGAACATCCCACAGCAGATAAATAAAAAAGATTTAATGACTCTACCAGATAACTCCTACAGCTGACAAATACATCCAGTAAAATAGCAAAACATAAAATTAATACACAAAAATCAGTAGCTTTCCTATATACGAAATGAAAGGATATAAAGAAGGAAACCAAGAAAACTCAGCCGTTCAAAATAGCCTTCAAAAAAGTCTTGAAGTAGATCTAACTAAAAAATTGAAAACCTAATATAATTTTTAAAAATTAAAACATTTTAAAAGAAAACACAAGATATCTTTTAAAATATTGGAAGATTTATAAGATTAAAAGACCCTTTGTGTTCATGTGTTTGTTGTTTGATATTGTAAAAATGGTCATTTTATCAAACTCTATTTATATATTCAATTGAAAAGATAATATTAAATTCTTCTGTAACACCCAGACAAATTGTCATCAGACAGCCTTCATCCAGCAACTGATGAAACAGATGCAGAGATCAGCAACTGAACATTGTGTCTAGCTGGGGAATCCTGCTGAAGAGAAGAAGTAAGGACTTTATGATCCGGAGAAGTCGGGAACATCAGAGCAAAAGCCACAGGGTCCACTAACCTGGCTCATAAGAACTCACAGAATATAAACCAAGAACCAGGGAGCCTGTATTAGGCCCTCTACACATGTGTGACAGTTGTGTGACTTGGTATTCTTGTGGGACTCCTGACAATGGGATCTGTACTTGTGCCTGGTGCTTTAACTGGTTCTTGGGAACATATTCCTCATGCTGTGTTACCTTGCCCAGCCTTAATACATGGGTATGTGCTTAGTCTTACTGCAAATTGATACACCCCTTTCTAAGCAGAAATGGGGGGCAGTGGATTGAGGGGGCAGAGGTGGAGACAGTGTGGAGACAAAGGAGGGAGGGAAGAAAGAGTGTGGGATGTAGAATAGATAAATGAATTAAATTTTAACAAAGGAGGACAAAATACCTTGAATCTGGAAGAGGAAAAAATAGCAAAGTAAATATGCATAAATTTATAGACAAAGGAACACACTTTCTCAACAATCACTGGTAGTATAGACAGAATTGGAGGTGTGTGAGGGCAGTAATGAAAATACAGTACTCATATTTCAAATTTTAAATAAGTTAAAATGCAAAGTCACTTAATAGTCTATTTCAAAATAAGACCAAGAATTGAAAAATGGGATCACAAAAAACCAAACTTTTGTACAAAGTACAACTGTCTTTTGAAGTAAGATACAGACTACAGAATAGATAAGGTCTTTACCAGCCTTACATGTGAGAAAGGGTCAGTATCAAGACTATACAAAGAGTTCAGAAAACTAAACATCAAGAAAATAAGAAACTCAATTAAAAAACAGACATGGACCACATTTTATTTATCCATTCTTTGGTTGAAGGGCATCTAGGTTGTTTCCAGGTTCCTCTGGATAAGTGAGACAGTTGATTAGCTTGAACTATTTGGGAGGCACCCAGACAGTGGGACAGGGACCTGTCCTTAGTGCATGAGCTGGCTGTTTGGAACCTGGGGCCTATGCAAGGACACTTTGCTCAGCCTGGGAGGAGGGGACTGGACCTGCCTGGACTGGATCTACCAGGTTGAGCTGAATCCCCAGGGGAGTCCTTGCCTTGGAGGAGATGGGAATGGGGGGTGGGCTGGGGGAAGGGCAGGGAGGAAGGAGGGAGGACAGGGGAATCCGTGGTTGATATGTAAAATTAAATCAAATTATAAAATTAAAAAAACAGACATGGAATTAAACAGACAATTCTCCAAAAACAAAAGATGAAATATGAAAGGAAAAACAATTTTTAGACTTGTTTAGTCATTTTTAGTCATTAAGCAAATGTAAATTAAATATACTTTGATATTTCTTTTATTTTAGTCAAAATGGCCAATATTAAACAAACAAAAAAATGATGCTAGCATGGATGTAGGGAAGGGGGAAGACATAGTCACTGCTGGTAGGAGTATGAACTGAAACAACCACAATCAAATTCAGTATGAAGTTTTCTCCAAAAGCTAGAAATAGATATCTTATGCAATTCAGCCATATCACTCTTGAGCTTGACATGCACTTAAAAGTCATTGTATCTAACTGCAGAGATATTTGCTCTCCCCTGCTCATTGCTATCCTGTTCACCAGAGCCAGGAAATGAAAACAGCCTAGATGTACATCAGCTGATGAATAGATGATGAAACTATGGTACACTTACACCATGGCATATTATTTAGCTTATAAGAAAAATAAATAATGAAATTTTCAAGTAAATAGATGGAGTGGAAACAATCATTCCACATGAGATAATCAAGACACAGAAAGACAAATGTTTCATGTATTCTCTTATTTTAAAATGATACCCTTTATTCTTGAATATGTGTGTTGCATTTTGTATACCGAAAGAGATAAAGACATTAGTAATGCTCTATGGGGAGAGAGGAGGAGGGGAGAGAATACACAAGTTATACAGGCCTAAAGAGTAGAATAATACAGGCATGGAAAAATTCTGGTTGGAGTTGGGAAGGCAGGCTAGAAAAAGGAATGTAAGGAGGCATAATTAACACCAAACACCTTTTTAAAAAGTCATATGGAAAACTTACTACCAGAAGATTCTTAAATTTTATACATATAATATATTTTTAAAAGGTTTTAATTGAGCCAAACTAGAATGGTAGAAATAAACCCAACTAGGTATTATGTGTTAGCAAATAAATTACCTAGCTTTTGAATGGGTTACTTCTTCATGAGTTGTTGGTCAAGAAGATCCAATAGATCCCCAATTATGGTGCATTGACAAGACTGTTGGTTTTCCTACAGAATATGAGAATAAGATTATCGGTTGCAGATACAATATTCTTCAGTCAGAGAATGTGGAGGAACCAAGTTGGTACTCTTCTGGAAACCTTATTGCTATTGGATAGCTTTAATCATGACAGAAGGTGATACCCACACAAATAGAAAAGAAAATGAATTATCAGTCTCAACCAGCTGATAATCCTTCAGTCTTCTACTCACAGTCATTTATTACTGATATTATGATTCTAAAAATAATACACCTGCTCACAAACTCAGATTCATATCTATATTTTAGTTTTCTCCTCACTTCCATGTATCATACCCATATTCCTACTCAATGTGTTCCCTTATAACACCAAACAGATGTTCTACTGTATCTCCTCCATACTTGCCATTCTTATAACTCCAACATGAAAATTAGCTTATAATTGAATTTATGCTTAGGACAAGGTTAACAGATTTGGAGTAAATTGTTTTCAAAAGAGGATCATGCTATTTGAGCCAATCTGCATTCAAAGTCTTGCTACTCCTGACTCAGCCTGCTAACTGTTGAGATTTGGAGATGACAGGCATGTCAAATACTCTTAATGGCCTCCATTCTCTCATTCAAATGATCATTGTCTGTGTCTGACTTTTAATGAACAGTATTTTCTGGTATCTCAATTGCAATTATACCAACCACTTGTTCATTTTTAATATACCATCAAGACACATTCTGATAAAACAGTGACCAGATGTGTTACTTTTTTTCCATTCAAATCATTATGTTCATTTTCATCCCACTCTGAATAAAAGTTTACATCATAATTTAGGTACTATATTCCAAATAGATGCACTCCACATCACTTGCTATTGTTTTGGAGAGTATCCATTGGCTTCTTTTCTCTCCTTCCTTCCATTCTTATATACTGAATTCTTCACTCTTTTGTATCATGTGTTTTTCTTTGCTTTTCTCTTTTTTTCTTTGCATTTATTTCATCCAAAATGGCATCACAGCTCCCTTCTTCATGTTTCTCAGAAAATTTCCAGAAAAAGGTCTTTAAATTGAACTATCCCTCACCAAATACCTACATTTCAATCACCTGCCCCTACCCACTACATAGCACAAGCCACTGACATCTTAGCTATTATTACTTTTAAAAATATATATATATATATTTCCCTCTAGAACTGAATGTCCATGAAAATAGGAATCGGTTACTTGAACTTGAACTGAAAATGTATTCACTAGAGAGTTCAGCATACAGCAGGAATTCAAGAAAATCTACAACCAATTGTAAATAAATTCAAATAGCTAATAATAATTAGCATTATTATGATAGTACAAGAATGTTTATATAAAAATCACAATCTTATGCATACCATGATATCAAAATAGAGTTCAAACAGAAAAAAAATATTACTCATTGGATGTGATGGTGTGTGGCTGCACTTCCATTATTCAGGAGGCTGAAACAGGGGGATCATGCTCTAGTTTTATTGATTTGCTGTGACAACTACTATGCTCAAAAGAAACTATAGGGAAAAATGTGTTTATTAGCTTACTCTTGAGGGATGTTAAGGCATGTGGAGTACAGAAGGGATGGAGGGTTGGATGTGTCAGATGTAGTGCTTGGAGTCATTGATGAGCAGCATAGTTTAAGGAGATGGAAGTTGTCTTAATTAGAGTTTCCATCGATGTGATAAAGCATCATGACCAAATGCAGTTTGATTAAAAAAAAAAGGAATTATTTCTCCTGAACATCTTGTAGTCTCTCATCCAAGGAAGTCAGGGAAGTAATTCAAGGAAGGAAACTGGAGATAGTAATCGATGCAGAGACCGTAGAGAGACGCTGTTTCTTGGCTTGCTTCCTCTGACTTGCTTAGCCTACTTTCTTATCAAACCCAGAAACATGAGCCCAGCAGTGACACTGTCCTCAGAGGCTGGCCCTCCCACATCAATTATCAATTAAGTAAATGTATTACAGTCCTATCCACAGGCCAAGCTGGTGTGGGAATTTTCTCAATTGAAGTTCCCTATTCCAAAAAACGATGTAGCTCTTGTCAAGTTTTACATACAACTAGCCAGCATAATTGACCCCTTGTCAGCTTGGCACACAAGCTGTTATACTATAAACTTTTTTTTTCTTCCTTGTTCATCACCAAGATCTCATATTAATATTAATACCACAGTACATTTCAACTTTTAAAAGTTGAACAGTTTTTATGCATTCAAACACTTTAAAAGTTCAGTTTCTTTAAAATATCTAAAGACTGTCAAATTAAAAAGTCTTTCAAATCTTAAATAAGTTAAATAATTCCTTATTCCAAGAGAGAAGAAACAGGGTCCAGTCATAAATCAAAGCAATGGTAAAGCCCAACTGTATAAATCTCAATGTCCTACTTCTGAGTTTTACTCACCATATTCTGAACTCCTCCAAAGACTTGAAAAGCCACAAATAGTTATCAATAAGAATTACATTTATAATATTTTGTCCATTTGTAGTTAGTATATTAGGGGAAAATAATGCATTATCAATCCTTTAGTAAATCCAAAATTTTATACCTAATTTACTTTCTATAATAACTAAGAAAAATTGTAACTATAACTATCTAGTCTTCAATTTCATCAAAGACCCAAAAGGATGTAACAGAGACATTTGGCTGCCTAGATAGTCACCCAAAGTTCCTGCAATCTTGGGCATCTATCTTCAGCCTACAAGCCTAGAGTATCCAGCAGACTTTTCAGTGATGCAGGAAACCTTACGTAGGCATAGTTTGTGAGTCACTTTCCTCTGTGTCCTGCACAACATCTGGCACTATTCTGTGAGGCAGGAATTTTGAAGCACTGTCCTTCCTTGTTTTGGCAAAGTTCCACACTCTTTTTCCTATGTGTCCTTCATGTCCAGTCTGCACAACATATTGTCAGAAGTCAAGGGCAAGAGCAGTTTTCTGTGCCCAGTGGCTAACTGTGCCACAATGAAAGCAAACTCCATAAGAAGTTTCTTCAATGCCCATCATCTCTGAAGTAAATTGGTGCTTCCAGAAGCAGATATTTCTCATTGTCATGAAAAATCTTAGTTAACAAAATACTTTAAATGACATATGTTATAGGTCTTTGAAGTATTTGAAGACCATTTAATCTAAAATATACCTATTTAACCTTAAAAATGTATCTTATGTGACTGCAAGTTTGGTAATTATAGATTTACCACTAACTTAATTTCTTATCTATACATTGCATTTTTAAATGAACTGCGTAAGCACAATACCACAAACAAGAGTAGAAACATATTTACAATGTAACAAAATCAACTTTCAATTTGTAATAATATACCAAAATCCATGCCAATGCAAAATATCCTATATTCTCCTAAATTATAACAAACATCCATAACTCACCAAACAAACAAAAGCCACCCATACCCACCAACTATTGGGAATGTGAGCATCAGTTTCCCCAAACTGATTCCTGTTGTCTGTGAACAAAGTGCTTTTTGGGCCCCAGAGAGAAAATTTGTCAAGTCCTAGGAAGACAGGCAATAACCTTTCTTGATAGCTATGTCAAGATTCAAGCTGTCTTCCCAGATCAAACCTGATTTGTATTATTCCTGAAAGGAATCCACAACCTCTCATCTCCTATGGGAACAAAACTCCAAAGCATTTTTAATTTTCATTTGAAAAATACATTTTTTGAATTATTTTTTAAAGTTAATATAGCCCTAAAGTATCAAGGTTGTGCTATCCTGCTCAAAATCCCATGTCTCCCAGTAGCTGTCTCTTGCCCATAAGCCATCAAAAAAACTAAATACAGCCGGGCGGTGGTGGTGCGCGCCTTTAATCCCAGCACTCGGGAGGCAGAGCCAGGTGGATCTCTGTGAGTTTGAGGCCAGCCTGGGCTACCAAGTGAGTCCCAGGAAAGGCGCAAAGCTACACAGAGAAACCCTGTCTCGAAAAACCAAAAAAAAAAATAAATAAATAAAATAAATAAATAAATAAACCCCGGCCGGGCGGTGGTGGCGCACGCCTTTAATCCCAGCACTCGGGAGGCAGAGCCAGGCGGATCTCTGTGAGTTCGAGGCCAGCCTGGGCTACCAAGTGAGTTCCAGGAAAGGCACAAAGCTACACAGAGAAACCCTGTCTCGAAAAACCAAAAAAAAAAAACAAAAAAACAAAAACAAAATACACAGAATACTATACAGGATCCAGACTCCCTGTATATTTCCTATCTCTATGTAACTTATTCTATTTTATTAATTTTATTGTCTCCAAGGACTTTATTTTTTTAAACGATTTATTTTTTCTGTGACTGTCTATACCCATTTTCTTTTCTTTCTTAAGCCTACACACAGTATAAAACACATTGGAACCTGTTTACAGGTTTTTCCATCTGGATCTCTTTTGCTGCCTATGTTTTAGTCATTTTTGTCTACATAAGCAAAAATAAAAAACTGCTAATTGCTGAGGCTAGGACCTCCATGCAGCTTTGATGGTTGGATTGCCTGCTTCTTGGGTCTGGAAAGCTAAGCCTAAAATTCATGGCCTTGTCAGAGTTTCATGATTGCATTCAGCCTTCCTAACTGTATGAAGCCAGTTCATCCTTCCTAGCTATGGAAGCTGGTATCTGCATTGCCACAAGTGGTCTGCCAGCTGAACAACAGAGCCTCTTAAAGGAGCCATATCCTTCTCTCTCTCTCTCTCTCTCTCTCTCTCTCTCTCTCTCTCTCTCTCTCTCTCTTTCTTCCTATTTTTCTTTCTTTCTTTCTTTCTTTCTTTCTTTCTTTCTTTCTTTCTTTCTTTCTTTCTTTCTTTCTTTCTTTCTTTCTTTTTCCCTTCTGGTTTTCTTAGGCCCTACATGGAAATTTAGGCCCACATTGGTACATCAAAAAGTTTTTCAGCTTTCTTCGGCCCTTTATTGGAACACCAATGTTTTTTTTTTCTTTTTTGCAGGCCTACCATTTAGCTCTGAAAACAAAAACAAAAACAGAGACCTATTCTTAATTTTAAATGCTGGCCTTAGCTTGGCTTGATTTTTACCAGTTTTCCTTAACTTTAATTTATCCCATCTACCTTTTGACTCTAGATTTTTTCTTTTTCTTACTTCTGTATATCTTACTTTCACTCTTACTCTATGGATGGCTGTATAGCTGGGTGGCTGGCCCTTAGCATCCTCCTCTCCTTGATCTCTTGCTCTTTTTTCTCCTCCAAGATTCTTCTTGTATTAATTCTCACTGTCTTCCAACCCCACCTATCCTCTCTGCTGCCTTGCTATTGACTGTTCAGCTCTTTATTAGACCATCAGGTGTTTTAGACAGGCAAGTAATACAGCTTCACAGAGTTAAACTCATGCAATACATCTTTATATCATTAAAAAAAAACATTCCGCAGCATAAACAAACGTAGCACACCTTAAAATAATATTCTACAACACACTGTTCTCTATATTCTTATCTCCCAAGCTCCCACAGAACACTAAGCTTATCTCACTAAGCTCTCAACAATTAATGGCTTTTTTAGGCCAAAGTTCCAAAGTCCTATCATGATTCTCCCAAAAATGTATGGTTAGGTCTGTACCCCATATTCTGATAACAATTTTTTTTATCTTAATTAAGGTTCCCATTGCTGCAATAAAGCATCATGACCAAAATTAACATGGGGAGGAAAGACCTTATTCCCTCATCTAGGGAATTCAGCAGGGACTCAAGAAAGGCAGGAGCTTTGAGGTAGAAATTGATGAAGAGGGCATGGTAGGGTGCTGCTTATGGCTTGTTTCCCATGGCTTGCTCAACTTGATTTTTTATAGTACCCAGGACCAGCAGTCCAGTGTTGGCATTATCTACTGAAACTGGATACTCCCATATCAATTGTCACTCAAGAAAATGTACCATGGTTAGCCGGGCGGTGGTGGCGCACGCCTTTAATCCCAGCACTTGGGAGGCAGAGCCAGGCGGATCTCTGTGAGTTCGAGGCCAGCCTGGGCTACCAAGTGAGTTCCAGGAAAAGGCACAAAGCTACACAGAGAAATCCTGTCTCGAAAAACCAAAAAAAAAAAGAAAATGTACCATGGTATTGCCCACCAGAGAGTCTAGTGGGGACATTTTCTCAATCAATATTCTCTTCCAAAATGATTCGAACTTGTGTCCAGTTGACACATGGGAAGCAAAGATGCACTCAGGTATGATATGCTGAAGAGGCTAAGGCATTCTGATCATGCATTTGAGGTTAGCATGCAGAGTAATGGAAATATAAATATAGATATTATATACATGGAAAACAGTTTCATAATGAATTCCTTTATTTTGAAAAATGGATCTATGCTATAAAATGCAAATATATGAATAGCTTTTAAAAATGGGAAAGTATGTTGTTTCTTTAAAAAAGTTATGCTTTTATGGATTCCAAAGATATTTGCATGAATTAAACAATTAGGTAACATGAAAATGGAATAAATCCTTAAATTAGTAATTGACAGAAACAATACCTTCCCAAGCTGGAGGTTTATAGGAAGTAAAGATTCCACACAATGTGCAATATCTTTTTTTAATTCTTAATTTTATTATTCTTGTGTGTGTGTGTGTGTGTGTGTGTGTGTGTGTGTGTGTGTGCATAGATGTGTACATGTCACAGCATGTGAGTGAAGGTTAGAGGACAACTTTGTGCAGTCAGTTCTCTCCTTCCACTTTTTACATGGGTTCCAGTGATTGAATTCAGGTCTTTAGGTTTACATGCCAATTGCCTTTACCTGGCGAGGCATCTTATGAGTACCACTGTCCAGTATCTCTTGTTATTGTTGTTGTTTTGAGACAGGGTCTCATCATGTAGTCTGGCTTGCCTGGAATTGTCTGTGTAAAACAGGCTGGCCTTGAACTCAGATATTTGCCTGTCTCTGCCTCCCCAGTAATAGGATCAAAGACATGCACCAGGACATCCAATGGCTATACAATATCTTTACCACTTCTTTTATATGAGTCATGAGGACACAACTGATCCAAACTGAGGTACACTGTAAGTGCAAATTAAATTCCAAAGACAGTTTGAAAGAAAAAAATAAAGCAAACTTAGCACTAATTATTTTATATTGAAAATATGGGAATATTTTTAATAACATATGAAAATAATTTAGACTATTGAATTAAATATTGTTGGGATTAATTTCACTTGTCTTAATTGTTTTTCCTGTTAAAACATGTGGCTACTAGAATATTTTAAATATCACAGGTGACTCAAAATATTTCTCTTTGAGTTGCAGAAAGATAAACCTAGAATCAGAATATAACTTAATCTTTTTTTTTTAATTTATTTTAATTTATTTTGCAATACAATTCAGTTCTACATATCAGCCACGGATTCCCTTGTTCTCCCCCCTCCCGTCCCCCTCACCTTCCCCTCAACCTCCCCCCATTCCCATCTCCTCCAGGGCAAAGCCTTCCCCACAGACTGAGGTCAACCTGGTAGACTCAGTCCAGGTAGGTCTAGTCCCCTCCTCCCAGGCCGAGCCAAACAATCCTGCATAGGCCCCAGGTTTCAAACAGCCAACTCATGCAATGAGCACAAGATCTGGTCCCACTGCCTGGATGCCTCCCAAACAGATCAAGCCAATCAACTGTCTCACCCATTCGGAGGGCCTGATCCAGTGGGGACCCCTCAGCCATTGGTTCATAGTTCATGTGTTTCCATTCATTTGGCTATTTGTCCCTGTGCTTTATCCAACCTTGGTCTCAACAATTCTCGCTCATATAAACCCTCCTCATTCTCGCTAATTGGACTCCCAGAGATCCACCCGGGGCCTAGTCATGGATCTCTGCATCCAGATCCCTCAGTAGTTGGATGAGGTTTCTAACACAACAATTAGGGTGTTTGGCCATCCCATCACCAGAGTAGGTCAGTTCGGGCTGTCTCTCGACCATTGCCAGCAGTCTGTTGTGTGGGTATCTTTGTGGATTTCTGTGGGCCTCTCTAGCACTTTGCTTCTTCCTATTCTCATGTGGTCTTCATTTACCATGGTCTCCTATTCCTTGTTCTCCCTCTCTGTTGTTGATCCAGCTGGGATCTCCTGCTCCCCCAATCTCTCTTTCCCTCAACCCTCGCCTTTCATTACCCCCACTCATGTCCAGGCTGTTCATGTAGATCTCATTCCATTTCTCTGTCATTGGACGATCCCTGTGTCTTTCTTGGGGTCCTGTTTTCCAGGTAGCCTCCCTGGTGATGTGAGTAGCAGACAAGTCATCCTTGTTTCATGTCTAGTATCCTGCTATGAGTGAGTACATACCATGTTTGTCTTTCTGAGTCTGGGTTACCTCACTCAGGATGATTTTTTCTAGATCCATCCATTTGTCTGCAAACCTCATGATGCCATTGTTTTTCTCTGCTGAGTAGTATTCCATTGTGTATATGTACCACATTTTGTTTATCCATTCTTCAGTTGAAGGGCATCTGGGTTGTTTCCATGTTCTGGCTATTACAAACAATGCTGATATGAACATAGCTGAACAAGTGCTCTTATGGTGTGGTTGAGCATTTCTTGGGTATATGCCCAAGAGTGGTATAGCTGGATCTTGGGGGAGATGGATTCCCAATTTTCTAAGAAAGCGCCATATTGATTTCCAAAGTGGTTGTACAAGCTTGCATTCCCACCAGCAGTGGAGGAGAGTTCCCCTAGCTCCACATCCTCTCCAGAATAAGGTGTCTTCAGTGATATAACTTAATCTTATGTTGTCTAAGAGTAGAGTGAGCTGAAGTAAGGCACATGTAGACCTCAGATGATAAGTTTCAGGAGCAACTTCTAACCTTCTATCATGGGATCCAGTGTTGGAACATGGGTCATTGGTTTGCAACACCTAGAGCTTTACTTTATTATCTCCTGGGATATAAGGTTTCCATTTTTAATTTTATGTGTGTAAAGTGGAATATGCAGTAAGACTGAGAAGATTGAAGTGTGCTGACTAAGGCTCTAATTTAGCTACCTGCTCTCAAGTCCTAAAGTTTGCCAACAAATCTTACATTGAATCAACAAATTTGGAGTCACAGACAGATATTAAGATGTAGACAGGTTATTTGTTTATAGTATTTATTTACTAATTTCTTTTATTTTTCCTTCATATAATATATCACCATCAGTTTCCCTTGCCCCTCTCCTCCTAGCCATCCCCTCAATCCCTTGGCATATTCTAGCACTCTATTTCTCTTCACAAAAGGGCTGGTCTCCAAGAGATATCAACCAAAGATGGCAAATCACATTGCAATAAATCTAGGCACCATCCCTCATATTAACATTGGATAAGGTAACCCAGTATGAGGAAAAGGGTCCCAAAAGCATGCAAAAGAGTCAGTGATAGCCCTTGCTCCCACTATTAGGAGTTCAACAAGAAAACCAAGCTATACAACCATAAAATACATGCAGAGGGCCTAGGTCAGACCAGTGTTAGCTCCCTGTTCGTCTCTTCCATTTCTGTGAGTCCCTATGGGCCTATGTTAGTGGATTATGCTGGTTTTCCTTTGGTGCCCTTGTCACCTCTGGGTCCTATTGTCCTTCCTATCGCTCTTCCACAGGATGCCCTGAGCTCTGCCTAGTATTTGGCTGTGAATCTCCACATCTGATTCCATCAGTTGTTGGACGTCTCCTTGATTACAATTATATTAGTCTCCTGTCTACAAGTCTCAGTATAACAGAATATCATTTGGAATAATTTTATTGACTTTTCTTTCTTTTTTTACTCAAGTTGTATTTGGTTCTGTCTTGGAGACTTGGCTACCTAGGCTCTGGTTCCTAGCCATACAGGCAGTGACAGTGTTGGGATCTCTCTTGTGGCCTGGATGTCAAACTGGACAGAACATGGGTTGGCCACTCTCCCAATTTATGTGGCATATTTATCACAGCACATCTTGTAGGTAGAACAAATTGTAGGTCTAAGGTTTTGTGGCTGGGTTGGTGTTCCAGTCCTTCTACTAGAAGCCTTACATGGTTACAGGAGATGGCCAATTCAGACTTTGTATCCTCTTTTACTAGTTATCTTAGTTAGGGTCACCCACTTTGTTCCTGGGAGCTACCATTGTACTAGGTTTCTACCTTGCCTCCAAATGCCCCTGAACTCTAATTGTCTCTCAGTACCCTCTCTTTTCTTCTTTTCCCCACCTGCTCCCTCCTGCTCCCATGCCCACCCACTCACAATCCACCTACTATATCTGTTTTATTTCCCTTTCTCAGGGAGATTTATGTGTCCTTCACCCCTCAAGACTTCTTTATTACTTAGGCTCTCTGGGTCTGTGGATTGCATTATGGTTATCCTTTACTTTATGACTAATATCCACTTATGAGTGAGTACATTCCATGTTTTTATTTCTGAGTCTGGGTTACCTCACTCAGGATGAATTTTTTTCTAGTTCCACCAATTTACCTGCAAATTTCACAATGTTTTTTTTTTTTAACAGTGGAGAAATACTCCGTTATGTAAATGAACCACATTTTCTTTATCCATTCTTTGATAAAGGGACAGTGTCCTAGGTTGCTCCTAGGTTCTGGATGTTGATGATAAGTATTTTTAGATCCCCAGTATTAGGTTTCTCTGTTGACTCATTAAACCAAATCAAGCTGAATTAAAAGTCCAGGTTCAATGAGCAAAGCATCCCTGGGTGATCTTGGGGGAAAGAAATACCAGTGAACCTGTAACCATGTGGCAGGTCTATGGTCTGGAGCTTAAATATGGTCTTGAGTAGCTCTGGGGGAAAAGTCACCACTTGGCAGGCTTTCTGAGAGGAGCTGGAGTTTTGGAATGAGGGAGATTTCTCCTCACACTGGAGCTGAACTTCTAACTTAAACATCCCAACCTTCTTGGATATATGGGCACAGGTTCAAGTATGTCTATTGCCTCCTGGCATGGGATGACATGGGGAGGGGAAGTAGGAATTAGGTGGATTCTTACACAGCAAGAGGTAAAGGTGAAAAAGCATTCAGTTAACTACCATCCTGGAGAACTCAGGGATATGTTTCTTGAGAAAGCAGACACATGAGTTGCTAGCAGAAAAAAAATAGACTATGAACACTTACAATATTAGTGGAACTAGCTATGGCGAAAGTTGAGACTGCCATTAAAAATGGAATGGAGATGTGTCCTGGTTATATAGACAAAGATGAAAGAGCAAATCAGAAGAACAGCTAGGCCCTTCACTGGGACAATTTGGAAAACCAGAGGGTGGAGGGTCCCATTGCTGGACAGATCATCAATCCTGGATAGGTGCCCACTTGAGCTTGGAGGAGTGGTACCAGCACTGATGTTCTAGGAGCTTGGAGGAATAGCCTGTCAAATTGGGGGATGATGTGTTCAAGGAGTACCTGAGCCATTACATCTGCTGTTTCCTTGGAGGTGAGGAGTTTCTCCATCTATCCTGTAAAGGTATCACTAAGATTTAAGAAATAACAGAGCTTTTTATGAGTGGGGATGTGAATGAAGTCAACCTGCCAGTCCTTGCCTCATTGGTATCCTGGGAACTGGTTCAGGGCCTGGCAGATCTGGAGGTCTCCCTGTGGGTTGGCCTTGGCACACATCTGTCAGGAGTAGATCTGTACAATATGAATTTGAAGATAGGTGGCATTGAAGAGGGTCTCTAGAGACTGATATTTGTAGATGTAATGGTCTTACTAAATAAGAAACACAGAGTCAAAAGCAGAGTTAAAAGCCCAAGAGGTCAGAGCAGTAGCTAAGAGCTGAGACTAAAACTGCCTTCTTACCCTTCACTGCCATCCTTCCCCTGAGAAAAAGGCCTACTTCCTGTATGTCTGTCTTTTTATTGACTTTCTGTTCTGCCTTCTTATTGGCTGTAAACCCAACCACATGACCTCCTCATCACTGCCTTTCTATACAGACCTCCAGGTCTCTATGGTTGGTATTGACATTAAAGGTGTGTGTCTCCATGCTGGCTGTATTCTTGAACACACAGAAATCTGCCTGTCATGTGATCTGGATTAAAGGTGTGCGCCACCACCGCCTGGCTTCTGTTATGGCTTGCTGTTAGCTCTGACCCCCAGGCAACTTTATTTATTAACATATAAATAAAAACACATTTCAGTACAAATAAAATATCACCATAGATATTAGTTTCCACCAGGCCAGATTTCTTGATATAGTAACAGAAGTCTTTCCCCAGGAACCTTCAGGTGCCTGTAAAACAGCTGGAATAGATTTATATCTTGGTGTCATAGCAAAGGCTTTGTCTTTGGATTAGAAAGCATGAACATTTTTGCTCGGGCCTGGGTTTAGCTGAATGAAACATACATTTGAATCTATACTTAGAAGACAACCAAAGGAAATTTACTAAACAAAAGAGGTTGAGTGAGCAAAGGAGGGTGAACAGGGTTGAACACACCTGCAGATTTCCATACCCTCTTTAATACTAATCTGTTTCAGAGGGGCAAGTGTTGGCATTTTAGCAGCATTTTGCCATATGTGGCTGGAGACAGTACAGTAATGCTGGAAAACCACTATGAAATCCTTAAAGCTGGGACCAGTAAAATCCATAGAAATTTAAGGACTCCGGAAAACTGTTTGTAGTCAGTGATCTATCAGTTTATCAAAACTGCATTTATTGGTGCTAAAACTCTAAACCTCTGAAGTTACACCTGAAACCTGTTTATCCTGTACTATTAAGCCTGTGCACCAAGCAAACCTGTCTGTATTTTTAACAGGAAACTTAACTAATGAACTAATGAGCTATCAAGGTGGTTGTAGCCTTGGAGGTTGGGGGGGGGGGGGTAAACTGGTAAAACTATCAGTACCCTAGTAATCAAACCCCATCACATCTGATAATGGTAAATTTCACCCAAGTAAGAAGAAGTGAGACAGGTTTCTGGCTACCAAGACAGCTATCCCAGGTTTCTCCATGGTTGTAGGGGACAGAGGTCCTAAGGCAATTATTAGACTTCAGCTGCCAGTTCCAGAAAATCTGATATACTGTCCTGTGGAGTAGGAATTAACCAGCCTACCTTGTCTTGGCACAGCAAGACAATCAATTACCCAGTGTCCTGCTTGTTCAGTCTGGAGAGGGTCTTAGCAGCAGTTTTCTGCTCTGTGGCTGGCTTTGCTACATTTAAAGCAAGCCCCAGGTGGAAGTTCTTCTATAGCCATCCATCTTCCTTGGAGGAGATATGGGATGTAGCAAGGAGCTATCATGTCTCTATCATGAGAAGCTTTTTTATTAAAATGGTGTGTTCTCATATCTCTGAAGCATTTGAGGATGAGAGGATCATTATCTGTTAGGTATATCTAAACTAGACAAATGTTTTGCTTAAATTTGAGAACATATATATATATATATATATATATATATATATATATATATATATCCCAAATGAGGTACAGCTTACTAATGTCAGTTAAAGCAAGGTTAGACATGTATTTTTAAATATGTCTTTGTTAGCCTGAATAGACCTTAGCTAAAGAGAGATCATTTATCAGAATGTTTAGGTCATCATCTTGCCATAAAATAGGAATATTTCAGTCTGATATTTAGCTGTGGTCCTAAGACATAGAACAAGATAATCTGTGGAAGACAACACCAAGTTTTAATGTTATATACAATTTAGTGTTTCTAAAATCAATATCAAGGGGTTTACTCATAGGTTACAAAATATGGCTGTCAGAAATGTACATCCCTGTATATGAATGCATGGTGGTGCAGTTTTAATATCTCAGTAAACCAGCACTGTTTTAAATCCTATCTTTTATAAACTTTGTTTTTAGGACAGGACAGGAATTATCATACAGAAATATATCCTAATCTAAAATATATTGGAAACCTAATGTCTTCTTGGTGGGGCTACTCCATGTGATCACCTGTATTTAAGATGGAGGTGAAGTTATATGACCTCCCTCTTTTTCTTTCTTTCCTTTTTCTTGTTTTATTTTTGTTTTTATTTCTTTATTTATTTTTACATACCAACCACAGATCCCTCTTTCATCCTTCCTCCTGCTCCCCTCCAGCCTTCCCCCCAGTCCCAACCTCCAACCCCTCCTACAAAAGGGTAAGAGCTCCCATGGAGAGTCAGCAAAGCCTGGTACATTTATTTGGGGCAGGACCAAGGCCCTCCCCACTGCTACAAGTTTGAGCAAGGCATCCCATCATAGGTAATAGGCTCCAGAAAGCCAATTCATGTACCAGGGATAGATCCTGATCCCACTGCCATGGGCTACTAAAACAGACCAAGCTACAAAACTGTCTCCTGTATGCAAAGGGCCTAGTACAGTCCCATGCAGGTTCCACAGCTATTGGTTAAAAGTTCATGAGTTCCTACAAGCTTGGTTCAGTTTGTCTGTGTAAATTTCCCCATCATGGTCTTAACCCATCTTTCTCATATTATCCCTCTTCTCTCTTTTCAACTGTACTCCCAGAGCTAGGCCTGGTGCTTGGCTGTGGATCTCTGCATCTGCTCCCATCAGTTACTGGTTGAAGGAGTATTGTGACAGGGTATTCACCAATATGATTAATGCAGTAGGCCAGTTTAGGCACCCTCTCCACTATTGCTAGAAGTCTAACATAGGGATGTCCTTATGGATTCCTAGGAATTCCCTTAGCACTAGATTTCTCTTTTACCCCATAATGTCTCCCTCTATCAAGATATCTGTTTTATTACTGTCTCTCTCCACAATCGACCTTCCTATTCCCTCGTTTTTATCCCTCATCTCCTCCCCTCTATTGATCCCTCTCATCCCCAGTTTACTCATGAAGATCTCATCTATTTCCCCTTCCCAAGGTTATACATGCATCCCTCTTAGGGTCCTCCTTATTTCCAAGCGTCTCTGGAGCTCTGGGTTGCTGTGGAATGTTTTGTATGGCAAATGTGTTGCTCTGATTGGTTGGTAACTAAAACACTGATTGGCCATTGGCTAGGCAGGAAGTATAGGCAGGACAAGGAGGAGAATAAAGCTGGGAAGTGAAAGGCTGAGTCAGAGAGACACTGCCCGGCACCACGATGAGAAACAGCATGTGAAGATGCCGGTAAGCCACAAGCCACGTGGCAAGGTATAGATTAATGGAGATGGATTAATTTAAGCTGTAAGAACAGTTAGCAAGAAACCTGCCACGGCCATACAGTTTGTAACCAATATAAGTCTCTGTGTTTTGACAAATAGCCAAATGAATGGAAACACATGAACTATGAACCAATGGCTGAGGGGTCCCCACTGGATCAGGCCCTCTGAATGGGTGAGACAGTTGATTGGCTTGATCTGTGTGGGAGGCATCCAGGCAGTGGGACCGGGTCGGGTCCTGTGCTCATTGCATGAGTTGGCTGTTTGAAACCTGGGGCCTATGCAGGATTGTTTGGCTCGGCCTGAGAGGAGGGGACTAGACCTACCTGGACTGAGTCTACCAGGTTGACCTCAGTCTGTGGGGAAGGCTTTGCCCTGGAGGAGATGGGAATGGGGGGGTTGGGGGGAAGGTGAGGGGGACGGGAGGGGGGAGAACAAGGGAATCCGTGGCTGATATGTAGAACTGAATTGTATTGCAAAATAAAAAAAAAATCTTTAATAAAAAATAATAAGTCTCTGTGTTTACTTGGTCGGGTCTGAGGGGCTGTGGGACTGGCAGGTGAGAGAGTTTGTCCTTACTGTGGGCCAGGCAGGAAAACTTTAGCAACAAATGGCATCCAACATGGTGGCAAGAGTTTCCACCTAAAACCTGAGAAAAGATTCTAAAATGGAGCTAAAAACAGTTCCTAATTGTCTCTCTCAAATGAGCGGCAGCTGCCGGTTTGAGCTACTGGTGGGTTCCTGGAGTGTGCGCTTGACCTGCAGTATGGCAGGAACGAGGCCTCTGCAAGTGGCACATTAAGCTGCATGGTGGATTTAGCCTTTGCAGGTACAAAAAAAAAAAAAAGGTTTCTGGACTACACGCTGCTTGGATAAAAGCATAGACCCACAATAGCTCCCAGAGCTGGTGGTAAACGTAGCCACGTTGGGAAGCTGAGGTGGGAGGAGCCAGCAGTCACAGCTGCTACAGTTTAAGGCAATAGATTCACAACAAGACAGATTCAGATGTAATAGTTTACAATGTGTGTAAAAGATACATAGGCTTGAAAGAGACAAAAAAGATGATATATAGAGTTATAGAAACAAATACATAGTTTTAAAAAATAAAGTCTTTAAAGAGACAGTAAAGGTAGTATAAAAAATAAGCCACGTAAAAATGGATATTACACAGAGAATCTGCATTGTGTTGTCTTTGGGACTTTTAACTGCAGAAAAACATTTGATTGTAAAAGCTGTTGAGTTATGCCAAGATGTATATTTTAAAGGTACCTTGATTTCAAAATTTGGATATAAGGATATGTTACTTAGGAAAGGAGTCTCTGCTTTTGTTCCCACAGAAAGCCAAAGGCTATGGATTTGTTCAAGATAAAGATACATCACGTTTGACCAGCCAAGACCCCCTGAAGGTCTCCGATGACACCATGGCCCAGATGATCCAACATCCAGAATGGTTTCAAGGCAACTGGTTTAGACGATACAGCCTCATGGACTATTCCATAATCCTAAAATTTTCTTTGTTTCCCCATAAAATACAGCATCCCCCTCCAGCATGAAGTAGTAAGAGAAGCTACGCCCAAATTCCCAAATTATATGTAATTTTACTTTGTTAAGGTTAAAACCTTCCTTTTTGAAAAAAAAAAAAGGGGGAAGTGCTGTGGGATTTTCTGTATGGCAAATGTGTTGCTCTGATTGGTTGGTAAATAAAACACTGATTGGCCATTGGCTAGGCAGGAAGTATAGGCAGGACAAGGAGGAGAATAAAGCTGGGAAGTGAAAGGCTGAGTCAGAGAGACACTGCCAAGCACCACGATGAGAAACAGCATGTGAAGATGCCGGTAAGCCACAAGCCACGTGGCAAGGTATAGATTAATGGAGATGGATTAATTTAAACTGTAAGAACAGTTAGCAAGAAGCCTGCCATGGCCATACAGTTTGTAACCAATATAAGTCTCTGTGTTTACTTGGTCAGGTCTGAGGGGCTGTGGGACTGGCAGGTGAGAGAGTTTGTCCTGACTGTGGGCCAGGCAGGAAAACTTTAGCAACACTGGGTTGTAGCCTGGTTAACCTTTGCTTTACATCTAGTATTCACTTATGAGTGAGTACATACTACATTTGTCTTTCTAAGTCGAGGTAACCTCCCTCAGGATGATATTTTCTAGTTCCATCCATTTGCTTACGAATTTCATGATGTCAGTGCTTATTACAACTGAGTAATACTCCATTGTGTATATGGGCCACATTTTCTTTTTCCATTCCTTGGCTGAAGGGCATTTAGTTTGTTTCCCGCTTTTTCAATGTTAGTGAAAATTGTGGCTGTCCACATGGCTGCCTGTACCTAAATAGTGTAGTGACAGATGATGTGTTGTTTTCCAGAGCAGTTCCAATTTGAAGCTACAAGTTTTAAGTTAACATTTTTTTTAATAGTAATGGCTGACACATAGACCACATGGAACATATGCAGTCAGGCAACCAAGACTAGTCAGAAATAAGCATGTAATGGACAAACATTTACACCCCCAACTGAGCCTGAAGTGAAATATAGGCAAAGATCCATCCATACACACAGAATATGTGGTGCATTTTTTTAAAAATAAAGATAGACAAAACTTTCCATGGGAAACCATGTCAGATGGCCAGCTTAAAAGTCCTGAAATAAGAATTTACAGTATAAGAAACCATATAAATAAAATACATTTTTGGAGTGAGGAAAATAAGAGTAAAAATGAGATCTTCAGGCTGCAAGCACCAGAGCCACATGGAGAATACAGCCAGCTGGAGCTTAAGCTGTGGGTCTCCCAGGCTCTTAGGGAAGGGGAGCAAACAGAGACAAAGAGAATAGATCTGCTATGAGAAGAATGTCTTCCCACAGGGCCAGACCAAATGGCAGGTGAGCAAAGGCAAAGTGGGTACTCTTCAACAAGCCCTGCCAAGGTATGTCACTAAGAGAAAACAGCAGGGATGGCAGAGTCAGTGCATGGACAAACTGGGAGAGTGACTTAGCAAAAGGTCATCTTGAAGCAAATATGTGAGAAGCTTATAGATGAACAGGGAACAGGGTAAGGGGGTGGAGATGCAGACAAACAGGGAAGGGACAGGAATGCAAAGCTTTTAACCCTGGATGGGGGAGATCAAATCAATGTATGCTGTGAGACAGCCCCAATTTAGATAAATTTGGCCCACAAGTACCCATGCATAAGCCTTTAGCTAGAGATGGAAGGCTCAGAACCATGTCCGATTCTATAAACCTATGACCACCAGCAGTGTATGGGATTGCCTCTGTGCAGAACATTTAAAATAAAGAAACCACAAAGGGCAGGGAGTGTTCATGCTCCAGGAATAGCCCAGAGTTACCTGGCACTCCAGTGACCTGGCAGGTAATCCAGAAGTCTTTGGTTCAAAAGGGGTAAAAGACTCAGAAGAGATCCTGGATACCTTATAGGCTTTTAGTTTGGAAATGCATGACTTATGGAGCCAAAGTCAGTCCAGTGTGGCAGAGGTAGGAGGTAAGAGGGAGAATATTTCGCCATGGCCATATGGTCATGGTAATGATTCACCTCTACCTGGGCTAGGCATGAAATGGTAAGTATTTTTGTATCTCCAGTATTGGGTTTCTTTACCAATTCAGTAAACAAAAATCAAGCCAAACTAAAAAGGATTAATGAGCAAAGTATTCCTGTGTGATCTTGGGGGAAGGAGAAATCATATGTCAGGTCTATAGACTAGAGCTTAAATACCCTGTAGGATCAGTCTTGAGCAGCTCCAGGGGAGGAGCCACTGTTGGGCAGGCTTTATTTGAGGGGGTGGAGTTTGGAATGGGGGAGAGTGAGGTTGTAGCAGAGATTCTAGCTTAAGCAATTACAAATAAAGCCAATATGAACATAGTTGAGCAAGTGACTTTGTGGTATGATGGAGTATCCTCTTGGTATGTGACTAAGAGTGGTATCATTTTACCTTGAGGTAGATCAATTCCCAATTTTCTGAGAAAGTGCCATATTGATTTCCAAAGTGGCTATACAAGTTTCACTTCCACCAGCAGTAGAGGAGTGTTCCCCTTGTTCCATATAATCTCCAGCATGAGCTGTCACTTTTGTTTTTGATGTTAGCCATTCTGACAAGTGTAAGATGGAACTGCAGAGTTGTTTTCATTTGCATTTCCCTAATGGCTAAGGGTGTTCCACATTTCTTTATATGCTTCTTAGTCATTTGAGATTCTTCTGTTGAGAATTCTCTATTTAGATCTGTACTTTATTTTTTAATTGGATTATTTGGTTTGTTGATACATAGTTTCTTGAGTTCTTTCTGTATTTTGGAAATGAGTCACCTGTCCAATTTGGAGTTGGTGAAAATCTTTTCCCCTTCTGGTGGCTGCCATTTTGTCTTATTGACAGCATCCTTTGCCTTACTGAAGCTCTTTAGTTTTATAAGGTCCCCTGTGTTAATTGTCAACCTAAGTGTCTGTGCTATTGGTGTTTATTCAGGAAATTAACTCCTGTGTTACTGTGTTCAAGCTATCCTCCACTTTCTCTTCTATCAGGTTCAGTGTATATGGCTTTATGGTGAAGTCTTTGATCCCCTTGGACTTGAGTTTTATGCAAGCTGGTAGAAATTTATCTATTTGCATTCTTCTTCACACTGACATTCAGTTAGTCCAGGACCATTTGTTGAAGATGCTTTCTTTTTTCCATTTTATAATTCTGCCTTCTTCATAAAAATCAGTTGTCTATAGGTGTGTTGATATACATCTGAGTCTTTAATTAAATTTCATTGATCAACATATCTATTTTTATATCAATACCATGTATTTGCATTACTAAAGTTCTGTAGTACAGCTTGAAATCAGAAATGTTGATACCTCTGAAGGTTCTTTTATTGGACAAGATTGTTAAATTTATTATGAGTTTTTTGTTTTTCCATATGAGGTTGATCATTTTTTTTTAAGATCTGTAAAAGATCTTTAAAAAGTGGTAGAATTCTGGTGGAAATTGCATTGAATCTATAGATTGATTAGATTGATTTTGCTAAGGTGGCCATTTTACTATATTAATCTTACTGATCCATGAGCACAGGAGATCTTTCTATCTTCTGATAACTTCTTATAGTTACACCAAGTTATTTTATATTATTTGCACCTATTATGAAAGTATTTTTTTTTCCTTGGTTTCTTTCTCAGCCCTTTTCTCATTTGTATATAGGAGTGATAATTATTTTTTTAAAGTTAATCTTGTATCCAGGCACTTTGCTAAAGGTGATTATCATCTGTAGAAGTTCCCTGGTAGATTTTTTGGGGTTGCTTATGAATACTATTATATAATCTGTGAATAATGATACTTTGACTTCCCATTGTCTTCTTCCTTTTCAATTTGTATCCTCTTGTTCTGCTTTACTTGTCTTATTGCTCTACCTAAACTTCAAGTACTTTATTGAATAGATATAGAGTGAAGAGCTTTGTTTTTCCTGATTTTAGTAGTATTGCCTGAGTTTCTCTGCATTTAATTTGATGTTTGCCATAGGTTTGCTGTAAATTGTCTTCATTATGTTTAGGTATAGCCCTGTATCCCTGATCTCTTCAAGACTTTTGTTACAAAGGGGTGTTAAATTTTGTCAAAGGATTTTCAGCATCTAGTGAAATGACAATGTGGTGGGGTTTTTTTTGGTTTATTTTTATAATGGATTGCATTGACATTATTTTATATATTGAACCAACTTTGCATCTCTGGGATGAATGCTATTTGATAATGGTAGATGATCTTCTCGATCTGTTCTTTAATTTGGTTTGATAGTATTTTATTGAGCATTTTTGTTCCAATGTTTATGAGGGAAATTGGTCTGTAATTCTCTTTTTTTGCATCTTTTTGTGTGTCTGGCTAGAAAGATGACTGTGGCATTATAAAATAAGTTTGGCAATGTTCCTTCTGTTTCTATTTTATGAAAAATTTTGAAGAATATTAATATTGGCTCTTTGAAATTCTGGTAGAATTTTGCATTAAATCATTTGGCCCTGGACTTTTTTTGGTTGGGAAACTTTTAATGACTATTTTTGTTTCCTTAAGGGTTATATGTAGATGTATTTAAATGTATTTAAATTGTTTATCTGATTTTGACTTAACTTTGGTAAGTGGTATCTATCAAGGGATTGGGGATGAGGGATGGGGGATAAGGGACGGGCATAGGGATGGGGAGTAGGGGTAGTATCACTGGCTTGAGTTTGGACTGAGGAAGTGGGAGGGATCAGATGGCAGGTGGGGCTCCTACCTATTCTGGCTGGCATGGCCTTCCTTGACAGCTTCTTTAGTGTGGCTATTATTATTCCATGGACAGAATTTCCCAAAACATATATTGAGCAAACATTTTAACTGTCTTGCCTGGAAGGATTGAAGATATTCTAGAGGGAATAGTGTGTGCCCCTTTTAGCTATCAGACTATTTAAACAATACCCAAGAAACTGGAATTTCCCCCTAGACTCATGCTAAAAGAAGAAAATGGCAGAAACCTGGGCAAGCCAGGGGTAGGGTGTTTATCTCATCCAAAGAGATTTACCACTCTTCAGGCTACCTTTCAGGAAAGAGTGGAGCCAAGACAATGACAGACAGGGCCACACCTTGACTAGAACTGCTTAGCCGTACATAACTTTATATTAAATTCAAGTTTACATCTTAATCCAGGACACTAAAGATGGACTACAGGGTCACTGACATTTTTATGCCTTTTCCCAATGTGGCTACATTAAGTGAAATGTCTTTGTCTGCATTTCACAAATGTTTGTTTAATTAATTTAAAGACAAGTTGTCAAATCTGACTTATCAGGGTTGTGATATATCACATATTTTAAATATCATGGTTTATTTTTCTCCATATTTGAAGTGCACTTGGAAATATATATAATGTAGAATTTAAGCCATCCAGAGCCTGTACAATTCACTGTGGGGTGTTTTGTGTTTTTATGGAAGCTTCAAGGAGCTATGCAGTCAGGGCAGGCACCCAAAGCTGCGATGACCACATGTAATGCAACAAACCATGCTGTGCAGAGGTGGACACATCTGACAGTGTGTAATACAATAGTTTTCTTCTATGTTCCAAGTTTAAAGCCACACTGAGAGACACTAGAGACACGTGAGGAACTCAACATTCACACATTGTATTAAGAACAAGTTCAAGGGTCTGGAGAGATGGCTCATCAGTTATGGGCACTGACTGCTCTGCCAGAGGACTCAGGGTCAATTCCCAGCACCTACATGGCAAATCAGAACTATGTGTAACCCCAGTTCCAGGGAATCCAATATACCCACACAGACGTACATTCAGGCAAAAAAACCAATGTAAACAAAAATAAAAATAAATAAATTATTAATA
The DNA here is from genome assembly GCF_007827085.1 of Peromyscus californicus insignis. Lineage (NCBI taxonomy): Eukaryota > Metazoa > Chordata > Mammalia > Rodentia > Cricetidae > Peromyscus > Peromyscus californicus. Next base: position 109,346 of record NW_026294436.1, read on the forward strand.
AAAAATACTTAGCTGGATGTGGTGACACATGACTTTAGTCCCAGAACTCAGGAGGTAGATTCAGGTGGATTTCTATGAGTTCCAGGCCATCCTGCTCTACAAAGCAAGCTCCAAGATAGTCAGGTCTATATATAGAAACCCTGTCTCCAAACCAACCAAATCAAGCAAAACAAAACAAAAGCTTAAGGCAATGTCTTCCTTAGTTAAGAAACTGAGGGTACAGAGAAGGAGGCTCAGCTGATAAAGTGCTTCATGCTTGAGCATGAAGACCCAAGTTTGATCATTAGAATGTACTGTACAAGCCTGGTGTGATAGAGAGTGCTTCTACTCTCAGTACTGGGAAGGCAGAAATAGACAGATCCCTGGAACTTCCTGGCCAAACAGCCTAGTCAAATATAAGCTCCTGGTCCAATGAGAGGGTTTTTCTCCTAGAACAAAGAAGAGAGCAATTGAAGAGAAACACAGGAGTCTAGCCTCTTACCCATACACACACAAACACACACACATACACACACACACACACACACACACACACACACACACACACACACACACACACACCTGTCCTTCCATACTTTGTCTTCCAGTCCTGTGTAATGCAAACAGAGCATATGTTTTTCCAGCTTATTTGGCTCATCTGCACTTACAAAGGTCTTTTCTTAATCTAAAAGATGTTATTAAAATTCCATCACGTTCTTATTTTCTGCTTCAGTTTCTTCATGTTGTCGACGTGACACTAAGGTTTTCTGGTTTTTTCCTCAGTTCTGTTATTACATTTCATATTATTACATTTGTAAATCATAAACTTAGAATGCATCCTTCCTTCTTTGTGTGAATCTGCCAAGACACTTGAGCTCTGTGGATAAGGAAGGGGAGAAGGAGAAGAAGGGAAGAGGAGTAAGCAGAAAAAGAAGACACAAACAATGTAAAATTTATCATCTCACAACTTAAAATATAGAAGACATAGAAAAGCAGGAGCTAAATTTATTGCTGTAGAACTTTGGAAATCCTAGTTTTTGACATCAGACCAGGAATCACTTTCATCCTCTAGCCCTCTGACCAGTGTTTGTATTTTCTCAGTTCTGTGAAACTGATGAATTTCAGGCTTTTTGAGACGTTTCTTGTCCTCAAGGATTCCTTCAAGGACTCATTCCATGTAAAAGTTCCTAAGACGTGCTTGTCCTGGCATGGCTGCAACAAGTGGCTAAACATCGGGTTCTCTGAAACCTTGCACCTTGAAACGCACACTCCAAGTCGCCCCTTTAGAGGGAGAATCACTCTTGCCAAAATGTCAGAGATGTTTATAGATTTAAGAGTTGCTTTATTAGACCATTTTTTTTAAACAAACTTGCTTCTCTTATAAAAGTAAAACTCTCTAAGTTCATAATAGTTATTATAATTATGCATGGAAAATTCTGAGGTGAAATAACCCATTTAGTTTTCTTATCTCCCAGTGTTTTGAAGATGTCCACTGAAATACACTCCATACAGACAATGTTCACTGGGCAGCATGAGCCCACCCGATAGTTTGATTAACACAGAAAAAGAAGAGTTTGGTGAAACACTTCTTGCCATATTGACTGTAACTAGTTTTCCAGATCTTTTGTTGTGAATGAGGACTTTCAATTTCAATGGAAACATATTTCCTTGTGGAACAAGTGCACTCATTTGGCCCTGAGAGAAGCATGATGAACAAACACAGGCTGACTTGCAGGGCCTCAGGGACTTGCACAGGCAACGATAAAGACATGGAGACTGTGTGGGTTTCCTCTGTGTTGTAATCAATATGCTCAACAAGTAGCAGACTCAAATGTGACTGAATCAGGCTTCTTCAATGAAGCTCAGTACTGAGCCCCCAGGACGGCCTCAGCTGTTTGTATTTAGTTTGATGTCACATGGCTGACATCTAGAGCTCTCGTGAGTCATATTAGTGTTCAACATGAAAATGAGATAGACCTTTCCCAAGAATTGCTAATGAATGCCCTGACAGCACCTTATCACAGGCCACTGATGGTGATGTTGGTCATCTTACCATGTTAATTGTCAGTGTGCTGTATTGTCTAACTTCCCAGCTTCACACTCGCTGTCCTTGGTCAGGTGGCCATTGGAACTTTGCCTTCGTTTATGCAAGTATTTCCATCTCCTCTTAAATTAATTTCATCTCTTCACCCAGGAGGAAGCAATGCTTAGCTTTTTTAATGTTCATCAATATGGGAAGCTGAGTAACATCTCTAATGCTTGCAAATATTCAAGGATAAACAATTTTAGTTTAAACACACACACATACACACATAAACATACATGCATATATATATATATATATGCATATATATATAATGTCATGAGAATAAAAAGAGAATATGGGGCTGGAGAGATGGCTCAGCAGTTCAGAGCACTAACTGCTCTCCAGAGGACCTGAGTTCAATATCTACAGCAGAAGGCTAATTACCACCTGTAACTCCAGCTCATGGGGCTCTGACTGCCTCTTCTGGTAAATTCTGAAAAAACAGAAAGAAAACAAAACAAAAAACCCATACCAACAGCAAACCACAATGATCACAACATAATAAAAATAGTCCCTTGGAACTGATATGTTTTGTTTTGTTTTTATGTTATTTGACACAGAGTTTATGGGTTAGGAAGCAATGTTTCAATTCACATATAATGTTTCAAATGATCATGTCAGGGTAATAAGTATAATTCAAAACTCTTAACACTCTATAATTCCTTTGTAGTGAGAACATGGAAAAACCGTTTTTGTAGCTGTTTGCACGGCTGATCTCATAACTAAGGGTAGCTACGGGTCAATGAGTACATGTTCACATGCCTGTTTGCTTTCACATTGAACCTTATTCTCACTGGATCACTTTCCCATTCCCTTCTGCCTGTCAGCTCCTAGTGACCAACAATGCTGCCTTAACTTCTGTGAGCCCAGTGTTCCTAATCTACATGTAAGATCATGCTTAGTACATCATTCTCTGCTTGAAATATTCCTTAGAATACAAAGGCCTCCACAACGGTGCAACTCTAAGTTATGTTGGTACAAATTACAGTTTTGCCTTGTTGTATAGAATAGTATAATGCCCTGTTTGTATACCACACAGTTACATATCCAGATAGGTTGTCAACCTGAATGTCTATCTATATATAAGGTGAATGTATTTAAACAAAATATATGAAGCATTTAAATATTTATTATTGAAGAATTTTGTCCAATATATTTTTATCATATTCACTCTTTCCTCCCCTCAACTTCTCCCAGATCAACCCCATTCCCCAGCCTAGCTAATCTTGTGCTGGGAGTGGGAGTCAGTTTCCTTTATGGATGTGATTTCTGGTAAGTCACCCATGCTCCAGTGGATAGACCCACATCCAAGAGGCACAAATTGGACTCAATGGAATTTCTTTTTTAAGATGTCACCCATTTTTAAGTTACAAATCTTGAATTTATTCTTTAGTATATAATATCTCAGGCTCATATATATATGTTATTTATTACTCATTTTATTTTTTCAGTATGTGTATGTGCCTGAGTACGTGTGTGTGTGTGTGTGTGTGTGTGTGTGTGTGTGTGTGTGTCCTTGTGTGTGTGTGTGTGTGTCCTTGTGTGTATATACAAGTGCATCTGGGGCCTGAATGAAAGAAAAAATTGGCATCAAACCCCCTGGAACTGGAGTTACAGTTGTTTGTGATTTGCCTGACACAGGTGCTGGGGACGGATCTGATTCAAGAGCAGTGAGTGCTTTTAAACACTGATCCAGCTCCTAAACTCAGTTATTATGATACTGTGGTGACTCTGCTGTTCACCTCAGCATCCTGAACACCAACTTAGCTGGTTTCTTACACACTGTTCAGTATTTAATAAGAGCTCTTTGTGTTGTGTGATATTTTCATTGTGTTCTGAAAAATAAAGCTTGCCTGATCTTGATCAGAGGACAGAGCTAGCCACTAGTAAACCATAGAGGTCAAGCAGTGGTGGCACACGCCTTTAACCTCAGCACTTGGGTGGAGAAAACAAGATGATCAGGAGTTCAAGGCCACCCTGGGCTGCACAAGATAGAACCATTCCAAAAGAGAAGCATAGCCAGGCGGCAGTGGTGCTCACCTTTAATTCCAACACTTGGGAGGATCATGCCTTTAAGCCCAGCACTAGGGAGTGGAGACAGGAATATATGGCAGGTGGAGATGGGATCTCACCCCCATTCAGTCTGAGGATTCGTAGAGGTAAGGAGATTCCAGTGGTTGCTGCTCTGCTGCTCTGATCTTTTTGCTTTCACCCTTGATATCTGACTGTGTTTTTGTTGTTAAGACTAATTAGGATCACACTTCCTTCTTGCCTATTACAGCCTATTCTTCACTTAAATTATGTAACACAGTTGAAAAAGACGATCCATATTTAACACATTAGGGAAAGTCACATACATCTGAGGGGCTAAGATAAAATATTTCAAATTCTCCTTCACTTTGGAGACATCTGGATTTTTTTTCTGCTATGAAGAACATTATCTAAAATAGATGAGGGAACAGAGAAGCATCTTTTGGTGTGCTGAGAAAACTAGAAATCACTGTCCAAAAGTCTGTAATATTGATACCGTTTTAAGCAAGGGGATTGGCATTCAGGAAGGAGGTTGAGGCCAGACAAGTTACGGATCTGTGTGTGAGATGTGCCTTCAGTTATCCTAGAAAGTGACTACCTCAAAATCACAGGTATTTTTTTCCTCTTGTGAACCACACACTCATGTACTTTGGAGTTGATTTAATCCTTTTTCTTAATTTAATCCTTTTTCTCCTTTGATATTTTCAACTCTCCTATTTCCGTCTGTCTATTGTATTTACATTTTGTTTCTGGCTCTCTCATTAGTATGTAAGATCTGTGATAACAGAGACCCACCTCTTTCATTCCTCACCATATCCTTGTGTATAGGAGCATCTTTAGTCCCAAAGATCATAAGTAATGCTTGTTAAATGGTTTTCTTAAAGGTTCCCAAAGAAGATACTCAAAACAAAATAGAGAAAATTAAAACATGTAGTGAAATGGATCTCTGCTTCAGAGATTAAAACACGTGGATTTAACAAGTTTTATTTATACAGTTACTCATTTATACATATACATAATAATTAAAGAAAAAAAGACATCTTTTAATTTGAGAAGGAGCCTGGTACTTTCAATGACATTGGAGGGGGTAGTGGTAGAGAAAGGATAAGAAAGGGAAAATTATGGAACTATAATACTCATATATGAAATGCTTAAAAACTAAATTAAATTTAAACATACACACATCCTCACCCTCATGCTGAGCTTTCCAGTTTTGTCAACCACAAAAATATTCTTTAATATTTATAGCAGTTCTTGTGAAAAGGAGAAATTGAGATGATATTAAAGACTAAGGAGATGTCTTAGCAGCTAAGAGCATTTACAGTACAATAATGAGTACCTTACCCAGCCAGGTGTCCCACACATGCCTGTAGTCTAAGCTCCCAGGATGAAAGTGAAAGGGTTAGTTGGTATTGCTGAATTACAGCCTAGAGGAGAACATCTGAGTTCTGTATTCAGGAAACTATCTGCTTCACAAAGAATAACAGGCAGAGAGTGATAGAGGAGGACCTCCAATGTCCTCTTCCAAGCTCTGTGTGCACACAAAAGCCCTATACACACAAAGACACACAGAAACATATGCACATACTATCAAACACATGCAAACATGGGTAAATATTTAGCAAAATGTTCAAGGTGGGTGAGCAAGTAAAGATGTTTGCCTGAACATCTGATGACCAAAATTTGATCCCTTGGACATACCTGGTAAAAAGAAAACTAATGCTCAGACATCCACAGTTGTACGGTGGAACACACTCATTCCCCCACATATACATGCACATACATCCATGTACACACAAAATAAATACATAAATAAAATAAGAAATTTAACAAATTTTTTAAACAACATAAAAGAAGGAATCATAAAACTAAATTTATAAGAGTAAATTAAATAAAAAGTATAAGTAATGTGGTATTCATGAACTGAAAAGATTAAAATTGCATTCATGTAACACACACATAGGGAGATGTATTTTGGGGGATGACCTTAGAAAAATAGTTAATTGATAATTAACTAAGAACCTAACATCTGTAACTTTTCAACTCCATAATTTTGACAAATTTAAAGTCTTAAGACTTTCATTAGAAAACACTAATTTCTGAGTAAGATGACAGATTATAAGCTGTGTCATTGATTGATGAATAAAGCTGCTTTGGCCTATGGCAAGGTATAATATAGCCAGGAGGAAAAGCAAAATTGAGTACCTGGAGGAAGAAGGGTGTAGTTGAGCAGGTGCTGTCCAGCCATGCAAGGAGCGAGATGCCAGCAGACCGATAACAGCCACAGCCATGTGGAAACACATAGATCAACAGAATGGGTTAATTTAAATTGTAAGAACCAGTTAATACAAACCTGAGCAATAGACCAGTTTATAATTAATATTAAGCCTCTGGGTGATTATTCACAAGTAACCGCAGGACATGGAAGGACAGAGAAAAACCTCTGGCTACAGATAAAGTGACTCAGGGAGAAGGAGTTAAATGAAACCAGCTCAGCTCCAGGCACATGGCTCAGGTATGGTGGTATGAGATCAGCTTTCAAAAGGTAAGAGAGGTAGTCCCAGTGAAATAACTGGGATTCCTACTCTAGTGAGAAGCCTAGAGACCTCCCAGTCTTTAAAACCACTTGTTTTTGAGGTTTAATGAGGTAGTGGTTGGTTGGTTGGTTGGTTGGTTGGTTGGTTTTTTGTTTGTTTGTTTTACCAGGGACTAGTCAATATTGAACTGGAATCTCATTCCATTACCCCTCATGTCTTAGCAGGTATGGACTAGGCACTTTCTTCAGAAAACACCCATTGTGTAAAACTGAGTGACCAGAGGGACCTACAGCAGTGAACAAGCATGAGACAAAATGGAGAGTGAGCATAGATTTAATGAGCTACAACCTCAAGAGAGAAGAGAAGGCCCTCGACAGCTGCTTAAGACATGCAAGGGACAGATTCAGAGAATCAAAAAGTCCAACCAGAAGGAGCCCAACTGCTGTGGGATGGTCTGTATGTCAAATGTGTTGCTGATTGGTCAATGAATAAATCACTGATTGGCAGTGGCCAGGCAGGAAGTATAGGCGGGACTAACAGAGGAGAAGGGAGAGAACAGGAAGCTGGGGGAGAGAGACACTGCCAGCCGCCATCAGGATAAGGAAGATGTAAAGTACCGGTAAGCCACAAGCCACGTGGCAAGGTATAGACTAATAGAAATGGATTAATTTAAGCTGTAAGAACAGTTAGCAAGAAGCCTGCCATGGCCATACAGTTTGAAACCAATATAAGTCTCTGTGTTTACTTGATCTGGTTTGAGCGGCTTGGGACTGGCGGGTGAGAGAGTCTGTCCTGACTGTGGGCCAGGCAGGAAAACTCCAGCAACACCCAACTGAGGCTCTGTCCTTAGTCTAAGGGAACATCAACAAAGAGCCTGCTGTGCAAGCATGAGAATCTGGGTTCGGATTTTAGAACCCACAGAATGTCAGATGTGGTAGCACACATCTCTGATCTCTGTGATCCTGTGTGGACAAGATGGGGAGCCGAGCCACAATTCCCAGAAGAGTAGACCATCTACCCTGATGTACACAAGCACAATGGTTGTCCTCTGGTATCCAAACATATGCCATAGGCCATGCACACCCAGAATCACATGTGCAAACATCTGGGAGTGCCTCTGCTAGACTTTAAGTGAACAAAACACCAAGTATCATAAACTAACACTAAATCACTTAAATATAGCTGAATAGACCATCATATTACCAGGGTATTAACTTCCATTTCTAAAACTACTAATGTGTGTAATTAGCCTGTGAGAGATCTATACACCAAGCCTATTTTCAATATTTTCTTTACCACAAAGTTTCTCTTTTTCCCAGACTCATCTGCTTTTACATTGTGAATTTTTAGTTAATTTGTGTGTTGGAAATGATCACTTACTATCTATTCAGATTGTAAATTCCCTCTGGAAATTTGTGCATTGTCATTTTACTGTATTCATATACCATGGGATAAAAAGATACTCTACTTTTTCAATATCCACGTCCATCACCATTTTAGTAGCAAGAATCTGTTGCTACTAACTCTACCCAGAAGTCTGACATATAGCTTGGTTGTTTTCCTTCAACATTAATCTTTTTAGGCCATTAGGTACTCACATTTATACTTACCTTAGCATTTGTAGTATGATTTTGGAATATGACATTTAATGACAGTTTCCATATATTCTTTGTTGAAAATACTTTGTAAATTCACAGAGAACTCTCTACAGAAATTAATCATATTGTGGGAGACTGGAGACCAGAATTAAAAGTGGAACACGGATGCTGTTTGGGATGCGGGCAGCACTCTCCCTTGCCTAACATGTGATAAGAAGCACAGCTGATAAAGTCTCCTGGGTGTTTCTTTTCCACTGAGCTTCAGGGATGCTCACATTTGGCTTTCATTTCATTTTATATATATATATATATATATATATATATATATATATATATATATATATATATATATATATATATCCTTGAGAATTAAGTGCCCCTTCTGAAGTGAATTAATAATAAATGTTTCATAAAAATTACCAACTTACAGAATCAGAAGGATCTTTAGTACTTTCACATATCTTGGTGATTGTCAAAATTGTACATGCAAGATTACATCCTTTCAGAATTTTTTAATAATCAGATCTGTCAATAAATGATTTTTAAATACTATATAGGCAATTTTAATAATTCAATTTATAGAACTATCCATCAAATAAAAGATCCTTCATTTTACAAATGTGAATGGAAATAACTAATTTGCACTAGATTGTATTGCTGTTTACATAGAGAATATATCCAAGACCAGAGTAAGGTGGGAAGAAGTGTGCTATACCCTATCTACATGCATACAGATAGAGCAGGTATGTATATAGAGAGATTTTCTGGGGTTTGTTAGGCAATTTTTCTTTTAAATATTTATTTGTTCTATATGTGTGAGTATTTACCTTCATGTACATGTGCATTTCATATGTGCAACACTTATGGAGGATAGAAGAGGGCACTGGATCTCATAGAACTGGAATTAGATAGTTGTGAACTGCCATGTGGGTGGCAAGTAATTAAATTTGGGTATTCTGCCAGAGCAGCAACTGCTCTTAACTGTTGAACCATCTGTCATCATCCCATTGCTATGCATATGTTCATCTTTTAATGATTTTGGTTCTCTAATAGAACAGACCTGATGGAAAGGAAAACAAATCACAGGCACAGTGAAACAGGAGAATGCAATTTTATCTGTCACCAGAGTTTGGTGTTGGGCTTTTCCTATTGTTTAATTATGTTCAATATCTGGAATGAATTGTCAGTGTGATAGGATCTAGAATCATCTAGAAGACAAGCCTCAGAATATGTCCATGAGAGATTTCCTAGAATAGGTTGAGAAAGACAGAAAAAAAACTTCAATGAGTTGCACCATTTCATGTGTTACAACAAAAACTCATTCAAAGAGTAAGATAAAGAATGATTAAGGACATCACTTGATCTTAAACTCTGACCTCCACAGCTCAAGCACATACAGGCATGCACATCCACACATAAACGTATACATCACGCATAAAAATAAATAGATAACAGATGGTTAAATAAAATTTTATAATTAAAATATTTCATTATGCTAAGAACCAATACAACTAGAAGTCAAATAAGTAAATTCATTAATTTCTGCATGCTGACCAGTTATGAATCTCTGTATTTATCACCCTTTACTATAAAAAGAAGCTTCTCTGATGAGACTAGAAAGATGCACTACTGTATGGGGTAGCAGGGGACAGTTTAGTGCTGTGTATATTTAGCAGCATACTATTAGATTAACACCTAGGAACAATGACCTAGCCAACCTTAGCTTTTGGTTTTTAGTAACAGGCATGAGTTTGTTTTTCTGAAAGTGGGCTTTTAATCCAATCAAAAACCCTTTAGTTACCCCCACAACATTGATGCTCCTATTATATACCATTAGGAATACATATTGGAGTGCTTAGATCTAAATGGGACAGCTATGTCACAACCTCTAACATCAAGTCTCAGGAATCATCTTGGAAGTATAAAAGGAAGAGGTAGTAGTAGATTTCTACAGCAGAGAAGTATGTGACCAGCTCTCCAACTTACCACAACTATGTCTGCTTCCACAAGACATGCACAAGATTAAGCCAGCCATACCCCAGTATGGATTGGGAAGGGGACTGATGAAATTATACACTATCTTAGAAACTATTGACAATTGATGACTGCTTGGGAAGGAGAGGAGTTTTCTTCAGGGGTGTGGGTCCAGAGAGGCTATTCATGTCCCTGGATATTTTTCTTTGTCCATGCATACAAAGTATACTTAGTGGGTTTAAAAGATATCATCTGTAGTTGGAAAGAAAGAGTATTTGATGATAAAGGAGAAATTGGAAAGGAGTAGAATGGAGGTAGTTTTGATGAAAACACACTATATGCATGGAACTCTCAAATAACAAAAACACATTAATTTTAAAATGACAAAAATTTATGTCATAATTTTCTGTCAGATTTTAAAGGAGTCATTATATAAATGCTCAAAGAAATAATGACAAATTATCTTGAAACAGATTAAATTAATAAAAAGAAACTATAAAGCAAGTGAAAATGATGAAATAAAAATGTTTCAAAAATATTAAAAACCTGTTCAAATGGCTGGTTAGATGGCTTAGCTTGAAATAGTCATTACAGGACAAGTTTGATTATGTGAGTTCAAGTCATGGAACTCGTGGTAATATACTGTGGTGAAAAAAGCTTGCCAGGGGATCAGAGGACAAAGCCAGATATTATATTAAACATAACAGTAAGGCAGTGGTAACACATGCCTTTAATGCTAGCATTCAGGAGGCAGAGATCCATCTGGATCTCTGTGAGTTCAAGGCAACACTGGGAACAGAGCCAGACACGGTGGCACATGCCTTTAATGCCAGCACTAGGAAGGAAGGAAGATGACAAGGCACAAAAAAGTATATAAGGTGTGAGTAAACAGGAAGTCTCTTTCTTGAGGCTGAGCATTCTGTAGAGGTAAGAACATGGCTGGCTTATTCTATTTCTCTGATCTTTCAGCTTTCACCTCAATATCTGGCATCAGTTTTTCTTTCTAATAAGACCTTTTAAGATTCTTGTTACATCTGGTAACCCAACATTTGTGACACAAATTCATGAAAAAGCCATATGCCTGTTGCCCTACAGGCCCTCAGCTCAGACACAAGCTACATGCAGCTGGAGTCCCTATCCCATGTAGGTCAGAGTCTCTTTGGTTTCTCCTCTCCTGGTGGGTTGTGGGCTCTCCCTGGATCCCCATCTTGGACTGCTTCCATAGTAGGTAGCTGCCTTGAAAGCTTGCTCGGGTTTCTATTGTTCTACAGAGAAGCAGTCAGCCTCACATCCGAATCATCAGTGTCTAAAAATTTGGTGATATTAAGATATCTTAAATTAAGATATCTTAAAGGGAGAAATTAGTTAAAAGAGACTTTATCCAACATTAAAAAATGGGAAACATTTTTACAATGGAGGGTATTAGGTCTCTGTTTGATAGCACACTTGGCAGTCTGAAAATGGAACAATTAAATGAGAGGATAATTAATGTTGATGAGATACATCATCAGTTATAAATATTATTTGTTTGATTGTTTCTGTTTTATCATTTAAAATGTTGTTTAATATGAGTGCCAAGATAAAAATTTTAGAAAAACATGTTAAAACAAATCATAGAGAAATTCAAACCCAGATAGAAAAATTTAAAGTTTGAACTAATCTCAGTATTGCATTATGCAGTTACAGACAAACACCCTAAGACTTTCATACAGCCAAACTTAATTTATCCAGTAACCTTACAGGAACTGCCGAATGTTCAAGAATGTGTACAAGCTGATTGTACTCCTGTGCAAATGTTAGCTTTGAAGAGATTAAAGAAAGCTATAATCTCATATGGTATGGAATCTCCATTTGTAAGGCAGATTTTAAACTCGTGGTCAACTTGTAATAGGAATATCCCTCAAGACTGGAAAGATTTGGTTTCAGTTGTCCTAGAAGATAGTCCACAGTTACAATGGAGGACCTAATGGAAAGATGAAGCTAAGACTATTGGACAAGTATGTAGGGCTAAAGGTATGGAAATTTCCCAAGATCAACATCTTGGAGAATGTGATTATGCTGATAAACAAAGTTAATCTTAATATGATTATGACACACTAATTTTATGTCGAATGGCAGCCTTGAATACTTGGGACAGAATTGAAGAAGTAGGAAAGAAAACTGAGTCATTTACAAAAGTTATACAGGGCCCCAAAGAAACCCTCATTGATTTTTTACAAAGGCTGTCTTCAGCAATAAACAGAATGATACCAAACTCAGAAGCTACACAGATAATAGTTGAATCTCTGGCTTTGGAAAATGCTAATGCACAATGCAAAAATGTAATTAGGCTGTAAAAGGCAAGATCAGCACCTTTGTAGGAATGGATCTGAGATACAATGAATATTGAATCATATGACTATGATGATACTTGGATAGGAGAGGTGATTTCCACAGGTTTGAAGAAAAATAGTAATGTCAGGTGTTTCAATTGTTGTAAACAAGGTAAAAAAGAGACTGTAAACAGGGCATTTCTAAAACAATGTTCTTTCAAGGAATAAACCCAACAAAATGCCCCTCCCTTCTGGATTATGCAGAAGGTATGGTAAAGGCAAACACTGGATTTACGAATGTGGATGTACGAGGGACAAACAAGGTAATCCTTTGTCTTTGCCATTGGGAAACTCCCTGAGGGGGCTTCTCGTAGGTCTCAATGGCAAATTCACTTTAGTCCTTTCCTGTCATTATAGATGAAACCACTTAACAGAGCAATTCAATAACCTAAAGCCTATTGTGAAAAACCGCACTGTTCAGGGTGATAGAACAGATTTAGAAGAGAGAACATAAACTTCAGGATATACCATAAAGCAATTTTTTGGCAAACTTCAATAAATAAACAAAGATCAAAATTAAAAGTACAAATAAATGATATTCTCATTGAAGGTCTTGTAGACACAGGTGGATATCAATAATTTCACCAGAATCTTGGCATACAAATTAGCCTTTTCAAGAGGTAAATGTTCAGCTGTTAGGGATTGGAACATTATCTCCAGTGAAATAGAGTGCAAAATAGGTTGAATATATAGGGCCAGAAGGACAGAAAGGAAAATTACAGCCATATGTGGCTAATACAGCTATGAATTTATGGGACCATGATTATTACAACAATGGAATACCCAGATTAACATTTCTCTGATCTCAGAAACAAACTAACATATATTTCTGATAAAAATATTAGAAGATATTATAAAGAACAGTCACTGACCATTTTGATTGTACAAGAACAGGTAACAACAGCTGCTGAACTTTCAAAGACATCAATAGCCTTACCTTTGAAATGGTTAACAGACAAGCCTATATGGATTCAACAGTGCCCTTTAACTCAAAGAAATTACAAGCCTTAGAACAGCTGGTACAAGAACAGTTAAACGCTCAGCATATTGGAGACTCAACCAGCCTTGGAATTCTCCTGTATTTGTTATTAAAAAGAAATCTGATAAGTAGAGAATGGTAACAAATATAAGGGCAATTAACAAGGTAGTTCAGCCAATGGGCTCTCTACAATCTATAATTCCTTTGCATTTCCTCCTTATTCAGTTAATATTATTTCCTTCTGGGGTCTCTGAGGGAGTTGAAGAATAGTTACAGTTACATTTTTTCTTGTTAACAAATTAATATGCTGCCATAGAAGAAGAGAGCAGATGTAAATACTATACTAATGTATGAAATTCTCAAATAATAATAAAATAAATGCTTAAAATAAATAAGAATAGATACAAATAATTTATATAATTAGAACATTTTTTAATGAAAAAGTACTGATTTTGTTGTTGCTGTTGTTCATATGAGTCTTGTCCTATAATGCCATTTAAATGAGCTTATAAAAATTATAATTTTATGTTTGTATTTTGTGTATTAGTTTGAGTGTGTGTGTGTGTGTGTGTGTGTGTGTGTGTGTGTGTGTGTGTGTATGTGTGTGTGTATGTATGTGTGTGTGTGTGTGTGTGTGTACTGATCCAAATGAATCATGGTCAGAAGAAAATTTTTGGAATTCTTTTCTCTCTTTTCACCACATAAGCCCTAAGAATAGATGGAAAATTTTCAGTCCATCTTGGCACCAAGTGTCTTTGCAATGATGAACTATCTCATTAGCCTTTAATGAAGTTTTCTTAATCTCAAAGGGAATGAAAAGCAAAGAATCCTGGATCATCAAGAAGGAAGGCAGAACAGTGAGAAAAATGAGAGTGTGTGGTTGACTGCTTTTTTCTTCTTGTGTGTTTTATGAGTTATATTTCAATTTTGAAATAGAAACTATAACCTTATTATACTCACAGTAAACCTGAAGGAGCAGGGAGGCTTGTAAATGAAGGAAGGAGGTATAATTTTACAGCACAGAGCAATGGTGCTGTTTCAGACCTAAGAACATATCTCACAAGATTGTCATGAATTAATTGTATCCACCCACAAAGGAGTGTTTATGAATAGAATTAAAAATAAATATGAAGTCTTATGATAGGAAAGTGCCTCTTAATGCAAATTAGAGTTTGTCCCCATGCTAACCAATCCTAAATATTCCCTATACTCTAGAATAAAGTTGAGCTGATTCACCAAAGTCATCTCCACAGCTGTCTCTGCTTTGGCTCCCTCCATCCTCATTGACCAGTACACCAACAATCCAAAAGAAGAAGCAGAGTCACATAACTCAATAACTATCTTTATTTTTTATTTTTTAACATGTGCACGCGTGCGTGTGCGCATGTGCATTTGCCTGAGTATGTTTAATGAAGGCTTTTTGTATACCGGCTGGAAGAACTTTCTCCCAGATTCCAGGGAAGGCACTACAATTGACTGGGGAAACTATTTATCTATGAATAAACTACACACACCATACTCTTTCAGTCCATCCAGGTTATTGTTCTAAGAAAGCTCAACTCTCCCTCTGATCTCTCTGCTGTTCTCTCTTTGTCCTACTGCTTCTCTAAATCTACAGCTTTTTTTCAGCCCTTATTCTTAGCTCTTCTCTTGCCTGACCATATCCATACATTTCTAACAGTAGACTCCTTGCAATCCTGAGAAAGTTTCAAAAGCCTCAAGGTCATAGCACATTCCTAGAATAGATGATAAGGAGCAGAGCCATTACTATGATAATGCAAGTTTCCAAGGTCTCAGGACCAGAGGGAGGGGGCGCAGTACCAAGAGTGACAAATTCTGAGACATGGGTTCTTATTAGCAGACTTGGTAAGTGAAGAATTGGCAGGCTTTTCTTGGGGTGTTTTGTGTTAGTAACCTTGGTAGACACCTGCAATTCTGATCATGTGCGTAACCATAAAGTTTTAAACTTATGATCTATTTACAAAGGCCTTTATTCTAGTTTGAACTTGTTCTGAGGTAAAATGAGCTAAATGTGTGCAATTTCTGTTAGATGGATGAGAGATTATCATTTTCTGTGTTAGTCTGAGCAAAGGGAACAAAGCAGGCTTTAAGTGTCTACAGTCTCATGGGACAACGGATCTGGTTATGAAGAATATCCTAGTATATTTTCTATATATCAAAATTATACAGCTAAATGAAAAATCATCTTCCACAGATATATGTTCTCCTAAGACTGATATGGTAATGGGGAGATATCATAGCTGTAATTGCAGAAGAAGTTTACAAGAAGAAACAGCTAATTCAGTCAAAAGGCAATAACTCCAATACACCTCATGTGATGGCATAATCCTCTACCAGAACCCTTGGTTCTGTTTGGTTGGCCATTTGAACACTAGTTATCACCTGCTATATACCCCCATGGCTTTTTGCTACCAGCAGCTCTCAATATGTGCTTTGGGGTGTGTGTGGCAGGATATGTGCATGTGAGTTCAGGTGCCTGTGGAGGCCAGAAACAGGGTGTCTGATCCCCTGGAACAGGAGCTACAGTCAATTTAAACTTCCCGGCGTGGACACTGAGAATCACAGCTGCTGGGAATTGAACTTAGGTCATCTGTGGGAGCAGAAAGACCTCTTAATGGAAGAGCCCGCTCTCCTGTTCCTCAGTAAATATTTAAATAAGAAACATAAACATTTCTAACAAAAGGAAGTTTTATGTTAACTCTTAAGACTCCTTTCTCCTAAAGCATTATCCAAAGCCAGGAATTTATCCGTGTCCTTTTCTAAGGTCTCATCTGATTGTAACTGGATGTCATTTCTCCACATCTAGCTTGCTATTACTGGCTAACAAGATCATGAAAGATCCTTTGATTAAACCACAATACCAGACCCAGCCACAGTCTTTGCCAATATGATATAACTACAGTTTTAAAAGTACACCAAGGTCAGTGAGATGATTTATCAGTAAAGGTGCTTATCACCAAACCTCATGACCTTAGTTCAATTGTTGAGACATAAATTATGGAAGGAGATAATCAATCCTGCAAATTGTCCTCTGACCACTATCATGTGACAGCAATGTTCCATCCCTCCCATTCTCCCTCTCTACAACATGCACTCCATGTACAAAATAATGAAATAAATAAATGTGAAGAAAATGTAAGTGGAAGGTCCTCTGAGTAGCTTGCCTTTTCGGCATTCCATTTGCATTGCCTTACATGGTTATTCTGTGAATATTTTGACCCTCAGCTTCCAAACAGCTTTTCCATCTATGTTTTTTTTTAATTTTATTTTATTTTACAATACAATTCAGTTCTACATATCAGCCACGGATTCCTTTGTTCTCCCCCCTCCCGCCCCCCCTCCCCTTCCCCCCAGCCTACCCCCTATTCCCACCTCCTCCAGGGCAAAGCCTCCCCCAAGGACTGAGATCAACCTTGTAGACTCAGTCCAGGCAGGTCCAGTCCCCTCCTCCCAGGCCAAGCCAAGCAACCCTTCATAAGCCTCAGGTTTCAAACAGCCAACTCATGCACTGAGCACAGGACCCGGTCCCACTGCCTGGATGCCTCCCAAACAGATCAAGCCAATCGACTGTCTCACCCATTCAGAGGGCCTGATCCAGTTGGTGACCCCTCAGCCATTGGTTCATAGTTCATGTGTTTCCATTCATTTGGCTATTTGTCCCTGTGCCTTATCCAACTTTGATCTCAACAATTCTTGCTCATATAAACCCTCTTCTTTCTTGCTAATTGGACTCCCGGAGCTCCACCCGGGGTCTAGCCATGGATCTCTGCATCCAGTTCCCTCAGTCATTGGATGGGGTTTCTAGCAGGAGAAATGGATGAGATCTACATGAACAATCTGGACATGAGTGGGGTAATGAAGGGAGAGGGTCGAAGGAAAGAGAGCTTGGGGGAGCGGGAGATCCCAACTGGATCAACAACAGAGAGGGAGAACAAGGAATAGGAGACCATGGTAAATGAAGACCACATGAGAATAGGAAGAAGCAAAGTGCTAGAGAGGCCCACAGAAATCCACAAAGATACCCCCACAATAGACTGCTGGCAATGGTCAAGAGACAGCCTGAACTGACCTACTCTGGTGATGGGATGGCCAAACATCCATCTATGTTTTGATGCACCAAGAATCTGGTGTATTTTCTCCCCAAAAATTTCAATAATCTAATTCTTTTAAGAGATTGTGCCCTCCATAGCAGCATAACAACTCACCCTGGGCATCAGAAAACTGAGAATCTTACCACCAAGGAGGTATGACTCCATCACTATAATGGGGACCTGCTTGCTTGTCCTTTCAAAAATGGCCATTACATTTTTTTTTTACTTATTAAAATATTGTGTGTGTGTGTGTGTGTGTGTGTGTGTGTGTGTGTGTGTGCACATGCATATGTGAAGCTAAGTAGATAGCTTGCAGAAATCACTTCTCTCATGCTACCATATGGGTCCTGGGGATCCTCAGGCTTGGCAGCATGGGCTCACCTATTTTCTTATTTATTTGTTTCAGGACACAGGGCAAATGCCAGTCTCTGCTAACTCCATCTTTCCCATTACTAATACTCTGTGGTATTGTTAGTTATACTGTCATTATTCCAGCTGTAAGAGCTGCTGGGATTCTAGTCTATAATCCTTTCTGTAAACCTCCCTCTGACTGCTTGTATCTGAGTGAGGTAATTATTTCATACAGAGGATGATGTTTTGCTAGTGATATTCTACCCAGTTGTCATTGAATTTTGTGGATATGTGTCAGCTTTGCACGTAACTTTTCTAGTGGCATCTGTTTGTTTGTGTTATGTTCTCCTCACACCTTGACAGGGTTAGCTTGCACCTCCTCATGGATGCTCTACTTGTCTCTAGAACTTTGTTGTTACTTTCTGTTGAGTAGTTCCTACTGGCTTATCTTCAAAATCACTGTTTTCTTTTCCACTGTGGAGTCGCCATGACAACATTTAAATTTCTCTTCCTCTCAGCCTTATGGTGTGATCTGTTTACTTGCCATTCTGGGAATGTTTGTGCATTTGAAACTTTAGGAAGGAATTATAGCTTTCCAACCATTTTTTGATAAACATAACATTAGTCAAATTCCATGGACTGATTTTGTTCATATTACAAGCTTTATTTCCCAGGCTCTGTGAGCCTTTTACATGAAAGTGAAATATTCTAAATTTTACCTTTGCTCATATTCATTTTTACATTCCTTTAAATATTATAGTTTATTTTTCTATTTTGTGCCTAAGTTACTAAGAAATGGCTTGATCATTTCAGGACTCAATTTTAACATTTCACTCTTGAGTCACGTTTAGGTGTTAGTGTCAAAGGGGCATTTGATCAGGTTAATTATTCCTTGCTTCTGAGTCAAGACTTCTCCTTTTATTCTGTCCACTAGTATGAATCACAGGGATGGATTCCTAGAGAGATTAGGAGTTGTTTTGGGCTTCTTGTAAGTTATGAGGATGTAAACCTGTGGGCACTTTTCCACCTTGAATCAGTAAGCTCCACTCTGCTTCTCAGATTGGTCTGTACCAGCGGTTCTCCCCTGACTATCTGCTTACAGAGGATGCTGAAGGCCGGTGTCTAGCTTTTAAAATTCACTCTTTATTCTATGCTGTCCTACCCTAGAAACCCCACATGCCTTGGCCTCCAGACTCTGAGCTCCATCTCAGCTCTGAATGGGCTGGAAATTCTCATCAGTCAGTACTAAATTGTCCCAATGAGAGAAGCTTCATTTTTCCAAAACCAGTCCTCTTTCTTAATATATCCATTGTCTTAAATTTCTCTCTCTCTCTCTCTCTCTCTCTCTCTCTCTCTCTCTCACATACACACACACACACACACACACAGACATATGCACACCATTTCATTCACATGCACACACACATAAATGTACACACATAAACACACATTGTAGCTAGAGTTTTCCTGCCTGGCCCACAGTCAGGACAAATCTCTGTCACCCACCAGTCCCACAGTCGCTCAGACCCAACCAAGTAAACACAGAGACTTATATTGCTTACAAACTGTATGGCTGTGGCAGGCTTCTTGCTAACTGTTCTTATATCTTAAATTAATCCATTTCTATAAATCTATACCTTGCTACATGGCTCGTGGCTTACCGGCATCTTCACATGCTGCTTGTCATGGTGGCAGCTGGCAGTGTCTCCTTCCGCCCTCCTGTCCTCTCCATTCTCCTCTCTGTTAGTCCCGCCTATACTTCCTGCCTGGCCACTGGCCAATCAGTGTTTTATTTATTGACCAATCAGAGCAATTTGACATACAAACCATCCCACAGCAACACATTCATACTTTTTTGTGTTTTAGAAAAGAATGTAAATTCTGATCTTAATTACTCTATCTTGAAAAAAAAGGTGACACCTTTAGTCTACATATTTGAACACCACAAAATCCCTGAGGTAGTATTATCGGCTTTGTTGTATAAATCTGAAAATATAAACAGGAGAGATACCATAGTAGGTGTGTCCATGGTCAGAAAGCTTAAAAAAGAACATTACAAATTATTCCATTTAATTCCCAATTTTATACTTTTTGTATGGTTAGAGATTATGAAGACAAGCACAAGCACACACATACAAACTCAGTGTGTGTTATATGAGTGTATATGTGGGGGAGGAATCCATTTATTCAAATATGTTGCTATGTGCATAAGACAGAATAGTGTCATGTGACTTCCCCTATATGTCTTCATCTTGGTTTTTGAGACTGTCTCTCATTGTACCTGGAACTTGCCATTTTTGGTAGATTAAGTGTCCAGAGTTCTAAGGATCCCCACTTCTCTAGTTTGACCTATCAATTGAGCACTCTAGTTACAATAAATGTCACCAAACCTGGCTATCACATGGGTGCTGATGTTCTGCATTCAGGGCCTCATGTTTCTGCAGTGAAGATTTCCTTACTGAACTGTCTTTTCTACCTTAACCCTTACAGAGATATTGACAGAAAAGTAGGTGTTCTGTGGAAATGGCAGGGAACAGTTGCTTTTTATAGTAATTGACAACTTTACAGGACCTAGAATCTCTTAGGAAAGGTGTCTCTGAGCATGCCTGTGCCTGTGCAAGATTATGTGAGGCAGGCTTTTCCTAATATAATGGTGGCTATGGAAGCACACTTTTAAAAATCATGTTCATATTAGCTCTGGGCATGGTACTGAGGTTCTAATGTTTGTAAGCTGAGCACATCAGAGACTGAAACATATTCCCCATCTTGTGCTCAGGTATTAAAAGGCATTGGAAAACAGAGGTTAGGATAGCAGTTGAGTTCTGTGTCAGGTTTGATAATTCTCTCAACACTACCTACTAACTAATCTTTTAGAAATAACTTGACCTCCTAAAGTTCTTCTAGTTTACATGACACACAGCACCACCATCTAGACTTGAAGTGGTTAAAGTCAGATTTGGTAGAAGACAGCAGATGATTTTATCCAGACTCACATTTCCCTTCAGGTTAGTCATATTTGGAAGCACCTACTCAATAGAAGACTGAATATACCAGCCACACACACAGGTTAGTGTGTAAGGCAAGCTCTCACCTCCTGTAATAGTGCAGATGAGTGTGCTGAGTCAGAAAAATAAACAAACACAGGGCTTGGGAGTTTTTATTTCCTCCTATTTCTCAAGAGTAATGATGGAAAAGGCATGTCTGAAAAGCAAATGGGATTAAATGTTTTGCATCTTCAGTTTGGAAATTGTTACTGATTTGAAATGTTATTGACATTAATTAACAAAGAAAAATTACCACTATAGAGTCTGATGTGTAGCTGGATGAATTGTAGATATTACTCTTGGCTTGGAGACCTGATGACTGAATTGCAATCCTGGCTCTGCCCATGTAAACCCATGTGGCTTGAGACAAGATAATTTGCTGCTGTATGCACCATTACCTTCATAAAGAGAGTGTTGAATTAAAAGAGCACTAAGGTCTGGTTCAGCCTCAACATCATGCTTTCTTGTCTTATTTGCATACTGTGACATATACTCCAAATTAAATTCACAAGTTGCAGATTGTGATGAATCTTTGCCCTCCACACACACATGGAAGCTAAGCACACACACACACACACACACACACACACACACACACACACACACACACATATATATATATTCACACGGGAACAAATTTCAGTGAGTCCTGTTTGTATCTCTCTGTGTTATTCAAGGGACAATGAATTTTCCTGGTTATTAAAAATGTTTCATGAGTCATGAAAGTAACATTTTGGAACTAATTCAGGTTCATAAATTTTAAGTGACCTAAACTCACATTTCTGGTAAAGATGTTTTAGATGTTTGATGAATCATAAAGATGAGATTGCTTAATAAATGAAATGATTATGGAATGATTATAGTGACTGGAGTCACTCAATAATTTTCTGAAAAATAAGTTGTTCATGAAATGATAAAAGTGAGTCAATTTTTACTGTTTTAAAGAGTCAACAGCTCAAGAACATAGCTAAGTCCACAATTTGGTCCAAAATGATTAGAGAACCTGGTTAGAGGTTTGGAAGACAATGTTAACAGCTAGTATTACCAATAGGCTACTGGTGTCTGCAATACCTGGTTTGTGGATGGAGAAGAAACCAGTTCTATCTTTGGAGTCTGTTCAGAGAAATGGTGAGGTAGAATTCAAGCAATAAGATGTGCATTGAGTCTTTAGATTTACAGTTTTCAAAGGGCAATGTCCTTTGAAACAAGAGGAAAATTGTTTTAGAATTGTTATGTGTAGAAGGATATGAGAGACCCGTGTGATCACAGGTTGAGGACTAGAGAACACAGAATTGTTAAATATGTAGGATTTTTTTTCTTCAAAGCAAGAAATTAACATCTGTTCAGCTGGAATGCTGGAGTGGATGTAGTTTGATAACCTGGTAATCTTTCACTAGTCCAAAGAGCCAGGTTTCACCAGAATCATGCAGAATATTGAGCATTATTTTTCAGTCAGTAGAACCCATCCTGATTACAAACCATTTCTCCCTAAGACCTAATCCTGAGCACTGTTTCTAAGAAATAGAACCCATTATTATACTAATTACAAGCCTTTCCTAGACCTTTATCCTGAGCTCTTTTTTTCTGTCAGTACAACCTAATCTTGTGAAAAAGGCCACAGGTTGCTTTGGTAAACAGATGTACTTTATAAAGAAGTTTTGATGTAGCCCCACCTAAAGCTTTTTTGTGACAATTGTCATGAGAAAACTTTTGTTCCAAAGCTTTACTGTTTTTAAATATGTAAAAAACAAATCACTTGGCATCATACTCTAGAAGTTCAAGCCAGCACCTGCTGACTACCTCAGGTCTAACCAAGTTTCCTTTTTATGTCACCTGCACTGTTTTTCTGCCAGCTGTGAAAATTGCAGGGACCCCCACAGAAGGGGTGTGGCCATGGGTTGGAATTTTCTATCCATGACAGTAATTGTTGGGGAAGGGGTCAATGACAAAGAAACTCATGAAGCAAAAACAAAGGCCCCTTCTCTTCTAAGTACTTCCATGCATGTCATGGCTTTCTCTTCAAGACTCAGGTAACTTATTATTACGATAAAATGAATGTAGTTTGACAATTAACAGGGTTTCCTGAGCTACATTTGAAGCCCTTCTTCTCAAAGATAAGCTAGCTAATGATTTTTCTCAGAATTCACTAAGATGACAATAAAGACTCTTTGAGTAGCAATTTAACTTTCATGTATTGTATGTAGGTGCTCTTGATCTAACTTATTAGGAGAAAGAGCTAAGAAAAATTACATATGAATGGAAAACCAGAACAATGCTATCTGTTTTTAAAATGATCATAATAGACTTTTGTTGACAAAGCAGGTTGTCTGGTTTAACTAAATACAAAGTATCTCACATATCATATTGATATTTTCATTTCTATTATTTTATTTCTCACATTGTGATGAATTCTAGGGCCCTGAGCCCTGATGGAAGGCATCTTATAGTAAATCTTTGATGACTAGGACATAGAAACTTTCAAGAATCCTGTGTAGTGATTAAAAGTCGGGGTACAAGGAAAGCAGGGATTTGTGAGCCTAACCCTATCTTTGGCCTAAAATGATAGTCAAGTCAATATTTTAAATAATATTTTATGAATACTTTGGAAATTTCATAAAAAGCATTTTGATCATATTCATACAACCCAACTTCTCCCATATCTATTACCTCCACCCTCACTTCCCTACCTGCCTAATTGTGTGCATTTTTCTTCTTCTTTTTTCTTGTCTGAGCCAGGCTAACTATATTTGTCAATTATTATCAGGAGTAGCGTCTGAACCTCTCTTTCTTCCAGAAGCTCTCAAATGCAAATATCTCCTTAGTTAGTTTTGAAATGTTTACCCCTCACACTTCCACGCTGGAATGTTCTCAAACTTGAGCTTGAGTAGCTCTTGTTCATGTTGTCATAATTTCTGTGAGATCATATGAACAAATACCCTATCATGTCTGTAAGACACGGTTTTCTTGGCATCATCCTCCACCTCTGGGTCTTGCAATAATTCTGCCCCCTTTTTCATGAAGGTCCCTGTACCTTAATGGGTATGCTATGATATGCTCCTCTCATTGAGGACTGAATTGTCTGTCCATCATCTCTTATTGTCTAGACATATACTAGTTGAGGGTCTCTGTTTAATTGTCGTCTACAGCAAGAAGATACTCTAATGAGTACTGTTTTATGGATATAGAAATAAGGCATTAGATATCATTTTAATACTAAATACTAAGCCCATTTGGCAGAATAATAGTATTAAGTTCTTCTCTGGAGATGCTAACCTCCATAACAACAACTTCCTGGCCCTGTTAATAGTAACAGAAATAGGTTCCATCTCTTGGAGCATAGCTTAGGTTTAATCATGAAGTGCTTGCCTACTTCCATAACTTTTGTGACACTACTGAATCAGTGGGCATATATTGTATCATGTATTGTTTATGGCTGAGTAGGACTGATTATTCCTTTTCTCTTCTGGTAGTGTGACTATCACTAATATCAATGAAGGCTAGCTGGTACAAATGAAGTATCACTGTGAGTACCAACTTGGTTTTTCCATTTTTATGACTCTAGATGATAACCAAGATTCTTGATTATTTGGTTGTAATTCTTGGGGGTATATATAATCCCATTGATAAACAGTTCACAAAGAGGTAGATCATTCCTGCTACGAAGGTTTTTTGTGTGCCAACAATCAAAGAAAATTCAGACTATGTAGTAAAATACTAGGTTAAGACCACAAGACAATATTATGATTGTATATGATTATATAATTACTAGCATAAAATAATTCATAGCAATATGTATTTGAAAATAATGACATTTTCACTACTAAATGAAACAAATATATTTAAAATAATTTTTAAAGTTGTATTCTTTCTTTTATTTTTTTTACAAAGAGTGTGTTCACCAAATTAATACTGTTTCTTTGAAGAAGGCAAAGGGATTGCAGAATCAATAATGACTTCACTTTTGATATACTTGAAGCACTTTCAATAATAATTTTAAATTAGCATATTTTAGGCAATAAATGCCCTAAATTTGAAAATTTGACTTAAATGTGCTATTGCTGATAAAGTGTATGTTTAAATGACAGCTTTAAAATGAAAATAGGTTTTGGACCATGGGCAGGAGAGATATCTCAGCAGTTAAGAGTACTTGCTGCTTTTTTCAAGGAACATAATTTTGTTCCCAGCACCCACATTCAATGGTTCACAAACTTTTCTAACTCATCTCCAGGGGATCCAAATTCTCTTGGCCTTAAGAGGAACATACATGCTTGTCTATATTCTTTTTCCTCTTTTCCATTCACGTAATTATTTTTCCTTAAATGTTTCCATTTGGGTTTTCCTACTACTTTACTAAATTATCTCATTCCTGGTTAAACTAAAGCATAAACACAACTCAAGACTGCATGATGAAGAAGTCTAAGGAGACCTCCACCTTTGTTAATGTCTACAAAATGATACTATATCACCATGCTCATTCTAGTATCTCTCTCCATTTTTCCAAGATGGCTCTACGGAAAATAAAGAAAAGAAGGAGCCAGGAGATCTTTTCTGAACTATTATATCAGTAACCAGATTCAGGGTGACTCTTCCTGAGGAAGAGGTCTACAGCAGCACCAATCTGCTCCACCTTGACACCTCGTTTCTCTCCTGGTAGCTTCACTCTCTGTCTTTCAAAGATAGTGTGTATTTCTCAATAGGGATTGTTGCACCACTGGACCATGGCTCCACAGAACTTCATAGCATTACTTTCATGGTCTTTTCTATTGAGTTTCAGCTCTGGATACCTTACATACTTCTGCTCCTTCAACCTAATGGCAGTTTGTAGACTCCAATGGTGAGGGGCAATCTCAGATCCACTTCAAATTCTCAAGTTTATAGTCAATCCCACAGCTTCTAAAGTTCTCTGTGAAAGAATTCAAATCTGGGTACTCTGTTCTAGAACTAAAGGTTTGTTAATGCTTTCACATTTGCATGTTAATGTTTGAAGCCTCCAAGCCTAAATTTGGAAGGTGAAATCATCCTCAGAAAAGTTTGTGGATAACAAGATGGAAGGCTCTACTCCAGGAAATTGCTTCACATGCCCTAATGGGCAGGAGTTGAAGGCCTGAGTGAGGAGACAGATTTCAGGTAGCCTGAAACCAGTAGCTCTAGGTTGTCCAATCCACCCTATTATTTTTCTATCTGGTTACCCCCGAAAGAAGAGCCTAAAACTTTGTATTATACTGACAAGTGATATAGGAGGTGGAGCTGGGGGAGGAGGAAAAGGAAAGAAAGGGAGAGTGCTACCATAAAACAGACACATAAAGTTCAACTAAGCGGTTGCGTAAGTTTGTTCTCGTCTAACAGTGTCTGCTGCTCTGCTGTCTCACTGCAATGGACACACATCTTAATTGTTATAGAAACAACATTGAGACACCAGATTGATTGCTTTATACCATGAAAACATGTGATAAATCATGTAGGATGCTTTTCACAGCATTCCATCCTCCATCTGACTGACACTTTCCTAATGGTACTTCACTCAAGGGTAGCAATTCCACTTGGCAAACAGGGCATCCATGGAAATGGAAAAGAGAGACAAGATGAGAAGGATCTGTGATGGCCAGAGAGTGAGAAGTGCACTAATTTATCTGGGAATCAAAGAAAATACGAATCACATCAACTTGAAGACTGGGAGTGGCAGGGAGGTGCCATGTGTCAGCGTCTAATTACATGTGTGCACACAAACTCTGGAGAGGGTACCAAAGAAACGATCAACATGACTTGTCTGAGTGGGCAGATTAGATTCGGAGAGAAACAGCCTTAGTCTCTTCTTCATAATTTTTTAAAATTTATTGTTACACTTGAATACAACTTACTTAGGAGCAACCCACCCTAAGCTCATTCATCTTTCTAGTTCTTCAAAGTGTCCTATTTTTAAAACTTTCTAATAATCTTATACTTTGTAATTTTGCTGAATGTCTACTACCTAAGTAATACAAGTATGTTATTTAAATATGTTCTTTTTAAAAATAAATGGTATGTTTGATCATTAACTGACTTACTTTTATTTTCCTGTGATAAATATGTGTGACAATTTTTCATATTGAGCTACAGACTTTATTTCACTAATGCTGCATAGCATTCTATATTTTGCATCATATTATATGTATTCATTCTTTTCTGATTGAGGTTTTTAAATATTCTCAGACTTTTTTTGGCATTTAAATTATGGGAATACTATTTATTCCTATTTTTAGATATGTTATTATTTTAAAGAATTAATATAAATTAAAACATGATAAAAAATTAAATGGACCTGAAAATCTATACAACTCAATGAACTTCCGCACAGTTAGAATATGCCTATGGATCAGAAGATGTAGGGTATCACATTAAATGTTAAATTCTCAATCCTGAATATATTTTCTGCACTTATCCACCACCAAAACCAAAAGGTAAATAACAGAATTAGAAATAGAAAAGTGATTAGCTTTATATCTTCTTTCATATCTCATGTATATTACCTGTATTTAGGCCTTCTCCATCCCCTAATATTTATCTTCTTATACTCTGTTCATGTTGTGCTGTACCACATATATATTTTATGTAAGCTAATTAGAATATTCTTTGCATCCGAGTCTGAATGAGAAAATCTTTGTGGTTTATGTGTAAAGAAGAAATACTTATGAGCTGGAGACAAGGCTTAATCATTAAAGGTAAGGCTCACAACCAAAAAAAAAAATAACATGTTTCATATATTCAATTTTGCTTCATGTTGCCAAATTGCTTTAGAAAGCGCTTGCATAAATTTGTATTCCCACAGTAGTACATGCTGCTCTACCATCTTGACATAATGGGCGTGTGTAGTACCCATTGCAGATACAATGGGGAGGCACCTGTTATCATTTTCTCAGATATTTACCTGATTACTTCCGTAGTTTGACGTCTTTTCAGATGTTTCTTGATTATTTGGCTTCTCTCTTTCTGAATTACCTGTGTAAAACTATTGACAGCTTTTCAGTTAAATGTTTTTCCTGATTCTTATAAGTTATTCATTTATTTTGGACAATAACCTCCTATGAATCACGTATATTTCAAACACTCTCTCCCTGGCTGTTGTCTACAGGCATCATACATTAAAGATGATGAGATCTATGGAGCTATACAATATCACACAGCTTATTTCTCATTTCTGGTGTAACGTAAATGCTTCAGGTGGATATTAATTTTACCTAATGACTTAAAGAACTGATTGCTTTAGCTTTATAATATACTCACACAGAGTTGACAACTTTGGCTAATTTTGAACTGATGCCTTTTCCTATGTGGGTTTTGTATTTATTAACTACTTTACTTTGCTCACACACAAAAATAAATCTATTCCAAGTGTATGTGTTATATAACAACTTAATTATGTAAACCCAATTAGCATGTGTCTGAAAAAAAATCTTCCAAAAAGTATCAGCTGTATGTTTTAGAAGTAATAAAGTATAACAAAATAAGATATGATAGCACTAGAAGAAGATGGGGAATCATTGTGTGTGTGTGTGTGTGTGTGTGTGTGTGTGTGTGTGTGTGTGTGCATGTAAATGCATGTTGTGTGGATACATACACAGGTCAGAGATCACACTTAGTGCTTAGGTACTCTTCTTCACTGTGTTCTAAGACACTAGTTCTCCCACTGGACTGCAACCTGTAGAATAAACTAAGATGACTGCCTAACCGCCCCAGGTATCTTCCTGTCTCTGTCTCAGCAGTGCTGAGATTTCAAGCACAAGCTACCATATATAACCTTTTATACCATTTCTGGTGATGGAACTGAAGTCTTCATGCTTAAAAGGCAAGTATCTTATTCACCATGAAAATTTTTCAGTCCTATTTGTATATATTTTTAATATAACAACTATTAGTTATTTTGCCTTCAAAGCTACAAATTGTGTAGGATTCATGAGGGAAACTTGCTTCCTCTATGTGGTTTGAACTGGGAGGGCTTTCCCAAGGAATGGAGTTTCCTTGAAGACAGTACACGGATGTGAAAGAATGGCAAGCTGTTTCTGGTTTCCAGTCATGAGCTTAGCCCCGGTTGTGGGCCTATGTTTTTCTCAATGAGATCCTTTCCTTGGGGTCTGTGAGTTTGTTCATGTCAAGCTTATAAGAAAAATTTGAATCCATTGCTGTAGGTATATGTTGCTATCTAAAATTAAATAAAATTGTCCATAGCACAATCTTCACTATTTATGCATAAAAAATATGGGGGTAGGCAGGAAGAGGGCATATCAGAGGAAGATCCTGGATGTGCAAGCTTAATAACTTAAATTCCAGCCTCAGAATCCACATGAAAACCTAGCTATGGTGACATGCATTTGTAATCTCAGCACTCCAATGGTGAGGTAGGTGGCAGAGACAGGAGAATCACCTGAAAGTTCACAGGGCAGATAGCCTGGAGTACACTGGAATATACAGTGTTACAGTAGAAATAAGAGAGCCCCTACCCCAACAAGGTGGAAGCTAGGACTGACTCCTGACACTTGTCCTCTAACATCCATGAGAACACCATGCAATGCTTATGTCCAGACACGTGAGAGAAAGAAATAGAAAGGAAAGGGAGAGGGAAGGAGGGAGAAGGGGAAAGAAGGAGAAAGAAAGGGGTGGAACAAGAGAAAGAAGTAATGAGGAGTGGGGAAAGAAATTTGAAATTTTGGTCAAGGAAATTTACTAAATGTTAATGTTGCTATGATAAACATAAACTCACTATCATTAATTTGCCATTAGTTAAAGGAAATCATTTAACAGGCATATAGGTTTTATGTATGCAGTTTTAGGCATTGAACTCTCTTAAGTTTTTGTGTATCCGACTATTTTGTGTGCAGACCTGGAGTATGACATGAATGAGTGATGCCTACACAACTCTGCCTTCCCTCTGATATCTTTTAAATGCTCTGAGTCTCTAAGCCTACATGCCTACTTAATTACAGTGTGGACCTTCTTTCTGTCTCCTGCATAAATAAGAAATCTGTGTGCTGTGGTAATTAAAGGTACCTTCAATGGGATTCTCTGAAAATGCACTCTGTCTCCTTGCACTTCAGTTTAAAAGTGTGACTTTTCAATCTAGTGTTCACTCCTGAAAGTTTGTGGGAATTCAGTTAAATGGACTTCCGAGTTCTTTAGCTGGTCAACACTTATTTCTCCAAACCCAACATTCCTGAACTACAAAATGACCAAGAATGTCATCAGCCTTGCAGTGTATTCTCCACAAAGGTGTTTTAATTGTGTGTATTCATATTGTCTTATCACACAATTGTGTCTTTTGCCTTTTTCTCCTTAGGTATGAAGCTCTTGTGGGCATGATAGGGCTGTTGCTCTTATATACTCAGCAGCTATGGTTCCCTACCCAAGACCTGCATGAGATAACGCCAGTCAACACTTCAGCATGAAGGGAGCAGGTTTGTGCAAGATCCCATGCCTACCTGAGGAGTTATTTACAATGGGTGACTTCTGGGAGAAAGTCAGTATTGATTAAGAGTTGGCTCGTGGTTAGTCAACCATGAACCATGTTCCAGGGGATTGTCCCACACCCTAAGGGCCTCAGTACAAATTTGACTTCATAGGTTATTTTTTAAAGGAGAAAGAACAGGAAATTTAATAACTTTGAAAGGATGGAATGTAGGAGGTACATCTGGGGGAATTACTCAGAGGAGTGTGGGGTGAATATGATCAAAATACTTTGTATGACATTCTCAACAAGTTAAATTATTATAATTTTTGAAAGTTGCCACTATCATTCTGAACTCAGAGAGAGAAGCAGTGCAGGAACGCTGCCCTATAATTAAGATCATTATTTTGTTTTTGTAATAGAAGTGGAAATATCATAAGATGGACTCAGCTTTACACAGGAAAAAATACCAAGATTTTTTGAGAAAAAATTGAAATTATTCTGAAACAAACATAGACAACACAGACCCAAGGTTCTAGCTATCATATTATCTACATATCATTTATCTACCTATGTAAGTTCACATTCTATATCCTTAACTTTATATTTAATGTAAGATGGCTCAATAATAAAAACCAAAGCTAAGAGTATGGAATTTGTCTGTTTCGTTTTTTAGTGCATAATCTTGGATAAATATTATTGTTGTTATTCTTTATATTATTTCTGTGGTAGATCAACTCTTCTAATTTAAGTACCCAACACTGGAAATATAAAACTTTAATTCCTTACGTTTTGTTATTTCATGTTTATATCGTATGAAAATGTCAGAAAAGCAAACAACATCATTTGAAAATGAAATGTTCCAATCTCATGAGGGATGGATGCACTGTCTCTAACTGGTGACAGTGTTCTTGAGGTCTCTTGGAACTTTATTCAGTAGAGCTGTGCAGAAGGAAGTGGATCAATGGGAGAAAGACTGGGGGTATCTCATCCCCTTGACCCTTTGCTCTATGTTTACTGACAGCCATGCTGTGAACTGTGCCCGAAGGACACTCCCAATACCTGGATATTCTTCTTCCCCATAGGCCCTGTAAAATAGAGTCAATGCACCATGAACTGAACCCTCAAAAATGGAATTAAAATCAAAATTTCCTCCCTTTAAGTTGTTTTCTCAATTTTCTTTCATCACAGCTGTGCAAAAGCAACAAATAGAACAGAGACTCAAGGGAGTGACTATATCACAACTATGTTTAAGAATTTAGTGCTGGAAAAAATATTTAAGCCAAATATATAAGTCCTCTTGAATTGCACATAATATAATACAGCAAATTGAGATTTATTCAAATGTCTAAGGCCTCTAGTGTAATCCAAGCTGATGTCAGAAGCATTAATGTCTAGGAAAGAACTAGGAGTTTATAAAATTAATTCTAAATTTTTAGACAGAGACTGCTGGTGTAACTCTGATGCTAAGGAATGAACCCAGAGCCCCACCAATCCAGGCAAATATTCCACCAGCTAAGCTCTGTTCCCTGCCTGGAAATATTAGTATTATAATGTATAGCTACTATAGTGACATTTCTGATGTTTCTGCTCATGTCCAGGAATGCAGGACCTTCTATGACAAAATTGTCGGCTCAACTCATCACTAACTATGAAGGTGAAGTCTGTGATCAAAAAGTTTTTGGGGATATTGCAGTATTATTTAATATGTTTTGATTACTTGTTTATAATAACAATTTATTATACTAGTCATGGCTGTAATTTAACATTATATTTTTATTTTAGGTGCATTATTATTTTGCATTAGTACCAGCTCTCCTAAAACCAGAATTACAGACAGCTGTGAGCTTCTATGTGGGTTGTGGGAATTGAACCTGGGTCATCTGGAAAGCAGTCAGTGGTCTTAACCACTGAGTCATCTCTCCAGTCCCTCATGGCTGTAATTTGACCAAGAGTTTTCATTTATATGAAATTTGAAGTATCAAGTTGTATTTTAATTTTATTTATTTATCTGTTGACATGGATTTGGAGGTGTATGTGTGCACACAAGCATGTGTGTGCCACTACACTTGTATGGAGGTCAAAGAATTATGTTGGGAAATACTTTCTCTCCTTCTACCATTTGGGTACTAGGGATTGGACTGAGGTCATCAAACTTGGCAGCAAGTGCCTTTATCCACTGAGCTGTCTCATTTACCCTAGATTTTAAACATTACTACTTATCTCTCATTATTTTCAACTAGAAACAGTTGTTTGAGAGACTTATAACCAAAGTAGAAACAAACATCTGATAGTTAAACACAATTTAAACTCCTCTAATTGAACAAACACTGGCTAATACATAGCTTAATAAGCAAGCATAAGCTTAATATATCAAATTTCCAGTTTTCTGCTTTGGATTAATAATTACATTTTAAACATTTTTTCTCAAAGATTATCTTTGAGAAAAGCTTATCTCAATGTGAGTAATTTCACAGTATATAAATTAATTCCTGATATATTTTTCCCTTTCATTGTAGTCATTTGTTAGTTTGGAATACCAAAGTGACAAATAACAACCATGGTGACAAAAAGCAATATAAGTTGAATTATTTCTCAGTTCTGGAGATCAGCAGTTTTCACATGAGCTGTCTGCAAGATATTTTTTTTCCTGAGGCTCAGAAAAGAAAGAACTTACAGCTGTTGGGCTTCTCATGTTGCTTTCAACCCTTTCCATGTTTACACTGGTAGAGGCATTGCTCCTGTCTGGGTCCACCAGTGCACTATCTCTGCTTTCATCACCAACAAGGCCACCTCCTTGGACTTGTGGCCTACCCTCAGCTGGATGTTCACTTCCTGATGCTTTTTTAATCACCTCTGTGAAGATCCAGTTTCAAAATAAGCTCATATTCTGACTTTCCCAGCAGGCATGAACCGTGCACATATGTGTGTCCAAGAATGGTGAACATGTTAACTGCAGTAAGCTTGATTTACCCTTCCCCTAGACTCACACTTTCTCACAGACAAAATGCATCCACCACACTCTTACATCTTATTCCATGGCAGTGTCAACTCTAAACCTAAAGCTTTCTTCAATATTAACCAAATAGAGAAAGCTCAACTTGCAACATCTAAATCAAATATAGTTGGAACTCAGAAGAGGACTCATCTTACGAATATTTTTTTTCTTTAATTGTGCACCTGAGAAATTAGAGGGGAAAAAATGTTTTGCTGCTAAAATGTCAAAGGTTGCTCTATCTAATCTAGATACCTTTCAAGCTATGTGGACAATTCTGAAGAGATAAAAGGATCACCACTTCCAAGCAAGTTGGAGGAGAAGAATGTTAAACTCCATCAGAAATGACTTGAACATAATCATTGTGCCTTACTGCCCTATCTTTGTGGATCAGCTTATGAGGTAAACTTCATTTCTTGTCTCTGTCTCCACCTCTACATTCATGGTCCTATTTTCAGGGCATTTTTACTTATCCTTGAAGATTTCACTCTCAGAAAATTTCCTGCTTGTTCAATTTTTGTATCCTAATTTGAGGTAATGGGTATAAACACAATGTTCATTTGATAAAGACTGCTGTTATCCATGAAAACAACCTTGTCATATGACATGGCTTACTTTTTAAATCAACCATGAAACACCCTCCTATTTTGTCCCTGTTATTGCAACATTAGACACCGTAAATGTTCTCCTGTATGAACTCTTGTTGGCTGCTGATCTTTACTGTGTGAACAGAGTAAACTGAGCTGCAAACAAGCAAAGGACATGACTTCGGCCACAGCAAGGGAGTCAGTGGTCATGGCCGAAATAAAACTATGATTTCCGAAGAGCTCAAGAAAACCGGCAACCCAGAAAGTAAAGGATATGAAGAACTGAAGTTGAGGGGCTGAGGGCTCTGCTCACAGATATACTTCTAGGAAGCTTCCAAATATGGGGTGAAAGTCCAGAAACTCAGGGCTTACCCGCTGTAAAATTAGTTACTTTCAAGCCTAAAGTTTTCATCATTTGAGACCTGCGAATGGTTACACCAGGTTCTACTAGAAGCCATAGGTTTTAATACCCAAGGGCTGTTGTTACTAGTAGCTACTGCTGAACATTGAGGGTTACATTGTCTTCCAAGTGCTATTACCTAGCAATCAAAGCTGAGAGCATTAAGCCTCCTCCCTAAGCACTGTGAGGCATGGGTCTCCAAATTCTACAGCAAGGGTTCTCAACCTTCCTAATGCTTTGGTCCTTTAATACAATTCATCATGTTGTGGTGGTCCCCAACCATAAAATTATTTTCATTACTACTTCATAAATGTAATTTTGCTAGTGTTACAAATCATAATGTAAATATCTGTGTTTTCCAATGGTCTTTGGGAGTTGGAATACACAACTTGAGCACTACTTTTCTAGAACCTGTAACTTTAAGATCCAAGTACAGAGTGCATACTTATTTTTGTTTAAAACAACAAAGAAAAGTAGTTTAAATCATATTCCAATGAACTCTTCTGAAAAGTGGCTAGAATAATAGGGAAAGCCTTAACTTGGATTCATGAATACCATCTCAGACTATATTATGGAGCATTGTGAATGTCCAGAAATCACTGTATAAATACTGTCTCCAGAAACCTATGGCCTGTCTGGCCTATGAAGACTTCCTTGGGGAATGGTATTTGCTTCCAAGGGCCTCCTGTTTCCTGTACTGACCACTGTTGTTCTCGGGGTCTTTGTGAGGTACCAAGATGCTCTCATTGTCAAGGCCAATAACCAAATTCTTGGTTACAACCTCCTCATCACTCTCACCTCCTGTCTTTTTGTTCCTTCCTCTCAATTAGCCATTCTGACACAGTGACTTGTCTCCAGCAAGAGAGCAGATTGGAAATCTATCTATTGTGATTCTTTCTACTATCTTGGCCAAAGCTCATATGATAGTTATGACCTTCAAGGCAATGCTCCTGGAAGAATGATGAGGTGATTAATGATATCAAGGGCCGATCTGTATCTTGTTCCAGTTTGTTCTCTATGGAAAATGGTTGGGAAACTATCCTCTTCTTATTGACCAAGTGTACACATTGATCATGGCTATGTCATAATTGTGTACATCAGGGGCTCAGTTATTGCCTTCCACTGCATCCTGGGAACCCCCTGGTCCTTCGCACTTAAAAGCTACACCATAGCCTTCATGTCTAGAAACCTGTCTGACACATTTAATTGAGCCACGGTCCTGAAATATAGAACACTGATGTTCGTCAGTGTCTAGAACGTCAGTGTCTTGGTCACTCTCTTCCCTGTCTTCCATAGCACAAAGGGAAATGTCATGGTGTCTTTGGAAGCACTCTTATTCTTGTCTTCTAGTGCAGCAACCATAAACTTCCTCTTTGCCCCTAAGCACTACATAATTCTGATAAGCCATATGGGAGCCACTTTACTACATCAGGAATAAAATACATTCTTAGAAAAAAAATCTTAAAATTAAGATATCAGTGTGTCTCTAAAAAGGATATTCATTGGATTTAGCATCCATCCTAACCATACATGGTATCATCTTTAAACATAATTTCATTACATTTGTAGATATCTGCTACCCAAATAAAATGATATTCTAAGATTCTAGGAGGTTGTGGGGGATTGTTTTGTGATGCCATGCAGCAGACTACACTTAACGAAATGAAGTGATAATTCTATGAAATTAGTTTTTATAATAGAATATTATATTATAATTCACTCTTGAAAGAAGAATCATGTTCTAGAGTTTAATTAATTGATTTAATGTTTACAATTAAGATGAAATTTAAAAGTTTCCTCTGGGGTTTGTTGGAAATGATATTTCATATCCTTAAAACTGATTTACCATAAGAGATCCCCAGACTTTGGTAAACCTCCAGACCTTAGCACAACTGATGCCATGATGAAAGGACCATTCAGGCCTTGGAACCCAGCATGTAGGTAGCAACACCTGCCAAAATGAAAACAAAGACATAATTCATCCTGGAAAGTCCCTTAAATGTACTAACCTTGCTTTTTGGCTTCCATAGTTCAACTTCTGCCTAACTGCGCTCGATTATTAAGGTGTGCTAACCCAGGATGATTTTTGTGCTTAAAAATCCAATCCTGGGTAAGTCTTGGGACCTCACTCAGGTCTCAAACACCCAGTGTAGTTTCTGGCTGGCTAAAAAATGAATTTCTATTGGCTTGAACATGGTTCCAAATAGTCACATACAAATTGACTGCTTGACCAGCCTTTGAAAGGTTTCAAGGCAAGTAAAGATCTATAGAAAATATTCATCTGATAAAACCTGAGATGTCAGTGGAGGTATCAGAAATATCTGACCTAAGGATGTGTCACAGTGTCTGCACACCTTTCAACTGGACAAAAATGGTCAGCCCTGATTATCAGCTTGACAGGATCTAAAGTCATTTAGTTGATAAGCCTCTGGGCATGACCATAGGAAGTTTCTAGATTGGGTTAACTAGATGGGGAAGGCCCACCTTAAATGTGAATGGTACCTACAATTGCTTGGTTGGGGTCCTGAACTGAATAAGAAAGAGAAAGAAAGCTAAGACGAATAAGCATTCATTTCTCTGCTTAAAGACTGTGAAAGTTGTGTGAACATCTGTCTCAAGCTTCTTTCTCACGATGAACTGAATCCTTAAACTGTGAGCCAAAGTAAATCCTGCCTCCCTTAAGCTACTTTTTTTCTGGCCTTTTGTTGTAACAACAAGCAGTTAATACAGAAAATCAGCTACTAAATATGTGGTTTGTAGGATTCTGAAATGTTTGCAGGAGAAATATGGAAGAGTTTGGTGCTGTGGACTAGAGGAATTCTAAGATGCAAGGAACAGAATACCATCCTGGGATCCTTGAGAAAATCAGAAAGCTGAGACAAACACGGACTTCTCTGATTTAAGGAACCACAATTTTTATATGCTTTGTATATTCCGTATAAATATACAAATGCTCTCATTCTATTTTTTAACTCTTTATTACAATTTATGATCAACAGGAAAGTACAGAAAGGATTAGTTTGAACATATTCCCTGATAAGACATAGAATATAACATTGACTTTTTGCCTTAAAAAAGGCAAAAAAAAAAAGTTAACAGATAACATATCCGACTCAGTAGTTTGGAATTTCACCAAAGGTCAAATGTATGAGTGGTTTCTCTAGGCATGCATCAATTAACATGGCATTGTCAGGGAACGTCAGAGTGAGTCTGGAGGCCTTGTCAATCTAGTCTCATATCCACAAAGCTGAACTGCTAACCTGAGTTCGCTATCTGAGTAGATCCACTGGTTCATACCCACCCTGTGAACTGTACAAATTTTAACTTCTAGAAGGAGATGATAAAGCATCTGTAATAGTTATTAAAAGTATCCCTCAAGTTTTCTTAGACTTCTCAGCTACTCTCTATAAAATAATGTGACTTCTGCTATTCTCACTAAAATTCTGGGCAAACAATAAGTAACTAATATCAATTTCCTCATAATTTAAAGCATAAAAATACAGCCACCATTGTGTAAAAGATGGAAACATGTTTTCAAAGCTGCTTGAATATGGGGTCTCCTTGATTTCTTCGTTTTGAAACAGGATCTTAGCTCTGTGTCCCTGGCTGACTGTGAAATATTCCACATCGGCTCATGCGTTTGAACATTTGTTTCAGAATTTGTGGCAATGTTTAAGAAGGATGTAAGTCACCAGGTTATTGAAGTTTTATAGCCTGGCCCAAATCCCTCCTTACACCCTATTTCTGGAGTTACTGTTACCAGCTAGCCTCTGCTCCTTCCGCCATGCCTTTGTCTTTGTGATGCTGTATATCCCCAGCCATGATGGGCTCTGTCTCCCTAGAGATGTTAAACAGAACAAAACCTTTCTCCTTTAAGTTGCTCTTGTCAAAGTATTTTATCATAGCAACAAGACAGTAACTAAGACAGCTTGAAACAATAGACTTGCATTACTGAATTGAAGGTTTTACCCCTAAAAACTACATGAATAAGTAATGAAGCCTCTTGTAACTTACCACATAAAACAAAAGCTTTAGTTGAGTGGAAACATTGATCATGAAGCAAAAAAGGGAGAATAGCCTTCACTGTTACTGGAATTTACACACATACACATTGGAAATACTGCTCAGAGTGATGAATGGGAGCTGTTATTATCTATTCTCTGTATCACTTCAGTTAACTTTCCTAGGGCCAAGACTACATGCAGAGCACAAGAAGAAGAAAGGTCCTGCACACACACACACACACACACACACACACACACACACACACACACTCACACACACAAATACAAACACATGTCCCTGAATGTACACAAACACACACACATGATTTTATTTTTGCCTAATTTCAGAATTTAAGGAATTACTATTACAAAAGATCTGAACTTAATTTTATCTATGTGTTTGCATGCATGACAAGTTTTTTGTACTCATGTATGGAAGATCTTCGAGGAGTTTGAGGAGTTGAGAGAGAGGAAACCACTAACAGAATATATTGAATGAAAACAATCTATTTTCAATAAAAGAAAAATGGAGAGAAATAAAAATAAACAACAACAAAATACATTGGTATCTCTTATGTGTAGGACAAAAGAAGTTTTATTTTGAATTTTTAGGTTGAAACTTTGAATTTTAGAAGCAGGGGAAGTATGCTAGGAAATATCAAGATATTGGCAAAGGAAGACACCACTATGAGACACCGGATATTCAATATTCCAATATCTATAATAATATTCACAAAAGTCTATATGATTCTGTAATAGTTTTAATTGTCAATTTGATACAATATAAAAATCACTTGGAAAGTGAGTCTCAATGAAGGATTGTCTAGATCAAGCTGTCTGTGGGCATGTCAGGGGAAAACTACTTGGAATATGTTTATCGAATGTGAAGACACAGCCTGAAAGCAGGAAGCACAGATCCCTCAGACTGAGTCTTTGACTGTAGAGGACTAGAGAGAGCCAGCTGAGCTTGCATTATTCATGTCTCTAGGCTCATGACTGTGTATGTGAGGAGCTATCTCAAGTCCTACCACCTTCATTTTCCTATAATGATGAGCTGTGGCCTGGAGCTGTGAGGTGAAATAAAGCCTTAATCTCCTAAGTGGTTTCGTTGTGGTGGTGGTGGTTGTTGCAGTGTTTATTGAAGTCATGGAAATGAGACCAGAGTACTTTCTTTCGTCTTCCTTCACATCAAGTGTGCTGGTCTAAATAGAGTCTGAATAGAGGTAGGTCACTCACAATGTGAGCTTTTCTGAAAGAAAAGCAGCTGTGCTAGACAAAGTCCTGAAATTACATTCTGGTCTTAACTCTATGGGCTTGGCCTTTTTAAACTTCAGTTTTTCATTCTAAATAATTTGATAATAACATACTCTTCCTAATATCTGAGTGTTAAGTAACATTATAGATTTTATAATCAGAATGTAATCTACATTTACACTTGCCAGGTACACACCAGACATTCAGTTAACTATTGTAAATGCTGAAACTCATTTAGTTTTCTCAACAGTTCATGTAAGAAGTTTTATTATACTATGAAAGAGAACTCAGTTTCCTTGGGGTTAGAGACTTACTCAAGGTAATATGACACTTAAGTAACATATGGAGTCAGCTTAGGACTCAGTGAGTGTTCTCTGATTTTATATTCTGTAATGTCATTGGATTACATATGTGTTCAAGGATCCTTGAAAACGATTCAGCATATGAAAATAACCACTAATATAATTCCTATAAATTAGAAATGGTGTATTTGGGGATCTTTTGATCCACCTTTAGTTTAGAAATACAACTCGTACTGTTCCTTCCTTTTCCATTCTTTTCCTTTCACTTCGCGTTTCCCTTTCTTTAAAAAAGGCAAACATGCACATACACACCACACACACACACACACACACACACACACACACACACACACACACACACACACACACACACACACAATGCAGGGGCTCAGGGGAAGGAGCTGGAGAGGTGACTCAGCCTTTAAGAGCACTAGCTACTCTTCCAGAGGAGCTGGGTTAGATTTTCATTCTCTATATGGCGTCTCACAACAGTCTATAAGTTCAGCACCCTCTTCTGGTCTCCACAGGCATTGCACACACATGGTACACAGGTAAAACATCAATATACAGAAAGTAAAAATAAAATATAGATTTAGAGATTCTGTGTGTGTGTGTGTGTGTGTGTGTGTGTGTGTGTGTGTGTGTGTGTGTGATGCTTGCTTCTTTTGAGCTGTCCATCTTCATGTATTTTTAGGTGATTTCATACTTCTGTGTTCTCCTCTAGGAAGACAGCATTGAGGTGATTTGTAGATTTGTGTTAATGGCGTTACCACTTCTTTGTGTGCTACTATTTTAAATTGTTAGACATTTCAAAGGTTCTGTAACATTTTTATCTGAGGGAGTGAAATTTTGTGTATGTAGGTCCAGAATATTTTATGCTGTTTGGCTGCATTGGTGACGGTTTATTGTGAGTTTTCTGACTTCAATCTTTTCATACCCTCTGACCCAGATTGTCATAAATTGTCTGTTCCGATTCATTCAGCTCATTTAACAATAAGCTTCTATTGGTTTCTCTACAAGATTTTTCATTATTCTTTTTTTAAGAGCAGCAGAAGAAAGAAAAACATAGAGGAGGAGGAGAAAGAAAAGAGAGGAAGAGGGAATGGGGTGATATGAAGATTAAAAAGGAAGACGAGGAGGACAAGAGGGTGGTGAAGAAGAAAGAACCCTGTACATAGACTAGGAGACAGCGCTGCCATTTCTCCCTATTCCATAAGTAAGAACAGTGATGTTTGGAGGTGTCCAGAAACTTGTCTAAAAATGTTCTGGTTAATGATTTCTAGAACAGGGATCCAAGTCAGTATATCTCTAACCCCAAAGCACTTATGATCAACTAGTATGAGACTTCCATGTCCAACTAGGTCATTAGCAATTCTCCTCTCTTAGTGTTAGAAATGAAAAATTAAGGTTTTTAAAGATGCAAAATTAGACCCCATTCTGAGGTTGTGTGTAGAAATTATTTGGCAGCCAATTGACTTTTGAATTCTAGAGTTCTTGACAAATTTGAACATATAAATGTGCTCTTAAATATGCCAGACATGTTAGTGATTACTTTCTTGAGCTCCTCTTCACCCAGTGTCTTAAAATTACTTAACTCCTAAACATTTTGCACAAGGAAAGAAAATACTCTGGCAAAGTATGTGATATAGTAATTGAATGGTTGGCATATTTTTTCTCTTGTGAGCAATTTTTGGCATGCATTTTGTAAGTACAAATTAAATCCACGCTTAAAATAAAGTTGATCTTAGGAGATTAAGGTTGCACGAGAATGGTATGCTGATCCTGGGAGCCAGTTTGCTGTTTCCACCTTGTTTACCTAGGTCAGAGAACAAGGCTTGTGCCTGCATTGACACTGCACGATATGAATTATTTGACTTTATATCCTGTGTTAGTTTGATTGATTTTGAGACAGGAACTTATGCATCTCTTCTTGACCTCAAACTTGCTGTGTGCTGGGGAAAAGCTTGGAACTTCTGATCCTTCTCCCTTCACATACCAAGTGTTAGAACCTTCAACCACTTCCGATTTCATAGGACTGAAGGCTGAACTCGGAGCCTTGTGCATGCTAAGCAAGCACTCTACTAACTGAGCTACAATTTACCTTCATTTGAGGTACCATGTTGTCAATAAATGTTTGGTATGTTTTAGTAGCTTCACAAGTTGTGATGGAAAATTAAACTTTTACCTACACAATAAGTTCATGTTGTATATGCATAGTGTTTTGTTAATCTTCATTTTAGGCATTTGTTTCAGAAAAACTCTAAATCAGTTGTTGTTGAACATGGTATCAGAAGTAGGAACATGTTTTTGTCAATTCTCAAAATACTATTCAATGTCACTTAAATATCTTACTGTGTAAGTCTTTAGTTAGTTCACTTGAGGGGAAGAGGAGAAATCTATTTTAGAAAACCAAGTACAGTATTTTACAGGCTGGGTCTTGAGCAATCATAAACAAGAAAAAGAAAGAAAGTTTTTGAACTTTCACACGTTCTGCTTTAGTTTTTCATCCCAAAGAGCAAATGAAACTGAATCCAGTCAACTGGGTGAATAATTGCTTTTTTGTTTTCTGAGACAAGTTTTCATGCATCCTGGGCTATATCGCCAAGGATAGCTTCAAACTCATGATCCTTCAGCCTCCAATTCCCATATACTAAGAATACTGGTCTATGGCATCAAACCAATATGCACACATGTGTCCCATGTTAATTAATGTAAAGAAAATTACTTCATTTAAAAATTTCCAGAAAAATGGAACCTTTACTTTAATAATTAGATAAATAAATAAATAATGGGGTGGATATATTCAATGTTTGTTGTTCCCTGGAAACTCATATTCTCATTTTTTGAACAAAAGTTTGTAAATTAAGGTTTTCATTATTTTTTGAATTTCACAGAATACTATTTATATCCTTCCAGAATTGTGTAATTTGAATATGGCTCTCCCCTTAGGTCTCTGGTTCCCTGGAATTCCTCTCCACTGCTCTCTAAGTCTGGCTTGAAGCATGTTACCTACTTTGTACCCTCTAAGGTTTCCATCCTCAGAGGCCAAACTTAAACACAAATACACACACACACACACACACACACACACACACACACACACACACACACACACTGTGGAATAATCCTTCTGTATACTGTGTGAAAATATGGCACTGTAATTGGT
Organism: Peromyscus californicus insignis; assembly: GCF_007827085.1. Classification (NCBI taxonomy): domain Eukaryota; kingdom Metazoa; phylum Chordata; class Mammalia; order Rodentia; family Cricetidae; genus Peromyscus; species Peromyscus californicus. The sequence continues at coordinate 152,532 of NW_026294436.1, forward strand.
TTAATAAACAAGCTGACTGGCCAATAACTGAACAGGATAAAATTAGGCAGGAAAACCAAACTGAGAATGATGGGATGAGAGAGGACAGAGTCAGAGGAGTCACCAGCTAGACAATGAATGAGTCAGACATGTAAAATGACATAGAAGTAAATGTAACAAGTCTTGGAGGCAGCACATAGATTAGTAGAAATGGGTTTAGTTGTAAGAGCTAATTAGTAATAAGCCTGAGCTGTTGGCCAAGACTTTGTAATTAATATTAAGCTTCTGAATAATTATTTGAGAGCAGCTGTGTGGGACAGGAAAACTCTGCCTACACAGACACACACACACACACACACACACACACACACACACACACACACACATACACACACACACACATTTCTGTATTTTTTGGCATGTTATCACATGTTGCAAGTCTAGAAGGTTGCGAGGTGGAAGCAGAATGATCAGGAATTTAAAGTCATCCTTAGCCACATAGTTAGTTCAAATTTGGCCTGAAATACATGGGATCCTGTCTGAAAAAATGAATAAGAGAGAAAAATATTCACAATATTGATTGGATTAATGTACTTGTGGTAGTTTAAAAGAAAATGCCCCCCTAAGGGAGTGGCACTATTAGGAGGTGTGGCTTTGTTGGAGTGGGTATGGCTTTGTTGAAGGAACTGTATCACTGTGAAGGTGGGCTTTGAGGTCTCATATATGCTTAAGCCATGTCCAGTGTCTTAGACTACTTCCTGTTACCTGTGAGTCAATATGCAAGAATTCTCGGCTCTTTCTCAAGCACCATGTCTGACTGCATGCTGCCATGCTTTCCACCGTGATGATAATGAACTAAACCTCTGAACTTTAAGCAAGCCACCACAATTAAACATTTTTCTTTATAAGAGTTGCCATGGCCATGGTGTCTCTTCACAGCAATAGCAACCCTAACTATGACAGAAGTTAGTACCAGGGATTGAAGTATTTCTGAGATAAGCCTGACCATGTTTTGTTTGGAGGAATCTGGACTTTTGGTACTTTGTGTTAGGAAAGCAATGGAATGCTTTAATCACTGTTTAATATGTCTTACTTGTAGGAGGACAGAAGAGAGTGATGTTAAGGATAATTTGTACTATGACAGGCTGTTTTAAGAGGTTTCAGAGGAGAAGAATTTTAGTGTGCTGCCTAGAGATAGTACTTATGATACTTTGGTGAAGCTTGTGGCTGCTTTTTCCCCTTATCAGAAAATTATGCCTGAGTCTAAATGGAAAAGTTTTGGATTAATTTCTTTGGCAGAGAAAATATCAAAACATCCTAACACAGACTCTTTTGCATGGTTATTAGTGTTAACACTAGTGAAGATTTATAATGAAAAGGACCAAGTTAATCAAATGTTAATCCTGAAATTCACCAGAGAAAAACCTGTTCAACCACTTCAGCCAAATTAAGCAAGCTTTTATTAAAATGTTAAATACTGACCAAAATCAAATTTGGTCAAGACCATCACCCTGAAACTTTCTAGCTGTGTGGCCCTGAGACATGTGTTGGTGGCATTTATATGGATATAATCCACAGGCCACCCTACTTTCCCATGGGGCTTTGTTGTGATTTTGAAGAACTACAACTCCTAGATTTGGAGAAAGTTATCTGGTCTTTGGGCAAGTGGGCATAAAAGGATAACTAAGGGACTAATATTCCCCCATGAAGCTGTATCCTGGGTCAAATCCCTGATTTTATGATGGGTACTAGTTTACATTTAAATCTAATAACAATAAATTTAATGGTATCCACATAGGAATTATCACTTAGTTATTATATCAATGGATGCAAGAGCCAACAATCAATAGTAATTAACAGAAAGCAGAATGGAAAAGACCTGATTATATCTCTCTGCTCTGCAGAAAGCAGTCCAACTGCCCTAGCATATTGTAGAACTATTTTAGTTAATGAATCTACCTATTGAGAAACAAGAACCCATGTTTTCTGGTATGCCAATTAGGATTATAGGCAGACATTTTGTCCCTTATGTCAGGAAGTTTCCTTTTGACTTAGCATTTTAGGACTGTTAATGGATGGGGAAGAGCACAAGAGACAACATATTCTCTTCTGTAACTACATCCAGGGCCCAGGAAGTCTGAAAGGCTAGTAAAAGGCTGGACAAAGGGGCATTTATCAGAAGCATCTGATTAGCTAGATAATCCAAGTGAAGAGACAAGAAGCAATTACATCGACTGGACTGGTCCACATCAGCAAGTCCAGAGCTCAACAGCTTGCAGTTTGCAGGTGTTCCCTGGAAGGTGTCTGTCAACCAAGTGGAAATATGTTAAGGCAAATATAGACTAGGGACAAAAATTAAAATTTAGTTCTACATATCAGCCACAGATTCCCTTGTTCTCCCCCCTCCCGCTCCCCTCCCCTTCCCCCCAGCCTACCCCCCCCATTCCCATCTCCTCCAGGGCAAAGACTCCCCTGAGGATTGAGATCAACCTGGTAGACTCAGTCCAGGCAGGTCCAGTCCCCTCCTCCCAGGCTGAGCCAAGCGACCCTGCATAAGCCCCAGGTTTCAAACAGCCAACTCATGCACTGAGCACAGGACCCGGTCCCACTGCCTGGATGCCTGCCAAACAGATCAAGCCAATCAACTATCTCACCTATTCAGAGGGCCTGATCCAGTTGGGGGCCGCTCAGCCATTGGTTCATAGTTCATGTGTTGCCATTCATTTGGCTATGGCTGATATGTAGAATTAAATTATATTGTAAAATAAAATAAAAAAAATGATAAATGCCTTAACATGAACGAAAGTTAAAATATTATCAAAAATGGAAAAAGTAAATCTCATATATTCAAAAAAAGAAAAACAAAAGAAACTCCACTCCCCCATGCAAAGTTGGTTCAGTTGTGTATCTCTTGACCTGCCTGGACTGAATCTACCATGTTGAGCTGAATCCCCAGGGGAGTCCTTTCGTCCTTTCCCTGGAGGAGATGGGAATGGGGGATGGGCTGGAGGGAGGGTGGGGGGGCAGGAGGAGTGAGGACAGGGGAATCTGTGGCTGATATGTAATATTAAATCAAATTATAAAAAATGAAAAATTAGGAGGCAGAGCCAGGCGGATCTCTGTGAGTTCGAGGCCAGCCTGGGCTACCAAGTGAGTTCCAGGAAAGGTGCAAAGCTACACAGAGAAACCCTGTCTCAAAAAACCTAAATAAATAAATAAATAAATAAATAAATAAATAAATAAATAAAAAATAAAAAATTAAATAAAATAAAAAAATTAAAATTTAGGAATTTAAAGGAAAACTTTACATTTGGAACTTTCCCATTTGACCTATGTCTGATGGATCTAAGCATTATGACATTTTTCAACTTCCTGAAGCTTACATGAAATTTAGTTTACCAAAAGAGATAAATGTTCTAGATATATAAGGATTACCATGGTATTGAAATTCACACTGTGGAAAAAAAAACAGTTAACAGTTGTCTGTATGTGAACTTGTCACATCCAGGCAAAAGGCAGGGCTGTACCAACAATACTCAGTTGTAGAATCTGTGGCTCCATGCTGCCCACTCTGAGCCATAATACACAAAGAAAGTTTATAAATATAAAATAAGACATAAAACAAACAACAGATGATGGTAAGAATTGGTGTCACCCAGAGGTTTCACCAGTCTAACCAAAGGAACTTAATGGATAGGATTTAGTTGCCCCCTTCCACAACCTTTCTACTTCCTTATGTCCCCACAATGGACCTATCTGAATTCTAAATCTGCCTCCAATGTCCTACCCTTCATTTTGTTGTGCAGCCTAGTCTTTGGAACCCTGTTGACAGTGCCAAGGTGTGGGTCTCCTCCAATTTGCCTGGTTGCTGGGTTCTAGTTTTGAAGTACTCTACTGGGGATGAAGGAGGACTGATGAGACCACTAATTCCTTCATCCAGGGCACAAGAAGATATCCCATAGTCCTCTGGTTATTTCTGGTTCACTGATAGTATAGACAGATTCACCAGTTGTTTTTTGACTTACCTTGGAGCTCTGAGGACATGGCTCAAACCAGAATCCAACAACTAGTCAGAAAAGTGTCACAGAGCTAAAAAAAAAAAAAAAAAAAAAAAAAAAAAAAGCTTCTATGGCCTAAATTAAGCAAGATTTTATTAAAATGTGAAGCACAACGAGGCACATTTGGCCTTATGGTTCTTGTTTTAGAGTCAAGGACAGAAGAAAGAGGATATGGAGTATTCATCCTTGATTAAGGGAAACTTCTGAGGCAAGGCATGTTTCAGGGGTGTTCCTTGCCAGAGGCCAAAAGAGGTAATTGCATGAAGCTATGAATGTGAAGCCTGGATTGCCTTGGAGACCCTAATATGTTGAAGATGCTTGAACAATGGAATACCTGCCAAGGAGAAATGGTTACAGAGAGTGGAATCAGAACAAGAGTAGGAAGTGTGTTGCAGTCAAGAGTGAGAGATTTGAAGAGCACTTTGACCTCAGACATGGACATAAAAAATCTGGAGTTTGCTCAGCTGGATTTTGGACTTACTTTGGTCCAGTATTTCCTGATTATGCTTCATTTTGGAATAGCAATGTATATTCTGTGCCATTATATGTTGGAAGTATGTGATCAATCTGCTTTTTAAATTTGATTTTATAATAGATTACAGTTAAGAGATTTTGTGAATCTCAGAAGTCTTTGAACTTTAGGCTTTATATAAGTTTGAGACCGTTATAGACTATGGGGACTTTGGAAGGTGGACTGAATACATTTTTGCATTATGATATGGCTACAAGCCTTTGTGGGGCAGGGAATGGAATGTGTTAGTTGAAAGAAAATGGCCCACAAAGGGAGTGGCACTATAAGGAGGTGTGACTTTATTGGAGTGGGTATGGCTTTGATGGAGGAAGTGTGTCACTGTGGAGGCAGACCTTGAGGTGTCATATATGCTCAAACCATGCCCAATGTCTCAGACTACTTCCTGTTGCCTGTAAGTCCAGATGTAAGAACTCTCAGCTCATTCTCTAGAAACATATATGCTGCAAGCTGCCTTGTTTCCTGCCTTGATGGTAAATGGAATAAACCTCTGAAATGTAAGCAAGCCAACTCAATTTAAATTTTTTCTTTGTAAGAACAGCAGTGGTCATAGTGTCTCTTCACAACAATATAAACTTTAATTAAGACAGTATTGAAACTCAGAACATCTCAATTCAGATTTCATGAGTTTTTGTCATCTTTAAATACTTATAACAAATTTTACATTGATCATTTATGGGGGTTACTTATGTGCTCCAACACATCTGTGGAGTTCAGAGGACAATTTGTACTTTTGTTTTTCTCCCTCTACTATTGGGTACATGAGATGGAACTCAAATTGCCAAACTTGGTGGCAGACACCTTTATCGACGGAGCCATCTCATCAACCTCACTCTGCCTTTTGTGGTTCTGAAGTTCCCATATTTTCTCTTTCCGGTCTATCTCTCTTTTCCAAATTAATGAATTTCATGTTATTATCTCACAAAGGATTATTCAAGATTCAGTGGATGTTTAGTTTTAATAATAGTTGAAAGAAAAGTAATGAGAAGACAAATGATTTTTTTCCAATGAAGATAATATAAATGTAAGATCATAAGATGTTCAAATATGCAATGATGTTACTCTTTTTTAAAATGCAAAAGTATTCAGCAAAAAAAAGGGGCAGAAAGATGCCAGAGCTGATGAAAACTTTGCTGTATCCTGACAAGACAGAATACATGCCCATAGGGAAAGAATGAGAAAACAAAGAATAATTGTTAATTCAGTTTGCAATAAAATGCAAAAACCTGAATTACTTTATTTTAAGATAAAAACAAACTTGTGGCCTTTATTAAAATAAATGAAGATAATACTCATTAAAAGAAATCATTATTCTATTAAATCAAAGTGCTGATTGCACAATAACTATCAAAGAATTTTCATATTATATTAAAGGAGGTGTTGGCAATTCTAATTATAAGACGTTAATAGAGATAGTAATAAATTAGAAACTTGGAGAGAGAGAGAGAGAGAGAGAGAGTGTGTGTGTGTGTGTGTGTGTGTGTGTGTGTGTGTGTGTGTGTGTAACTGCAGGTGCCAACAGAATTAGCAATGGATCCCCAGAGCCAGAGGGTACAGGAAGTTATGCTGGAACCCAAACTAAGGACCTCTGAAAGAGCAATATCCACATTAAAGCACTGATCCATCTCTCTGTCTTCCAGATAGACAATTTTTAAAGAGATATGCAATACACATAAAATAAGAAAAGATTGTAATCATTTTTTCCCTTCCTCAAACTTCTCCACGGTTCTCTTTACCTGTCTAACAACCAACTGAACTTCATGTTTCATGGTCACCTCCCTCTCTCTCCCTCAGAAAAAGGACAGAGGAGAAAGAAAGAGAAAAAGAGGATTTTGAGAAGAAGAAGTGTATATTCACTGTACAAGAGTCAGTGTAGAATTGTGTAAAATTTAACAATATTATTTTGTCAAGACATGACTTGCAGGAAGTGAAAATAAATTTGTAGTTGGTTTGTAATATCCTCATCATCATGCTTCTGCTTCCAGTTTGTAGCATTGCCTAAAGACCATTTTGATTGAGAAGAGTTGACCATCTTTTACTATACAGTAATCATAGCTCTGGACAAACAATGCTGCTCAAATCCATCCTTATCCTTTGGAAAGAAGCAAAGATTGAAAGTTAATAAAGAAGGTGAAGGAATAGAACATAGAGTTATGCAAATAATTATTAAAATCTCTAAGACTGTTCACTGTTTCTCTAATTATAAAATCTATTATCACATAGCAACCATAAATGAAAATAACAGCACCAAAAATTATGCTAATGTCTAATAGAAGCAATATGGGAGAACAAAGAGTGGATATATTAAAATGTTCGGAGGGAGTAAAGGGAAGGCTGAAATGTTAAAATTAAAGTTTAATCTCAAAAATACAAAAAGACTTTCATTAAAAAATCAATGAATTATTGTCAGACAAAATGATGAGCTAAATAAAATATCCCAAATAGAAAGAGGGGGAGAAAGAAGAAGAGAAGAACAGGAAGAGAAGAAAAAGAAGAAGAAGAAGAAGAAGAAGAAGAAGAAGAAGAAGAAGAAGAAGAAGAAGAAGAAGAAGGAGGAGGAGGAGGAGGAGGAGGAGGAGGAGGAGGAGGAGGAGGAGGAGGAGGAGGAGGAGGAGGAAGAGGATGAAGAGCTTATTTGATCTTAGAAAGACTCAATACTATCTAAGTGAAAATCAGTTAATTCAAAATTATTTTGGATATTCTGTGGAATATGAAAAAGGACCTTAAAATTTCTCAGAGAAATAAGAGAATAATGGAAGAATGAATAAACAGATATGAGCACAAACTACTCTTACAGAAGAATGGAGTTTGGTTCCCAGCACCCATCTTAGGCTGCTCAGTAGTGCCTGTAACTGCAGCTCCAAGGAATATGAAGTTTTCTTATAGCCTTCATGTGCACCATGGAGAACATGGGTATGACTTCACCTGTCCATACCCACTCCCAGACAGACAGACTGAAACATAACTAAATATAAAAATATAATTTTGCAAAGTTAATTTATTGATTGAAGAGTTAAGGAAGTTCATTAAATGAATAAGCTAATCATTCATTGTCAGAACAGTCCAAGAATGGAGTAATATGACAATTCTGAGTGTTTGTGAGAAAACTCTAAGAAAAGAAGACAAGAGTCTTGTGACCTCATTCTTGAAAATGCAGAATTGTTCACAGAACATGCTTTTGCCCTTCTCCAAGGTGTAGCAGGTAAGAATGAGTTGACTTTAGTTTTGTTATCCATATGCCTCTTTGGAGAAACTTGTTTTTGCCATGTGTGGCATGTCCTTGGGGTTATGCATTTTCTCATGTGATTCTTATTGATCCTCAGCATATAAATTGTCTGGTGATCTAAATAAAGTTTGCTATTGTATGAGATTTTAGTCTGTCTCATTTTTAGACCCCTCTTTCCCAGGCTTATGCTTCCAATTAGTGCAGTAAATATTTCATAACAAGATTAGCTCATTTACATGGGATGTAAATATATTGCTATAACCAGTTGCATAACAAAAATGAAAAATAATGCTAACAATATATATATATATATATGTACTTCCAAAATTAATAAATAATATAAAAACTAATTTTCAAAATGTTAGGAACATAAATGCCTCATGGGCTGGTACTGAACAAATGATTGCAGTATGTTTGGAGGTCAGTGTAAAACTGTAAATACAATTTAACTGCTCATAGCCTTTCAACCTATAGTACTACTTTCAGAAAATTATCTTACAGGTAAGTGTGTGTGAATGTGTGTGTGTGTGTGTGTGTGTGTGTGTGTGTGTGTGTGTGTGGTTTTATGTGTATGTGTATGTGTGGAGGCTGCCTGTCAAGGTCATGTATCATCAGTCACATTCTCTGTTATACTCTGAGACAGAGTTTCTTAATGAAACTGCTGCTGACTGATTCTTCTGGACTATCATGCCCACTCAGCTTTATATGTGAGTGCTGGGAATTTAACTCAAAATCTCGTGACTTTCATTGCAAACATTTTATTGACTGAGAAATAGCCAACAGTCCTTTGTTTTTAGACATTTTATGAAGGATTGTTTTCAAAAAAAGTTTTGTAAAAACCATAGAATAAGAAAATAAAATAGTAACTACCCATAGTGGTTGTGTGTTAAAAATGTGGAGTCAGAGAGAAGAGAATTACCCACATATGCAAAGATACTGAGGTGCTTGCATGAAACACACATTAAGAAATTAATTCTAAAGAAAAACATGGTATATACTCATTTATAAGTGGATACTAGATGTAAAGCAAAGGATAACCAAACTGCAACTCACAACTCCAGGGAGGCTACCTAGTAAAGAGGACCCTAAGAAAGACACAGGGATTGTCCAATGACAAAGAAATGGATGAGATCTACAAGAACAAACTGGGGGTTAGGGGGGCGGTTAATGGAGAGCAAGGGTCGGGGGAAAGAGAGCTTAGGGGAGTGGGAGGTCCCAGCTGGATCAGGAGCAGAGTGGGAGAATAAGGAAAGAGATACCATGATAAATGAAGACCCCATGGGAATAGGAAGAAGCAAAGTGCTACAGAGGTCCCAGAAATCCACAAATACACCTCCACAATAGACTACTGGCAATGGTAGAGAGAGTAACTGAGCTGACCTACTCTGGTGATTGGATGGCTGAACACCCTAACTGTCATGATAGAACTCTCATCCAGTGACTGATGGAAGCAGATGCAGAGATCCAATGCCAAGGCCCAGGTGGAGATCCAGGAGTCTAATTGGTGAGAGAAAGGAGGGATTATATGAGCAAGAGATATTGAGACCATGATTGGAAAAAGCACAGGGAAAAATAGCCAAACTAGTGGAAACACATGAACTGTGAACCAATAGCTGAGGAGCCCCCATGGAACTGGACCAGGCCCTCTGGATAAGTGAGACAGTTGATTAGCTTGAACTGAATCTACCAGGTTGGGCTGACTCCCCAGGGGAGACCTTGCCTTGGTGGAGGTGGGAATGGGGGGGTGAATTGGGGTGGAGGGAGAAGGCTGGGGGTTGGAGGAGGGAGGACAGGGGAATCCTTGGCTGATATGTAAAATTAAATTAATTATCAAATAAAAATATTTTTTAAAAAAGAAATGAATTCTACAGCAATATCCATCTTTTTGCGATTGCTGCTCATAAGGTCATCTATACACTATACACTCAAGAACCATTTAACCAAATCTTGTTTTTTTTTTTGGTTTTTTTCGAGACAGGGTTTCTCTGTGTAGCTTTGCGCCTTTTCCTGGAACTCACTTGGTAGCCCAGGCTGGCCTTGAACTCACAGAGATCCGCCTGGCTCTGCCTCCCGAGTGCTGGGATTAAAGGCGTGCGCCACCACCGCCCGGCTTCATTTAACCAAATCTTACACACAAAAAATAGATCACAAAATACTCATGGTGTTTTAAGTGAGTTTATGATTTTAGCTCAGACCCCATTTACCTATCTTGGGCTGCATGTAGCCTGTAAGCTGCAGGTTTGTCACACTTAAAATTGTGAAAACTGTGGAGTTCTCTTTACAAAACACAGACTGTGTGTGTGGGTATAATTAAATCTTTCCAAAAATGGTCAGACTCTGGAAAGGGAGACTGGAGAAACAGTTGGAAGAGACGTATTTTCTCTATCTCCCAAATTATATTTAAATTTTGTTAATTTTCATTTATATGTATATGCATGTGCCTGCATGTATGTGGACCACATATGTGCAAAGGCTTAGAGCCAGAAAGGTGTAAGATCCTCTGGATCTGGACTTAAAGGCCATCATGAGATACATAGAAACCACATCCAGATCCTCTACAAGAGCAGCAGGTGCTCTTATCCCTAAGCCATCTCTCCAGCCTCATTTCCCATTTTTTGTAAACATGTGCAATTATAATTTTAATTTAGAAGAAGTTTAAAACTGTAAATGCAATGCAATCTGAATTCAGAAATGGGCACATGATAGGGAAAAAGTAACCAGGGAAATTAGTGATAAGGACACCAGCATTATAGAGGTGTAATTTACCTTGTTACAAAATCCATCAGAACCTCAAAGAAACCTAGGTGGAATCAGGGTTTATGAGACATGAAACACTGATGATTATAAATGATTACTTATGAAACAGAAAGGGGGCAGGGAAATGGATCTATAGGCACAGGCACTTTCTGTGTGAGTCTGATGACTGAGCTCCATCCCTGGGACTCACATATTGGAAAGAGAAAACCCATTCTCCAAAGATGTGTCCTGAGCTCCAGGAATGCACCACCATACATATTCCCCTACACACTTACGAGTGTGCACATGCATACAGTAATACCTGATTAAATGAGAAAAGTTAGAGAAACAAAACAAAAACAATAGAAAAGGTGAAGATGAAATACCTCAGTTGGTCTTATGCCAAAATATGCACATGACTTTTGGAACTCACTTCAAAAAGACAGATAAGGAGGCAAGCATCCTGCACCACTCCTACAAATTAGGAGGCAAACGTAAGAGGAACTCCAAGAAGTTCCCAGGACCGCTAGCCTGGAATGCATGGCATAGCAGAAAGACCTGCCTCAATACCAGTAGAACAGACTGACTTCTACATACATGTCATGGTATGCATGCACCTGCATTCACACACACACACACACACACACACACACACACACACACACACACACACACCCCAAAATTTAAGGTTAAAAAATAAATGAGAAGTATTTAGGTAAAGTACAGAATTATTTTAGTTATCACAGTAAAAATTAAAACCAGTTCATTCTCAATAAAGTGTCAATCACAGGTTGAATTTTTTTGTGAATATTATATCAATTTAATTCCAGTCATGACCTAATTAAAATATATTTTGTGCAAAGTGCATTTTTAAAAGTCTTGGACCAAAACTTTACACTTACCTCTTAATTTATTAGAACATAACCCTATCAGTATCCAGGGTAACTCTCTGATAATGATTTTGTCAGTATTCTGATGGGAATACCTACAAATGTTCTCCAGATAAGTCTACACTGTGTCAAGTTGAGAGTGATAAGTAACCATCAGGACACACAGGATGTATGGAATTATCAATGTTGGTGTGCACAGTGAAATGGCAAAAGGCTCATGAAACACATGCGAGGAGGTGAGCATTGATGGTGCAGGCTATAGATCTACAATAACTAACATGAACAGAGCATTTTGTGGATCAAGAGAATTGCACCCATTATTCTATTTCTGTATTTCCACCAACTGCATCAGTTCTGGTTAATTTAATCTCTATTTGCTGTACATTCACAGGGTTCTGAGACTAGATCCTCAGCAACCACAGTCTCTGACTATGGGGAGAAATGTCTTCTTGGAGCAGCTAAAATATGAAGTTCGAATGGGACAAAGAAAAAATTCTTCATGAAAAAGCATAAGAAAGTTTTTAGAAATAAAACTGGACTGGTGAAGGACTCATATGAGCTACTACAAAGTCTTGTACCCCAGAAGGCAATGTGTGTGCTAATATAGCCACAAAGAAATGGGACACATAGAAGACAGGCCAGGGAAACAAGAGGGACCTCTGTGTCATATCAAGGAAATGTGGCTGTTGACCACTGTGCTATGCTGTTAATGTATGACAAAAGTGTTGTCAGCACATCCATTATTTTATCTGTGTATGCATGGCAGATGCTGGAGCTCAAATACATGTGAGCACATACATGATTGAGTGATGCACTAGAAAGGTCACTCTTATTCTGTACAAGGGATGTGGTTATTGTTTTCAGTTGGGTTAGATGCTAAGCAAGAGGAGATTTGGATTGCTTAGCAGTATTGCATAACTTAGCTGGATTTGATCAGTTGAGACAGTAATGACATTGAATCTATCTTCTCAAAGCAGTACAGGGTAGTGGGAGGTGCCTAGTATGGCAATTCTGTCACATTTCCCAGGGATATGTTAACTAATGTCTATTGACTGCAGATAATGGACCAATATATCACCATCAGAAACCTATGTCCCTGCCCAGGGTGAAAGATGAGCTCATGGACACTGCAGCATAGAGCACCTGTTTTACTTCTTTACTACTGCCATATTGGTGAAATTATTAAGGCCACTCCACGTAGTTAAAAGGGAAGTTTACTTTGGGGGGTAACTTACAAGTGAAGAGATAGGCTACAGGGTCTGGGAAAGGTGCAGTCCGGCGGTGTTCTCTGGAGAACTCTGCTCCGTTTACCTTCAGCATCCAGGGTCCAGGAACCAAGAGAGCCAGCGCATCCGGATCTTGGGTCTTCAGTGTCCTCTCTCAGCCCTGCCTTGTAGGCATGACCATTACTGAAGCTTCAATGGGGGTTGGAATTTTCAGGTCAAAGCTGGAATGGCTACCCACTACACTTTCAGTCAGTCAGGGCCACTCCATTCTGTGAAGCTCCTTCATTCAGGTTAAACCATGAAAGTTCCTGACACGAAGTAATTTGTTTCTGTTGATTTCTGCCCTCCTCACGTTATCAACCACAAAATAACTGCAGCCACGAGAGATGTCTGTCAATCACATGTCATTCTTTTTCTCAAAACTCCCTGGTCACTCATAATAGTGTCCAACCTCAGGCCTTATATGGTATTGTGTTTTTTCATTTCTTTTTGTAATTCTCTATAATTGTGTGTGTGAGTGTGTGTGTGTGTGTGTGTGTGTGTGTGTGTGTGTGTTTGTGTGTGTGTGTAGGGTTGAGTGCATGAGCGCAGTGGCCTGTGGTGGCCAGAAGGAGGCATCTCAGATCCCCTGAAGCCCAACTCTGGTCCTTTGCAAGAGCAGTATGGACTCTTCACTGCTGGGCCATCTTTCCTCTTCTACTTAAAATAGGAACCTTTTCCATCCCCTTCCTCCTTCCCTCTTTTTTTCTGTAATTACCATAGATGGAAGGTGGAGAGAGCTTCCTCTTTTCTTGGACAAGAGATCGCTCTTTTTCAGGATCCCGCTCTTCCCCCAACCTTCCTCTCAATTCAAACTGCTGCTATCGGGCCACTTGTTTCTTTCCTTTTGTCAACCTCACTCCTCCCGCACATGCCAGGCTTTCCAAAGCTTTCTTGAAGGTTTCGGGATGGTTGTGGGAAGTATGGTGATGGCTAGGCCCCAGGTGAAGGCACTGTCACCTTCTGCCTATTCCCTCTCACTTCCCCTTCCTGTAGACCTAGACAACATTGTGCTGTGTTATTTACTTCCTTGCCATGGCTCCAGAGCTGAAGTTAATTTCTCTTCAGTAAAATATTCCACAGTTACGCTATGACCAGAGAGAAGTCATGCCCAGAGTGCACACTCTCCCACAGGCCTGGGAAAAAGCTTTGCTCTTCAGCTCACCTCTTCTTCCATTTCTACCCTGTTATAAATAGGAAAGAAAATGAATCCAATTCTAAAACTTGTATTTTCACACCTTTTAAATTGTTTTCTGTAGTGGGAGAATTTGGGAAGATGCCTCCAGATGCCCTTCATTATTTGAAATTTTTTTTAAAAAAGAAATATCTTTCTTTTTTTCTTCTAAAATTTATCCCCCTTACCCCTGAGAGGAAGAAAAAATGCAATTTCCTCTATTGACATTTGGGTTTGCAAAGTAGGAAGATGATGGTGCCTCATGTGATTAATATTAATACCAATAATAATTTAAGCTCCTACAAAGGTCCCCACTGATCTCACATTATTCTGGCTACATAATGAATATCTTGAATATTTAACAACTGAGGGGAAGAAAACTCAACTGTACAAGCATCTTGAGCTGTCATATATATGCATGAAGAAGTCCCTTTTCTGTGGTGGGAAGAGAAAAGACTGGTCTGTCAGAGACAAAATACGACATTGTTCACTTTTAACAACACATCATTACCTATGCTAGTGACATCCTATGCCACAAAGAACAGCTTCCTATAGAATCTGAGATACAGGAATCCTCTTTCCTGAAGATCATCACATTATATGACTTCCTCCCCTGAATCTAACTCACTATTTGTCTGCAGTAGCATCAAGTAAGTGAGAGGGGTCTTGGCTGAGTGAGGCAGGTTGAGAGGCACAGGCAGAGGCTACAGAAAAGCTGGTGAGTGAGGGCTTGCTGGAGAAGACAGCTGATCAACCAGGAGACAACAGCAAATTTGCATGTCGATACCTTTGCATTTTGTTGGGGGAGGTAACAAAATGGCTTTTTTCTTTTTCTTTTTCCTTTTTTCCCTTCTTTCTTAACAGGAATAAGGCTTGAGTGACTCCTTAGGGCAAAGGCGTATTCCTCTCTAGCACATAAAGGCTTTATGAGATACAAAGTTTTCTTAAGAAAATGAGTTTTTTCCAATTCAATTCACCCTGGAAATGAAATTAGTTTGGTGTATTATGTGAATTGCGCCACTTTCTCCTTTATTTGTATGCTCAGCATTTTGAATATAACAGTGGAGACTAAGAGTATATCTGAGAGAGGGGAGCAGATCCCAACAGAGTTGATTTTTACTTGGAGAATGCAAACGCTCCCAGCAACAGAAATTGTCCTGACCTTCGGTAAGATGTTCCAGCTGGTACAGTGCATTTGATAGCTGTCAGCCTGGGCTTGGGGGTGGTTCAGTGAGTGAAAGCTGAAGTGAGTTCCTGAGATTAAATCCCGAGACCCCACTTCAAAGATAGTTACTTAGTATTAGCATCTACATTCCAGCTTTCCTCTGCCCAGATGGGAGGCGGAGACAGGAGAAGTTCGTAGACTGGCTGGTTTTGTGTGTGCTGAGGAAAAACAGCAGTGAGACCCAATCCCTGACATGGAAGGCTAGGACTCACAGATGAAGCTGTACTCTGACCTTGACACTTACCTGTGACATATGTGACTGCACTCACACTTGTGTATGCACCCATTCACACAACAAAGGGTGCCCTCTAGCCATATTTATTGATTATTCAGAGGATATAGCTTCTGATAGATGCCAGATAGGGGTATTTAAACTGAAGATTGTGATTATGGAAACTTCAGATGTCTTGAAAACTAAAGAAGCCTTCTCAGTTCTTGGCCACCAAAGCCTGCAGAGCCAAGGGTCCCTGTCTGTCAAATTCAGAGAATTAAATTCATAGACCACAGAGGGTGGATTTTAAAGATTCAAAGAGAGTGGGTTTATTATAGATCATATATATATATACATATATACATATACATACATATGTATGTATACATATGTATATAGAGAGAAAGAAAGAAAGAAAAAGAAAGAGAGAAACAAAGAAAGAACAAAGCTCCTTTAGACAGCTCATGTAGTAGACAATGCAGAAAAAGGATCAGAGCTTGCTCCTTGCATTCCTTCCCCAAGCATGGACAGTCTCAGAACTGCTGCCATGGGCCTTTTCTGCTTCCTGTTCTCATTAGTTGCTTGAATAATGTGTTAATGAAACCATGAAATCAAATATATGTATAAGAAGACCAAAAAAAAATCCTTTGGATGCTACTAACAATAATCTCTGGGTGTCAAGATTCGATATCTTTTTAATGCTTTCATATTCAATTTAATGGATACAGCTTCTAAATTTAAAATTATTAGATTACATTAATAAAGAAAATAGCATAAACTGCATTATATTACAAAAAAACATTTCTTAGCAGCTTATATTATTTCTGTATTCACTTAAAGTTAACAATGTTCTGTTGTCCAGCACTGTTTAGAGACATGATGTTCTTTTTTCCTTTAACATTTTATCTGTTTATTTTCTCTAGGAGAAGCATGTGTTCCATAGCACACATGTGAAAACCAAAGGACACTAGCAATTTGGTCCTTTTCTTCTACTATATGAGTCTTGAGGATCAAACTCGGGTTCTCAGGCTTAATCAAGATGTCCTACCAACTAAGTCCTCTCCCCAGGCCCAGTTCCTAGAGCTTCAACATTCCACAGTAACCAAAGATTGTAAGATTGCAAAAAATCTACTGCTGTCCTCTTTTTTAAACAATTGATCCCAATGCACTGTCAGTCAGCTGAGGCAGGAAACAGATCCCCAGAGAGCTGTCTGACACAGAAGCTTCCAGAAACATGATATACATGAAAATACTGTAACAAGGAAGGCTTAACTATCCACTTAATAAGATGTATAACTGCACAACCCAGAAGCCCTTTCTCAGTGCAGTTGCTTATGATCTCACTGCTAAGTCTTCCTGCTTCAGTGTCACCACTCCTTAAACATGAGTGGGATTTTTTTTTTTTAATCTCTTCTCTCTTTTTCAGATTCCAACCAAAATCTTACACTTGCTTATTCCAGTACTTTGGAAATTTTCACACTTTCTTTCTGAACTCTGAACTCACTCTATCACCAACTCTATACACACAGAGCTGCTTGCAAACCCCCATTGTTTTAATGTGACCACTTTCTTGCCGCTAACTCAAAAACATGGCTTTTGATCTTCAAATTCCTGCCACTTGGCTTCAAAAATCATGTCAAATTTGCCTTTTCTGTTTGCTTGGTTTTTGCTTTGTTTTGTTTCATTTTTTTTTTCTTTTGTTTTTTCTTCTTCTCTCAAATGCTTACAAAATTGTCTTCAAGTTTCCTACAAGCCTTATTTTAATTTCTCTTACATATGAAACTGAGATCTCTGACATATGTGACCAGACACTTGGGATTTTAGTTGATTCCTCCAGTAGTCAAATGACAACCAAGAATAACCATCACAATAAAGTTCCTTATGCAAGATATGCAAGATCTTAGTCTCATTGTATCATTTGAGGTGGGAAGACCAACCTTAAGCCAAGATCATTTGAGGTCAGAAGATTCAACCTAACTCTGAGCCACATTGTCTTATGGCAGCCTATACACAAAGGACACAGAAGAAGGAAGTCTTTTATCTTCTGCTTGCCAGCATTCTCACTGTCAAGTCCATCCATCCTGTTGCTGAGGCATTTCTTTCCTAGTGTTAAAGCCTACTTCTTCAGGATTTCAACATAGACTGAAGCCCAGCTGACACATTCAAACTTGTGGACTGAACAACTATTGCATTTTTGGACCTTCCATCACAATACAGACATTTTTGGACTCACCAGACCACAGCCTATTAGGTATTTTAATCCTCTTTTCTATATACATTAATTAAAATTATTCTATCAGTTTTCTTCCTTTAGAGAACCCTGATGAATACATTTATTCTCTTGGATAACACTTCTGAATGAACCAAGTTGAGTACTTACAATAAAAAAAAATGCCAGCTGTATAGTATATTAAAATGTGCTCAGTAACATTTCTGAATGATTTCAAAATATCTATCAAGTTGCCATGAATATACTTTGTATTTTATAAATGTTTATTCCTTTTCTTTTTAATGGATTTAGGACACAGTCCCAAGAATTGTATTTTTTTTTTTTTTGGTTGGACAGGAGCATCTCCACGTTTTCCTCACTTTGAACCAAGGATTTAGAAGAAAAGAATTTGACAGATCATGGAATTATAAGACCAAGTGTTGTTTTCCTCTGGAGATTCTCATAACACACCTCTTCACGAAAGCAGCTGTGAAGGAGTGGAGTGAACATTAACATTAACATGGAGAAGAAAGGAAGTTTGTCCAGGAAGGCTGGTGGGACTTCCTTAAGTAGGCATTGTTAAAGGAAAAGTATGTATCTGAAAAATCCCAGGAGATACAAATGGGAGAGGCACTTACAATAAAGGTCCTGCAACACGCTATGTAGAGTCCTTTTGAGGATGCTTTTGAGGGCTCCATCTTTGACTCACAACCCACTTCCACTCCATGAAGTGTCTTTCTTTCTTAATAAGCTGTTTCTGTTTCTATTTTGACCACACGACCCTACAGTATTCCTTTATCCTGAGACTCAGAGCCTGGAATTAGATGATCTCTGAACTAAAATCCATGACTTCTTATGTCTAAGCAGGTTCTTCCTAACACTCTAGGCATCTCTTACCTCCCTAACTAAATTAAAAAACACAGTTCTTTTCCATCTCCATTCATTTGCAGCTGCCAGGATTTTGAGGTGGCCAGTCCTATTTGTTTTTGTTTTTCTCAATCTCCATTAAATTCTCCATGAACTTCCTTCTGAGTCTATTATTATTATTATTATTATTATTATTATTATTATTATTATTATTATTTAAACTGAGAACCCCAAAATAGAACCTTAATTTTCCCAGTAGCAAAATAGAAAACAAGAGAAAGGGGAGGTATGTGGAAGCCTTATCTCAATTTCCATACAGAATTATTCCAGCTAGTGTAGCTAAAAGTTAACAGTTAACTGAATACATATTCTACTAATTCATATCAACTCACATAATTCAGTATTATAAGACTCTAAGCCAGGGCTGGGGAGATGGCTCACTGGGTAAATGGACTGCAAGCATGACAATCTGAATCTTCCTGTCATCCTGGCCCTAGTGGAAGAGACAGGCAGATCCTGAGAGCTCACTGACAAGCCAGGCTAAACAAATCAGCCTGTTTAAAATCAGCTCAATGAAATACTCTCTGTCAAGGCAATTGAGGGAGACAGACACAGGTATGTGCACCTGTTAATAAATAAAGTTGCCCGGGGGTCAGAGCTATTAGAGCCATAGCAAGAGCATGGCGGTGGTGGCGCACACCTTTAATCCCAACACGTGGTAGACAGAGCTAGGTAGATCTCTGTGTGTAAAAGGATACAGCCAGCATTGGAGACACATGCCTTTAATCTCAATCCCAACCATAGAAGACCTGGAAGTCTCTACAGACAGGCAATGACGAGGCAGTCATGTGTTTGGGTTTACAACCAATGAGAAGACAGAAAAAAAGACTATAAAGACAAACACACAGAAAGTAGCTCCCTTTCGCAGAGCTCTCTTGGCTAAAGAGTATCGCTGAAGCAGGAAGGGTGAGGCTCTTAGCTCTGACCTCTTGGCTTTCTTCTCTGAATCGGCTCTGTTTCTTCTTTAATAAGACGGTTGGTTACATCTACATGCACCGTTACACTTATGTGCATGGAAGGCACACATTATACAAACACAATACACACACATTCATGCTCCTACCCACATACATTCAATACAACCATAATTACACAGAGAAAGAGGGAGACAGAGAGAGAGCATATTTTGCAAAATGGGTCTCAGATCATAAAACATACACTGGCTCATGCTATTTCATTTTGACAGACACCCTTTTCAATATTCAATACTGTCAGATTTTAGAATTCTTATCAAGCATGGGCTAGTAAAATATTGTTATAATATCAACTTCCTTTTCTCTGACTATTAATCAGAAAAAGCATGTTTTCCTTTTCTATGGATCCTTCAAATTTCCTTTTCTATAAAATGTCTGTTCACACTTTGTTTTTTAATAGATGATTTATGCGCTCTTGTTTGATTTGAAACATTATTTAATTTAGAACCAAAAACTCACTTTAATGTACATCTCTTATGTTAATTGAAGTACTGCACTATTAATTCCCACATGATGCTTTTATCTAGTCAGTAGCCCAAGTCTCAGGATCAGCATTTAGGACCTGAGCTCCTGCAGCTTGTTTCAGATCCTGCCCTCTAGAAAACAACCCACTCTGTTGTCTTTTAGAAGTGGATGAATGACATCTAAATTAAGGATTTCATCTACTGGAATTAATTTTATGTGTGCCATAAGATTATAATCAAATTAATGTTTAATTGGCATTAATGGGACTAAATAGACATTCTACTGAAGGACACTTTTTTCTTTACTAATCTGCCCTATGTCCATGTTCAGTTCTTTTAAATTCCATTGGTTTATTTGGTGGGAATGCAAAGTAGCAAGGATGCATTGCAGATTTGTGGAGGTCAGAGGACAACAGGAGCTGTTTCTCACCTACGTGAGTCCTAGGAATTGAACTTGGGTTGTCAGGCTTGTCACAAGTCTCTTTATCTGTTGAGCCACATTACTGACCCACGTTCAAAGTTTCCTTGAAAATTTCAAGGCTGAGTCTGGTGTCTCTTTATATTCCATTCATGAAGAAAGTCTCTCTCTCTCTCTCTCTCTCTCTCTCTCTCTCTCTCTCTCTCTCTCTTTATGTGTGTGTGTGTGTGTGTGTGTGTGTGTGTGTGTGTGTGTGTGTGTGTGTGTCTTCTGTCTCTGTCTCTGTCTCTCTCACTGGGGAATAAATACAAATGTTTGTGCTGATCTTATATGCACTCACTTTATTAACATTTTGAAATTTTTTCAGAAAGTCTTCTTATTACTGGACGTAAACAAACAAATCAGAAAGTAAAATTAAAAGTTTTAAGTTGTCCTTATGTGTAAAGATAACAGTTTCAACATTGAACAAACCTAGCTAGGGTGGAGGAGACAATATATATTTATCATTTTTTATTCTTATTTTTATGCCTTTCTTGTTGTATCTTTATTATCTGAAGAATATGTTGTATGTTAATGTGTCAAATATTTATTCATTTTTCATTAATTAAATTTATTAATTTATTTTACATCCCAACCACAGTTTCTCCTCCTTCCTCTTCTCTCATTCCCTCCCTCCACCTCCAATCCATCTCTCCCTAAAAGCACTCCTCCTCTGCTTCTGTTCAGAAAGTGCCAGGCCTCCCATGGGTGTGGAGATCCACAGAGGCTCTCTATTAAGGCCTTACTCAAGGTTAGATAGTCTGAGCTTGCTTTACCCAGCAGGGCTGCATAAAAGGATGATTTGGCCAGGGGTGTGGTTACCAGATGTTTTGAAGGGTCTACACTTGTGGGTACTTTATACCTTGACTTTGGAGAAGGGAAGTCTTTTGCCTCTCCCTTTGCTGATGGATAAAAGGCCCATTATGAATGAAGTCTGGGTGAATGTAGTGCCCTCCCAAGGCTATCCTGTTTCTCTGTGTTTCTTGTCATCCCTGCCTATATTTGTATCTAATACTTCTTCATTCTTCTCTCTTCCCCCCAAGAACCCTTCAACACATTGGAACTGGACATCCACACACTGATATCAACAAAACATGGCATATCAAGCTGTTGTAGGACTAAGTTCCTCCCTTGTATTAATGTTGGGCAAGGCAAACTAGTACGAGGGTTCCCAAAAGCTAGCCAAAGGGTTAGAGACAGCCCCTGTTCCCACTGGTAGGAGTCCCATAAGTAGACTAAGGTACACAACTGTCACACATGTGCAGAGGTCTTACATTGGTCCCATGCAATATTTTTTTAGTAATTAGTTGTCACTAAAGTTCCCAAGAGATAAAAACCACCCTAAGCAAATGTTGCAGCATAATATGTGTCCAGGATTCTAAAAGACTACATGGTTAAACCTGAAACAGTCAAGGGCTTTTCAATATTACCCTGGATCTCCCAAGAGACTGCTAGCAAACTTGATAAGCAATATCCCCACAAGGAGATCTCTTATAGTATTCCTGGTCTTAATCAGACAACAGTCACTTATTGAAGCTTGCTTGGTGACTGAGTTATGTTATTGTTAGCATCATATTCTCTGTGTGTCTCTAATAAGTCAGGGTTCTCTAGAATAACAGAACTGATTATTAGACTGGCTCACAAACTGTCTTCCTGATAGTTCATCAATGGCTGTCTCCTGATGAAAAGACTAAAAATCTGGTAATTGTTCAGTCCAATTGGTTGGATAGCTCAGCTGGTCTCTAGTCTATGTTGGAATCCCAAAGAAGTGGTTTCTAATATCAGCAGGGGAATGCCTTTGTAGCAAAACAGATGAATTTGCTAGTGAGAATGAAGGAAATCAGGCAAAAAAGACTTCTTTGTTTCTTATCCTTTTATGTAAGTTGCCACCATGAGGTTTGGCCCAGAATTAAGTTGGGTCCTTCCACTCCAAATGATCAGATCAACCTACAAGTATGCTAAGCTGCTTGGGTTTTTAATTAATTCCAAATATATGCAAGTTGACTACCAAGATTAGTTAAAACAGTATCCAAGGTTATTGCTATATCTGGAATATACTCATTGAACTGCTTTCTTCTCATCCCCTTCCCAACTGTAGTCAAGTTACTAGATGTTTTCAGGTTATAATATTCCCTCTAAATAGTGTTGTCATTTTCAAAGTTCCTGGATTTTTAATTGTACTCATTCAATAGTATTTATTTCAGTCAAGGTATATATTTGTCTGTGTAATGATTAAACACCAGCTTCCCTCTTTATCCATTCTTCCCAAGACAAACCAATTTATTCTCCATATATTCTCTCAATTATTGACTGATCTGGTCAGTCAATATATAAAAATGTATAAAATAACCTACTACATGTATATATGTGCTTTCCTTAACTTTGAATGTTTTCAAAGGTCAAGTTTTATATATATATATATATATATATATATATATATATATATATGTGTGTGTGTGTGTGTGTGTGTGTGTATGTATGTATGTATATATAAATATATTGCTGTGACAATACTTTTTTAAAGTTGGTTCCCCAAGTGCATGAGTTTAGATTTCTAATAACTTATTGGGTGTCCTGAATTGCTGTGATGAACTGCACAAAGCAAAAACAACTTACAAGTTGTTTACTCATGAATGAGAAACGTCCCCTTAGTATCACGCATTTGAATGTTTGTTCCCTAGTTGGTGGGGCCTTTTGTGGAGATTTACAACCTGTAGTCTTGATAGAGGAAGTAGAGGTCACTTTTGAGAGTGAATGCACCCAATGACTTCCAGTTTGCTATCTCTGCTTTCTGATTGCTGTTCAAGAGGTGAGCCCGAGGCCACACCTCCCTGCTGTGAGAAATCTACACCCATTAGAACTATAAGACAAAATAAACTCTTTCTTCTATAAATTGCCTTGGTTATGGTAGATGTTCCTCAGGGGAGAGTGGTTGATTTTTGTTTTAATCATATTATAAAGGTAATTCTGTAACATGTAATACTTTTTCAGAACTTTATTGATTTAATAAGTACATCCTCTGTACTACTTCAACGTCTTTACATTGTTAAATTTAATATCTTCCTAATATCACTGGGTGATGGCATTTGAGTATGCTTGATCATTTCTCAAATGCTGTATGAACTATTCCTCAAGTCAAATTTCTTTTCTTTCATGTCATCATATCTTATCATGTATAAAATAACCTACTACATGTATATATGTGCTTTCCTTAACTTTGAATGTTTTCAAAGGTCAAGTTCTATATATATATATATATATATATATATATATATATATATATATATATATTGCTGTGACAATACTTTTTTAAAGTTGGTTCCCCAAATGCATGAGTTTAGATTTCTAATAACTTATTGGGTGTCCTGCTGTCTCTTTTCATTTGGAATAGTTAATTTAGTAAACAAGTGGATTTAGCTCAGTACTTTTTCTATAGTTCAATATCTCTCTGCAGTTGTTGTTCCTTTTTCATCAGCATTAAGAAAATTTAAGGTTAATAAGGTATTATGCAATCTGTCTTTGAGGGTTTTGGTTCCAAAATTCAGTTCATTAAGCATTTCTTTTAAAGTATATTTGGGTCTTTCTGCAAACACTTATCCTGCAGGATGTTGTGGTATACCTATAATATACTTTATTCAATAATATTCAAAAAAACTGTTTCATTTTACTGGAAACATATGCTGGAGCATTGTCAGTCTTAATTTATACAGGTATACCCATTATGGCCATGACTTCTACTACAGTTGTGTAATTATAGAATCAGCCTTTTCAGAACTCAAAGCAATTGCCCACTGAAATTCTGAAAGTGTATCTATTGTATGGCATACCAATTTTAATTTTCCAAATTCTGCAAAACGAAACATACCCATCTACAAAATTTCATTGTTCTGTATCTCTTTAGGATTATTTCCTAATGGTAATGGAGTTTGGTTATAGAAGGGACAAATAGGATATTATTTTACTTCTTTGGCTTGTTGCCAAGTGATGGAGAAAACTTTTTAAACCTTTGCTATTGACATGATGGTTTTTTATGAAATTGTGAGATCTTCGTCATACTTCCTATTTATAATTGATCAGTTTCATCATTACCTTGTGCTACAGTACCTGGCAGTCCCATATGGGATCTGATGTGATATATATATATCACATATATATATAATTTCTGAATATTTCTGAATACTTCTGAATATTTCATGCAATTGTTATTGCTGGTGTTTTATTTGTTGGTGTGGTATTATTTTCACTGGGATGCCTGTAGAGATTAGCAGGATAGCCTAACTGAGTGTCAGGTTATCAGTAAGAACCCAGAGGTCCTGTCCAGTGACAGCCACACCCTGGGCTTCCCTATATAGTAACCAGACTTTTCTAAGAGAATCCACACCAAAGGACCAAGCTTCTTGCTGATGGGACTCCCTTCTACTGGCTGCAGGAAGTCAGCCCAGCCTGGGGAGGAGAGCAGAAGAGACATCATTTCCACCCAGGAGGAATTGGGAGGGAGACACATTGCAGAGGGTGCACAAAGCAGGATAGGAGGTTTCTGCAGCCTTTAAACAATCACCTGAGGCTTGTTTCCATCAACATTACTTTTTTAAAAATTAATTAATTTATTTACTACGAAATTTTTTATTCATTTTATATACCAACCACAGATGCCCCTCTCTTCCCTCCTCCTGCTCCCCTCCCAGTCTTCCCCCACCCCACCCCATTCCCTCCTTGGAAAAGGTAAGGCCTCCCATGAAGAGTCCGCAAAGCCTGGTACATTCTATGGTGGGACACCTTGCACAGCCTTGATGCAGGGGGAGGGGCTTAGACCTGCCTCTGCTTTTTTGTTTTTTAACAAAAATGTTATGTGGCCAGACAGTGGTGGTACAAGCCTCTAATCCTAGCACTTGAAGCAAGAAATGCCGGGAAACATGGAAGAAGCAGGATGGGTGGTACATGACAGAATGTAGATTAATAGAAATGGGTTAAGTTATAAGAGCTAGTTAAAAACAAGTCTAAGCTCAGACAGAGTTTTTCTAATTAATAATAAGTGTCTATGTTGTTATTTGTGAACTGGCGGCCCAAAGGAAAGTCTGTCTATAGGTGTCAGAACAACTGGAACTGGAGTTAGCTGTGAGCCACCAGGTGGGTGCTGGGAATTGAACACTGATACTCTGGAAGAGTCGCCAATGCAACTACCGAGCCATCTCTCCAGCTACTTTTTAGAGTAGCTTTAGCTTCCTAGCAATATTGAGCAGAAGATACCCAGAGTTCCTGCATATCTATCTGGTTGCTTTTCTCGTGTGTGCAGAGTGCTTGTCTATCACGTACAAAGCCCTGAGTCCCACAATCCCTAGCACTACCAGAATGCTTCATAGTGCATGTGTGTGTCCGTGCAAATGGAGGCCCAAGGACAGCCAAAGGTGTCATCGTCGCTCAGACACTGTCCCCTTTGTTTCTGTTTGGAGACGAGTCCTCTCACTGGCCTGGGACTCCTCAAGTTGGCCAGGCTGGCTGTCCAGGGATGGCTCTGCCCACCTCCACCTCCCCAACACTAGGATCAGTCACCATGACTTACAACTCCCTAACCCCCTACCCCATCACACACACACACACACACACACACACACACACACACACACACACACACACACACACATATACACACACACTTTTTAATGTGGGTCCTAGATGTGGAACTTGAGTCCACATGCTTATCTGGGTCTCACTGAATCCTTTCATACTGGTCTCTTTTCTTTTATTTATTCATTGTATTATGGTGATCTTTCCAAGCACTCCCCACCTCTCTCTAGAAAGTAGAGTCTTCATATGTAGCCCAAGCTAGCCTCAAACTTTTGGCAATCCCTTACTTCTGCCTCCTGAGTTTGAGGATTACAGGCCTGAACCACCATACCTGGCGGCAGCTGCTTTGTGGGTTTGTTTTTGTTGTTATTTGGTTGTTTTCTTTTTTCTTTTTGAGATAGAGTCTCACTGTGTTGCTCAGGTTAGCCTTCAACTTCTGAATGCCCTGGTTCCTCTTTATTCTGCCTTCCAACGAGCAGCTGGGGCTCATTGCTCACTTCAGCATAAGACTGACATGGTTTTGTGCTCGCAAGAACCACACACTCTTCTTGATCTAGACTTTTTAATGAGGAACCACCTTGAATGTTTGATACCATCAAGGAAATTCTTTTTCTTTTCCTTTGTTTGATTTTTTTGAGACAGGATCTCTTTACATAGTCCTGGCTCTCCTAGAATTTGCTATATAGACCAGGCTGGCCTCTAACTCACAGAGATGCTACTGCTTCTGGCTCTAGTGCTGGGATTAAAGGCAGGCATCCACCACACCAGGCTAGGAAAATCTTAACCCCAGTAAATGGTCCATAATTTTTATCGTTTACCTTTATTTGGCAATGGTAGGAATTCTATTTAGGGAATTTGCCAATTCTTTATTTTGTGGACAAATGTCATATTGATTTTTTTCTTTTTCCTTTGTTGAGGTGGGGTTTATTTTTGTTTGTTTGTTTGTTTAATGTTGCATGTGTGCATAATGAAGGGGCCTGTGTGCCTCAGCATGTGAGTGGAGGTAAGAGGACCATCTCATGAAGTTGTCTGTCTGTCTGTCTTTCTTTCTTTGGTTTTGGTTTCTAAGCTGCACCCTCTGAAGTGGGTGTGCATGACTATTCAGACCGGTTCAAACCAGTTCAGACTGGTTCAATCCAGTTCAGACCGGTGAAATCCTGTTTGATCTGGTTAAATCCGGTTCAGACCGGTTCAGACAGGTTCAATCCGGTTCAGACCTGTTCAGGCCAGTTCAATCTGGTTCAGACTAGTTCAGTTCAGACAGGTGAAATCCTGTCTAATCTGGTTGAGACCTATTCAGACCAGTTCACTCTGGTTTAGACCGGTTCAGTCTAAACCAGATTGAACCAGTCTAAACAAGATTGAACCATTCTAAAGTATATTGGTATGGCTGTTCTGAACTGGATTGAACCAGATTGAACTAGTCTGAACCAGTCTAAACCAGATTGAACTGGTCTGAAGCCAGTCTAAACTGGATTGAGCCAGTCTGCATAGGATCGAACCAGTCTAAAGAAGAATGAACCAGTCTGAACCAGTCTAAACCGGATTGAACCAGTCTAAACCAGTCAGAACAGGTCTGAACTGGTCTAAACCAGATTGAACCATTCTGCATAGGATTGAACTGGTCTAAACGAGATTGAACCAGTCTGATACCAGTCTAAAACAGATAGAACCAGTCTGGACCAGTCTAAACTGGATTGAACCGGTCTAAACCAGATTGAACTGGTCTAAGCCAGATTGAACCGGTCTGAACCAGTCAGAACTGGATTGAACCAGTCTGAACTGGATTGAGCTAGTTTAAACTGGATTGAACCGGTCTGAACCAGATTGAACCAGCCTGAACAGTCTGAAACTGGACTGAGCCGGTCTGAACCAGTCTATATTGGTTCAATCCAGTTCAGGCTAGTTCAATCCGGTTCAGACTGGTCCAGTCCATTTAAGACCACTTCAATCTGGTTCAATCTGGTTCAGACCAATTCTGACCCACTCAATCCGGTTCAGTTAGGTTCAGAAAGTTTCAATCTAGTTCAGACCATTTCAATTTGGTTCAGACAGGTCCAATCCGGTTTAATTCAATTTGGATCAGTTCAGACCAGTTCAGACCGATTCTGACTGGTTCAAAGCAGTTCAGAAGTTCAGTAAGGTTCAATGCAGTTCAGACTGGTTCAATTCAGTTCAGACAGGTTCAATTCGATTCAGACAAGTTCAGACAGGTGGAATCCTGTCTAATCTGGTTGAGACTGGTTCAATCCAGTTCAGACCTGTTCAATCTGCTTTAGACCTGTATAGACTGGTTCAATCAGGTTCAGACCAGTTTAGACTGGTTCAATCTGGTTCAGAACAGTTCAATCTGGTTCAGACCTGTATAGACCGTTTCAATCAGGTTCAGACCAGTTCAGACCGGTTCACTCCAGTTCAGACCGTTTCAGTCCAGTTCAGACCAGTTCAGACAAGTGAAATCCTGTCTAATCCGGTTGAGTCCAGTTCAGACCAATGCAATATGTTTCAAACCTGTTCAGACTAGTTCAATCCAGTTCAGACTGGTTCAATCTGGTTCGGATCTGTTCAATCTGGTTCAATCCTGTTCAAACCAGTTCAGACAGGTTCAGACCAGTTCAGACAAGTTCATACCAGTTCAATCCAGTTCATACCAGTTCAGACAGGTTCAATCCGGTTCAGACCTCTTCAGTCTGGTTCAGACTGTTTCACACCGGTTCAATCTGGTTCCGACTGGTTCTGACCAATTCAATCCAATTCAGAGAGGTTCAAACCGGTTCAATCTGGATAAGACCAGTTCCACCCAGTTAAAACAGGTTCAGACCAGTTCTGACTGATTTAATCTGTTTCTATCGGGTTCCGAAAGGTTCAATCCAGTTCAGACTGGTTCAGTTTGGTTCAGACAGGTTCAATCCGGTTCAGTCTGGTTCAGCCCTGTTCAGACCAGTTCAGACAGGTTCAATCCTGCTCAGACCATTTCAGACTTGTTCAATCCGGTTCAGACCTCTATAATCTGGTTCAGACTCTTTTACCCTGTTCAATCTGGTTCCCACAGGTTCTGACCAGTTCAATCCATTTCAGACAGGTTCAAACCAGTTCAATCTGGTTAAGACCAGTTCCATCCAGTTCAATCCAGTTCAGACCGGTTCAATCTGTTTCAGATCAGCTCACACCTGTTCAGTCTGGTTCCGACCAGTTCAGTCCAATTCAGACAGGTTTAAACTGGTTCAAACTGGTTGAGACCAGTTCCGTCTAGTCAATCAGGTTCCGACCAGTTCTGACCAGTTCAATCCAGTTCAGACTGCTTCAATCCGGTTCAATCTGGTTCGGACTAGTTCCGACCCATTTAATCCGGTTCGGTCGGATTCAGAAAGTTTCAATACAGTTCAGACCGGTTCATTTCGGTTCAGACAGGTTCAATCTGGTTCAATCTGCTTCAGACCAGTTCAGACAGGTTCAAGCTGGTTCAGACCAGTTCAATCTGGTTCAGATGTTTTCACACCTGTTCAATCTGCTTCAGACCAATTCAGACTAGTCAGACTGGTTCAGGCTGGAGGCCACAGAGAGAGGCCACAGATAAGACCAGTTCAGACAAGTTCGGACCAGATCAGACTGGTTCAGGCTGGTTCAATCTGGTTCAGACCGGATCAGACCATTTCAGACTGGTTCAATCTGGTTCAGACCAGTTCTATTCAGTTCAGACAAGTTTGAACCGGTTCAGGCTGGATCAGACTGCATCAGACCAGATCAGACATGAAGCCACAGAGAGAGGCCATGGAGAGGGGGCATGGAGAGAGGCCACAGAGACAGTCCACTGTATTCATAATAAACAAATAAATCTTTTAACAAAATGTTCTCTTTTCCCTTCTACTTGTAGATTATGCAATGGTCTCTACAAGGTGTTTTATTCTTTAATTGGAGCTTTTTAAGACTGACAAATGCTGGTACTTCATCTTCTATAAGTGGACTAAAATTTCTTTTCTGAAGACAACTACATAAGCAGACAAAATTCCAAAGTATGAGAACCACAACTGGTGACTCTCCAGTTGAAGGGGATGACAACCAGGGCCAAGCTCCTGATGGACAGTCTCAGCCCCACAGCCAACAGAATCAGGTAAGACATTAAAGATAAAGACACATTGGTATATCTCCTATACTCTTGAGTACTGAATGTGGAAACATGATACAAAATGATTGTGAAGCAAGCATAAAATGAATGTTTTTTTTTTTTTTTTTTTTGGTTTTTCGAGACAGGGTTTCTCTGTGTAGCTTTGCGCCTCTCCTGGAACTCACTTGGTAGCCCAGGCTGGCCTCGAACTCACAGAGATCCGCCTGGCTCTGCCTCCTGAGTGCTGGGATTAAAGGCGTGCGCCACCACCGCCCGGCAAAATGAATGTTTTAAGAAAAGTAAATATATGTCTTCAGCAGTAACAAAAAAAAAAAACCCTCAAGTTCTGAAAGCAACATTGTTTTCCTTCAGGTCTTTTTCAGATGTCTTACATTGTCAGTCTTCAATAAAATGAATGATTTAAGCCCTCTGTCTATCTGGGAGAAACCCTTGTATTATTCAGTGTAGCCTATGGAACCAAGTAAATCATAACTCCATTTTGTATGCCATATATATATAACCATAAATTGACAATTCATAATAAGATTTTTAAAGAATATGGACCAAAGTCTTATTACTGGCATTCAAATCAAAGTTCACCTTTGCACCATATCAGCTTTATGACTGGGTAAATTATATAATCTCAAAGCCTCAATTTCTTCATTTGATAGGGATAACAGTAATGGAACTTCATGGCATTGTTTGAGGATCAAGTGAAATAATGTTTATAAAGACCCTAGCATTGGCCAGTCTTTTGCTTGACCTAAAGCTATTAAAGTAATATTATTTTTCTGTTTTCTCAATTGGCTTATGTAAGGTTTCCGGTTCTCCTGATGTCTATTCCCCATTGGAAGATTTTACTACTAAAATTTACTAATTAAAAAAAAAACACTTAATTTTGTAAGCAGATTTTCTATGTAGATCCATCTTTTTTTGTGGGGGGGACAGGGTCTCTCTTCATAGCCCTAGCTGTCCTGGAACTCACAATGTAGATCACATTGGTCTCAAATTTACAGAGATATACCTGCTTTTGCTTTCCAAATACTGGGATTAAAGGTGTAAACCACTATACCCAGCCTAGATCCATCTTTTTAAAGAAGGATTTTCTTAAACAAAAACAAACAAACAAACAAAAATATCATTTTTTTTTGTATTGGTCATTTTTGTCCACATCATCTAGAGTGACAACTTTATTTAAATGCATGGAACCTTCTCAAAAATTGACCACATGCTTGGCCACAAAACAAATCTCAACAGATACAAAAAAATTGGAATAACCTCCTGCATCTTATCAGACCACCATGCCTTAAAGTTAGACTTCAACAACAACAAAAATTATAGAAAGCCTACAAACTCATGGAAACTGAATAATGCCCACCTGAAACATCAATGGGTCAAAAAAGAAATAAAGAAAGAAATTAAAGATTTCCTAGAATTCAATGAAAATGAAAGTACAACATACTCAAACTTATGGGACATTATGAAAGCAGTGCTAAGAGGAAAATTCGTAGCTCTAAATGCACACATAAAGAAGATGGAGCAATCCCATACCAATAAATTAACAGCACAACTGAAAGCTCTAGAACAAAAAGAAACAAACTCACCCAGGAGAAATAGATGCCAGGAAATAATCAAATTGAGGGCTGAAATCAATGAAATAGAAAACAAGAGAACAATACAAAAAAATCAATGAAACAAAGGGTTGGTTCTTTGAAAAAATCAACAAGATAGACAAGCCCCTAGTCAAATTAACCAAAAGGCAAAGAGAGAGCACCCAAATTAACAAAATCAGAAATGAAAAGGGAGACATAACAACAGACAATGAAGAAATCCAGAGAATCATCAGATCATACTTCAAAAACCTGTACTCCACAAAAACGGAAAGCCAGGAAAAAATGGACAATTTTCTGGACAAATACCACATACCAAAATTAAATCAAGACCAGATAAACCATCTAAATAGACCAGTAACCCCTATAGAAATAGAAACAGTCATCAAATTCTCCCAACCAAAAAAAAAAGCCCAGGACGAGATGGCTTCAGTGCAGAATTCTACCAGACTTTCAAAGAAGAACTAATACCAATACTCTTCAAATTGTTCCACACAATAGAAAGAGAAGGAACACTACCAAACTCTTTTTATGAGGCTACAATTACCCTGATACCCAAACTACACAAAGATGCAACAAAGAAAGAGAACTACAGACCAATGTCCCTCATGAACATTAATGCAAAAATACTCAACAAAATATTGGCAAACTGAATCCAAGAATACATCAAAAAAGTTATCCATCACGACCAAGTAGGATTCATCCCAGGGATGCAAAGATGATTCAACATATGAAAATCTGTCAATGTAATGCACCATATAAACAAACTGAAAGATAAAAACCACATGATCTCTCATTAGATGCTGAAAAAGCCTTTGACAAAATCCAACACCCCTTCAGGATAAAGGTCTTAGAAAGATCAGGAATACAAGGAACATTCCTAAACATAATAAAGGCAATTTATAGCAAGCCAACAGCAAACATCAAATTAAATGGAGAGAAACTCAAAGCGATACCATTAAATTCAGGAACAAGACAAGGCTGTCCACTCTCCCCATATTTATTCAATATAGTACTAGAAGTTCTAGCTAGAGCAATAAGACAACAAAAGGAGATCAAAGGGATACAAATTGGAAAGGAAGAAGTCAAACTTTTACTATTTGTAGATGATATGATAGTATACATAAGTGACAAAAAAAAAACTCTACCAGGGAACTCCTACAGCTGATAAACTCCTTCAGTAAAGTGGCAGGATACAAGATCAACTCAAAAAAATCAGTAGCCCTCCTATACACAAATGATAAAAGGGCTGAGAAAGAAGTCAAAGAAACATCACCCTTTACAATAGCCACAAATGCTGTGGGATGGTCTGTATGGCAAATGTGTTACTGATTAGTCAATAAATAAAACACTGATTGGCCATTGGCTAGGCAGGAAGTGTAGGCGAGACAAGGAGGAGAATAAAGCTAGGAAGTGGAAGGCTGAGTCAGAGAGACACTGCCAGCCACCACGATGAGAAACAGCATGTGAAGATGCCGGTAAGCCACGAGCCATGTGGCAAGGTACAGATTAATGGAAATGGATTAATTTAAGCTATAAGAACAGTTAGCAAGAAGCCTGCCATGGCCATACAGTTTGTAACCAATATAAGTCTCTGTGTTTACTTGGTTGGGTCTGAGCAGCTGTGGGACTGGCAGGTGAGAGAGATTTGTCCTGACTGTGGGCCAGGCAAGAAAACTCTAGCAGCACACAAATAATATAAAATACCTTGGGATAACACTAACTAAACAAGTGAAGGACCTTTTTGATAAGAACTTTAAATCTCTAAAGAAAGAAATTGAAGAAGATATCAGAAAATGGAAGGATCTCCCATGCTCATGGATAGGTAGGATTAACATAGTAAAAATGGCAATCTTACCAAAAGCAATCTATAGGTTCAACACAATTCCCATCAAAATCCCAACACAATTCTTCACAGACTTGGAGAGAAAAATACTCAACTTCATATGGAAAAACAAAAGACCCAGGATAACTAAAAGAATCCTATACGATAAAGCAACCTTTGGAGGCATCACCATCCCTGACCTTAAACTCTACTATAGAGCTATAATAATAAAAACAGCTTGGTACTGGTATAAAAACCGACATACAGACCAATGGAATTGAATTGAAGACCCTGACATTAATCCATGCACATATGAACACCTGGTTTTTGACAAAGAAGCCAAAACTATACAATGGAAAAAAGATAGTATCTTCAACAAGTGGTGCTGGTATAACTGGATGTAAATATGCAAAAGATTACAAATAGATCCATATCTGTCACCATGCACAAAACTCAAGTCCAAGTGGATCAAGGACCTCAACATAAATCCAGTTACACTAAACTTAATAGAAAAGAAAGTAGGAAGTACTCTTGAG
This sequence comes from Peromyscus californicus insignis, assembly GCF_007827085.1. Lineage (NCBI taxonomy): Eukaryota > Metazoa > Chordata > Mammalia > Rodentia > Cricetidae > Peromyscus > Peromyscus californicus. The sequence goes on from NW_026294436.1 coordinate 186,497, forward strand.
TGCATTGGCACCAGAGACCATTTCCTAAATATAACACCAACAGCACAGACCCTGAGCACAACAATTAATAAATGGGACCTCTCAAAATTGAGAAGCTTTTTCAGGACAAAAGACATGGTCAATAAGACAAAAAGACAGCCAACAGAATGGGAAAAGATCTTCACCAACCCCACATCTGACAGAGGATTGATCTCCACAGTATAAAAAGAACTCAAGAAACTAGACATCAAAATACTAAACAATCCAATTAAAACATGGGCTAAAGAGCTAAACAGAGAATTCACAAAACAAGAATCACAAATGGCTGAAAGACATTTAAAGAAATGCTCAACATCCTTAGTCATCAGAGAAATGCAAATCAAAACAACTCTGAGATACCACCTTACACCTGTCAGAATGGCTACAATCAAAAACACCAATGACAGTCAATGTTGGAGAGGATGTGGAGCAAAGGGAACACTCCTCCACTGTTGGTGGGAATGCAAGCTTGTACAACCACTGTGGAAATCAGTATGGCGGTTTCTCAGAAAATTAGGACTCGAACTACCTCAAGACCCAGCCATACCACTCTTGGGGATAGACCCAAGGAATGCTGACTCATAACATAAAGATACATGCTCAACTATGTTCATAGCAGCACTATTTGTAATAGCCAGAACCTGGAAACAACCTAGATGCCCATCAACTGAAGAATGGATGAAGAAAATGTGGTACATATACACAATGGAGTACTACTCAGCAGAGAAAAACAATGAAAGCATGAAATTTGTAGGCAAATGGATCGAACTAGAAAAAATCATCCTGAGTGAGGTAACCCAAACCTAGAAAGACAAACATGGTATGTGCTCACTCATAAGTAGATTCTAGATATAAAATAAAGAACAATCAGACTACAACCCACAGAACCATGGAGGCTATATATATAGCATGGAGGTCCCTAGGACGACTGTGGATTATAATAAATTTCAGTTTTACTCAAAAAAAAAAAAAAACCACTTAATTTTGTAAGCAGATTTTCTATGTAGATCCATCTTTTTTGGGGGGGGGGACAGGGTCTCTCTTCATAGCCCTAGCTGTCCTGGAACTCACAATGTAGATCACATTGGTCTCAAATTTACAGAGATCCACCTGCTTTTGCTTCTCAAATGCTGGGATTAAAGGTGTAAACCACTATACCCAGCCTAGATCCATCTTTTTAAAGAAGGATTTTCTTAAACAAAAACAAACAAACAAATAAACAAACAAAAATATCTTTTAATTTTTTGTCTTGGTCATTTTTGTCCACTTCATCTAGAGTGACAACTTTATTTAAATGCAGTTGTTTATAAAACTGTTTGTGCCCTTGAGTGTTGGGATGGAATTCAGGTCCTTGCATATACTAAGTGTATACTATACAACTTGAAACTGCTTCTCACCCCAGACCCTGTAATATCCTTTTGACTTTCTTTTTTAAGTGTATATGGGGGTTTGTGGCAGTGTGTCTTTCTTTGTTCATCTCTGATACTACTAATTTGTATTCTCTCTCCTGATCAACCTTTCTAGGGGCTTACCAATTTCATTAATACATTGCTGCTCCCCCCTAAAAAATCTTTTTTGGGGGACTTTGATACCCTCCATAAAATACACCATGTGCTTTTTTACAAAACCTTATTTAATTGTTCTTTACTTTCTTTGGAATTAATTTTCTTGTTTTCATCTCCTGAAATTTATCTCAACTCTACTAATCTATACAGTTTTATACTTTGAAGAATTAAGTTGAATAACCCAAAAAGTAAGATTTGTGATAATGCAGCTCCTGTAGTGGTGTTAGGGGTAAACTAGTTGGTTTGTGTATACGTGTATACATGAATAACAGACACGCTGCTTACAGAAATACACATTTTTGCGGGGTTTGTATGGATAACTTTTAAAGCAAAAGTGTTATTATTGTAGAGTAATTTGTGGTTTGTGGGTAGGTTTTTACTGTTCAGATGTTATAGGTTTCATACTCTATTTTTAGTCTGGTAGAAAAGGCCTTTTTTCTTTCTACCTCCCCTTCCTCTGCCACTTGAGAGAAATGAGCAAGCCAGGTCCTCCCTCCCAAATGTGCCAACTTACGTTAATTCATTTCCTTTTCTAATTCCCATTTTTGAGACATAAAATGGTAATGCATGTGGTCACAAAATTTTACACAATAGAGTCTTTCCTGTCCCATAAATTTGAAGGCCAGTATTCAAGTTTCTTCAAATATAGTCAAAGGGCTGTTGGATACCCATGTTTACTATTTTTAAACCAGGAGATAGTAGTTTATCTTTCTCTCTCTCTCTCTCTTTTCTGCTTTATTACCTGTGTTGTGTGTGGATTATATCCTCTTTTTGCAATTTTCATGGCTTTGCAGGGCTTTTCAGGGAAAAGAAATCCTGTTTGTTAACATTACATTTGTTTTGTTTTGAGAAAGGGTCTCTCACTATGTAGCTCTGGCTGTCCGGGAACTCCTTTTGTAAACCAGGCTGGCCTTAAACTCAGAGATCCTCTTGTCTTTGCCTCCCAAGTCCTGGGATTAAAAGCATATGTTAGGGGCTGGAGAGGTGAGATGGCTCAGAGGTTAAAAGCACTGGCTGCTCTTCCAGAGGTCTTGAGTTCAATTCCCAGCAACCACATGATGGCCCACAGCCATCTATAGTAAGATCTGGATCTCTTCTGGCATGCAAGTATACATGTAAGCAGGTCACTGTATACATAATAAATAAACAAATCTTTGTTTTAAGAAGACGTGTTATTTTTATTTTAAAATATACTTGATTTTTAGAGGTCTTAGGTTTGTGATAGTAATATTACATATTTGTTAGGTATTAATATATGCACATTGTATTCATCTATTGATGATAACTTGCATTTTTAAAACAAAAGAGCAAAAGCAAATTACATTCTGACCTATAGAACCTCTCTGTTTACCTATAAACTTTCTCATTGTTTCTTATTGCTATGCTTTGTTTTGGTTTTGGTTTTGATTTTTTGAGACAGGGTTTCTCTGTATCCCTGGCTATTCTAGAACTTGCTTTGTAGACCAGGCTGGCTTTGAACCTATAGAGATCCGCCTGCCTTTACCTCCCAAGTGCTGGGATTAAAGGTGTGTGCCACAACTACCCAGGCTATTTTATATTATTTAATGTTAGGATTTTAATTATTTCACAAGCTCTGATACTGTTGGACCACAAAGAAGCAACCAAAGATTTAGTCAATGCCTGATTTAGGGCTTAGTTTTTGTTTGTTTGTTTTTTCTTTCTGTTATTTTTAATTATATGTTTGTATGTGCATCTATGTGTGGATATGTACACATAAGTACAGATACCTACAGATGTGGTGTGAGATCTCCCTGGAACTGGTGGCTATGAGCTACCTGGTATGGGTGCAGGGAATTGAACTCTAGTCCTCTGTAAGAGCAGTGGGTGTTCTTAAGTGATGAGTCATCCCTCCAGCCCAGGGCTTAGTTTCTCATAAGCTTTACATGTACTGACATAAAGAGAAATTAAAAGATAACCTGAAGGAGTCACTTCTGTACAATGTGTGTTCTGTGTGTTTAATTTGATTCATCAGGAACAGTGGCAAGAGTCTTAATAAGCCATCTTGCTGCCCCCCATAAAGGGAATTTCTTTATCAAATTTTTAACTTTAAAATCTGTACATATAGAATAAATTTTAAGACTCCTAGTATGTCATAAAATCCAGTGACAGGTGGGATGAACATTCCTCAGATGTATCTGAGAAGGTTCTAGAATGTAATTTGACTATGTATGCCAATAGTTTTAAAATAAATTGTCTATATTGTTGTGGTTAATATTTCTAGTGTCCTGTCCTAAAGAAAAATTTGTTTTCTACAAGATTTCTACATGACAAAGACTCATTGCGTTAATTTTAATTTATGTAATGCTGAAAATTTTGATTATTTCGATATTGAATGAAAAGGAACAGATACAGTCCCAATTTTATTGAGAATTTATGCATACATGGACAGTTTTTCTTTAGTTCATAAAAAGATCACAAAGAGGGAATTAAAATGTCATTGTGAAAATAATTCTGTTTTTAATCAGGAATAAATTCATCAGTTTCAATATGTAAAAGAACTCTTTCCACATAGTGAGAGTCAGTAACTATATTGAGAGTTTCTGTAAAGTCTGTTTGTATACCTTAAGAACAGCATACTATTCTGACTTTGTACAGAATTGTAAGGGTTTTGAACCACTTAACTTAAATCTCTTGATTTATATCTTGCCTTTCCTGATGGATTTATATCTATATAGGATGTAGGGACTCCAGGGATTAGTTTTCTCTGTACAATGTGAGGAAGGACCCAACTGGATCTTTCTTATGAATTTGATTCTCTCGCTTTTGAGATAACTGTTGGTAATCTCTCCCAAAAAATTACTGCAAGCTCTTTGCCAATATTCTTTAACTTTTCATAAAGAGAAAATTTCCTCATTAGTTAAAGGTACTATAATTTCTGCTGTGTCCATTCCTGTCAATTGACAAAGTCTTAATATTCCTTTTAAAATCAAGTCAGAAATCTTTCCACATATGTCTTTAATTTCTTACTCTGTTTATGTGGTAGAAATATCCACTACAATATAATATCTTCCCTCTGCATCAAAATCCCTGTGAAGATCGCCTAGAGGGTAATATAACCAGAATGCTGTTAACCTCTGGATTCATACGAGCCACATATGCCCCTTGTATTTTTTCCACTAGAGCCAATTCCTTCTCAGCTTTAATTGATAATTCTCTCAGACTATTTAAATCCTTGTCCCCTTCTAAAGTTATCAGGACTTGCCCCAATAGTAGGCCATAAATTGGAAATATCTCCTAGCAATCTTTAAAAGTCATTAACACTCCATAATCAATCTCTCCTGATTTGTACCTTTTGGGGTCTAATTTTTTGTAGAATTATTTTATATCCTAAATAATTAATAGAACCTCTTCTTTGTATTTTTTCAAGAGCAATTTGTAATCTCCAGTGTGGCAAAACTTTCTTTACTTCTTCAAATATTTTCCAATGTATCTACATTTGAGTCAGCTAATAATTATCATCCATACAATGGTAAGTTATAGGTTGTAGAAACTATATGCAAATTATTTTCAATGCTTTTTTCATAAAATATTGGCACAGGGTGGGACTATTTAATATTCCCTGTTGGAGAACTTTCCATTGAGATATCTTTACTGGCTGAGAATGATTATAAGTAGGTACCATGAAGGCAAAATTTTTCCTTTCTTTTTCTTGTAGAAGTATAATGAAGAAACAGTTTTTAAGTCAATAACTATAATAGACCATTCTTTAGGTAACATAGAAGTTCAAGGCATCACAGGCTACACAGAGCCCATTGGCTGAACTACTTTATTTATGGCACTCAAATCTGTCAGCATTCTCCATTTTACATTTTTTTAATAACACATACAGGAGAATTCCAAGGGCTGGTTGATTCTTCAATATTTTGAGCATTTAACTTCTCCTAAACCAGCAGCTGTCTTAAGGTCTGTAGTTTCTCTGATGTCATAGGCCACTGCCAAACTCAAACAGGTTTGTCAGTTAGTCATTTTAAGGGTAAGGCCTTTGATACCTCTGAGAGTTCAACAGCTGTTGTGCCCTGTTTTTGTACAGCCTGCATAGTTGGTGACTGTTTTTTTACAGTGTCTTACAATATTCTTCCCAGAAACATAAATTGGCTTATGGCCCATTTTTGAGAATGAAGGAATGTTAATCTGAGTATTCCATTCCTGTAACAGATCATGAACTCATATATTCTCTGCTACATAAACCACATATGGCCTCAGCCTTCCTCTCTGTCCTTGTGGCTTTATGCATTCGAGCCATCTTGTGCTTGGTTTTTTACCAGAGATAAGCTTCCAATATCTAGGAACTGAACATTTACTTCCTTAAGAGGCCAATTTGGATGCCATGATTCACATTTGCTCCTGTGTCCAGCAAGCCTTCAATGGACCCCTAGCTGAATTCACTGAGTGTTCATGCCTCTGGGACGAGTCTGAGGAAGCCTGTGTAGCTAATTGCTGCCTGCAAATGGGGGCAGAAACCAACTCCAAGGCTGTGGAACACGGCAGGCACCGCAGGCTGCTGTGAGTGGGGTGGAGTGTAGTTGAGCTGAGCTCACTAGGACAAACAGCTACACGTGGGCTTTGGGGGTAGCAGCACACAGAACAAGTGGGTGTGTGCCTAGGGAAAGCCAGGGCATGGGGGCTGCTAGAGCAGGCAGCTTCTGAGACTGGTGGTGGGGGTTAGGGTTTGGGATGCTCAGGCAAGCCACATGGACTAACTGCAGGCCATCAGGTTAAGGTCACATTGGGCATCACTTGCAATGAGAGCCTCAATGATCTATCTATCTATCTATCTATCTATCTATCTATCTATCTATCTATCTATCTATCCCTATCTACCTATCCATCATCTATCATATATGTATAAATTTATTAAAGGGTTCTATGGGGAAAACAGACTCTCTGATACAAAATCAAGTGATACCATTGCCTCTTTGTCTTCCAGGGAAAGATGGGGAAAGCTTCACACAGAACTGTGTGCCAGGAAGCCTTCCACATCCAAGAGAGCTTGCAAGCCCCTCTCCCTTCCCTTTTAAGAGATCATGTAAGCAGGCAAGAAGCAACACCTCTATCAGGCCAGATAGTCCATGGTTATGAGTGGAGTGAATTCCTACTACAAACAAATCTCTCAGCATGACTGGGAAGCTGCTAAGTAATGTCTCAAAATAACACCACTAACCAGAAACCAGGAGTTCAAGCACAGGAGCCTGTCGGGAGCATTTCATTTTAAATCACTGTATTTACTTACTGTGTCCTTTTACCTATGAACCTAGTATAGAATCAAAACTGGTTTTGTTCTTTTCTTTCTTGTTATGCCTTACAGACTACTCTTCATTGAACTTTCCTGTACATAAAATCAATTGATATTTTCACTTGTCATCTCTTTAAAAAGATATTCCCACAAGTGAGGTTATGGATCAAAGCTACTTATTTATATTCCAAATTTTAATAGTTATTGACAGATCCCTTTCATTAAATAGTGTAGATAACAACCAGTACATTAAATGTGGTATGTGAATATAGGTATTTATTTATTTGTATGTGTTACATGAGTGCAAGCATTTACCCACCTGTATGTGATATGTGACTGTATGAATTTGTCTGCCTCTATTCCACGGATAGCTGGGTTAGTAACTTGAATCTTCTCATCCTTATACAGAGGGTTCTGCTCTCTGCCTGTTTTCATACATGCATTTTACATTTTGCTGATAAATTTTAGTACCAGGTTTTGTAATTTATAACACACACACACACACACACACACACACACACACACACACACACACACACACCTTGCCACAAATCAACTTTGTCATTGAGTAGACAGCCTCATCTGAAGAAGCATTCTGATTTCCTGACTGGTGTAAGAAGACCCAACCTGACTGTGGTCAGCACCTTCCAGGAGTAGACCAGATGAAAAGGGTGTGTCCCAAGGAAGATCATCCTGCCGCTTGCTGGCCTGGTCCCCCTCTCACTGTTATGTTGACCTGCCCTGTTGATGCTGTGCTGCTCATGACTCAGTAGAGAGCTGGACTAGATTTTCCAAAGAAACGATTGTACACATGCACATACTTATATACACAGAAATCCACATACAGTTTTAGTACCACTGTTTCTATTCCTCTAGAGAACTTAAAATATACAATAAAATAAATTTCAAATACTATTTTTTTGTTCAATTGTTTATTTTTCTAGTTTGTATGACATTTTTATTTTTTCTAATTTTGTTGTTCGTTCTTTGAGAATTTTTTACAATGTATTTTGGTCACATTTACCCTTCTACCCACTTCTCCATTATCAATCCTTCTCCACACACATAATTTTGTGTTTTCTTTAATAAGAAAAAAATAATCAAAATCAAATTCAAATTCAGTTGTTGTTTCCCATATACTCTCAGATGTGTGGCCTTCCTTTGTAGTATGATCAACCTGTGGGGGGAAAACACCCTTAAATAAAACTAGATTTTCATTTCCTAGCAGATATTAATTGCAAATAGCTTTTTAGCAAAGAGTAGAACTTTGTGCCCTCGTCTCTTCTTCACAGTGATATGTTGTTTGACCTAAGCTTGGCTGGTCTTGTGCATGCTGCCAAAACTGATGTGAGTTCAGATGTGCAGCTCCCATAGTGTGCCTGGAAATCATTGTTTCTTTGCAGGCATCCATCACCTCTGGCTCTTAAAAACTTTCTGCCCCCTCTTTCTTATTGAACCTTGAACCATTGGAGGATGGGTTCTGACACAGGTATCCTGTTTAGGGCTGAGAATTGCAAAGTCTTTATTCATTGAACCTTTACTAATTTTAAGTCTCTGTGTTAATTGCCATATACTGCAAAAAGATGCTTCTTTGGTGAGGGTTAAGAGAGGTAGCAATCTATGGGTGTAATGTAAGTCAGGAGTTGGCTTAATTCTAGCAGATAAGTAGTAATAGGTTCTCCTATAGGCCCCATGACCCCTTGAGCCACAAATTCTTGACCCACATGTTAGTCAGGGTTTCTATTGCTGGAGAGAGACACCAGGATCATGGCAACTCTTATAAAGGAAAATATTTAATTGGGGCTAGCTTACAGTTTCAGATGTTTAGTCTATTATCATCATGGTGGGACATGGATGCATGCAGGCAGACATGGTGCTGAAGAAGGAGCTGAAATTTCCACATCTTGATCTGCAGGCAGCAGAAAGTGAATTGTATCCTATATTGGGTATAGCTTCAGCATATGACACCTCAAAGCAAGCTGCCATAATGACATACTTTTTTCAAAAATGTCACACCTACTCCAAGAAAAGCCACACCACCTAAAAGTGCCACTTTCTATAGGCCAAACATTCAAATATATGAGTCTATGGAGGCTATACCTATTCAAACCACTACATCCCTTTATCAGAGCCAGATATGGGTTTCAACTTCTGGAATTGCGCTTAAAATCACTCAGAAGGTCTTTAGTCACTCCTGTGACATTCATGCCAATAATTATACTAATGGGCATATCTTGCCAGGCATTTTTGTTGCTATCAGGACAAGACTGGTGATTCTCCTTTTCTCTGTACTATGACTATCAGCTTCCAGTATTATGAAAGCTAGCTGATATGAATGAAGCTTTTAGTGGCTAGAGAGATGGCTCAGTAGTTAAGAGAAATGACTGTTCTTCCAGAGGTCCTGAATTCAATTCCCAGCACCCACATGGCATCTCACAACTTTCTGTAACACTAGTTCTAGGAGATCTGACACCCTAATGCAGAAAAATGTGCACATAAAGTAAAAATAAATTTTAATAAATGAAGCTTTCAGATGAATACTGCTTGGTTATTAAAATTACATGAATTTTATATTTTCATAAGCAAAAAAACCCATACTTTTCTATAACTTATTAGTCTCCTGTATGTTATTCTAAATCTTACAAAATATATATAACTTTTATATTTTCTCAATAATTTTGATTATATATTTATAACATTTATTAATTTTCTTCTTTGAAAAGTTCATATATATATATAATTTACTATCACCCCCATGTCCTCTAATCTTAATATTTATTTAATTATGGTGATTATTATAGCAGATGCTCTGATACAAGAATGTTTTAAATCTAAATGTATATTCAAATTCTTTATAACCAGTTATTAATTACAAACTATTGAAGTATGCCATCAATTTCTTATTAAAGTAAACAGACTCTCCCCAGAAATCTTTCCTGTAATACCTCAATCCTGGCCTTTATGTCTCATTTTTATCTACCTCTTCCTGATTTAAAACTATATATGTATTTTGGACTAGAGATATTGTATTTGGTTTTATCTTAGGTCTCTGCACTAGATATCTTGTCCCTAGTTCTTAGTCACCCAGGTACTATTAGGTATAGGCTCCAACTCATGGATAGCCCTTAAGTCAAATTAGACATTGGTTTTTTGCTTTCAAAAAAGATTGTGCCACCATTGCCCTCATCTGTTTTACAGGCAGGAGAGACTGTAGATTAATTTTGTGGCTGGGTTGACATTTATGTTTGTCTTTTGGTGTCTGAGGAGTACCTTCTACTACTCTAAACACAAGAATATAGGGATGAAGGTTTTATGTATATACCAGATCAACCTCTCCATGTTCAATGAATTGTTTGGATGTTAACTTCAGTAATAGAAACTTGCTTTCAGTTTACAGAGAGCAACCAATTGTCTTGGCAACAGTTTTGGTAGTTTGGGGATTTCCATGGGATCCCTTTGGCCAACAACTGAATTGGATATAACTCAGTCCCAGTAATGGAAGCTACATTTGGTAACAAGAGATTGGCAGCTGGGACTCCATCTCATTATTTGGAGACTTCATTAAGAAGACTCTATATATTTTAGGAAGTTTTAACTATAATAGGTTTTCATACCAGGCCTCAAATGACCCTCAATTCTAGCTGTCTCTCACTGCAATCACTCTTTTAAATCAGTCTACCCTCCCTTAAATATTTTCCACAAGATTCTCTCATTGTCATGCCCTGCCCACAGTCTACTCATAAAATCTATTCTATCCCCCTCTAGGGAAATCCATGTTTCTGGCCCTAGTCTCTTTATATATACCCAATAACTCTGTATCTACAGATTGTAGATTAGATATCATTTATTTAATTGCTAATATATACATATGAGTGAATACATACCATATTTATCTTTCTGAGTCTGGGCTACCTCACTTGGAATGATTTTTTTTTTTCTAGTTCCATTCATTTACATGAAAATTTCACTATGTCATTTCTTTTAACAGCTGAGTATTACCACGCTGTGTAAATGTGTCACATTTTTTTCATCTATTCATCTGTTGAGGTGTGTTTACTGCTCTAGAATTTGTAGGACCTGGGAGAATGGAGACAAAAATAAGGCAGACTAAAGTCTAATGTAATAGCTGAATTTATTCAGAGCACCAGACAATTTATACTCTGAAGTTTAAGAATAGTCACCTGAGTGAAGCATTCAATCACAAGGACTACCCACACATCAAAAAATGTGTTTTTATATAGATGCATATAAACAAATAACAATAGCCAGTTGTAATGAATAATCTGAAGTAAACTCTTATTTGCTATACCTGGGAGGAATACAGAAAACACACCAAAACAATTCTCTGTTTTAAAGATACTGAGGTCACAAGACTCTGGTCTTATGTTTGTGGAGTTTTCTCATAAGTAATCAGAATTCACCTCATGTGACACCCTTCTTGGACTGTGTTCTGATACAGATGATTTGAAGTTTCTGGATATTATGTTAAATTTCAAAAAAATAGTTTCTTTACCTATTAAATGATAATCAACGTCTTGCTGTAAAATTATAGGCAAGATAACATAGCCTATAATGCTAGCACTTGGGAGTCTGAGGTAGGAGGACAGCTATAACTTCAAGGAAAGTCTGTGCTACATAACAATTCCTAAGCGATTCTGGGCTACAGAAATTTGTAACAAAAAAACAATGAATATGTCAATAGGAGGAGAAGCATGATCTCTCATGTTATTTATGAACCTGTAAGATAATTTATTCTTTTCTGTTTAGCAAATGTTTATTATGATTGAAACTATTTTGGTGTTCTTTTCCAAATACTCCTGTATTTGTGGTAACTTTATTTTATTTTGTTGTATATGCCTGTGGTGTATACATGTATTCAAGTGACTGTGTGCCAGAGGTTGACTTTGGGTATTTCCTTATTCACTTTCTAACTTAGGTTTGAAACAGTCTCTCACTGAGCATCAAGCTCATCAAATCATCACTGTTGGAGGGCCAGAAAGTCCTACTTATTTTCCTGCCCTCAGCTTCCCAGTGCTGGGATTATAGATGAAGTTATGTATGATTATTCATGAGCACTGGTGATTGAAACTCAGGTCCTTATACTTGCCCAGCAGGCACTTTACCAACTGATTCATTTACCCAACCTTTTCTGGCCATTTTTGAGGCTTTTAAAAACTTATTGTTATGGGTGTAACCAAGCATTGTCATATTGGATTTAAGCCCCATGCAAATATATTTCTGGTAACTTAAACCTGGCCCAAAATGCATGATTGCAGAACGCATAGGTTTCAGGACATAAATCACTACTATTTATTTATATTAACATGGCACCAAATAGCAGTCTAAATATTTGTGCTTGTACTCATGGACAAATGCTACTGTCTCATCAATAATCAGAGAAGTTTCTCTTTACAGTGAACACAGAGACTACTGGTTGCTCAAGATATTTAGAATAAATGATAGTTGGGTGCTTAGCCTTAAACGGGATGCTTATGTCACTACTTTAAGGCTTTCAGAAATTTGTGAAACAGAAAACACAATATAGAAGAGTCATGAGGCCAGGAAAAGGGCTGTGAAATTATATTATCAGGTCATGACACAGTCATTGCAATTGTGTTCTCACATTAATTGTGGTTAGTTACATTGGGCTTTGTAAGACAAATTGCTAAATGGTCTTATAATAAAAAACCCAGACCCAGATATTGGAGTGAAAATCAAGAGATCAGAGGAATAGGACAAGCCACAGCCAACCTCACCTTACCAACCCTCAGCCTCCAGAGAGAGCCATTTCCTATATAATTATGTCTAAATCCTTTCTGTCCCTGCCAGTTCACTTTCTTTCTCTACCCAGCAATATCACTTCCTCTTTCTGCCCAGCTCTGTCACTTCTTGTCTGTCTGTACAGATCTCCAGACCTTTATGGTTAACTAGTGTTGGAATTTAAAGGTGTGTGCCAAAACGGCTGGCTCTGTTCCCAATGTGGCCTTGAAATCTCAGAGATCCAGATGAATCTCTGCTCCTGAATGCTAGGATTAAAGGTGTGTGCTACCTCTGTCTGACTTCCATGTTCAATATAGTGGCTAGCTTTTTCCTCTGATCTCCAAGTAAGCTGTATTTATTAGGCCACAAATAAAATATCACCACATTTCCTCGTTTTTTGTCTAAAATAAATGTTATAACTAATATAAGAAAAACTATATACAATAAGTACAATAACTATATATAAGCAATAAGTATATCAACAATGTCTAGTCTATCGCATTTGACAAATTCAGTGAAAATATTCCATTATCTATCCTAATTTGGTGAGTTCAAAATATACCAAATTCACATTCTATCCTAACTTGTATTACCAATTGCAAATATTTTTGATGTCTTTCAAACTTACACACTTTACATCTCTTTAGTGTTTTTCTTTTGTGAATTTGTTAACAACTAAAACTTTAACTAGCTAATCTTCAACTCCCATCTCAAAATTGTACTGAGCCGTTTGTAGTCCAAAGCCAATCTTTGGGTGGTGTCTGTCAGTGTAGTGGTATTATTATTTTCCTGATAGAATTGTCATTGTGGGGCCCTATTGTCTTTTTGGAGACATCAAATTTGCTGTTAGGCATGGCCATAGTTCACTGCAGAAAACTGATAGAGGCTCAAACACAAAATCATTAGAGAAAGTTAGATGAAGCCTTTTTTCTAGAATTAGTTCTTCCTCTGTGTGGCCACTAATATCATGACAAATATCTTATAAATTTTGATATAAAATTCATACCTTAAGAAAAGTTTTAAAGAATCAAAATAGAACCAAAGAATTCTGAAATTAGTGGCAACAGAGTAGTCCCTTAATTTTGGTTTTCTTCTGAACCATATCAGATGGTACTTCTGACATGGTACAGAGATCTTTCATTTTCTTTTAACAAGCATGCTTGAATTTAGAGAAGGAGAGAACCATGCTCCAACTCCAAAGCCAGCTTTAGTTTTTAATTGAACTGGGACTACATAAGGACCACTTGTGTTAAGTGTCTGTAGAGAACAGTAAAAATAACCATTTAGGAAGACTTACGGAATTTTATGTGTGACATACCAATAGAACAATTTACTCTTTTTCTTTAATCATTTTTTTCTGGATGACTTGTTCTTTTCCTTCAGATGTTTCATTTGTCCAGTGTTCTTCAGATTCCTTAGCCTTTATTGTCTTAAAAGACAAAAACAAAAGCCCTCCTGAAACCCTAACTTTGAGGAGGTTCCATTTTGGCAAATTATATCTAATTAAATGAAAAGCATTTGTTAGTTGTATAAGTTAATTGAAATTGAATGGTCAGTGGGTTGACGAAATATCACCTCTTGTAATTAAGAGGTCTCTCTTGTTCAAATTGAACCTTTATCAGTTTTGATGGTATCCATAGCTTCTCTTCTCCAGTGGAAACAAAAGCAAAACCTCATCCCCAACATAATACATATCCTGGTTTCCATTTTGAGGTTAGAACATCCTTAAAGTATATAGACTGATTTAATTCTGTAGTTTTTTTCTATTGTCCAATGTTTATCAGCAGCTGTTGTTTCTTTCTTATTAACATTGAGAAAATTTAAAGTTAATAGGGCATTATGTAATCTATTTCTGGTAGTTCTTACTGCCCATTTCTGTTTATTTAGCATATCCTTTAAAGTTTGGTTTGATCTTTCTAAGACTGTTTGGCCTGTAGGATTATGTGGTATACCTGTAATATGCTTTATATTGTAATAAGCGGAAAATTATTTCATTTTACCAAATACATATAATGGAGCATTGTCAGCTTTAATTTTGTAGGTATACCCATGATGGCCATAACTTCAAGCAAATGAATGATTATAGAATCAGTCTTTTCAGAACTCAGAGCAGTTACCCATTGAAATCCTGAATAAATATCAATGGTATGGTGTACATATTTCAATTTTCCAAATTCTGCAAAGTGAAACACATCCATCCGCCACTTTTTATTCTTCCAAGTACCCTTTGAATTATATTCTGTTTGTAGTGGAGTTTGATTTTTAAAAGGAACAAGTAGGATATTTCCTCATAATTTTCTTAGCTTGTTGCCAGGTTGTGGAAAAGTCCTTTTTTAAACCCTTGCTATTGATATGATTTTTTAAAAGAAATTATGAAGCCTCCAGCACATTTCTTATCAACAGTTTATCAATCTCATTACCTTCTACTAGATGCCCTGACAGACCCATATGGGAACAGTTGTGAGTTATCTATAAGGGATGATTCTTATTCCTGATTATATCTTGTATCTGAATAAATAACCAAGTTAATTCTGACTCATTAGGGATAAATTCTGCTGTTTCAATATGTAAGACAAATATTTCAGCATACTGAGAGTCAGTAACTATGTTGAGAGGTTCTAAAAATCCATTAATACCATCAGAATAGCATAAAATTCTGATTTTTGAACTGAATTATGACTTTGAACAACTTTACTTTTCTGATTTATAACCTGCCTTTCCTTGTTTGTTTGTATCTGTATAAAATGCAGGGTCTCTAGATATTGGTGTTTTCCATACACAATGAGGCAAAATCCAATCAGCTCTCTTTTTAAGTTTAATTCTACCACTTTGGGGATATTTGCTGTTAATCTCTTCCAAAAAATTACTACAAGCTCTTTGCCAAAGTTCAATTTCTGCCCATAATTTGTCAATTTTATCATTAGCTGAAGGTACTACAATTTCTGCTGGGTCTATTCCTGCTAATTGACTAAGTCTCAATTTTCCTTTTAAAATCAACTTAGAGATCTTTTTCACATAAACTTTTAATTTTTCATTCTGTTTATTTGGTAGATATATAAATTCCAATATAATACTTCCTTCTGCATTAAAATTCCTGTAGGAGGGTAAAATAACCACAATGCAATCAAGCTTGGGATCAACATGATCCACATATGCATCCTGTATTTTCTTTTCCAACAAAGCCAATTCTCTCTCAGCTTCAGCTGATAATTATTTTGGACTATTTAAGTCCTTGTCACCTTCTAAGATTTTGAAAAAATTATTTATTTCATTATGTATTACCCCAATAGCAGTCCATAGAAAGTATAATGTGTGAAACTACTTTCTAAATAAGAATAAAGCAATTTTTTGTAGAAATTATAAATACATAGATGTTTAAATACTATCTGAAATCTTACTTTTCTTCCAACTAACAGTTTACAACTTGAAATATATACTTTGGGAGCTTTATCATGCTTGTCAACTATATAAATATGTAAATACAATGTCTATTGACACGTCATTATTATTAAATATAGAGCTGCACTCTAAATAATCCTCATTGCTTGTTACAGCAGGGGTGGTCCTAAAGTAGGCAGTTACAGATTGATCATAATGATATCTGAAATATATCATATAATTGGATAGTCCAAAATTTTTCAGATGTTATATTTCTTGCCACTAAAGCAATCTTGCAATATAATCAAGCACACAAATAATCCTATAAACTGCACAAATAATACTATAATATCCATAGAAGTATATTCTCTCTCTCTCTCTCTCTCTCTCTCTCTCTCTCTCTCTCTCTCTCTCTCTTTCTCTCTGTGTGTGTGTGTGTGTGTGTGTGTGTGTGTGTGTGTGTGTGTGTGTGTGTGTGTGTGTAAGCCTGAGGTTGATGCCAGGAAGTTTTCCTCCAATCTTATTTTATGTTTTGTTTGTTTGTTTGTTTTTAAACAAGATCTCTGCACATTCAGTGCTTGCCAATTGCCTAAATAGTCTTGCCATAAAGCTCTGGGAATCTACTACAAACACTTCCATCTCATACCATAGCTGAGTTTGTATATGTGTACAACCATGCCCAACTTTGACTACATTGTTTGGGACCCAGTCAGGTCCTCATGCCTGAATGGCAAACATTTTAGCAATGAAAACATCTCCATATCCCCTTTGACTAGGCTTTCATTTACTTAAAATTGGTTTATCCACTTAGAATGCCCGGCAAAGATCATTTTTTCTGTACAATTATTATAATCTTTAAAATATCCTTTTTTAGACATTTCTACAACCGTAAAGATTAGCACAAACTACAGCAAACCAATAACGTATCTGTATTTTATCAGATGCATCAAAGAAATGTTATTTAAATGGGACTTCAACATTATTTCTATTTTATACTATTGAGAATAAAGTATCTTTATTGTTTGTTGGGATGCTCTGGTTGGATCATAGCCTATAATGTGTTTTTGGACAATAATGAAAAACTTCAAGAGTTGGCATCATCCTAAGTCTAGACAGTAGGGAAGTCACATCATGCTTTTCACATCAGTGCAAACTGATTTGTAGGGAGGGGGGTATGGTGTTTGTATGTATATATATATATATATATATATATATATATATATATATATATATGTGTGTGTGTGTGTGTGTGTGTGTGTGTGTGTGTGTGTGTGTGTGTGTGTGTGTGTGTGTATGTGTGTGTGTACAGTGTATACCTAAATATATGTGTACATTGAGGCCAGAGGAGAATGTCAGGTGTCTGGCTCAATGAATCCCCACTTTATTCATTGATAAAGAGTGCCTCACCAAGCTTGGAACCTGGCTGATAGTTAGCAAGCTCAGAGATCCTCCTTCTTCCACACCACGGTTCTAGATGCATAGGGCTATATTTCAAATTTTAATGGGTTCTGGGCATATGAACTCAGGTCCTCATGCTTGTCCAGCAAGAGCTGTTACTCACAGAGTTATCTTCCCAGCCCCAGTCTGCTTCTGATAACCTTTGGGACCAGAGATTAAAAAGCAAGTTCACTTGCTGTGTCAGTCCTGACAAGTCACGGCCCTGTTGCTCTGTGGACATTGTTTGAAACACGTGTGTGGTGCAACTGGATCTACAAATCAGAGCATGTGTGACCGTGAAGAGACTAAAGGTGGGAAGTTGTTAGAATGGAAACTACTATATTTAGAAATTAATTCTCTTTTGTGCCTCTGGCTTGACACACTTCTGAGGAGAAAACCATGTTTTTTGATTGACTGTTGCTAGTAGATGAGGATTTCAAGTGCCCAAACAGAGAACTTCTTTTCCTTTTATTGTCTGAGAATTGTATACATATATCTGTATAATGTGTTTTGATAAAATTCATTCTCTTTTGCCTAACCTCTAGTTCCCCCTTACCCTATCATCACTCTCCAACAACTTACATACCTTTAAAATGTAATGATAATAATTTGAAAATGTAAATAAATAATACAAAAGTTTTAAGGCCAATGATATAACTCAATTGATACTGGTGTTTGCCTAGAGAGCCTGATGAAATGATTTTGATCCCTGATACACAAATAAAAGAGGAAAGTCAGAACCAATCTGACCTTTCCATGGGCTCCAGCAGGTATGCAACTCTTCAAGAATAATAAATAAATTTTTTTAGAAGAGAGAGAAAAAAGATTTTACAGTCCTTAGAAGATTAATAACTAATAGGTAGATCATTTTAATAGCTAATATATATAATTTGTCAGGTGATTTTCAGATTTTTAAGGTATAAAAATCACTAATAAAACATGAAATTTTGGGAGTTAGAGAGATGACTCAACAGTTGCTGCTTTTGCAGAGAACCTGAGCTCATTTCTTAGCACCTACATGTGGTGGATCTCAAGTACCTATAATTCCACCCACTGAGAATCTGACACTTTCTTCTGGCCTCCATGTGCAGACACATACATATGCCATATTCACACATACAGAAATGAATAAAATAAATATTTTTGAAGTTTTTGTGTTTCTTTTTTAAGTTTTTTTCATTTTACATACCAACCCCAGTTCACCCTCTCACTTCTTCTCCTGCCCTCCTACCTCCCCACATCCCACCCCCCATTCACTCCACAGAGGGGGCAAAACCTCCTGTGGGTAGTCATCAAAGTCTGGCATGACAAATTAAGGCAGAGTCTAGCCCCTCTCCCCTGCATCAAGGCTGAGCAAAGTATCCCACCATAGGGAATGGGCTCCCAAAAACCTGTTCACACACCTGGGATAAGTCCTTGTTCCACTACCGGGGCCTTACAAACAGATCAAGCCACATAACTGTCACCTACATTCACAGGGTCTAGTTCAGTCCCATGTAGGTTTCCCAGCTGTCAGTCCAGAGTCCATGAGCTCCCACTAGCTTGGGTCAGCTGTCTCTGTGGTTTTCTTCATCATGACCTTGATCCCCTTGCTCATATGACACCACTTCCTTCTCATCAGCTGATCTCCAGGAGCTCAGCTCAGTGCTTGGCTGTGGATCACTGCATCTGCTTCTGTCAGTTACTGGATGTAGGTTCTATCATGACACTAATCTGATTACTGGGGAAGACCACTTCAGACATCCTCTCCACTGTTGCTAGGAGTATTAGCTGGGTTCATCCTTGTGAATTCCTGTGAATTTCCCTAGCACAAGGTTTCTCCCTAACCCCATAATGGCTCTCTCTATCAAGATATCTCTTTCATTGCTATCTCTCCCCACCCCTTTGCCAACTTGGCCATCTTGATCTCTCATGTTCCTCTCCCCGATCCCCTCCCTTCTAAGATCATTCTGAGTTTACCCAGGAGATCTTAACTATTTCCCTTTACTGGAGCCCTCTATGTATGTCCCGTTTTACTTAGCTTCTCCAGGGTTGTGGATTGTATCCTGGTTATCTTTTGCTTTGGATTTAATACCCATGTGTGAGTAAGTACATACCATGTTTGTCTTTCTGGGTCTGGGTTTCCTGACTCATGATTTTTTTCTAGTTCTATCCATTGGCCTACTAATTTCATGATGTCATTGGTTTTTTTAACCACTGAGTAATACTCCATTATATAAATGTATCACATTTTCTTTTTCTATTCCTTGGTTGAGAGACAACTAGGTTGTTTCCAGGTTCTGGCTATTATGAATAATGCTGTTCTTAACACAGTTGAGCAAGTGTTTTTGAGGTATGGTTGAGGAAAAGATCTTCAACAACCCCACACCTGACAAAGGGATGAACTCCAAAATATATAAAGAACTCAAAAAACTAGACATCAAAATGCTAAACAATCCAATTGAAAAATGAGCTACAGATCTAAACAGAGAATTCTCAGCAGAAGACTCTCAAAGGGTCAAAATGCATTTAAGTAATTGTTCAACATCCTTAGCCATCAGGTATATGCAAACTAAAACAACACTGAGATACCATCTTACACCTGACAGAATGGCTAAGATTAAAAACACTGATGACAGCATATGCTGGAGAGGATGTGGAGTAAGGGGAACACTCCTCTGCTGCTGTGGATATCCATTACTCTATATGCTGTGAATATGCTGCTCTGATTGGTTAAGAAATCAAGTGCTGATTGGTCAGTAGCCAGGCAGGAAGTATAGGTGGGACAAAGAGAGAGGAGAATTCTGGGAAATAGAAGGCTGAGTCAGGAGAAGCTGCCCGCCACCACTGCCATGAGAAGCAAGATGTAAAGGCAGAACTGGGGAAAGGTACCAAATCATGTCTAAACATAAATAAGAATTATGGTTAATTTAAGTGTCAGATCTAGCTATTAAGAAGCCTGCCACAGCCATGCAGTTTATAAGTAATATAAGTCTCTGTGTGTTTACTTGGGTCTGAGCGGGACTGGAGAAAACTCCAGCTACACTCTGCTGCTGGTGGGAGTACAAACTTCTACAGGCACTATGGAAATCAGTATAGCAGTTTATAAAAAAATTAGGAATAAACCTATCTTAAGAACTAGCAATATCACATTTGGGAATAAATTAAATCTTAAAAAATAGTAAATTTCTGAAAGTTTGATATAAAGATAGACATAAATAATATAAAAACACACACAATAATATATGTATATGGAATACACAATTTAATTATACTAAATACTTAAACAATAATGAGAATCTCCTAAGTAGAAAAATATACCAGATTATTTGTCCTAAAAGATAATTATTTGAAAACACATTTCATCAAATCTTGCTTATGATAAAATAATATGAATATACCCAGCATTATTAATGATTATTAAATGTCTAAAGTACCTACAATCTTACATTTGAGCTTCAAATGTCAGAAAGGGATAATACTGTGAAATCCACAGTACCTAAGTTAACCTGGTAAAGGGAGTGCCTCCCATGTCTTCTTCAAGCATCACTGTCTGCATTTCAACTAGCCAAGTGGTCTGTTTTCATTCCATTTTCACTGTTTGGGGTTCAAGAGGACACAGAGACAAACTATCATTTGGGTTTGAAATTTTTAGGAGAGCTTATAATGCAATAGACAGACAGAAACACAGACAGACAGACAGAAAGACAGCAGTATGACTGTCACTCTGAATGAAATATTCTATGCAATATAATTGAAGAGTATCCTACAGTCCCTGATTGCAGTCATGTTATCATTGAATCAACTACCAAGGTGGAAAAGACTGCATAAACAATTTACTTGAGATCTTGAAAATAAGTTACTGCATTTGTAGGAATTGTCACATTCAAACAAAATGTGGCAGATTTACTAAATAGCTTGACCATAGTCTACAGCATCAATGCCTAAATTACTACCAGAAAATAAACATATGAAAACAGTATCACAAAACAAACCCAAGTTTTTAGGTGGACAATAGTTGTCAAATATTCTAAAGCATTCCAAGAAAATTTCTATGTGAATCAAAGGGGAGGCACACAAATTCTGAATACATGAAATTAGAAAATATGTTTGAATACACATTTAGTTTAAAACTCTTAGAAAACTGTAGATGATAGAAGGCTGATTTAGCATAATAAAGACTATTTGCAAACCATGTGTTATCTATAATGATACACTAGATACTGGGATTTTAAACTTAAAGTAACACCAACAACAAAACAACAATAAAAAAAAAACAAACAACAAACAAAAACAGCTTCCATATCAATGACTCCATTGATGCAGAAACACAGACTCTGACAAGAAAAACTGGACAAGTAGATACATAAAGGGAAAAAAGTGTGAAGGAGAAACATAAATATTGCTAATTAAATAAAATAGTATTCTGCACATCTGAACATAGGTTTTTAAAAATAGTTTATTTTCATGTTTTTAATGACAGAGTGATCATGTAAATATTCATTTTCTTTATCCATTCATTCACTGATAGACATCTAGGTTGTTTACAGTTTCTGGCTACTATGGGTAGAGCAGCAATAAGCATCGTTGAGCAAGTGTTTTGTGCTAGTATGAATCATCTGTAGGTTATATGCTGGAGTAACATTGGTCTACCTTGACATAGATAGTTCCCATCTTCTTGAGAAATAGCCACACTGATTTCCAGAGTAGCTATAAAAATTTTCATCATATTCACAGGTAAACAAATATAACTAAAAAAAAATCATTCTGAGTGATTTAACCCAGATGCACTAAGTCAAATATAGTATGTATTCTATAATACTATAGAACCCAGTAGTATATGTGAATATTAGCTATTCAGTCAAAGATAAGTAAACTACATCCATAGAACACAGCTATTATGAATACAGTAAAGGACTGGGGGTGAAATATAACAGATAAGGTTATTATCTATTAAATAGAATAGTTAAGGATGGGGGGCAGGAAGACTGGAACTGGAAAAAAATAATCAAATGGTGTTGTTTTGGGGGAGAAAGAAAGGGGTAAGGAAAGAAATACTGGGAAAGACTATGAAAACTAAGGGGCATTTGAAAAACAGACTACTCTTAAGGGTATACTGCACAGCCAGCAGTGGATGGCCAACAGAAAATGAACTCATTTGGAATCTTTAGTGGTTCCTTGTCTTATAATGTCCTGTAAGGGATTCTTCTTTATTTTTACTTTTACTATTATTTTTATTATTACCCTACAGGTTTTGCAAATATATTATTGTTTCTGGTTTTGTATTTTTTATGAGATTCCTGAACATGCGTACAAGGATGTCTGTGCATCTTTATTTATTTCTTGTGACTTTTCTTGTGTAGCTAGAGTTTTTCTGGTCCTTCCTGGTCCACAGTCAGGATAAATCTCTCTCTCCCACCAGACCTGCAGCTGCTTAGACCCAACCGAGTAAACACACAGAGACTTATATTGCTTACAAACTGTATGGCCACAGCAGGCTTCTTGTTATCTAGTTCTATCTTAAATTAACCCATTTCTATAAATCTATACCTTGCCACATGGCTCGTGGCTTACTGGCATCTTTACATGTTGCTTGTCAGTGTCTCTCCTAACTCAGCCTTCCTGTTCCCAGAATTCTCCTCTCTCCTTGTCCCACCTATACTGCTTGCCTGGCTACTGGCCAATCAGTGTTTTATTTATTAACCAATCAGAGTAACACATTTAACATACAGAACATTCCACAGCATTCTTGGATCTTTTTCTTCTCTTTGTTTGGTTTGTCTTATTTCAATTTGTTTCTCTTTTATTTTATCTTATATTTTATTTTATCATTATTTCTTACATGTCTGTTTTCTAATGAAAGCAAGAAAGGGGATGGATCTATATGGGAGGGGAGGTAGGGAGAAACTATCAGTAGTAGAGGGAGGGGAAATCATAATCAGAATATATTGTATGAAACAATCTACTTTCAATAAAAGAAACAAATTCAAAAAAAAGAAAATAGTGGTTGACACAGTTTAAAACACACTGTGTGTATATATATATATATATATATATATATATATATATATATATAGTGTAGTGTGTGTGTGTGTGTGTGTGTGTGTGTGTGTGTGTGTGTGTGTGTGTGTGTGTGTGTATGTGTACACATCAATGGAAGTGCCTGAAGAGGACAAAAGTTAGTCAAAGTGTAGTGTCTGATCCCATAGAACTAGAGTTATGGAAGGATGTCATCTGTCTGACACAGATGCTGGGACCCAAATTCTGGTACAAGATTAGTGCACATTCTAAACTGATAAGTTATTTCTCCTACCCCAAATGATTGCATAATACCCCCACATATAAATTGTTTAAGCATAGCTTTCTCAATTTGTAGACTATGTATTTTATGAGTTGTTTTAGTTAGGGTTGTTACTGCTGTCTGGAAACACCATGACCAGAGAGGAAAAGGTTTATCTGGCTTATGCTTCCACATTACAGTTCATCATGGAAGGAGATCTGGGCAGGAACTCAAACAGGGAGGGAACCTCGAGGCAAGAGCTTATGCAGAGGCCATGGAGGAATGTTGCCTACTGGCTTGTCAATCATGGCTTGTTCAGGGTATCCCCATCCACATTGATTTGGGGCCCCCTCCATCAATCTACTTACTAGAGGATATCATATGACCAGAGATGATGGTAGCTGATGTCTACTTTTTTCATATAAAGGGTTTAAATATATTTATAAGCATTCTATTGTCATTATGCTACATAATACTAATTATTTCAAAGTAGCCTCACCTACAGAGAGGAAAGCATGAATTTGGAATTCTGCATGGTCTTTGGCAATATACACTTGAGCCATGGCATGAATTATAAGAAAAGTGACACTCACAGTATAAAAATGACAATTTGCCGAGAGTCATTAGAGGACAGGTAAAATAAGCACAGCCACAATGAGACACTGTCTCATGTTCTCAGTTCTGGTATGTAAAGGGCAAACAAATATGAACTCAATTTCACAGCAGCACATGCATGTGTACATATGGAACCACATGTGATTTTATGTATACACTCGTGTACAGCTGATCCCATTTGGAGAGGCATGTATACACATGTAAAGAAACATTGTGTGCATGTGTACACACAAAAAACCTGATTCCACATACAGAATTGTGTGTGTATACCGATGGAAGCATATCTGTGTATGTGTACATGTGCACAAACCTGACTCCCTCTACAGAAGCATGAATGTGTACATATGCAATCTTATGTGTGTGTATGCCTAGATCCACACAAGCTTTACCACAAATTCAGAGACATGTACAAAGTGGTTGCAGTCTGTGTTGCTGGAAGTTTTCCTGTGTCCTGCCTGGTCTCACCACTGCTTGAACCCAATTAAATACACAGAGGTTTATATTACTTACAAACTGTATGGTCTATGGCAGGCCTCTTGCTAGCTAGCTCTCATATCTTAAATTAACCCATTTCTATTAATGTATGTTTTGCCACATGTTCCATGGCTTTACCAGTCTGTTGGCACCTTGCTTCTCCTTCAGTGGTGGCTGGCATCTCTCCCTGCCTTCTTCCTATCTCTCTGTTCTCCAAGCTGCCTTGCCATAGACCAAATAGCTTTATTTATCAACAAATCAGAGCAACAAATATTTACAGTGTACAGAAAGACATTCTCCCATCAAGTCTCTTCACATACTAGAAGAGTATACATCAGTAAATAAACTGAAGTAACAAATACCAAATAGATTGACAAATATTTTTCCTGAAATGAGTCAGTGATAAAATTTTATCAGTGAAGTAATATTTAGATAAATGTATAAAATAAGATATGCAATGTGTACTTTTAGCATATTGCTATAAATCTACAAATACATATGCCCATTTTAAAATTATTTTATGTTTATTTTTAGTTATATGTATATGTGTGGATTTATGTATGCAAGAGCAGGTGTCTATAGAAGCCAGAAGAGCATTTAGTTACCCTGGAGCTTGAGTGATAGATGGTTGTGAGCCACTTGATGTGGTTGCTGGGATCTGAAACTGATCCTCTGCAAGAACACTAAGTGTCCTCCTGATTGTAACTACTGAGCCATCTCTGAGGCACTAAATTGTACATAATTATGCTTATAATAATGCATACCCTTAAAAAATCAAATCCAAAAACATGGAGGTACTTAGAAAGAAGAATATTAGACACAGAGAGAAGAGTCACACAGAGAAGAAACAGCTAAGTTTCGAATATTGACCATGTAAAGGTGAGACATTATATTAAGTTGTTTGTCACATGATTATTATAATTAGCAGTGTGTGTGTGTGTGTGTGTGTGTGTGTGTGTGTGTGTGTGTGTGCATGCGTGCATGCGTGCATGTGCATGCATGTATGCATTTCCACATGCATGAGCATATGCTTGTAGATTTGTCCTGCCAAGGTCAGAAGTTGATGCTGGGATACCTTCTCTCCACCTTATTTTACTAAGACTTATTTTATAAGTATTTACTTATACTTATTTTGCTCATTATCTCATGGACACTGCTCTGGTCCAAGTGCACCTGGATTTCCCTGTCAGCCTCCCTTCTCCCACTAGGGCTAGGGGCACAGACATACATACCAAGTCATGCCTGGATTTTACATGGAACCTGAAGACTTAAATTCATGTCCCTATTTTTGCAGAGCAAGTACTTAACCCTTTGAGCCATGTCTCTATCCTGATCATATTATTTTTGATGCCTTGGTTATACTTTAAATTAAAAACACCAAATAAAAGTAGAAAGCTAATTAGCAGTAATTGAAATTTAACAAACATGCAATTTATTTCTATGTATCCTCTGCATTTTTGCAACCGCAAAGTCATTTTACATTCTTTTTTTTACATTTCAAATTAGCTTATAGACAAATCACAGTGCAGTCATTTTGTAGCTATCTACTGCTGCACACATTGCAAGGCAGTTTTAGAAACCACTTCCTCAAATGTCCAGCCTTATGTGTCCAGACAATGATGTAAAGTCAAGTGTGGTTTCATGATGTTTGATAACATTACTTGCATAATATAACAAATACTTTGAAATAAATTTTGGAGTTGAAATGAGTTTTGTTTACTGAATGAATTTTACTGAAGGCTAATTGCAATAAAGAAAAACAGAAATCCAAAGAGCGAGTGAGTGCTCACCTGCTCAGTGTATAAGGCAGCAATCTCTGCAGCGTTATCTAATGCCATGAATAGTGATGTAGAATGCCTGATGAGATGGGAAAACATGTTCCTCACCTGACTATAAACCTAATGGTATTTTCCCATCATTGAGTACTCTTTCTGACTTGGTCTCACCCCCCATTTATTACAAAGGCATCCCACAAAGTGTTGAAATTTGCAAGTGAACATAAATCACTAAGCCTTGGACAGTAGTCTGCAAGGCCAAGATACATGTGGATATCATATTTGCTTATGCCTTATTTTATTAAACACTTTGTATTAAGGTAAAAAAAATCAGGGTTTCTGGGTCTTTCAATCTTACGTGCAATGGGTATATACAGTCTCCCTCTCCTCTCTCTCTCTCTCTCTCTCTCTCTCTCTCTCTCTCTCTCTCTCTCTCTCTCACACACACACACACACACACATACACATACACACACATACACACACACACACACACACACACACACACACACACACACACTCAAGTTCAAGGTTGTGGGTGGAAAATAAGCAGTTCTTAGGACAGAAAGTGGGTGTATATTTGTTGCTGCTGGTGACCTTATAAAGAAACACCAGGCCACAATAATTCCTGAAGTGATAAAATATTTCAGAAATTTTGAAGAATCTATATACAGATAGCTAGCATTTATTCTGTGTGTATATTTATGTTTATAAATATTCATGTGTGTGTACACATGTACCTGTGTAGTCATGGATGCACACATATACGTGTGTAATTGTGTGCATTGAATTTGAAGTTAGGTGCTTGCCTCAGTTACTTTTCCATCTAACTTGTTTGAAACAAGGTCTCCACAAAACCATGAGCTCAACAAATTTAGATGAATTGACTGATTAGTGAGCCCCAAGCATACTCTTTTCTCTGCTCTGCCAGTACTGTGTTGTGGAGTTGCAGGGTACAGGCTTCCCTGATGAACTAACTTCCATTCTATGATTTCAGTGAGAGTGTGCTGTATTGAAAGCTGAGCCTCACACAGAAGAAAATGACCACAAGACCCTGCATCTTTGATCTCAAGCCAAGTGCTGGGATTAGAGGTGAGTGCCACAACTGCCTGGCTTCTATAGTTAACCAGTAGCTAGCTCCGCTACCTGATCTCCAGGCAGGCTATATTTGTCAGAACACAAACAAAATATCGTGTAACAATTTATCTCTTTAATTTCCCAGATCTTTGATTTCCAGGCAGGTACTAGAATTCAAGCTGGTTAAAGAATTGAATGCTCAGGGGTGAGGCTCCCCTGCCTTTCTCACAGTGTTATATAATTAGGATGGGATTTGAAGAAAAAATTAGACAGCGCTTTACTTTCTTTTTTTTTCTGATGATTTAGATAGCAAAGATACAGTTTCTTAAAATTACTTTAATCCACATTGAGTTGCAATTTCATTTGAATAATGCTGCCTGAGATTTGTATAAAACCTCTCCAAAGATCTCAAGGAGTTTTATAGACACTATTTAATTATTCTTCTTAATAGCCCTGGGTAAAAGACAGCCAAGGCTAGTTGCCCCATTATCATAAATGGAAATAGTAAATAACTGGGATCACTTGCAAAGTAGTTGTCATGGTCATGTGGGCATGCTCCCCCACTCTGCTAAGCACCTTTTCTTTCATTTTGAGTTTATCAGTTGGTTGTATGAAAACAGATTTTCTGCTATGCATTCAATTTCATAATCTTGAAAATAACAATATCTCAAGCTTGGCTTTAACATGTATGAAATATGAATACTCAGAATATGATACTTTTTAATTTAAATTTAATTTACACAATATATAAAAACATAAAAGCTGCACATTACATAGTGGTTGGAGACCACATAATCCAGTACAAGACATCAGTGTGATGTTTAAATCTAGCTTTACATACCCATAACCTCAATATTTAGTATCTTTGTGGTAAAATTTGTCTGAGTTGTTTCTTCTAGTTCTCTGAAATACACAGTTCATGGATGTTATCTATAGTACCCTACTGTGCAGTAACACATCAGAGGCACTGGCTACCACTGCGGATATATTCTCATTGAGAAACATACCCAGATCTCCCTTTCTTTATCATTTCCAGACTCTGACAACTACCACTTCACCCTCAAATTCTTAGAGGTGTTGAGGTGAGTTTTTTAAATTGTTTTTATATAATTAAGCTTTGGCACCTTCTTTTTTCACTTAATTTAACAATCTCCAGACTTTTCCATGTTGGTGTAAATGATAGAGTACTAGTGTTTGTGTGTGTGAGTTCGCATGTTCACTTATTTGAAATTGCATATCTATGTCGCAGTGGTCTTGTGTATATGCTTACTTGTATGTGGAGGCCAGGAAAGTCTCATCTGTCATTCCTCAGGGGTAGTGTACTTTGTCATAGTTTTAGAAAGGGTCTTCCATTGACCTGTAACTCACCAAGAAAATGAGACTGCCTGAAGTAAAGCTCTAGAGATCCTCCTGTCTCTCATCCCCAGCAGAGGGATTAAAAGTATGAGTCACTGTGAGTGACTTTTTAAAATGCCATCTTTGGAGAATCCAACCCTGTGCTGAAGCAGTATAATAAAACTATATCTTATATCCTGAGACTGGGATGTTTGCTGGACCTCACAGACAGAATTAGCAATACACCCCTAGTTCACTTAAGACTGCTATCCTACTATGTATTCAGCTTCTTGTTTAACCTGTCTTCAAGAGAATAATGCACCAATCAACCTTACTTGCCTTGGATTTCCCAAGGAATCAACTTTCATAATTCAGGCTAATGCATAGCTGAAGTGTAAAGTTATGTATTATTCCATGGCCCTGACCCAAAACAATGTGTCCGTATCATTTGTCAAAAGCAACAAATATAGAAGTTGAAAACAATTTCCTAAAATCTTTAATAAAGTTTGAAAGCAACAATTTATGGTTATTGCTTGATAAAGAATGTTACCAGTGAGGATCAGTTAGAGCCAGTGACTTAATTCTGGATAAAACTCTGTTCAATATTTCTGTAAACTATCCCTCTCCTCCCTCATGTGATGATTTCCTAGGCTGTTCAATAAATACAGAGAGAAGCTCATTGGTAAGGACACACAAGCACACAGTCCCACAGCAGTTACACACAAAACAAAAACAACACACAACTCTGATAACAGACACATACATATAGGGACAGACACACAGAGATGCAAGGACAGATTCACAAGACAGCCTTCAGGCAGGCACAGGTTCAGATTCTTATAACAGACTAACAGAGCACAGAAGACACAGGGAGCATGAAGTAGAGAATTCAAATCTGGACTTGATTAAGTGACTCCACGGGGGTGTTTTTATTTATTTCCTTAATGAAACACCAATGTTTAATTGGTGACTTGGAATTAATCACACACACACACACACACACACACACACACACACACACACACACACAACTCAAACTTTCATGCATGGCAAATGCTCTTGTGACTGGGCCAGCCCCCTTCACAGGTTCCAGTGGTTATCTGTCTACATGGTATTTCACTATAAATGTATATCACATTTTTCTTTATGCATGTCTCAGTTGATGGAAACTTGGAGGTTCACTCTTCTGACCTAAAGTGCTGCAATAAATCAATAAAAAGGGAGGAGGGAGGTGTATATCTGTGAAACAGCAGTGTCATTTTGAGAATTAAATCCTAATGAATCAAAGGGCAAAAGTCTAGTAACATATGCATAGGATCTTCAGAACCACATTAACTCCCTTAACTATGTAACGTTAACTTATAATGCCAAGTCCAAAGTTAAGAACACAGCCAGTATTTGTAAGATATGCGATGAGATATTGACTTTTAAGTATTCATTTAATTCCTTTTACTTTCTCGGTGCCCAACTGACTTTAGATGTGGCCCTGTCTTCAGCATGCTCTCCTGCAAAACTTCCACCATCTCTCTGCAGGTATTTGAGCAGCTACAACTTTCCTATTCATTCATTAGCTTCTGAAACTATCCCTGAACTGTCTACAGCACCACCCCCTGCTTTACCATCATCTCTGTTGGACTTTGGTAGAGTTTCTATTGTCCTGGTTTGAACAGGTCAAACTGTCGATAGAAGTTCTTTCATTATCTCCAAGGGTGAAAAGCAGCCTCAGATGAGGAATAAATTTCCATATGCCATAATGTGACAGACAGTCCATTGAGCAGATGACACAGCTGGGTGGGACTGGGTAGATACATACTTGAAGAAACACAGTTTTCAAGGAAGGAGCCCAGATTCTCCCTGTTGAACCATCACGTGTCAAGGTAGTCCCCACTTCTCCATCTGTGTGTGTGTGTGTGTGTGTGTGTGCAGCATATAAGGGTGGTTTATGTGCATGTATGTGTGCAAGTGATGTGTCCCTGCACTTAAGTCCAGAGGCTAGCTGTGGATGTGTGGCAACCGTTATATCATGTTCAACCATATTTTCTTGAGACAGGTCTCTTACTGATCTTGGAGCCAAGCTGATATTTCTCAAGCCTCACCAATATTATTGTTTCTCTCCCACATTGGTGAGATGATAGGCTTGTGACTGTGCTGGGATTTTTACATGGATGCTAGGAATTTGTCTTAGTTATGGTTACTAGTGCTGTGATGAACCATGGCAGCTTGTGTCAAGTTGACAGAAAACTAGCCAGGACCACTGGTCCCTTTCAACTTGACACAAAAATCATTGCTTTCAATTAGAATCGTTCTTTTCTCATTTATCCCCAAGATGGCACATTAATAATAATAAAATAACACTTTACTAACTTTAAAAGTCTAACAGTCTTCACAAATTCAAGCACATTAAAAGTTCAGTATCTTTAAAATATCCAGTTTCCATAAAAATTCCCAATCTCTTATAAAAGTTCAAAGTCTCTCCACTGTGGACTTCTTTAAAAGTTGAAAATAGTCAGGCAGTGACAGTGCATGCCCTTTATCCCAGCACCATGAAACAGATACAGGTGGCTCTCTGTGAATTCAAGGCCAGCCTGGTCTAAATAGCAAGTTCCAGGATGGGCTCTAAAGCTACAGGATCCTCTGTGTTAGGATCCTGCCCTCACTCTTCCGGGTTCTGGCATCTTACATCATCAGTGGGCATGGGCGACTACACACCTGCCATGTGGTCATGCCTCCCCACCTTAAAAAGCTGGACGCGGACCCCCACACTCTCTTTCTGTGTTTCCTCTTTGTGTTTTCTCCGTCTCTCTCTGCTCCTGCCATTTTCCTTTCTCTCCACACCTAGCTTCTTTCTAAGAAAGCTCTTTCTAACTCTGGTAGTCGTGGCCATGGCCCATAACTTTTCCACTGGTAACCAGTGCCACCCACCAGCGCCGTTTTACTATCACTGCTGCCCGTGAACTCGGATAGGAAATTCTGTGCACTCAGCTTCTGGGGCTGAATGTCAGAAGCCTAACCGAGGAACTGTGACTGCCTGGAGACTCCCAGATCGGCTTTTTCCATTTTCCCAGCCACTGGACCCACACACCACACCTGCACATCACAACCACCACTGCTGTGTCTCCACCACACGTGCAATTGGTGAATCCTGTTTCCAGCGGCTCTGCAGCCTGAAGTATATTACTCGGAATCAGACCTCCTGAGGGGGTCCTCGGTCTTCACTGGCAAGGACACATTCTCTCCCTTGACAAAGGGGTCAATGTTTGTCAGACTCCCAAGGAGTTCACATGCTGTGTATGCTCCCAGCCCTTACTCATACCAGGATGACCGTTTGGGTAACCTGTGCTGATTTATATATCCTTCTCCTTGCTTCAGGGACACTTGAGATAGGAGTCTAGGATCCAAGTTTGTTATCTTAATTTTTTTTCTCTCAGCTGCAACCATGGGACATAGGGGCAGATACCAGTAAATTTGGCCACATAACAGTTTCGCAGGAACTTCTGCCAGCAAACAGGCAAATGAAAAGAGTTACTTTATCCCCAAGCTTCCTACTAAAATTTTGAACCCTTTTTCCTTCCCCTACGGCAGTCTGCCATGTACAACCACTTCTGTCTATCTGACTTCTGCTTTCTGATTTCCTACAGTGGACGGGCTTTAACCCACCTCACCTTAACTCCTGAAAGAGTGGGTGGGCTCTCCAGTGTTGTGTGGTCTGCTTCGGCTGACTCTCACCCTAACTCACCTTAGCTCCTCCCACTCGTTCTCAACCTGCCATGAGAGGCACAAATGGGTCTGGAAGCAAGCCTAGGATCCATGCAAATAAGTTTACAATAATCAAGATGGCTCTTAAACCAGAGATCAGTTCATAGCCTGCCTCACGGTAGATTTTCCAAAAGCTGTCCTCAAGCCAGCAGACATCAAAAAAAAAAAAAAAAAAAAAAAAAAAAAAAAAAAAAAAAAAAAAATGAAGACAAGGACCAAAATCCATCTCTTGTTCCCCCAGACCTTAGGATGAAAACTAAGCATCTGGAGAGCAAGGCTCCTGACCCCACAGGCAAGAGTGTCATTTGTGGCATTCAAGGTATACCAGGGAAGAGATTAAAAAGCCCAAAAAATAAATTGCCAAGTGTTGGCATGCTGGCTCCCAAAAGTCATTGTGTCCCTGTTCTAAGTGTGGAACAAAGGGCCACAAAGACTAGTGAGTGCCCCGCCAAGTCATCAATTGAGCCTTGTTCAAAGTGCTCCTAGAAAGACAACTGGTCAGCTGACTGCCCCCAGGCACCAAGATGGCATGGGAACATCAAGCTAAGACCTCCAGCACACCTAGGCTTGGCCACAGGCTTGCAGGGAACCCAGAACACAGTGTGGAAGTGATCCGTTTCTTTCCTTCTGGACACCAGAGCCACTCTGGGAGTTCTGGGGCCTCACTTCTCCTATTGTCAGGGTAGGGAGGACAGCCTTACTCACCCATCTCACCAAATTTAGTTGCACTTTCAGGGTTACTCAATGGGAAAATATTTCCAGCGAAGATAGGAGCTTTCATTTCAGTGCTCCTCCACGTGTCTCACTCCAGACCTGTCAGGAGAACTTCTCCTCGTGCACACAGACAGGGCCCTGATCTCTGCCTTGTCCCTAATTCCAAAGAAATAAGTTCTCATGCACCACAAGCTTTTCTCTTCCCAGTTCTCTCCTCTAACTCACTGTTCAGCTAATGGTACAGGACCACCACAGAACTGGAGTCCAGAGATCGTCAAGTAAGAAACTGTAACAGCTAAAAGGTATTTACACCCCCAGACCCCAAAGTGTCTGGGTTCTACAAAAACAGACTTTAAAACATGTCCCAATCTCTCTGTCTCTCTCATTAACACTAACCAATAGAAGGAGAGTACTAAACGCTATCATGTTCACTTATTTTCCCATGGCTGCTTCTTAACATGTTCAAAATTTCTCCCAAGCTCCAGAAACCAGCTTAAATCCATCTGGACAGGTCAGATCTACTTCAGGCTTTTCCTGTCTCACCAGCATCCTGTCAGACACAAAAGCACCCAGGGTGCCAAGCCAAAAGGGATGGACAGCCACAGGGCAGCAGGACAGCCTAACCCACCATCCCAGGATGCCTGTCCACTTCAAAAGCTCCCCACCCTATTCCCTCCAAGAGCCAACCGATGCCCACCAAGTCAGCTAGAAGCAGTTTTTCTGAGAGAAACGATGGCCCTATTCCTATTCACTCACTTTTTTATAATAAGAAAAAGTCTGGAATGTTAGGATCCTGCCCTCACTCTTCTGGGTTCTAGCATCTTACATCATCAGTGGACATGGGCAACTATGTACCCACCATGTGGTCACTCAATCTCTGCCTTGAAAGTGGGACACAGACCCCCACACTCCCTTTCTGTGTTTGCTCTCTATGCTCTTTCTTTGCTCCTACCATCTTTCTTTATCTCCAGGCCTGACTTCTTTCTAATAAAGCTCTAACTCTCATAATTGTGGCTGTGGCCCGTGACTTTTCCGCTAGTAACCAGCACCACCCACCAGTGCCATTTTACTATCACTCTGTATTGAAAAAAAAAAAAGTTGAAATTAAGTTGGATCCTTTCTTCCTACAAGAAGGAATAACCGGGACAAAATCCCAGTCCTATCAAAGCAAAGTCCAGCACTGTAAATAACACAAGTCCAGTGTCTGAGATCCATACAGAATCTTGTGGGATATTCCAAAGCCCTGGGTAATTTCTCTTACTCTGTTCTCCTTGGAGGAATGCTTCTCACTGACATGCTTGCAGATTTATACTTCCTTAGCTTTCTAATACAGATAGGATCACTGGCCTAAGGGTGGTAACACCCACAATGGCTGACCCCTCCTACACCAGTTAGCAATCAAGAGTACCCCACAGACATGCCATAAGGCCATTCAAATCTGGGTAGTCCCTCAGCCTTGATTCCCTTCTCAGGTGTCTAGATTGTGTCAAATTCATTGTTAAAGATAATTGGTACAGTCAACATGACATTTTCTTACCGTATTTTTGTATTTTGCTCTATTTGGCTGGTTACCCTTTTCCTCAGATATTTTGTTGTTGAGATGGTCTCAAAGGGTAGTCCACAATGGCCACAACTGCAATCTTTCTTTGTCTCACTAAACAACTTGTGAGCTTGAAAAATACCAATGAAAATAATAAATTAGTAATATTTATTACATGGCATTGTTCAATTTTCTATCTTTTTAGTGTCAGTGTGCTTAAATAATGTTAGTCTAATAATTCATATATTTTGTCAATATAATAGAATTCTCTTATGATTTTAATTCTGTGGAAAGTGGAGCCCTGATTCATTGTCATATTTGACACTAATTTATTGTATTTGTTTTCTTCTCTTTCTCTCTTCCTTCTCTCCTCATTGTCATTTTTATCTCATTTTAGATTTATCCACTTTGTAACCTCTTGAGGATAAAAAATTTATTTCTACAAGTTCTGTACAAAGACAGGTTTTTGTAATACCAATTTACCTATATAACACAAATTATAATGTATATTATTTAATGTATTGTAATATATGTAATATGTTTATAATATCTATTTCTCATTATTTATCAGTATAAATGTTTTACCTTAGTGTTTTCCCTCATCTTGTTCTGTTTTACTTTTCTGTTTGGGTTTTACTTTTTGAGACAAGAGTCTCACTCTGTAATGCTGTCTGGCATGGAACTCACAGATATGTACCACCTCTGCTCTGTGAATGCTGGGATTAAAAGTGCAGGACATCTCACTTGCTCTATTGTCTCATATATATATATATATATATATATATATATATATATATATATATATATGTATATAAAACTAAGATGATATGTAGGTTTTCACTATTAATAAATAGGTGTTTTCTAACCTTATTGTTGTTTGTTCTGTGTTTCACCTATAATAATAACATATGAACCAAATACAGCTTAACCATTACACTTTCTCTTAATTTCTACTGTCTTGCTTTGTTGTCAGAAAAGCAATATAATTTAAATCTATTATTTGAGTTGTTATATATCCTATTAATTAGTTCAATTAGTATGAATTTACCAGTCTTATTGAGAATGATACTGGTTTTTTGAAAATGTATATGAATATCTATTAATAAATGTATCTTAGAAGATCAATATTTTATCATATTTTTGAGACCATGGAATGTACTTGAGTACATGAAATTTCAGAGTGAGCTTTTTGTTCTAAGTTCCCACATTGTGGCTCACAACCACACATAGCATGTTTCAGGCAATCTGGTGTCCTCTTCTGGCCATCATGGGAACTGCAGTCGTCTGGTGCACAGACAAACACTCAAAACACCAGGAGCAATCAACACACCAGTACACATAAAATAAAAACAAACAAATTTTGTTTAAATTTCAAGCTACATTAGGCATTTATTTATTCATTTGTGTGTGAGGTAGCAGG
The DNA here is from genome assembly GCF_007827085.1 of Peromyscus californicus insignis. Taxonomy (NCBI): domain Eukaryota; kingdom Metazoa; phylum Chordata; class Mammalia; order Rodentia; family Cricetidae; genus Peromyscus; species Peromyscus californicus. Next base: position 222,874 of record NW_026294436.1, read on the forward strand.
AGTGTGGAGATTGAAGGACAACTTAGGAGTATGTGCTCCCCCTCCAACCATGTGTCCCGGGCATCTACCTCAGGTCCCCCCTGAGCCCCCTTACTGGCTGTGTACTAGTGTTTTATAAATAGCATATTGTTGCTTAATATAATAATAAATGTTAGTTCATTTACACTTTATTCAATTGCTGATATGACTCTGGTTACATTGTTTTCCTTCCTTGAGGCTGACTCACTTACTATCATGTTTGGATTTATCTCATCATGACTTTCTCTCTTATTAGTATTTTAGCATATATATTAGAAACTCCTGAACATGGTTTCAAGATAAGGAAGTTTAATGCAGGTGGATATGTCAAGCCTTGTAAAAAATACAGGATCATGCATTGCTCTAATTTCATCTGTTCTACATGATTTATTGTTGTAGAACAATTTGATTCTATTTCAATGAATTTTTAAAGCCAAATTATATTGTCATTATATAGTCAGGGTTCACTTAGGTGGAGTCAGGGACATTCACAGACCTGCCTTCTCCCAGTTCATGCCAGGTTTCCTCTCATTTTGCATAGAAACAATTGAAGTTTAGCTTGTTTCTCCCAGAAGCAAGGACATTCAATTGAAGTTGGTAAACAAGTACTTTACTTTTGTCCTTGAAGGAATTTTCCCTTTCATTTGTGCTGCTTTTATGGTTTAGAAGGTTTGAATTCCCTGTGTATGGGGATGTGGGGTGTAAACTTGTCTTTCCTTCAAATCATCATTTGAATTTGTGAAAGGTAAAATTGTCTCATTTCTTTGTTTCTTTCGTTTCCCTTTTTCTTTCCTTTTTTCTTTCTTTTCTGTCTTTCTTCTTTTTATTTATTTACTTTTTTGTGTTTTACTATGAAACCCACAATTCCATGGATTTTATATAATGTTTTTATGTTAACTTTCTCTTTTACTTCATCTTAAGAATGGTCTCTGAGTCTGCCTCCACACAGCTACATATCTCCACATTGCTACATTCTATACATACAGCTATATGTCTTCTTTACAAACATATGGCCACACATCTCTATGCACAGTTACATCTGCTTTCACATATCTACACATCTGTCTTTTTCATACATTTCTCTTCTATCTCTTTTTTTACTCAGTTTCATCTTCCTTGTCTCCACAGAGCCACAGCTATGCATCTTTTTCAGAGCTCTCTCACCATACAGCACTTTACACATTTCCTAGGCATAGTTCCTCTATGTAGCAGCAGCTCTTTCTCACTGCTCACTCTCTCTCACTCACTCACACACATACTTCTTCTAGATTATTCATTCACACTTTACTCACTCGCTTTCACCCACTCACTCCCTCACACTTCTCTCATGCTTTCTTCATTGATATTAAAGGATATTAATGACAAGTGATTGTTCATTCCTGTTAATTGTTAGTGCTAGTGTTGTGCGTTTCCCTTCTTTGGTATTTGTTCGTGTGGGATTTAAAAATAAATTGAGGCAAGGTCTCACCATGTAATGCTAGCTGTCCTGGAACTTACTTCAAGGCTGACCTTGAACTCATGTAGATCTACCTGTCTCTGTCTCTTCCACACTGAATTTAAAGGCATGCACCACTGTGCTCTGCACCACTGAGGCTTATAAACAATATCATGAAAGAAAGAGGGAAATAGGTTCAACATTTAAAATACACATGCTACAGCTGGATATGTCCCAGTAGCTACTGTATACTTCTAGCCTAGGCCTGCACTGAAAATGTTGTGTGGGATATGTGTCACTCTTGCATTTTTATTCTCATTGGATTTGCCAATGATACTCTGTATCAGTGGATTTACAACGACCTGAAAAATAACTTTATGAAGATAGAGGCCTTTAAAGAGGAAATTTTAAAAATTCCTTTAAAAAATCAATGAAAAAATAAACAAAAAATTGGAAGAAATCAACAAATCCCTTAAAGAAAGCCAAGAAAAAGCAATTAAACGTGTGAAGGAAACAGTGCAAGATTTGAAAATTGAAATCAAGACAGTGTTAGTTATCCCATAGATATTAGTAAACCAAAAAGGGGTGATGGAGGGACAGTTATATTAAGAAGGAAAGGGGAAATACAGAACAGGAAAGATTAAGTGGAATGTGAAATGGGGGAGTATACAGGAGGCAATGTGTGGAGGGATAACTAACACTGAAGGCCTTGGAACCCTATTACCATAAAAGCTTCCTAAGCTGTATACTCACACATATATAAAAAGTGTTTAAACTGTGTTACAACATAAAGGAAGTAAAACAGCATAACTATCTACCCTATGCTAGTAAACAAAAGAACCCAGTATCACGAATGGGCTACCTCTTTTTGAATTGTTGGTCAGTGGGTTACCATAGACTCACAACCATTACAGTCTACTGCAATTGTTCTTCTTTACACTCCAGAACTTGGTGACAAGACCATATTGCTGAATACAGTACTGATTTGACATCATAGACAGAGAGAAATCAAGCTGTTACAGACCTAGATGTGTCAAGCCTATTGTCCAGCTTTTATAGTGCTGGAAGGTGCTATGGAAGCAAATAGAGTAGAAAAGTAATCATCAGTCTCACTCAGCCATGAACCCTGTGAGTTACAATAATGACTGATCTGGCAAGATGTGCCCATTGGTGCAATAGTGGAATGTCTTGCTTTTTGATATTAATAATCTTTACAGGCTTGGTTTGCTCAGCATCTTTGTGTTTCAGTTTGGTTGACAGTACTATGATATCAAGAGCTAAGCATTGTTTCCAGGGTCTATGAATCTGAAACTTTTTTTGCATATATCATGGGATTAAACTATATTTACCACTTTATGGTTATTAAATGGCTCTAGATAATTCTGCAAAAGGCTGTCTTTAATTTACATATGCCAGTCTTCATTATAAGGAAATCTATGTGGTTCAAATACACAGGTTTTCTTATTGAAAAATAGTACTCAGTGTTTCATCCTGTTTTATCTATGTGATACAAATTCTTTGAAGTTATTTTATGAAATAGTGACCTACAATGTCTCATAGAAAATAATACGATAGAAAAAGAAATACTTTTCTTGGTCTTAGAAGCAATAAAGCTATATATTTGAAGGAGTCCTTTATGAACAGTGTTCTTTCTTTATAGAACGTAATAGTGTGGGGGTGGACATCCATTGTTTTTCTTCACAAAGAGGAGCAGTGTGAGTATGGGCATCTGCTTCTATCTTGGCACAGCAGAACTTGTGAGGTATTCCCCTTTTGCATGGCTTCTTCCAGGAGGAGCACCAGGTAAATTAACAGTTCTGTTTTCTTTTGTCAAATAATGCCAAGAACTACTGAAAAATAATCAAATTAAGTAGATTCTACATCAGTGTGATTATAATATCCATGACTCCCACTATTCTCTATGTAATATATCCATGATTTCCACTATTCTCTATGTAATGCACACAACTTTAAACAGACATTCACTTCAGATGAGGCAAACACAGCATACAGAACTGGAGACAACACAGTACTTTAAATGTGTGCATGAAGAGGTGCAGGCAATTGTTGAAAGCTTCAATGTGTGATGTTGATGTTTATAGTGTGGGAATTATTCTGGATAATATGTCAAAATGCTACAAAAATATGAATAACCTGTAAAAATACGCTCATAAATATCATTTTATTTCATAATTTAGTGGGTCAGTAATTTGAGTGAAACTCTAAAGCAGTGTTTCTCAATCTGTGGGTCATGACTCTTCTCACACATGCTATAGTTACCAGAAGTCCAGCAAAGTAACCATAAGGGCATAAGTTTGATCCTTAGAATCCATGCTTTCTGTCCAGTCAGCATAGTATACTGAGACAATACCAGGACAGTAAGAAAGCCTGCCTTTAAAAAAAAAAAAGATGGAATGTGGAATAATACCCGAGATTGACTTCTGACCTCTTCATGCTGGTGCACAAAGTTTTGCATGCAATTTTACCCACATACACATGAAACAGCTCCTACACACAAAGAATTATTGAGAATTCTTACCTTGAGTATCTCCTAACTATAAAGAGGGACTTTCCTTAGGTATGTTTATGCAATGAATTTCTTATGCTATAATAATAAACAGTTTTTCTAAAATTCCTTGACAAATGGTCAAGAAGGGAGGCAATAACCACAATTGAGAAACAAAAATTGTTTCCCCTATAGGATATGATATTTCACCTTAGTCAGCACATACAAATGACACTTGCTGACTGATTTTATTACTGGGTTTTCTGAATCAACCTCAAAGAGGAGAATGGTATGGTCTAATGAGACACAGAGTCCAGATCATATAAATAGCTGATGTCTATGACTTCCTTGCAATCAGAGCTGTGTTCAATATATTAGACACATCTTCCAAGGCAGGTATATGGGGTATAGACCCCAAACTGGGATTGAGAAATGTTAGAGGATGACTGCATGCCATTGAGATGTGTACCTTTTTTCTTTCCCTAAAGCAACCATTGACTTAATCTTTAATGTAATAAGTACTGTAGTAATGTGGATATTATTATAGAAATGTAATTCCAGTAACAGTGAAAGAACAATAAAGAAAAAAGACATTTACTTGCAAACAGTGTTTTAGGAGGACATGTGCACTGCTGCCTGAGAGGTCCAGCCTCTAGGCAGCACCAGGGTATGCAAAAATAATCCATGAATGAAGCAAGAGCTAGACTTTTTCTATCTGAGGGGAAAGTAAAGAAACACACACTTTCTGATAGTAACTTTCTCTTTTACTTCATCTTGAAAAATATCCTCTCTGAAAATCTTGCTTGCTCTCTCTCCTACATAGCTGCTTATCAACTCTCCTCAACTGTCTTTGCACACACAGATACATCTCCCTTTCATCACACACACACACGCACACACACTTTTCCAGCTAAATTCTAGACAATTATATGCTACATTTTCAGGGTCTGACCCATTCTCATAACACATAATAAGTCACACAGTTTCTCTCTATGAGAGGTCATGCTGACTGGCCAGTGAGTAATGCTTGGCCATGCAGGTAGCTCTTAATTGGTCAGGGTTCCCAGACAGAGAATAACATTGAAATTCGGTACTTAAACAGTAAACAGTTGGCTTAACCTTGAGTGGTAAAGGTATATGCATAAAGTTGATTATTGCAAAGGGTTATGTCTACCAAAGTTGCTTCATGTCCAATCTTGATTCATAAACACCTGGAAATTCGTACCTGTGCATTCATCTCCAGGGTCAGCCAGTTTGCTTTGAATTTGTTCTGAATTCTAAAATTATTTGTCTTTGTGAATGAGAATGCTATTACTTTCCTATACCAGTCTGAATAATGAAAAATATCCTAGTATTACTTCTATTCATCAGAATTATACAGCTTAAGCATCATCTTCCTGATCATCCACAGCTGTATGTGTGCCCAATAGATGAAATAGTTACATGAGATAAACACACAAGCAGTGGGAAAAATACCCACAGCAGATTTAGGAAAGAAATGTAGTGGCACATGAGAAGAACTACAGACAGAAGCAGGCAGCCATTTACTGTCAGTGGACCCATGGTCCTTTCCAGGTGGAGCTCCCCCTCAGAGAATTATTCATCTGGTGGGACAACCTGTTGAACACTAGCTTTCACCTGCTGTATACTCCCACAGCCTCCAGCACATGTGCAAAGGAAAGTCACAATGTATGAACAGGCTGCAAGGGAAGGGTGCCCAGAGTACCTAAAGGCTTTGCTGCTGACACAAATAAAGAGCAGAGACTTGCCAGTTACCTGCTGAGGTATAGAGAAGTTGGCAGCACACTGACAAGTATTGTCTAACTCATCAAGAGAAGATGTGAATAATGTCTCCAATTGGCTGAGATGCCTGAACATCATGAAGAAAAATCCAAGGAAACAACTTTCAAGAACCATCATCTATGCTGGGGTGGACTTTTTGATGATGCCATCCTGTAAGTTTTGCTGACTTCCAAAGCCTCGTAAGTTTCATTTACCTCCTGAGTCATATGAGCCCCTTTTATCACCACAGAACAAAATGTTCTAATTCAGATAAAACATATATATATAACATGAATTAATCAATGATATGAAAATCCCTCCCCTCATGACTCAAAAATCACTGCAGAAGAGGAAGTAAAAAGATTGTGAAAGCAAAACAGGATAGAGAGAACCAATGAAGCAAGGTCTTCTAAACACAACTTGACTGGTGAACATATGAACTCACAGAGACTGTGGCAGCATTTAGAACCTGCACAGGTCCAAGCCAGATGGGGTTCCAGCACTGAGAGGGAAAATGGACACATCCTTTATCTCTAACCTAGAAACTATCTCCAATTTATAAACACAAAGAAAAAAACAGTTTTTTCCAATAGAGTCTCACTGGATATACAAACCACACTTAAAGACAGGTCCCATGTCCAGCAGATGAATAATACAAGATTATTTAAGTGGTATTTTGGAGGATTTTTTTATACCAGATATTTTCTTTAGGGCTACCAACTAGCTCCCAAATCATGACATAATATTAGTTATCAATTCTTGGCGTAGCTTAGGCTTGTTTCTGTCTAGATCGCTTAATTTAAATTAACTTGTTTCTCTTTGTCTTCCTTTCACCTCTGGGCTTATTACCTTTCTTACTTGGGTACATTTTACTTTCACTGCTTCTCCTTGTCTAGCTGGCTGGTGGCTGCCTGGTTTCTTGCCCTAGGCCTGTACCTCATCCTCTCCTCTTTTTTCTCTCATTATTCCTTTTCTCCTCAAGCCTAAATTTCTTCTCCTGTGTATGCTCTGTGCCACCTATCCCTCTCATACCAAGCTATTGGATATTCAGCTCTTTTTTTTTTTTTTGGATATTCAGCTCTTTATTAGACCAAACAGGTGCCTTAGGCAGGAAAGATCAAACAGGTGGAACACATCATTGCATAATTAAACACACATCCTTACATTGTTAAAGAAATGCAGCATAACCAATTGTAACACATCTTTACATAGTCAAAGTAATATTCCACAGCACTGGTAAAGCATCTTTGCCCAGTTAAAATAATATTTGACAATAATTTTTGTTTGTTTGTTTGCTCATTTTCTCATAATGCTTTATCTGGATATTTTATTTTTATTTTATTCAGTTTTTTTAACTTTATGGGTCTTTTGCTACACATTATGGTTTCCATTTTTTTTCTGCTCCTTTGTTGGTTTTGTTCTATTGAAGAGTGTTTTATTTTATTTTATTGTTTTTCTTTCTTTTTATTTATTTAGATGACTGTTTGTTTTGTAATGAGAGAGAAAGAAAAGATGTAGATTTAAGTGGGTGATGACATGGGAAGGATCTGGGAGGAACTGGGCAAGTAAAACTGTAATCCCTATGTATTGTGAGAAAAAAAAACTTTTCTACAAAAATGGAAAAGAAAATAGGAAATGAGAGCAGGATGATTATATTTGTAGGAAAGACTGAGAAACATAATTGATGTTCTCTAAAGATAGTTTCTCCTTCAGTTGAAGACCGGTGCACTTGGGTCTACAAGAGATGCCTCTTGAGTTCTCATTATGTGCAGATTCAGAAGACAGAAGTCAACAGCACACTCAAGTTCTTTGCTGTCATGGAACTTAGAAAGTACAGGGCAAAGAAATGAGGTGTGTTAAATGTATCTATAAAACAAAATTAATCAGAGAAATTTATGATAGAGAGCAATAAAAGTGAGAGTGGGAAACTAAGAAGAGGAAGTCTAGAGAAATCTTATTTCAAACTTGCTCCAAAAGGTTTGAATGTCATCAGGCTGGGTGACTGCACTCAACAGAACCCATGTCATACCCATGGTGCTAACTTCAAAGCACTTGTCTCATGGTCCTAGAAGAGTAGTTACCAGTACCTTTATTTACCACAGAGGAATCTTAGTTCCATTTGTGCCTGTGCTCGCATGTAGGCTCTGGTAAAGAAAGTAAACTCAAAATGAAATTCGTCACAAAAGAGAAAGTTTTTCACTAATAACATCAGCTGTCCAAAGTAGGCTACACCGCCCTCCAAACAGACAATAACAATAACACACACAACCACTGTATGTAGTACAACATAAAGATTGATTCTAGACAATGACCAGGAAAGCAGGCTTGAGTTGTATAGTGTTGAGCTGTGTAGCAATTTACTCCAACTTGAAATATTCCATCCTTGTGGTAAACTATTAAGAATCAGAGAGTTCTAAGAGGTAGATCTTTCACATCTGAGAAGTAAACCACTCACAGATCTCAAGAAGGCCCGGTAACTTATCAGAATTACAAGGCCCATCCTACCCTGAGATTATTTAAGCAGCAGTTACATCTGAAAAAAAGATATTCTCCAGCATGCTTAGTTTCGTTCGAGTCATGCAGAGAGATACAAGGCTCTGGCTTCAGCTTTTATGAGTCATTACCTATGTTGGCCTGGGCTTTCAGTGATGTGGTTTTGAGAACTCCATGTACCTGTAAGTAAGCACTCACTTTTTTTTTTTTTTTTTTGGTTTTTCGAGACAGAGTTTCTCTGTGTAGCTTTGCGCCTTTCCTGGAACTCACTTGGTAGTCCAGGCTAGCCTTGAACTCACAGAGATCTGCCTGCCTCTGCCTCCCAAGTGCTGGGATTAAAAGCATGTGCCAGTTGTGGTGGCGCACGCTGGTAGGATTTGCTAAAGGAGGCGGAGGCAAGAGGATCACGAGTTCGAGCCCAGCCTGGGGTAAGCACTCACTTTTATCTCTGTAAGTAACCCCAATAAATTCATTGTTTCACAGAGTTAAAAGTAAGTGGTAGCATTCTTTTGGTCTGTCATTGATTGTCTGTATAGTATATGTAGATATTTTTTCATATCTTCTCAGGAAAAGTACCACAGACATCATTTTTATTTCTTTATTTTTCTTATACCAAAGCAATGACTGCAACAGTATAATGGCACAGAGTTTTGTGACTTTTATCTTCAAATTGGCTAATTCCAGAGAGGTAGATCAGAGGGTAAAGTTCAACACTTGACCTGCTCAAATTTAAAATGTTATTATGACCAACTAAAAGTTCTTTGAGTTAACACACTGAATATTGACCACAAGTGAAATCCATTTGAATATAAGTATTCACCATTGTTGAAATTTCCTCTCAGGCCTCACCCTAACTTTCCTAGTTTGCCTTGGTGAGAAAATACTGAAAAAGGCAACTTGGAGGAGGAAAGGTATACTGGGTTTCACTTTTACATCACAGTCCATCATAGAGGGAAGCCAAATTAGGGTGTGAGAGCAACAACCTGGAGTTAGAAACTAAAGTAGACAAAATGGAATGCTATTTACTGACTAACTCCTTTTGCTTTCTCAGGCTATTCTCTTATACAGCAACTATTGCCTAGGAATGGCACTGCCCACAGTAGGCCAGACCTTCCTATACCAATTAGCAATTAAGAAAATGGCCCCACAGACTTGATAATTCAGAAAATAATATAACTATGGGACTTTTCAATTGCGGTTCCCTCCTCCCAGGTGTGTCCAATCAATAAGAATTAACCAGAACAGTATTTTTATCTCTATAATTATGTGACAAAAATCTTGAGCTCATTTTTGTCTATTGTGTCCTGAGAAATTCATGACAACAGTTTGTGGTTTTGGTGCACAGAGGCAGCAGGAATCCAAAGTAACCAAGGAAACACAGAGTAGCAAGTTCAGTTTCTCATTAAACTCCCATCCATTTCTCCTTCCAAGTCTACAATGTGAAACTCAATTGCAATTGAACAACATTATGTATCTCAAAGACATGTTATAATTTACTAAAGAAGTTGCTTCAGATTTTTACTTCTTTTGATTTTTCCCTAAGTTGTAAAGGGAGTATGCAAACATTTTAAATCAAGAGCCAAGTCCCAAGTAACTTAAACTTTTGTTGGTTCATATTAACTACTCAGCACTAAAGATGTAATATCAAAACATAATCTATAGACAATAAATGAAGAAGTGTAATTGAATTTCCACCAAAGTTTATTGAGAGAAAAGGTTTTATCAGGCTTGTCTTTGTCTTTGAGAAATACTTTCCTGGCATACGGAAATTTATTGAACATTTATATGTGGATTGTTTAGGAATCCAAAAAGGAAGGCTCATGAGATGGCTTAATAAAGGATAATTATGGCCTGGACTACAGAGTGAGTTCCAGGAAAGGCCCAAAGCTACACAGAGAAACCCTGTCTTGAAAAACCAAAAAAAAAAAAAAAAAAAAAAACAGGATAATTATAGTCAAGTTGAAAAGCTGACTCCAAGTTTTCCTCATTCCATGAATGCGCGACTAACATGTATACACACTAAATAAATGTAATTTTAAAATTTGAAAAAAAATGAATGATTTAAGAAAAAGAATCTAAAATATTTAATCAAAGAAAATAGTGTTTTAAAATTCTTTGACATAGGTTATCATATTGTTTTCATAATCTGTAATTAACCAGAAAAGTGCCTATGAGAGGCCACCTCTACACATGCTGACAAGTACATACACACATACATATCTTCTTTCAGCTTTTTATTTCTATAAAAATTGATACGTATTTATACTATAGATTTTTTAAGCAATTACATTTAAAAAATGATATTTCATACTGTCAGTGCTATTTATTTTTTGTGAATAATAGAATTATTGTGAGTTATCCTGGATTAAAAATTTTGCCATATTGCAAAAAACATCAAAAATAGATCCATAATTTACTTTAGGATTATGACATGACCATAATCACAAAGCTCACTTATATGAACCCATTCTCTGTATCAGATCCACTGTCAGTAACGATGGAACATCTGAGAGGTCAAAGATTCGCTGATGAACCTTAGACTACCAGAAAGTGGGTTTTTTTTATTATTTTTGTTTTGTTTTGTTTGTTTTTCTTTTTGTTTTGTTTTGTTTTAAGACTGCAGAATAAAGAAAACTGAGCATACTACTTTTCTTCATCTTGGGTGTCACCAGGGGGGAAAATTACTTCCTCCTCTATAATATCTCAGTCTGAAAGGCTCCAGCTATAGAGATGGAAAATGACACACGACAGCTCTATAGTGATAACTACAGATACCAGACATCCAGCAACTCTTAGAATAAGTAAAGCAGTTCATCAAATGCCAATTTTGTGAACTGTGACATATTTTAAACACTTTAGTTCAAAACGTCTATCTGTGCTCAGAGAAGTTCTAAAATAATTAGAAAAATTGATGATGCCAAAGAGAGGGATGCTGCCTTTAAGCTTTCAAAACAGAATGTAATGGCAGAAGAGTTGATAACTTTGAACTCTGGGGAAAAGCATTTTTATTTTTGTTTTGTTTTGTTCTTGTTTATTTTTTGTTTGTTTTGTCATCCCAACCAAAATTTCCCCTCTGTCCTCCCATCCCTGTTCCTCCCCACCTCTCATCACCCACATCTTCTTCTCCTCCTGCTTTTCTTCAGATACAGTCAGGCCTCCCATGGATATCAGTCAGTCATGGTATATCAAGTTGCAGTGAGACTAAGCGCCTCCACTTCTGTTAAGGCTGGATGAGGCAATCTAGAAGGAGGAATGGGTCCTAAAAACAGGCAACAGAATCAGAGAGAGCCACTCACAAGAAGACCCAGTTACACCATTGTAACATAAATGCAGAGGTCCTAGGTCAGTCCCATTCAGGCTCCCTAGTTGGTTCAGTCTCTGTGAGCATGTATGAACCCAGGTTAGTTGATTCTGTGAATTTCCTTGTGGTGTCCTTGACTCCACTGGCTCCTCCAGTTCTTCCTCCCCCTCTTCCACCTGATTCCTTGAACTCTGCCTAAAGTTTGACTGTGAGTCTCTTCCTCTTTTTCCATCAGTTGCTGAGTGAAGCCTCTCATATGACTGTTGGGCTAGGCATCAATCTATGAGTATAGAAGATATAATTAGGAATCATTTCATTGATTTTTTGCCAGTCCTGTTTGATTCTATTCTAGGTTCCTGGGGTATCCCTCCTCTGGGTCCTGGCCTTCAAGGGTGTGCTCCATCTCTGGGTATGGGTCTTCAGCTGTTCCAGTCATTAGTCACTCTCATAATTTCTGTGCCAACTTTACCACAGTACATCTTGTAGGCAGGGCAAATTGTAGGTCAGAGGGTTGGTGGCTGGATTGGTGTCCAAGTCCCACCACAGATAGGCTTGTCAGGTTACAGGAGATGGCCCATTTAGGGTCCTTATACCCCATTGCTAGTAGTCTTAGCTAGGGTCAAACTCATACATCCTGGGAGTTTCCATTGCTCTAGGTTTCTAGCTCATCACAGAGATGCCCCCAGATTTCAGTGGTCTCTCTCAATACTCTCTCCCTCCATCCTTCCCTGACCCGATCTCTCCTGGTCCGATACTCACAGCCCCTTCCAGACCCCTCTCTCTGTCCACTGACAATGCCATTTCTACTTCCCCTTCATAGTGAGACCACCCCCTCCACCACAAGCTCTCCTTTTTATTTAGCTTCTCTGGGGCTGTGAATTATAGTGTGGTTCTCCTCTACTTTGCAGCTACTATCTACTTATGAGTGGGGACATTCCACGCTTGTCTTTCTGGAACTGGGTTGCCTCACTCTGGATGATCTTTTCTAGTTCCATCCACTTGCATAAAAATTCCCTTTATCCATTCTTCAGTTGAGGGATATCTAGTGGTTTTTTTTCCAGTTTCTGGCTATTCTGAATAAATCTCCAATGAACATAGCTGGGCAAGTGTTTGGGTATAGGCTGAAGAGTGGTGTAGCTGGTTCCTGAGGTAGACCAATTGCCAGTTTTCTTAGAAACTGCTATACTGACATCCAAAGTGGCTGTACAAGTTTGCACTCTGACCAGCAGTGGAAGCTTGTTCCCATTTCTCCACATCCTCTCCAGCATGAACTGTCACTTGTGGGTTTGATCTTAGTCATTCTTACAGGTGTAATATGGAATTCCATTGTTGTTTTAATTTACATTTCCTTGATGGCGAATGATATTGAACATTTCTTTAAGTGATTCTCAACAATTTGAGATTCTTCTGTTGAAAATTCTGTTTAGATCTGTATCCCATTTTAAAATTGGATTATTTGGATTTTTGATATCAACTTTCTTTAGTATATATATATATATATATATATATATATATATATATATATATATATATATATATATATATTAGCCCTCTGTCAGATGTGGATTTGGTGAAGAACTTTTTCCATTCTGTGCAATGCCATTTTGTCCTGTTGACAGTTCCATTACAGAAAATTTTCAGGTTCAGGATGTCCCACTTATTAACTGAGACTGGTGTTCCATTAAGGAAGTTGTTGCCTGTGCCAATGCTCTCATGGCAATTCCCCACTTTTTCTTTTATCAGATTTAGTGTGTCTAGTTTTATGTTGAAGTCTTTGATCCACTTGGACTTGAGTTTTGTTCAGGGTGATAGATATGGATCTATTTGCATTCTTCTATATGCCATCATCCAATAAGACTAGCCCCATTTGTTGATGATTATTTCCTTTTACAATTGCATAATTTTGGCTTCTTTGTCAAAAAATCAAGTGTCCATAGATGTGTGGATTTACTTCTGCATCTTCAATTAGACTCCATTGATTAACCTGTCTATTTTTAGGCCAATACCATGCACTTTTTATTACTATTGCTCTGTAGTACAGCTTGAAATCAAGAATGGTGATGCCTCTAGAAGTTCTTTTAATGTACAGGATTGTTTTAGCTCTCCTGGGTTTTTTGTTTTTCCTTGTGATGTTGAGTATTATTCTTCCAAGGTCTATAAAGAATTGTGATGGAGTTCTGATACGGATTATACTGAACCTATAGATTGCTTTTTGTAAGATACCATTTTTATTATGTTAATCCTGTGGATTCATGAGTATGGGAGATGTTTCTCATACTTTTCTTATCTTCTCCACTTTCGTTCTTCAAAGACTTGAAGGTATTGTCATATAGGTCTTTCACTTGCTTAGTTAGAGTTACACTGAGATATTTTATATTATTTGTGGCTATTGTGAAGGGTATTCTTTCCCTGATTTCTTTCTTGGCACATTTATTGTTTGAGTATAGGAGGGATAATGATTATTTTTTTTTTTTGAGTAAGTTTTGTATCTGCCCACTTTGATGAAGGTGTTTATCAGCTGTCAGAGTTCCCTGATAGAATTTTTGGGATTACTTATGTATAGTATCATATCTTCTGTAAATAGCAATACTTTGAGTTCTTCCTTTCCAGTTTGTATCCCTTTGATCTCCTTTAGTTGTCTTCTTACTCCAGCTAAAACTTCAAGTACTGTATCAATAGATAGAAGGAGAGGGAATAACCTTGTCTTGTCCCTGATTTTAGTGGAATTGCTTTAAATTTCACTTCATTTAATTTGATGTTGGCAACTGGTTTGCTGTAAATTGACTGTATTGTGTGTAGGTATGTATCCCTTGTATCCCTGATTTCTCCAAGACTTTTATCATGAAGCAGTGCTGGATTTTGTCAAAGAGTTTTTCAGAATGTAGTGAGATAATCATGTAGGGTTTTTTTTCCTCTCAATTTCTTTATATGGTGGATTACATTGACTGTTTTTTGTATGTTGAACTATCTCTGCAACTCTGGGATGAAGCCCACTTGATTGTGGTGGAGGATATGTTTGGGTATGCTGTGCATTCATTTTTGTAACTGAAGCTTTCCTGGTCCTGCCCAGCTCCCGTGGTTCCACAACCACTCAGACCAAGATGAACACACAGAGGCTTATATTAATTCTGAACTGTATGGCCTAATGGCTCGAGTTTCTTGCTAGCTAGCTCTTACATCTTAAATCAACCCATTTCTATAAATGTATAGTTTGCCATGTGGCTCATAGCTTACCAGTATCTTTACATCTTCTTCTCATGGGCGGTAGCTGGCAGTGTCTCCTCTGTTCTTTCTCCTTCCTTTCTCTCTAGTTAGAATGTCCTACCTAACCTTATTCTGCATCACCATTGGCCAAACAGCTTTATCAACCAATCCGAGAAACACATATTCAGAGCATACAGAATGATATCACCCATCACATTTTTATTAAATTTTAGGAAGTCTTTATTTCTTTATTTCTTCCTTGACCCTGTGGTAATTCAGTGGAGTTGTTCAATATTCATGAGTTTGTAGGCATTCTGTTGTTTTTATTGTTGTTGAAGTCAAACTTTAATCCATGGTTATTTGATAACAGGGGGTTATTTCAATTTTTTTTATATGTGTTGAAACTTTCTTTGTGATTGATTATGTGTCTAATTTTGAAGAAGGTTATATGAGTTGTGGAGAAAAAGGTATATTCTTTTGTATTTGGGTGAAATGTTCAATGGATATCTGTTAGGTCCACTTGAGTCATAACATCTGTTTGTTGCATTATTTTCTCTGATTAGTTTCTGTATGGACTGCCTGTCCATTGGCAAGGGTGGGGTATTAAAGTCTTGCACTATTGATGTGTGGGGTTTACTGTGTGCTTTAAGCTTTAGTGATCTTTCTTTTACAAATGTGAGTTCCCTTGCATTTGAGGCATAGATGTTCAGAATGGAGACATCATCCTGGTGGATTTTTCCTTTAATCAGTATGAAATGTCCTTCTACATCACTTTTGATTGATTTGGTTTGAAGTCTATTTTGTTAGATATTAGGATAGATACACCAGCTTACTTGTTATGATCATTTGATTGGAAAATCTTTTTATGAGCCTTTACTCTGGAGCAATGACTGTTTTTAAGGTTGAGGTGTGTTTCTTGAAGCAGCAGAAGGATGGATGCTGTTTTTGTATGAATTCTGTTAGTCTGTGTCTTTTTATTGGTAGATTGAGGCCATTGATATTAAGGATTATTAATAACTACTAATTGTTTATTTTTATTATTGTGTTGATGATGGTGTGTTTGTGTGTGTGTGTGTGTGTGTGTGTGTGTGTGTGTGTGTGTGTGTGTGTGTGTGTGTGTATGTTTCCCTTCTTTGGATTTGCTGTTGTGAGAATATCTCTGGCCTATGTTTTTGTGGCTGTAGTTAACTTCCATGAGGTTTCGTGGCTAGATGTTCTTTAAATTTGACTTTGTCATGAAATATCTTGTTTTCTCCATCTATGGTGATTGAAGTTCTTCAGGGTATATTAGTCTGGGCTGGCCTCAGTGGTTTCTTCAAATCTATCAGACATCTGTCCAAGCCCTTCTGGCTTTTAGGATCTCCATTAAGAAGTCAATTGTAATTATTCTAGGTCTGCCTTTATATGTTACTTGGCCTTTTTCCCTTGCACTTTTTAATATTCTTTCTTTGTTTTGTATGTTTAATGTTTTGATAATTAATGTGATATGGGGACTTTCTTTTGTGATCCAAAATATTTGATTTTCTTTAAGCTTCTTGTACCTTTATAGGTTTGTCCTTTTTTAGGAAAAGGAAATTTTCTTTTATGATTTTCTTGAATATATTTTCTTAGTTTTTAAGCTGGGATTCTTCCTCTTGTCCCAGAATTTCTGGATATTTTGTATTATGTATATTTTAGATATAACATTTTCTTTGACTAATGTATCCACTTCTATGCATCTTCAATGACTGAGATTCTCTCTTCTATCTCATGTACTCTGTTGGTGATGCTTGTGTCTGTAGTTCCTGTTCACTTACCTAGATTATCCATTTTCTGAATTCTCTCAGTTTGTGTTTTCTTTATTGCTTCTATTTCAACTTTCATGTTATTAATAATTTCTTTCACCTGTTTGTTTTTTCTTGACTTCTTTGCCAATGTAGCATGAATCTTAAAGAGACTTATTAATAAAAATAAATCTTGAGCCAGTTACTGGGTTCAACTCTGGAAGATCAGAGAAGCAGAACAAGCCACAGCCACCTCACCTTGCCAATTCCTCAGCTAATCCTGTTTCTTCAGACTGGAAGCCTCTGGTCCTCATCTAAATGAATCTCAGCTGAACTGCTGTTCAAAAGCCTAAAAGGTTAACCAGGCCTAGTTCCTGTTTTTCATGTCTTTTTCTTTCTGCTTTCTGCCATCACTTCCTGGGATTAAAGGTGTGTGTCACAATGCCTGGCTGTTTCCAGTGTGGCTTTGAACTCACAGAGATCCAGATGAATCTCTGCCTCCAGAATGCTAGGATTAAAGGTGTGAGTGCCACCATTTTCTGGCCTCTATGTCTATCTAGTGGCTGTTCTGTCCTCTGACCCCAAATAAGTTTATTAGGATGCACAATGTATTGGGGGACACAATATATATCACCACAGCCATTCTATAAGGAATTTGTTGATTTCTTAAAAAAAATTTGGTTTTTTTTTTCAATTATTTTAAGGGAGTAGGCTATGGGAAGGATTTTTGGAAACAGAATCTGGCATGGGGGGTGCAGTTCTACTAGCAGGCAGGTCACTCACAGTTTCTGACTCATGTGGGCTGTACCTGAGTCAGAAAAGCTTTTTTTTTTTTTTTTGGTTTTTCGAGACAGGGTTTCTCTGTGTAGCTTTGCGCCTTTCCTGGAACTCGCTTTGGAGACCAGGCTGGCCTCGAACTCACAGAGATCCGCCTGGCTCTGCCTCCCGAGTGCTGGGATTAAAGGCGTGCGCCACCACCGCCTGGCCAGAAAAGCATTTTTAAAAAGAAAAATTTGGGGCGGATCTACAGAATGGATATCTCATATGCATGATGCCTTCAGTTCATTCTTCATTCCAAAATAAAACACGGTAAGAATAATTAAACCAGTTGATATACCTGGGGAGATGGCTTGTTTAATAAAATTCTTGCCTTGAAATCATGAAACCATGAGTCAGATCTTCAGGACCTATATATAAGGCTTCAAATGACATGCATCTGTTATCTCCATTCTAAGGAGGCACAGAGGACAGGATCTCTGGCAGCTATCCTGGCCAATAATTTGGTTGAGACTCAGTGAGAAACTACATGGAGAATGATTGAGGAAGACAACTGGGCTTCACACACCTGTGCACGCATATGTGCACTTGTATACATATGTGTACACTTAGGGACAAGTCCACATACACAAAACATACACATATGTACACTTGCATGCACATGTGTACACACTGGGACAAGCACATTGACATAAACCATGCATACAAATAAAGCAAAAATGAATGGATGAATGAATGAATGATTTAAAAATCCCAGGAGCTATGTGTTATGATCAGCAGATAACTTTGAGAATTGTTTCTCACTGCTACGTCACTGCTGGAGATCAAACTCAGGTTGTCAGGCTTGGAAGCAGTTTCTTTTACCTCTGAGACATCTTGTTCACCCCAAAATATTTTTTAAAGTGAAAGAAAGCAAACAAAATCTTAAGAGGGTCCTTCTATTAAAAGAAGAGAAGGTGACATGATAGTCCTGTGTGTGGCTTTTTAGACCTGCATGTATGGCATTTGAGGGTAGACCTATGTGTGCACAGTGTTCCACTCAATGACACTCTAAAAACTATGCAAAAGGATCAATGGGGCTCAGGCAGCAGCATGTGGTTTTTCTAATTGCAGGAGTCCTGCAAAGGTCATAGATTTTCTGTAAATGTTGAATCTTTAAGAAAAAGCTGAGCATTCCCAGGACCAGTGATCCAAACTTGTCTCAGGAAGTCTAAAGAACATGAGAAGGGAATTCTAATGAGGTAGACATTTCCACTTTGGAGCTGAGTTCAAGAGCTTAGCTTATAAATTATGCAAAAGTCAACACACTTCACAGTAAGAAAATATAAACCCAATGTCTAAACAAGTCATTTATAACCTTTATATTAATGCACTTCACAAAGACATGTTTGGGATTTAATTATATTTACATTGATTAACCATCATGCACTATGTTAGTTTCTAACGATACTTTTATATTATATTTCTAAATTTCTAAGTGCTACCATAATGGGAGTATAAAGTTTTTCTTGTATGTAAAGATGAGGTGTGTTTGTATTTCTCTTCTTGAATACCTTTCAGTAATTTTGTTCTGTCTTTCCAGGTATTTCTTTCACTGTTGTGATTAAGCACATTCCTAAGTCTTTGACTGTAACCACTTTTCTCAACCTAATTTTGAGATTTTCCTTCTGTCGTAAAATGCACCTGAGTTGGGGGTGTGGAATATGTGCCTGAAGTCTTACTGAATTGGTTCAGTATCTTCACCAGTTCCATAGAGGGATTGCCACTTTGTAAGGCAGACAGTTTTATCCAGTCCTTTGATTTATCGAGTATTTTATTTACTTGAAAAGCATTCTGGATTGAATTTTAAATATATTTTAAATAGATGGTCTGGGAAATCTAGAAAGCAATTAATATTGATTGGTACTCTTCTAGAAGAGCAGAGTTTGGTTTAAAGAACCCATGTCAGGAGGCTCACAACCATCAGTAAGACCAGCTCCAGAATATGTGACACCTTCTCTTAGCCTCTATGAACACCATCATGCATGTAGCATACACACATAGCTACATAAATTTTAAAAACTTAGAAATACAGAAGTATAGCTGAAGTTATACTCAGCTGAAGAGTACTTGGTGCTCTTTCTGAGGACCCAGGTTTGGTTCTCGATACTCACATGGTAGCTCACAACTACCCATAACTGAACTTTTTTGGTTCCTCTTCTGGGTTCTACAGGGACCTGCATGAATGTGGTGCATGAACATACATATAAAAACAAATATTTAAAAGTAATAGCTGGCAAATGTGATTTTTCACATCTCAATACTGACACGATTCTTCTACATCACTTTCTCATCAGTGAATATGAAGTTGCCAGGACTTTTGAAGAAATTCAGAGTGCTTATCCTGACAAAAAATTATCATTCTGTTCCTAATGTAATAAATATTTCCATGATATAAAAGAACCTTCAATTAACACTGTTATTTATAAAATTTTTACATCATCTTGATTTTTCAGTGTTCTATAACTTAAGCATGTGATCTCTTCAGCTATGAGCTATAAAAATGACTAGGCTGGCATTACATGCCTTCTCGTGCAATAATGGCATGAACATCTTGAGAGGCGCCAACTGATTTTTTTTTATTGGAATTAACTCCCACCTCCACAAAATAAAACCAATATTTGGCACCATTACCAAGCCAAGAATCTAAGGCTAGAAAAGCAGGCCCTTGGGAAGAACGTATTATTATTCTTTGCTAAATGGAAATGCTATTAAAATGACTCCCAATGACTTATGATTATAGCCATAGATCAATGTATCTCTCAATATATTATTATTAACACAGAGATCCACAACTGACCAAGGTTCAAAGAATAGGAGACTACATTATACTAAGCTAGCTATAAATGGTATTTATGAACTACCTGCCCCATCAAGGTTCAGGGGTCATTGCATAAGAGGGTTTGAAAGAGTTTAAAAGCCAAAAGAAGAAGATGAACACAAAGAAGTATGATACAGCACAACAGCCATGCATACAAACTCACAGTAGTTGTGACTGAACAACATTTGTGCAAGCCCTAGACCGACCAAATCCCAGCATGGAGATAAGAGTTGAACATGCAATCCTCATACCTCTAGCCATGGCAATTTTTAACTGTTGAGAGAAAGAGAGAGACAGTTAAAATAGGCCCTGGCAAGTCAACAACTCTCTCATGGAAGATCACACATCCAAGAATATTTAGACAGAACGACTTACTTGATAGGTTAAAAATAAGTAAGATACAAAGTAGAGAGTGGAAAATGGGTTGGAGAGGGAGTGAGGTTGGGAGAAGGGTATGAAGATGATCAAAAAACTTGTAAAACCTAAAAATCTAATACAAATATATATTATTGTTAATTTTTGAACCAGTTGAGATAATGTTGTGTTCATTCACTTCCTTCATTTATGCTACCAACAAAGAATTCTACTTTGGCTGACTTTAATTTTGAACTATTTTTACATTCCAGATGTAAAAGTCAGTTCACTATACCTGTGTTACACTTGCAGTCCAGTGGTGAATGTTGCTGTTAAGTATTTAGTTGGGGATTGTGATATTGATTCTCATATATTGTTCAGTTCTTTGCTTTTGAATCCTCATCTGGCATGGGTATTAGTGCAATGCTGGTCTTGTAAGGTAAGTTAGGGAGTTCTACCTTTTACTTTATTTATTTCAGCAGCTCTAAAGTAAACTGATAGTAGATTTCTCATGTTATGTGGTTCTCATGTTTTCTTTCTTCTTAATTAGTAAAGCTCTGTTTGATATCTCATTTCTTCTTGAGTCAGTTTGTATAAATTCTCATAGGAATTTGTCCATTTACTCTAGGATTTCCTTTCTGCTAGCATAGAATTACTTATAAGTCTTATTTGTTTTTCTTCTATAAAAATTTAAAGACTTTTTTTCTTCATTTTTAAATTAAGTTTTTCTTTTTTCTAAAGTTCTAGTAGCAGTTAATTAAATTATTTATTTGTGCATGTTTGTGTGTGTGCATGGATGTGTATGTAGTTAGTACGTAAGTATGTGTATATGTATGCATGTATGTATGTATGTTAGTCATATGTATGTAGGTACCCAGAGAGACCAGGAGAGGGCATTGGATACTGAAGAGTTATTTGAGGTTGTGATCTGGCTGACATGACTGCTGGGACCTGAATTCATGTCCTTTGTAAGAGCAGCTAACTGCTGAGCCATCTGTTCTGCCCAGAGTCTTTCTCTTTTTAAAAATTCATTCTGTATACATACTTGGTTGGTATCTGTTTTTGGCATTTCAGTTCACATCCCCACCAGTGCTTGTTTCTTTGTTTAGTTGATTTTAGGAAGTAATATGTTTTAAATCATTATCACATTTCCATTTTTATATATTTTACAGAGTTAATTTTATACATAGAATAAGGGTTATGCTTATGAATACAGATAAAGCAATCAAATTTAGACCATGTAAAATTAAATTTAAACATACAAAAACTTGAATACATAGCTTCCTTTTTGACATGCTGGTAAAGTAAGAAAAAAATCCCTCTTTATGCATTGTATACACAGTAACATAGATCTACGTTTTTGGCAGTTGTTTTATAAATTCTCTAGAAAGTAAGATAGAGGAGTCATAAACTAAAATTCCCACTAAGCTAGCTGTGTGTCTGTTCATTTATCTCCCTTTCCTGAACTCCTTATGATTCATGCAGTTTTGAGTACCTACACAACACCCTATACTCAAAAGCCACTTATGCTGGAGAATTTAATTTTGGAAAAAGGTTGACATAAGATGAAATGCTATATTCTTCAACAATAATCAATCAGTAAAGTTTGTAAAAAAGGAAGAATCTGATTTCCAAATTTACCATCTTTTAATATCAGATGCTGCATTTTTCAAAGAGAAAAAGACAGATAAATCATATCATTTAGAAAAGCCAGATAAGGCCGGGCGGTGGTGGCGCACGCCTTTAATCCCAGCACTCGGGAGGCAGAGTCAGGCGGATCTCTGTGAGTTTGAGGCCAGCCTGGTCTCCAAAGCGAGTTCCAGGAAAGGCGCAAAGCTACACAGAGAAACCCTGTCTCGAAAAACCAAAAAAAAAAAAAAAAAAAAGAAAGAAAAGCCAGATAAGATTTAATAGAAAAACTCTAAATCACAAGTGTGAAGTTAATTTAAAAGGCCAATAATGCAAAAGAAAATAATACAGAGACAAAACTAAAATGTCATTAAAGGGGCATAAATTACTTAAAAGAGGCAAACAATCCTGGAAATCCCACATGTAATAAATGAAGTGAAAAAACTCATAGTTCTGGACCAGATATGCACAGGAAGAAGAAAAGGTTGGTGAATTTGAAGAGAAGAAAACTGAAATCATTACATTTGAAGAAGAGAAAGAAAAAACAATGAAAAAGGTGAAGAAAGCTTATATAACCAATGAGACGCCATCACACACTAAAATGAATTTGAGACACATCACACAGCAACATGCATTTGAGATATCAACACACAGCAACATGAATTTGAGACATCACCACACACCAGCATGCATTTGAAACACTAATACACACCAATACACAAATGAGATAATACCATATACCAACATACGTGTGAGACACCACTAAACACCACACATTAGATTCTAAACACATTAGAATTCCAATAAAAGAAGTCACTGAGTCTCTGTTCCTTTAAGTTCATATTCAACTCACATTTGTCACATATTTACATGAAATGAAAAAAAACAAACAAAGATTCAATGAATAAATTAAAAAATAAGAAAGAGTCAAAGAATAAAAGGAATCATTAAAAAAAGAGTGGAGAGAAGGAGAAAGGAAACATAAAGGGGTCAGGGTGGAAAGTCTTCATGTCACTTTCTAGTTTACTGTGTGACTAACGATCATCCCACAGTGAAAGCTTTTCCGAGCATGTATTACGACAAAACTTTTCTAATTCCTACATGTCCATAACTGTTTTCAAACAGCTTAATTTAGTGAAGGGGTTCACCCAAATGTCTCATATATCTTAGGTTCACAGTGTTCTATATCCTTTCAGGATCTCCTTCCCTGTTATCCCTGGCACACAGCTGTCTTCTGGACTTTATGGGCCATGCCTACTACTTTTCATGCCTCTGATCTGTGCAGTCTTCCAAATACTCCCTGGACAGGTCAAAGCACACAGCATGTTCCACAGAATGTCTACTCCACTCAGCCCAGAGATAGAACAGTGGGAGCTACCACAAGTGAAACTACTGTTGCTCAGACCTAGCCTTCACCTGTTTTTGCAATAGCATAGAGAAAACTAAAATAAAGCATCAGCACCTTCTTGACCATGGCTTCTTCTTGATTACCTTTGAATATTTTCCAGAAAAGGTAACATGTGTGCTTAGATGCACTGGGACTTAAGTGGAGGTAGTTCTTTCTGTAGAGCAGTGAGAGCTTGGAATGACATAGTTTTTATCACTATTTTAGTGATAAAATAATTCCATTACTTTCTGACAAAAGACACAAAATAATTCAATGAAGAAAGAGTTGTCTTCTAAACAAGTGTTATTGTGAAAACACAATCAAGATTTAATGTCTGAACTATAAAACTCTAGAGCATAAGGGTAGTTAAAGAAGTTGGAGAAAGTAAGGGGGAGAAAGGCTGTTTGAGTTAGGTTTCTAACACTGTGATGAAGACCAGGACCTAAAGAACTTGGAAATGAAATGGTTTATCTGGCTTCTAGTCCATTACTGATGGAAGTCAGGCCAGGAAATTCAAACAGAACAGGAATATGGAAACAGCAATGGAAACAGAGACCACAGGGAGTACTGCTAATTAGCTTGCTCACCGTGGCTCATGCAGTTTGCATTTTTATAAAACTCAGGACTACCTTCTCAGGGATAAAATTGCCCATAGTAGACTGGATCCTCCTACATCAATTGCTAATTAAGAAAATACCCCCAAAAACTTGCCTACAGGTCAATATGAAGGAGGTATTTTTCTCACCCAAGGTTCCTCTCCTCCAAGATAACTGTGAGACACAGTTTGTGCCAAGTTGAAAGAAAACCAGCAAGCACTGAGACTGAGAGGTGAGTTGAAGAGCACAGAGTGACAAAGAGGTAGGAATCAGAAGCTCTGCTCAGAGCTGCACAACAGAGCCATTACAGGCAGTGAAGACTGGGCAACCCTAAAAGATGGAAGAAAATAGTATGAATTTCTCCATCAGGAAGATGTGCTAAGTATTCTAGAAGAGGGATATTTACATTGTATAATAAACATGTGTACCAGAGCATCACAAGGCACCTTCCTGTATGTTTTATGTTTTTATGTATGTTAAAGAAAAAAGTCTAAAAGTATAAAGTTTACAAATAAAGCTTTCTATGATGAGACACTTTGTGCAGCCTTGGTGCAGGGATGAGGGGCTTCGACCTGCCTCAACTGAAAGTACCAGGCTCTGCTGACTCCCCATGGGAGACTTTGCCTTGGAGGAGGTGAGAATGGGGGGTGGGCAGGAGGAGGGAGGACAGGAAAATATGTGGTTGGAATGTAAAATGAATAGAAAAATCTCTTAATAAAGAAAAAAAAAGAAAGCTTTAAGATATGAAAGTATTTTCCACATAGGACAAAGAAATTGTTTATCACAAAATAGCGTATTGTTAAATTAAACCTCTTCAAAGTTTTTTTATTTTAATAAATGCTCCCTGAAAGCCACTAAAAGCTGTTGGAAATTCATAGCTTCTAGATGAGAAGAATTATTCTTCCATGGGGCCATGGCTATCAGTAACCATGGTCCATACTCAAGTGTATGGCCCCACACCATTGTATAATTGGGTAATAATAATTGGACTAGTGGGTTATTCATTTATAATAATAAATAAACAAGTAAATAAATAAAAAAATATAAAAGAGGACATAAATGGGAGATGCCTATGGTTAAATTTCATCATATACATATATGAAATTGTCAAAATATCATTTTTTTATTTTTAAAAAGAACATTTAAAACAAACTACAAAATAAAATTCATAGTAGAAAGACGTAAAATTTATACTGTAACACTTATAAGTCTTACACTTAAAATATAATACTTACAATTTAATTATAAAACTCTGATTTTAAAATGGTCAATTCCTTCACAGACAACTCACAAGAATAGTATATTCATGGAAGAATACACAATAATACCAGTCTTCAGAGAGATGCAAATAAAGCACGTGAGACACTGTCACATACCCACTGAAACGGTCCAAAGGGAAGGATGAAAATTATCAAGTGTTTCTGAGAATGCGCAACAATTATAATTGGCATACACCATTGGTGGGGAGGGGGGGTCTTTACATTATTGGTCATGATAGCTATAATTCATAATAGCCAAATTTTAAAAAATCCATAAAAATGATTATGTTACATTCAAATGGTCCATTATTGTTCATTAATTTAAAAAAAAAAAGTAGTTAGTGAAATGTAAAACTATCTGTATAAATCCCAGTATTCTGATGAAAAACTTTGGAGAGAGTAAAAGGATATGGTTACATTTGCATGGTTCTCTAAAAGAAGGAAAAGGAAGATGTGCAAGAAAACAAAATCAGACATTTTCAAAACCTTCCGTCTTCTTTGAATGAACTGAAAAGGAAAACAGTAGAACATTCTCAGGTGATGGAATTTCTATAACTTACTAGGGTATAAACTAAGTGTGGTTTTTTTCTTCCAAACTCACTAAAATATGTGTGTTTTACAGCACAAACTTTATCTCAAAACAAGTACAGGACCAGAGAAACAACTCTGCTCTTCTCCTTAGCTGTCAGTGTCCAGGAGCAAGGAAGCTGTTATACACCCTCAGTCAACAAGGATCCCAGAAGCACTACATGGACAATGAAGTCTGTCCATCTAGCTCTCTCAAAGCAAGGCATCTCAACTTCTCACTGTCACAAACTCATGACAAAAATAATGCGATTCCAGTCATAGCTCTTTTAAAAAAATGTTTTCCTAACATAGAACATTTTATCAATAAAACGTGAAAGTGGAATGGTAGGTTTACTTAGAAATGTCCTTGAAAACCTCTTGAATTATGTGCTCCCAAGTGAAGTAGTTAATAATAGTGCAGTAGTTGATAAACAAACCCGCACACTGGAATTCAGCCTTTAGCCCCAGATCCACTACACTGGAACTTTAGCCAGGATGCTTTACTGCTGAAGACTCCTGCTTCCTCGTTTGTATACTGTCGATATAAAAGACATCTGCTTTCTAGGGATGCTGTGTGAACAGCACATGTGCCTTAGCATCTCATTATCCAGAATGTAGGAAGTTCCCAAGAAGCGCACAGCATTTCTTTGGCCACTTCCTCAAGCAACACTGCATAGTTAGACTGAGGAATCCATTTCTAGATTCTCAATATAATCTCAAAACTGCCACTCTGAGGAAATAGAAAGGTGCCTCAAACTTTAAAAACATTGGCTGCTCTTTCAGAGGAACTAGGTTTGATTCCCAGCACTCATAAGGTATTTTTTACTATCTGTAACTCCAGTTGCAGGGGATCTGACAGCCTTTTCTGACATTTTCAAGAGTGTGAACAGACATGCATGATGGCAAAACACATATACACATGAAGAACATTTTTTTAAAAAAAATTAACATTAAAAACTACCTACCACAACTACTGCATCCACATAAAATATTGACATGCATGAGGCATCCCCAAGTGAGAAGACACAATACAGAAATATCATGAATATGCATCTGTGATTATATGGTTACAAATAATTGTCAGGGTTGGGGAGATGGCTCATTGGGCAGTGTTTGATGCACAAGCATTGGGGAACTGAGATTGAATTGCTGGAACCCACATGACAGACGAGGTCACATATATATGTAACCCAGTATTGGGGATGAGTAAAGACAGGAGGTTCATGAGGACTCAGGCCCTCCCGCCTACCTGAAATGGAGCATCAAGTTGATAGAGACCCTGTCTGTCTCAGGTAATAAGGTGAAGAGCAATAGAGGATGACACCCAACTTTAAAGTCTGGCCTCCTGTGTGCACATATGAACATATACACATGGAGACACACAAATAATCACGATTTTCAGAAGCTTTCCATTCAAAATGGGTAAGCATTAGCACCTCTGCTCATAAAATATTGGAAATTTTAATTTGTTCCTTACATTTTTACAGCATATTTTCACACACATTCTAACACACACAAACACATACACACACACACACACACACACACACACACACAGAGAGAGAGAGAGAGAGAGAGAGAGAGAGAGAGAGAGAGAGAGAGAGAGAGAAGAAAATGAAGATTGTAATATTTTCCTGTCAATAAAAAAAAATTAAGCTGATTTTCTTGAGCAAGTACACACAAACAATAGAACAATCAGAGCATCTAAGTGTCGGACTCTTGTCCTGCAAAGAGATGACAACCATGTAACATTAAAAATAAAAAAAAATCTCCTTGAGTGGGTGTAGCTAGAGTTTTCCTGCCTGGCCCACAGTCAGGGCAAATCTCTCTCACCTGCCAGTCCCACAGCCGTCAGACCCGACCAAGTAAACACAGAGACTTGTATTGGTTTCAAACTGTATGGCCATGGCAGGCTTCTTGCTAACTGTTCTTTCAGCTTAAATTAATCCATTTTTATAAATCTATACCTTGCCACATGGCTCGTGGCTTACCGGCATCTTCACATGCTGTTTCTCATTGTGGCGGCTGGCAGTGTCTCTCTAACTCAGCCTTCCACTTCCCAGCTTTATTCTCCTCCTTGTCCCGCCTACACTTCCTGCCTAGCCAATGGCCAATCAGTGTTTTAATTATTGACTAATCAGCAACACATTTGACATACAGAACATCCCACAGCACTTCCCCCCTTTTTTTTTTTTTTAAAAAAAAAGGAAGGTTTTAACCTTAACAAAGTAAAATTACATATAATTTGGGAATTTGGGCGTAGCTTCTCTTACTACTTCCTGCTGGAGGGGGGCGCTGTATCTTATGGGGATACAAAGGAAATTTTAGGATTATGGAAAAGTCCATGAGGGTGTATCGTCTGAGCCAGTTGCCTTCAAACCATTCTGGATGTTGGATCATCTGGGCCATGGTGTCATCGGAGACCTTTCAGGGGGTCTTGGCTGGTCAAACCTGATGTGTCTTAATCTGGAACAAATCCATAGCCTCTGGCTTTCTGTGGAAACAAAAGCAGAGTCTCCTTTCCAAAGTAACATATCCTTATATCCAAATTTTGAAATCAAGGTACCTTTAAAATATACATTTTGGCATAACTCAACAGCTTTTACAATCAAATGTTTTTCTGCAGTTAAAAGTCCCAAAGACAACACAATGCAGATTCTCTGTGTAATATCCATTTTTACGTGGCTTATTTTTTATACTACCTTTACTGTCTCTTTAAAGACTTTATTTTTTAAAACTATGTATTTGTTTCTATAACTCTATATATCATCTTTTTTGTCTCTTTCAAGCCTACGTATCTTTTACACACATTGTAAACTATTACATCTGAATCTGTCTTATTGTGAATCTATTGCCTTAAACTGCAGCAGCTGTGGCTGCTGGATCCACCCACCTCAGCTTCCCAACATGGCCATGGTTTACCGCCAGCTCTGGGAGCTATCAGGGGTCTATGCTTTTAGCCAAGCAGCGTGTAGCCCAGAAACCTCCCCTTTTGCTCTGCACCAGCAAAGGCTAAATCCACTATGCAGCTCAAAGTGCCACTTGCAAAGGCCTCATTCCCGCCATAGGCAGGTTGAGCACGCACGCTAGGAACCCGCCAGTAGCTCAAACCAGCAGCTGCCGCTCAT
This sequence comes from Peromyscus californicus insignis, assembly GCF_007827085.1. Lineage (NCBI taxonomy): Eukaryota > Metazoa > Chordata > Mammalia > Rodentia > Cricetidae > Peromyscus > Peromyscus californicus. Next base: position 251,933 of record NW_026294436.1, read on the forward strand.
TTGAGAGAGACAATTAGGAACTGTTTTTAGCTCCGTTTTAGAATCTTTTCTCAGGTTTTTAGGTGGAAACTCTTGCCACCACGTTGGACGCCATTTGTAGCTAGAGTTTTCCTGCCTGGCCCACAGTCAGGGCAAATCTCTCTCACCTGCCAGTCCCACAGCCGTCAGACCCGACCAAGTAAACACAGAGACTTGTATTGGTTTCAAACTGTATGGCCATGGCAGGCTTCTTGCTAACTGTTCTTTCAGCTTAAATTAATCCATTTTTATAAATCTATACCTTGCCACATGGCTCGTGGCTTACCGGCATCTTCACATGCTGTTTCTCATTGTGGCGGCTGGCAGTGTCTCTCTAACTCAGCCTTCCACTTCCCAGCTTTATTCTCCTCCTTGTCCCGCCTACACTTCCTGCCTAGCCAATGGCCAATCAGTGTTTTAATTATTGACTAATCAGCAACACATTTGACATACAGAACATCCCACAGCAAGTGGGTTCCATGGTGTAATGGTTAGCACGCTGGACTCTGAATCCAGCAATCTGAGTTCAAATCTCTCTCTCCCGCAGAGTGAGACCTCTCCTTTGGCCTGGTGGTGGTGGCTCACGCCCTTAATCCCAGAACTCAGGAGGCAGAGCCAGATGGATCTTTGTGAGTTCGAGGCCAGCCTGGGCTACCAAGTGAGTTCCAGGAAAAAAGCAAAGCTACACAGAGAAACCCTGTCTCAGGGAAGAAAAGAAAAAAAAAAAAAAAAAACCGAAAGCTCCTTGAACTTTGCTGTATTTATTTTCTCTTTGTTCATGTAGACATGGTCTGCAGATTTCCAAAGATTAACAGAACTCTGACCTTTGTCTGTCATGTAAACACTGAATGCACTCACTGGAAAAAGGGGAGAGAGGTGGAGAAGTAAATACCTGGAGAGGCTGATGACTGTGCCGGAACACACAAGCTAATCAGAATTAAAGACGTTTTTAAAATGGAGACCAAAGGCTGCTTTTAAATGTTTGATATTCAGATTGCATTGTCCTGCACATCCAAACAGAAAACTGAAGGGACAACACTCACTACCTCCATTACAGATGGAGATGTCAGTAGTAAAGATGCTGATGAATATTCACAACACAAGGAAGGTAGGAAGTGACAGAACCAACATTTTATCCAAGGCTTCATATGTGAGAATTCTTTTCTATAATACCTTTAATATTTGCTTTATATTTAATTATGTGTATGTGTGCATGAGTGTGTGTGTGTATGAGTGTGTTTATGTGTGTGTGAGTGTGTATGTGTGTGTGTGCGTGTGCAAGTGTGCCTGTGGGGGGGGCTTGTACATGGGAGAGGAGGACATCAGATCCCCTGGAGTAGGAGTTGAAGTGGTTGTGAGCCTCCTAACATGGGTGTTGGAAACGAAACTCGGATCGTCTGCAAGAACAGTGCATGCCCTTCACCTCTGAGCCGTCACTGCAGCTTCATAACACTTTCTTAATTATGGAAGTTATAGCTGCTGTCAGAAGTGAGGCCAGAAGTGGAGAGGTGGAGGAATAAAGTACATAGATTGGTGGAAGCCTGGGTTGTTAAGTCTACTTTAAGAAATGTGAAAAATGTTTCAAGTTTCAAACCTTTATATCAATGAAAAAATAAAAAAGCACAAAGATATTTTTCAGATATTTATGTAAATGTACAGAAAAATTAACCATATTTTATATTATTTAAATTGGTATTATTATATGTGTATCAATGTTTGACATTATTTTTACATATAAAGTCTTCAGAATATGTTTTCAATGAATTGCCTTTTAAAAAACTGCCATATTTTCTGTAATTAATTCTTGTCCCTTTAGGGACACTTTAGGAGTAGGTTTCTGATCTCCTTCTTGTCTTTTTCTCGACAATCTTTAAACTTCAATAACAATTTTAGTTGATTGTAGTTTCTTTAAATTTTAGGATTAGGTATCTTAGTCTCAGGATCACAATTTATTCTCATGAATTTTCTTCATATGCCTGTTCTTGGTTTCTTAAGGTTATAGATTAACATAAGAGTTTCCACTCTAAAACTTTCTATAACATATATTTTGCCAATTGCATGCATTCTGTGATTATCAATGTGGCGAAGAACATTCATTCAGCAATATACTGTAACTGATTGATTGTTATTGGAAAGTCAGTTTTTGACACTAATACATAGGCTCCAGTTTTGTTAGCTTTTTCCATGATGCCATTTGGTAATAAACATTTTACCATGTGACCAGGTGTGACAGGATCATAACTTTCCGTACATACTTTGACTTCTACACAAAAAGGATCAATTTGAATATAGCGTTCATTTAGCTATTGACAGGGATTGTTTTAGAGCTATTGCACTTAGAAATGAACTCTTAGTGTTTAACTTTATGGAATAAATAGGGAATCAATTAGTGTTCAAATACAAAGTCCTTTCTGCAAGTAATATACTGTGAAATAACTATACAATTATACCATCTAAGGAAATAATTATAACAATCACCATTGTCTTTAGCAACAAAAAGAACTCATCTAAAACAAAACAGAATAAAATGGACCAGGAATAAATAGCATGGATGAGTAGTTAAACTCTACTGTGTGTACTGTGTGTGATCGTATTAATCATTCAAGCTCACTCCAGTTACTGTTTAACAACTGCTAATAAAAAGTTTTTTCAATGAAAGGGATGACAACTTTGGCATCTAAGACTAAAAGTTTTGTGCTTATTTTTTCACTTTATATAGAATTGTATTAGTTTTTGTCATTAATGGGTATTTCCTTCATTAACTTCTGATTTGAAACATAATTTCTTTCTGCTCGTAATTTCTACTGACATTTATATTTATATTTTATTTTTAACTATTTGCATATGTGTTGGATGGGAGCTTGGGCATGTTCATGTACATAATGGTGCCATCAAAGTCCAGAAGAGGGTGTCATATCTCCTGAAATTGAAGTTACTGGCATTTGGAGCTGTCTGAAGAGAATGCTGGGAGCCAAGCTCAGGTCCTCTGGGTGAGCTGCCCCTCCATACCTCCAGTGTCCTCTACTGATACCTGTGCTGAAACTACTTCAGTGTCAGGTGTGAGAATACTATCACCACCTGATGTTTTCTGCCTTTGTGATAATACATTATGATGACAACTTTACATTCCCTTGTAACATTTGCACGTAGAAATTTTCTTTATTTCGCTGACTAGAACCTCTAAGCTCATACTGATTATTTGTTTTTGTTTTTGTCTTTGTTTTCTTCAAGACAGAGCATCTCTGTATAAGAGCCCTGGCTGTTCTGGAACTCAGTTTGTAGACTAGGCTAGCCACAAACTCACTGAGATCCTCCTAACTCTGCCTCCCAAGATCTGGAATTAAATGCATGCACCACCACCACCATCCAGCTTCATAATGATTATTGATTCAAACTTATAAATATTTAATTAGATTTTATGAATATATTTTGTAAGTGAGCTTGTGTTATTAGTGTTAATATGTATGCCTGCATTCATAGGTCCATAAAGTGGATGTCAAAACTAAATCCATATGATTCCCATTACATCTGGAAGGATTTTCAGGACATGGGGATGAACTTACTCTCAACATTCTAATAGTTAGCACCTGTAAAACCATCCCAAGACAAGTCTCTTTTTACAAACAGAATTGTTTGCACTTACTAAAACAGTGATTTTTTTTCTTATAAGTATGCTGAAGTACACAAATGCATTTATTCTTCAAATCATCTATAAAGGCTTTCAAATTCTCCTAAGAATATACATATTAATTTAATATACCTCTTATCTATAGCTTTTAATTTTTCATACTTACATATTTAAATACTATCCTATCTGTATTTATTCCTTGTCACTTTCCCAAAATGAATCTTTACATAGGCTATTTAAAAGATAAGGGCATATTTTAATGAGTTTTAGAAACACAGTGATTGAAGACATTGAACTTCAGCACTTTCATGTAAAGATAATTGTTCTATTCTCATATTCTCTATTCTCTTGATGCTGGTGTGATAAAGCATCCTAACCAAACGCAACTCAGGGAAGGAAAGGGTTCATTTGATCTGTAATTCCAGCAACCCAGCACTGAGAGGCAATCAAGGCATGAACTCAAGCTACTGGCCACATCATATGCACAGTCAAGGGCAGAGAAAACCAAATGCATGTGTCCTTGTCTTCTTTTTGTGGCTTGCTAGTGTCAAGCTGTCTTCTGTCCTATACAGTCCAGGACTCTTGATCTGGAGTATGGTGCTTCCCACAGTGTTCTGAGCCCTCCCAAATTAGTTACCAACCAAGACAACTGCCCACAGATATGCCCATAGGCCAATTTTACCAAGGTAATTTTTTAGTTGAGACTGACCTCTCAAATGAGTCTGGACCATGTCCAGACAACAGTTAAACTATCCAGGAAAATCATAAAATCCATCTCTCTCATTCTTACAAAATGAAACATTAAAAAAACAGAGTGAATGTTTTAATCCATGGGAAAATCGTATTTACAGAAACAAGGTATCTCAAATTCTGAACAAGCAGTTGAATCAGAAGAATCACAGACAAGATCTGTTTTCCCAAAGTAAGATAATGCAGCTCTAGGGACACAGGATGCTGACATCCTTTGGTGATATTCAAGAATTGCCAAAGGCAAAACAGGGAGGCAGTATGGAGAGCAAGAAACTCCTGCACCCAGAGTTTTTGGTGAGTTGTCCCACATTAATGCAAGCCCCACAAGTTGTCATCTAAAAACATCACAGATTCTGTTATTGCTATGGACAGAGAATAGAAAGAAAAATATTTGGGAAAACCCTCAAGTTCCCTACCCAAAATGTCATTGGCATCAAAACTCTAAAAGATAACAATGATCTGAAAATACAGAACACCAAGCCCTTGCACAATGTTAGTGGGAAGATAGCAAACAACCAACACACACATAGCATCATTTGTCTCCCTTATGTGTATATTACGTATATATACTATATAAGAATTATATATGTATTATATAACTGTTCAATTGTATATGTAACTAAAACTTATATTTTCATCTCTCAGATTAGAAGTTTTTAGAAAAATTAATCAACTACCCTTAGTATGATATAAATAAAAATTATTCAGAGAGGAATCCAATGAAATATTTTAGAAATTGAAATTTGCATAGAAATAGTGGTAAAGAAGAAATAATGAAAGTAAGTATTTTTTCTATTTAGTTGATAGAAAAAACAATTATTTAGAGGAAGAATATGAACAGTGTTGTGATTATTTTATTATTACTTTTTATGATGTAATTCATAAAGGTTCTTTGGCAGTTTCACATAATTCACCCCTATCCTGCCTACCTCCTCATTCCTCTTTATCTGCCCCTCACCCCTGCAACAACCCCCCCAGTGAAAGAAGACCCCCAAAATTAATTAAAAACAAAACAAAACAACGAAAACAAAACCATGTCACTCCTCCATCTTTCCTGACTCTCTAGCACCTCTTCATTCATCCTAGTGGCTCTGGGAGCTGCCATGTGCCACATGGTATGTCCTTTTGTCTAATAAGCCCCACCTACAAATGTTCTTTGCAGTGAGTCATTAGTGTGGTTCAGAGCCTCTGGCCTCTGGCACACCATCATCAGTGAACCTTCAACGACATTCTCAGATATCCTATTGCCCTGAGTCATGGACATTCTGCAGTTATGGTTCCAAAGGACCAGTCCCTTCACTTGCCCCAGCAGGTCATAGTTGGTGTAGATGTTAGGGTGGGCCAACCCAAGGCCCATGATATGGGCCTGGGTGATAGCTGAGCTGGTCAATTAGGGTCATTGGGTCTGACCACCTCAGGTGAGGGGCAGAGCCATCTCTCCTATGTCTGTGCCATCAGGGTCAGCTCTCTCATACATGTGGTGGAGATGGGACATTTCACCTGAGTGCCCTGGCCAACTTTCTTGCTGCAGTGTCCAGTGAAGGGTAGAGCTAACTATCACAGTGCCAGTTGAGAGGTGGGACCAGCTAAGCACTGCCCTCAAATTTCTACATGCATGCTTTCTATGGTCCCCTGAGGTAACATGGATCATGGACTTCAACATAGATCCCTATTGCAGCTGGACCATGGAGCCAAACATGATCCTCAGCAGCAGCAGCTCAGAACCAGACATCACCATGGCCTTGGTGGCAGCACAGGCTACCCAGATCAGTATGGCCCCAGTGGCAGCATAACCCTCAGATATCAACACGGTCTCAGGTGGCTAACTAGACCCCTGGAATCCACATGGCCCTCAGTGGTAACAGGAGCCATGGATATCACTTCAGTCCCTGGCTGCTGTAAGGACATGGACCCAGACACAGCCCTCAGTAGCAGTCTAGGCCCAAATGACACCATGGCCCCAAGTGGCAGTGCAGGCAACTCTGATTGGCATGGTCCCAGTGGCATCATGGCCCTTAGACATCAACATTTCCCCAGGTGGCAACTCAGACCTCTGGCATCAGCATGGCCTTTGATGGTATCAGCAGCCATGGATCTCAACACAGACCCTGAATGGAGTAGGGCCAAGGACCCAGACATGGCCCTCAGGACCAGACGAGTCGCAGACATCACCATGGTACTTTTGGGCAGCACAGGACACTTAGATCTATATGTCCCCATCTGCAGCATGACTTTTATACATCCACATGGTGTCAGGTGGTGCCCCAGACCACAAGAAATTTGCATAGCCTCTGGTGGTAACAGGAGCCACAGACATCAACACTGACCATGGTTGCAGTTGGGCCATGGACCAAGGCAAGGCTCTTGTCGGCACCTGGGGCAGAGATAACACCATGGACCCAGATGATTATTTGAAGATATAGTTATTGGTCTGAAATAATTAGGAATTTGCTTTGTTCTAAAAAAAACTACAACATTATGAAGAGTGACTTACGACAGAAATTTATTATGAGTATTCTAAAGTCTGAGAAACACAGAATTAAGGAAGCTCCACATTCTGTTTGTTATGAGCCCTCTCCTCACAGATACCTGTTTTTATGTGGCAGAAAGAGGAACAACAGGTTCTCTGAGAGGCTGCTAAGCCAGCAATGCTGTAGGGACAGAAGCAGTTCATGTTCTACACACAGGCTAGTGTGGAGTTACAGGAGTATGGGAGGCCAAGGTGCTGCACATGGGCTGTTACCTCTGGGAAAACTGCAAACAAAAATGATAGTTTCTTGGCTTTCCAGTGTATTTTTTTTGGGGGGGGGTACTCTTCCAGCAACTGAGACAATAGCATCACCAATTCAACAAGAAAAGCATAGACAATCTGAAGAGAATATTAACCTTACACATCCCACTCTAAGATACTCCATTTCCTGGGCCAGAAACCTCATTCTAACACAGTTTGAAAGCTACCAGTCATACAAAGTATAATTTCAATTTTGGTGCAATTAAACTGGGAACAAATAAAAGAACTGTCCCTTGAAATTCACAATATCTGAAAATAGACTTTGGAATTTGACACCCAACTTTAACCAATAAATTATCACAAGAATAATTGCTAAAAGAAACAAAAGTATTGTTAGCAGTGAATAAAAACTTTGAACTTGATAAATGATGTCTCTAAATTCCAACAGCTAGGCCACACATAATGTTAAGGAAATAGGATATTCTTGCATCACTCCTAGGAATGGAAACAGAGAATGTCTGTACTTTCTGTCATTGGTCTTTAATGCCATACCAGATGTTCACACTATTGAAATAGTTTAAGAAAATGAAATTAGTACCATACCAAAAAAAAAAGAAAAAGAAAAAGGAGAAATACAACCATTCCTATTTGCAAGTGAGTATAGTCAAATTCCCAGCATCAACAACAGTAACAGCAAAGCAATGAGGCAAAGCCTGTCACCAGCAGGAGAGCAGAGGCCAACAGTGGTGGATTGCTTTCCTGAGAGCAAGCCTGAGCAATGAAATTGCTGATGAAAATATGAAATACACTTTTGTGGATTTTTGGTGTTATTTCCTGAGCTATTGGAGACTTTCACAGAAAATCCTGGCCTGTGCCTATATCTGAAGTGATTTACCCGAACAGTTTCAGAGCTTCACATCTTATATTACAGTCTTTTATCTGTTTTGACTTGGATTATGTACAGGATGAGAGGTGCAGAGCCTCTTTCATTCTTCTATAATTATCTATCATCTCTTCATTCTTCTATTGGCCCAATATAATCCAAGATCAGAAAACAAACACACATTTATGGATCCAACATTTTATAAAGTTGCATCAAAGAAAGAATCAAAGGCATTCATCTTTACATTTTCCTAAAACATTGCAAAAAAGGTCAAAGGTGTGATGCACGAGAGAAAAATGGAAGAGGTAAGGATGTAATGAGCAGTGTAAACCTAGAAATAATACAGCTTGACAAAGAAAGTCTGATTGTCAGATTATAAAAGTTATTGCTTGATAGAACAGCGTCTTAATAACCTCAAAAGATAAATAGCTATACTTATCAGAGTAAAATTTTGAAAGGAGTGAAATAAATAATTTAAAGGCTACTTCCAGAAGGAAAAACATAGCTATTATTGCTTAGAAAAATAAAGCTGATCATTTTTAACACTCACATGGATTACTAGATGAGATGCATCTCATTTGCAGCAACATGTACATTAAAATAAATATAAATTAATTAAACAGGACATTATGTGTATAAGAATTCAGATAGTTAAAATCACATAGAAACCACATATAAATAGATAACTCAAAATGTAACACAATACAATAAAAAATACAAATGTGGAAATATAAATTAGAAATAAATTAAAATACAGTTGATTTATCAGTATTAACATCAGACAGAATAGAATTAAAGTTGAAGCTGTTAAGTAGAGCAAAGGGGATTATATCCCACTCACCAATATTTTAGTTAAATATTAACATGTAGAATTTATATTCATCTTTATACTTCTTTTCAATGTCTACTATCCACCAAGCTAAAACTTTTAAATTTTTAATTTTTAAAAATGACTTCAAAATTAAGATAGATTTTTATAATCTCTAAAGATAGCATGAATTTTAACCATAAATACTATAAATAATATCAAATATGTAAAAATGAAATAGATTTAATAGTAATTAAATGTAAAATATAACGTGCTAGTGTGAGAGCTCAGTTATGAAAGTATGCTTTCCATGGAAGCATGAAGAACTGAGTTTGATTCCCAATACCCTGTTGAAGCGCTGAGTATAGAAGTATTTACATTGCCAGTGTTGAGCAAGTTGAGACAGGTGAACCTCTGAACTCATGGTCCAGCCAGCCAAGACTCTGCAGCAGGACCCAATCTCAGTGAGAGACTTTGTCTCATAATGAAGATGGATTGCTCCTGAGGAATGACATTCAAAGTTATTCTCTGGCTTTCACAGGCACACATATGTACCTTTACAACACATGAACATGCAGATACACTCACATTTACACACAAAAGTCAAAAATAGAAATATATTAGGTGAATACTGAATTCTCATGTTTTTTACAAAGATGGGCTGATAAAAACATATTTTTCCAGAACAATGAGAGAAAACCAGTGATGGCATGCATGTGTAGGGAATATATAGGGAATGCAGTGCCTGGATTGAGGCCTGAACCTTCACTGGATGTGGTATACTTTCTGTTTTTATCACTTCTCACTGGGTGTAACCATGGTTCTATTCTGATGAGCTTATGCACTGAGGTGGAAGTCACATCGACTTACACACTCTGAGTCAGATTAAGAAAGGTGATAAGATATGAGAATTAAAGAGGAAGTGGCAATCAAAAGAAATGATGCTCAATGGGGAATACAGGTGAAATAGACCAAATCTTTACAGGATCTCTAGAAAATAAAATCTGCAGATTTGTGGGATGACTCAGTCAATACTACTTCCAGGTCTTGCTGTGCAAGTTTGAGGACCTAAATTTATTCCCAAAGCCACACCAAAGGCTAATCCAGGTGATATTCACTCATAATCCTAGCCCTATGAGGCAAAGATGGAAGGATCTAGCTGAATTAGCAAGCTTCCTCTTCAGTAAGAGACTCTGTCTCAAATAATCAAATAATGGTGATGATGATGACAGAGTCAGTCTGAGTCGCATCAAGGTCTCGTTTATTGACTGGGTATTGAGGCTTATAAGCAGGGCTTCAGGCAGGGAGGGAGAGCAGGGGAAGCAAAAGGAGAGAACTTACTTTATCAAACCTTGCAAAGAACAGGTTCCTGGTCTAACCGCGGGCTGTACAACTTCCTGGAGTATGTGCTAATCAGCCAGCTGCAGGGGCCTGGGACCAAAGCGACCTCACCCTTCCTTAGGAATTTTCCATTCTTCTCTCCTTTTGCTCAGACTGACTCTGTCTTCCCTTATGCGCCTGGTCTCCTTTCTCTCTCGCCCCCATTGATCTTTCAGGAGGTGCCTCCTCGGGTCTGGTCTCCTTTCTCTCTCGCCCCCATTGATCTTTCAGGAGGTGCCTCCTCCGGTCTCCCCAATAACCTGGCCCGCGGGACGGGTCAAAAGATGAGGCTGGAAGCATAGTAGTTTAGTCATTAGCAGGACTATGGAGTAGGGAACTGGATGGCACTGAAGCTGTGTAGACAGGATTTCATCCCAGAGAAATAAAGTAGATGGATAAAGAGCTTGGTGTATCTATATTTATTCTTGATCTGAATGCCTGATGGAGCTATAGCTGTATAGATAGAATTCTGTCTTAGAGGAATAAAGTTAACAGACATAAGAGTATAGTGTATGTAGATTTTTTTTTCCCTTGGATAACCCATGTCAGATGTAGCAAAATCCCTAGGACCCTTAGGTAATCAATATCTGGTGCCTTAACATTATACTCACAGGATTGGGGTTCTGGCTGGACTGCAGATCTCATCAAGGGTGTTACAGACCCAGCCATCTTCATACCTCATGAGCAGTGACTAAAACTACATAGATAGACTTGGTTTAGAAAAATAAAGTAAATGAACTAGAGAAAGCTGTACAGAAAAAAAAATCGGCTTAGAGGAATAAACTGAATGGACTAAAGAACTCAGTGCATATGTATTCATCCCTGTGCCAGCTGGTAGTGTCCCTTCCTGGCCTCCTGGTATAATATAATATTAAGGCTGGACCTTTAATATTGTACAAAACCTGGTGCTCAGAAGGGTAATCAACCTAGCACATCCAGGATGAGATGTGTAGCTTAGATGGAGGCTGTCCAGAGATGAAGCAGTTTCCCCGGGGAGTTGTAAAGGTGACCCCTGAAGTCCCAGCTACCAAACTGATCTCACCAAAGGTGATGCAGACCAGAGGGACCACTGGCCTCTAGAGGGTGAGTAATCTGAGTACCCCTTCCCTATCAAGAATCTTTCTAAAACAAGTCCAAACAAAAACAGCTTTTTATAACAATTACAGGACACAGGCTAAGACAAAAGGCATTTCTGTCAGCTCCGGTCAGTTTACAGGCTTAGATAAGGAAGAGCCACTGACCCTTTAGAATGGCTTTACCTGGAGACAGTGACAAGCAGTGGAGATTCTAACCCCTCCCTTCTAGGGAGAAATCCGCCATTATTTCATTCGGGTTTTTACATAGAGATTACACCACAAGACCTCCTGAGAATGTATACTAGAGTCAGTGAGGTATGCTATTTTCTCTGAGATGACAATCCATGTTTCAAATAATTTTGTTCTGCTAAAACTCACTGTAAATCTAAGGATTAACTTGAGCTATAAACTTTAAAACCACCCCACAGCTAGCTAGGAGCTCAGCTCTAGCAGCCTTCATTTAAATAACAATGCAAGCCTCACAGCCCCGCCAGAGGCAGTCTTAAAATATGGTGACTCCCAGCTCTCTTATCTCTGTAAAAAAAAAAAATCCTGTCTTTTTCTCTATCTTTTTCTTTCTAATGGGCTATTTTCTACAAAGTTCATAGTTTAAAAACTTGGCCAAGTGTAAGTAAGAACTAGCTAGTTATCAGATATAAAAGAACTGACACCTTCTGACTACCTGAATTCTTATGAGTTTTCTCTGACATCCAGAGACTTCTGGAGACTGAAAAATCCTACCGAAATAAATGCTTACTTCATTTTAAGTATCTGCCTTCCTTTTTCCCCTTGAATTTAACTCTCAGCGCCGTGTGCCTCAGCTCAGCACCTCCACCCCCCCCACCCCCCCCACCCCCCACCCCCACCCCACCCCCCCCCACCCCCCCCACCCCCCACCCCCACCCCACCCCCCCCCCCACCCCACCCCACCCCCCCCACCCCCACCCCCACCCCCCCCACCCCCCCCACCCCCCCACCTCTGTCGTGTTTCGTGACATTACCTCGCAGGGTAAGAGTGCCACTAAATAACTAACACAGGTTAAGCTTGATCTTCTTAATAATGATCAAGTTTTCTAATGCATAAAAATCATGTTTAAATACATGCTAAGTATGCCAAATATAATCAATTCATTACTTAGCCCCCTGGCATTTTAAAAATGTTTAAGCTTTCCACTTTAAACTATGCCATGCCTCTTAATGCTAGGATTTAGTCTAATTTGCACTTTGAGATCATTTAGATATTATCCCCATTTACCAGGTCTAAAGATAATTTACCTTGCTATCCAATTTCAAATAAAAGGTAGCTCACCAAACAGATTTCAAAATGATGTTTTACTGTTCCTTTGATTAAAAGAAATTCACTTTACATTGGCTGTTCTCAATAATCAATCACTTTTGTCTCCTGACAAATTAAATACATAGATGCCTTTGGATGTAAAGTTTTTATAAGGATATAAAAGCTTACATATAGAGAATATTTAGGAAGGTTAAAAAAATAACATGATATATGAACTGTCAGTTATTGAGATAGATAAATGAAACACATAAACATTTGGATATGGTATAAATGACAAATAAATCTCAGTATAGAACCTAGAGATACTGAGAATGTATGCCTAACTTAGATCTATGCATAAAGTTTTTATTGAGGTCTGAGATATATAGTTTTTAGGAAAAGAACTTATATATGCCTTATTACAGAGTCTACAAACCTCCCCCTAATATAGGCCATAGCTCCCCTACTGTACAAGATATTAAAAATGTCCCAGGAATGGTTGACTTCTGACTTTACTAAGAAAATTAAAGTTATTGTACAGCCCCCAGCAAAAACAATTCAGATCCATACAGGGCAATGCCTAGGGAGAAACCAGTTTGGATTCTAATTATGTGGTTGGTTTTCTGGGTTCAGAAATTAAATATTCCAGACCAACTATATGCTTAAAATACAGGGAATGAAAATAATTAAAGTGCTAGACATAAGCATGCACATTTCTTATATTTCAGTAAAAGGTTGGCCAAATACCTAAGACAACTATTACTCCTTCATTTCTTAGAGGCCTAGGTCAAGCTAATATCATAACCAAAAGCTCAGGATTATTAAAATGGTCGGATGGAAAAAATTATGACATACCTAACACACTATGAAAAAGAGACATGCTATAAGGAATGTATGTATCATTAATTTCTGCTATGGACTAATATCAGCTCAAAACTATGGATGAGTTTTAAGATTAGAAGAACTTGGGTAAACAAATTCAAGTGCATAATTGAGCCCATTATTCCAAAAATTATAAATAACAGACATGACCTAGGATATCAAAATTTATTCTAGGGGCCACTGTCCACTGCTAACCCCATTACTTGTTACATCTGATGCTTCTATCTGGGTTAAGCAATGATCTTTAAATGCTAAAAGAATCATAATTGCTACCTGTCTGGTGGAGAAAAATCTTAAATGTTGGGCATATAAAGTCTCCTACCAGACATTAAATCACCCCAATATTTTTTATCTACAAAAATTAGGCTTATAGACTATTACAGGACCTCAACAAATTAAATAAAATTTATTAACACCAAGGGGAATCTCACAGCCTGGCTTGTCATCTCCAACGGCCATCTCTATACTTAAATATATATTGCAATACATGTATTTTTATTGCACAGATTTTATATATATATATATATATATATATATATATATAGAGAGAGAGAGAGAGAGAGAGAGAGAGAGAGAGAGAGAGAGAGAAAATTAACTAGGTTTTTTTTTTGCTTTTTTTGTCAATTTACAGATTATATGTGAAGAATAGTATCTCTGTTAACTAATCTAAAGCCCTTCAATTGTTTTTGTTTTTTTTTTTTTTTAATTTGAAGGTCAACTATCTATCTCCTCTCAACTGGGTACTCTATGAAGTCCTTTCCTCTACCTCTTAGGGTTAATTTTACCTGATTTTGCAGGTGTCACTAAAATCATTCCACAGGGTCAGTTGCGAAATGATGCATGCCCATTGAGCCTTTGTCATAGGAAATGCATATTTCTGTGAAATGCACATGCTCATTGCAACAATATAGAAACTGGCAGACACAACCATGCAGGAACTTATTTCTGAATTCTAGATAAATATTTTATTTTATGTAAATGTGTGTGTGTGTGTGTGTGTGTGTGTGTGTGTGTGTGTGTGTGTGTACTTGGGGAGGGAAAGAAAACACTATATAGCCATTAAAACTCTGTTCACTGAAGCAATCTAGAGTGTTGGAAGGGTCATAATTTTTGATTCAGATAGTCTTAGGCTTCATTTCTAGCACAGTCATATACTGACTTTGTGATGGTAGCATCTATTATTTTTACCACTATAAGATTTAATAATATATCAACTTCATAGGTGTGTTTGGCAGCACAGAGAAAAATAATATGGTGTCAGTATGATAAACAAAGACTTATGTCAAGAAAAAAAATGGGGAAATTTTCTGGAAAGTAAAGACATGCTTGAGAAACCCAGGTAGCTGAATATCATGAGGAAAGAGCAAGGGGTGATTAACCTTCTGAAATTGTGACCAGTATTCACATACATTCATTTCTACTCTAGGATATGTGTGGACTACCAGTCACAAGTTGGACATATCTAGTAGGTTCTAAGAGGAGATAAAAAGATATATCAATTATAAATTTAAAAAAAGAGACATAAACATCACCAGCACTGATTAAACAAAGAGGTGAGTTACTATTCTCCTAGCCTGAGAGTCCAGTCTCTAGGCCCTAGGCCCTGAGACAAAGCCCATGCCTCACCCACCCATAGCAGCCCCACTAGCTAGCCAGCAGGCAAGGTTCCTGGAGGCAGGCCAATCTACCATAATCCCCCATCAGACCTTGTAACCTACAGTCCCACTCCACATGCCAAAACCACCTCTCACCCATGAACTCAGTGGCTTCCTAAGATACAGACAGCACCTTCACCAATCACACAAAAAGTGGCCCTTCAAGGTACTGACACTGCCTATACCAAATGGATGAAGATTAGTCCCTGGAGGCACAGGCACTGCCTGCACTGATTGGATGAAGAGATGGGCAGAAACCAGTGAAAGAATATATTCAATAATAAAAAGAGCAGTATGCCACCACCAGAACCTAACAGTTCTACAACAGCAAGACCTGAGGATCCCAAAGTAGAAGATGATAGAGGCCTTAAAAAGGAAATGAAAAATTCCCTTAAAGAAATTGAGGAAGAGACAAAAAAAAATGGAAGAAATCAATCAATCCCTCAAAGAAAGCCAAGAAAACAACCAAAAAAAAAGAAAAAGAAAAAAGAAAAAGAAAGAAAAAAAAGAAAAGAAAAAAGCAAACAAAGAGGTGGAGGAAACCATTCAAGACATGAAAATTGAAATAGAGGCAATAAATAAAAAACAAACCAAAAGAATTCTGAATATAGAAAATCTGAATAAATGAGCAGAAACTACAGATGCAAGCATAACCAACAGAATGCAAGAGATGAAAGAAAGAATTTCTGGTGTTGAAGATATGATAGAAGAAATAGATACATCAGTCAAAGAAAACAGTAAAGCCAATAAAGTCATAACACAAAAAGTACAGAAAATCTGGGACACTATGAAAAGAATAAAGCTAAGAATAATGGGGGTAGAAGAAGGAGAAGAATATCAGCTTAAAGGCACAGAAAATATATTCAACAAAATCATAGAAGAAAACTTTCCCAATCTAAAAAATGAAATGCCTGTGAAAATACAGAATACCAAATCAACTGAATTCCCCAAAAAATCCCCTTGTCATATAATAATCAAACCAGTAAACATACAGCATAAAGAAAGAATATTAAGAGCTACAAAGAAAAAAAGGCCAAGTAACACATAAAGGCAGAACCATCAGAATAATGCCTGACTTCTCAATTGAAACTTTGAAATCCAGAAGGTCCTGGACAGATACTAAGAGACCACAGATGCCAACCCAGACTACTATATCTAGCAAAACTTTCAATCACCATAGAAGGAGTGAAAGAGTTATTCCTTAATAAAACCAGATTTAAACAATATTTATTCACAAGTCCAGCCCTACAAAAAGCAGTAAAAGAAAAATACCAATGCAAGGAAGTCAGATGTTCCCACAAAAACACAGGCAATAAATAATTACACAGCAGCAAATCCCAAAGATGGGAAACAAATACACTCTACCACCAAAGAATAACAGGAATTTGCAATCACTGGTCATTAATATCCCTTAGCATCAATGAACTCAATAAAAAGACACAAGCTAACAGAATGGACACAAAAACAGGATCTATCCTTCTGCTGCATCCAAGAGACACACCTCAACTTCAAAGACAGACACTACCTCAGAATAAAGGGTTGGGAAAAGGCTTTCCAATCAAATGGAATGAAGAAGGAAGCTGGTGTAGCTATCTAATATCTAATAAAATAGACTTCAACCTGAAATTAATCAAAAGAGATGGGGAAGGACATTATATATTCATTACAGGAAAAATCCAGCAAAATGAATTATCGATTCTGAATATTTATGCCCCAAATACAAGGGCAATCACATATATAAAAGAAAAATTACTAAAGCTTAAATCATACATCAAACTCCACACATTAGTAGGGGGAAGCTTCAAGACCCAACTCTCACCACTGGTTAGGTCTGCCAGAGAGAAACTTAACAGAGAAATAAGGAAACTAACAGATACTATGACTCAAATGCGCTTAACAGAAATCTATAAAGCATTCCACCCAAACACAAAGTAATATACCTTCTTCTCAGCACCTATTGGAACCTTCTCTAAAATTGACCACATACTCTGACACAAAGCAAATCTCAACAGATTAAAAAAAAAATGTAATAACCCCCTGTATCTTATTGGATCACCATGGCTTAAAATTAGAATCCAACAACACCACAAATTACAGAAAGCCTACAAACTGCTGGAAACTGAATAATACTCAGCTGAATTACCATTGAGTCAAAGAAGAAAGAAAGAAAGATTAAAGACTTCCTAGAATTCAATGACAATTAATGTACAATGTAGATAAATTTCTAAATGGTCTTATTAATAAAAACAAACCCAGAGCCAGGTATTGGGGTAATTTCTGAGAGGCCAGAGAAGCAGAACAAGTAACAGCTAATCTCACCTTGCCAATGCCTCAACTAATCTTGTTTCCTCAAACTGGAAACATCTGTGTCCTCATCTGAGTGGATCTCAGCTGAACTGCTGCTGAAAGCCTAAATGCTTAACAGCAAAAGCTTCTAGCCCCTGCTCCTCACTTCTTATATACCTTTCTGCTTTTTGCCATCACTTCCTGAGATAAAGGCATGTGTCACCATACCTAGCTATTTCCAGTGTGGCTTTGAATGCTATGATTAAAGGTGTGTGTGCCACAGTTTTCTAGCCTCTATCTAGTGGCTATTTCTATGTCTATCTAGTGGCTGTTCCCTTTTCTGGCCCCAGATAAGTTTATTAGGGTGCACAATACATTGGGGAATGCAATATCACCACACTACAACATACCCAAACATATGGGACACTACAAAAGCTGTACTAGGAGAAAATTTCATAGCACTAAATGCCTACATAAAGAAGTTGAAGAAATTTCACAATAGTGACTTAACAGCACACCTGAAAACTTTAGAACAAAAAGACGCAAACTCACCCAGGAGGAATAGATGCTAGGAAATAATCAAATTGAGGGCTAAAATCAATAAAATTGAAACAAAGAGAACAATACAATGAATCAATGAAACAAAGAGTTGGTTCTTTGAGAAAATCAACAAGATAGACAAACCCTTACTCAAACAAACCACAGGACAGATAGAGAATATCCAAATTAACAAAATAAAAAACTAAAAGGTGGAACATAACAACAGACATTGAGGAAATCCAGAGAATTATCAGGTCATACTTCATAAACCTGTACTCCAAAAAATTGGAAAACCTAAAAAAAAAAAAATGGACAATTTTCTGAATAAGTACCACATACAAAAATAAAATCAAGTCAATATAAACAATTTACAATGACTTGTAACCCCTAACAAAGTAGAAACAGTCATTAAAATTCACCCAACCCAAAGAAGCCCAGGTCCAGATGATTTTAGGGCAGAATTCTACCAAAATTTCAAAGAAGAGCTAATACCAATACTCCTCAAATTGTTCCACACACTAGAAATAGAAGGAACATTGCCAAACTCCTTTTACAAGGCTGCAGTTACCCTGATAACTGAAACACACAAAGATGCAACTAAGAAAGTGAGGTATAGATCAATCTCCCTCATGAACATTGATGCAAAAATACTCAATAAAATACGAGCAAACCAAATCTAAAAATACATCAAAAAGATCATTGACCATGATCAAATATGCTTCATCCCAGAGATGCAGGTAAGGTTCAACATGCAAAAATCTGTCAATGTAATCCACCATATAAATAAACTGAGAGGGGAAAAAAAACACATTATCATCTCACTAGATGTTTAAAAAGTCTTTGACAAAATCCAACACCCCTTCATGATAAGGCTCTTGGAGAAATCAGGAATACAAAGAAAACACCTAAACATAATAAAGGCAATTACAGCAAGCTGACAGCCAACATCCAATTAAATGGAGAGAAATGCAAAGTGATTCCACTAAAATCAGGAACAAGACAATGCAGTTGACTCTATCCACATCTATTAAATATACTCAAAGTTCTAGCTACAGCAATAATACAACAAAAGGAGTTCAAAGAGATACAAACTAGAAAGGAAGAATTTAAACTCTCACTATTTGCAGATAATATGATAGTATACATAAATGACCCCCAAAATTATACCATTGAACTTTTATTGCTGGTAAAAAACCTTCAGTAATGTTGTGAGATACAAGATTAACTAAAAAGTACCAGTAGCCTTTCTATCTACAAATGTTAAATAGGTAAAGAAAGAAATCAGAGAAACATCACCTTTTACAATAGTCATAAATAATATAAAATACTTTGAGGTAACTCTGACCAAACCAGTGAAAGACCTCTATGACAAGAACTTTAAGTTCTTTAGAAAAAAAAGTTTAATAAGATATCAGAAAATAGAAAGACGTCCTATGCTCATGAATAGGTAGGATGAGCATAATAAAAATAACAATCTTACCAAAAGCAATGTACAGATTCAATGCAATCCCCATCAAAATTCCAACTTAATTCTTCACAGACCTTGAAAGAACAACACTCAACTTCATATGGAAAAATGAAAAAATGCAGACTAGCTGAAACAATTGTTGTAAAATAAAAGAACTTCTGGAAGTATCACTATCACTGACTTAAAGCTCTACTATAGAACTATGGTAATAAAAATAGCTTAGTATTGTCACAAAAACAAACACATGCACCAATGAAATTGAATTGAAGATCCTGATATTAATCTGCACACCTATGAACATCTGATGTTTGACAAGAAGCCAAAACTGTACAATGGAAAACAGAAAGCATCTTCAGCAAAATGCTGACATAACTGGGTATCAACATGTAGAAGATTGCAAATAGATCCATATCTCCATGCACAAAACTCAAGTCCAAGTGGATCAAAGACCTCAACATAAATACAGTTACACTGAATGTGATAGAAGAGAAAGTGGGAAGTAGCCTTGAATGCAGTGGTACAGGTGACCGCTACCTAAATATAACACAAGTACTACAGACACTAAGAGCAACAATCAATAAATGTGACCTCTTGAAACTGAAAACCTTCTCTAAGGCACAGAACATGTCAAATAAGACCCAAAAAACAAACAAACAAACAAAAAACAAAACAAACAAATAAACAAAAAACCCAAAACCAAACCCCAAAAAACAAAAACAAAAACCAACCAACCAAACAAAAAATCAGCCTACAGAATGGGAAAAGATCTTCAGCCACCCTACATCTGCCATAGGAATGACTTCTAAAACGTATAAAGAACTCAAGAAACTAGACATCAAAATACCAAATAATCCAACAAAAAATGGGGTAAGGTTATAAACGGAGAATTTTCAACAGAAGAATCTTAAATGGTCAAAAGACATTTAAAGAATTGCTTAAAATCCTTAGCCATCATGGAAACAGAAATCAAAATGACTCTGAAATACCATACCTGCCAGAATGGCTAACATCAAAAACACTGAGGACAGCTTATGTTGGAGAGGATGTGGAGTAAGGAGAACACTCCTCCCCTGCTGGTGGGGATGCAAACATATTTAGCTGTATGCTTTGAATATGCATTACTCTGATTGGTTAATTAATAAAGCTGCATTGGCCAATGGCAAGGTAGCTTAGAGACAGGTGGGAAATCCAAGCAGATATACAGAGCAAAGAAAGGAGACGAGAGGGAGATGCCAGTGTGCCACCCAAGGAAAAACATGCCATCAGACCAGTAAGCCACATAACATTTGGCAAAACATAGATTAACAAAAAATGGGTTAATTTAAGATATAAGATCTAGCTAGCAAGAAGCCTGACATAGGCCATACAGTTTGTATATAATATAAGCCTCTGTGTGTTTACTTGGGTCTGAGCAGCTGCAGGACCATAGGTGAGAGAGATTTGTCTGGACCACGGTGGGCCAGGTGGGACCCAAGAAATGTACAGCTACATACAGCCACTTTGGAAATCAATGTGACAACTCAGAAAATTGTGAATCAATCTACCTCAAGGCCCAATGACACCACTCTTGGGCATATCCCCAAGGGATGCTCAATCATACCACAAGGACACTTGCTTAACTAAGTTCATAGTAGCATTATTCAGAACAGCCAGAACCTGGAAACAACTGAGATGCTCCTCAACTGAAGAATAGATAAAGAAAATTTGATATATATGCACATACACAATGGAGTACTCCTCATCAGTGAAAAACAGTGACATCATGAAATTTGCAGGCAAATGAATGAAACTAGAAAATATCATCCTGAATGAGGTAACCCATACTCAGAAGGACAAACATGGTATGTACTCACTCATAAGTAGATACTAGATGTAAAGCAAAGGATAACCATACTACAACCCACAGCTCCAGAGAAGCTAGCTAATAAGGAGGACCCAAAGAGGGATGCATGGATAGCCCTGGGAAGGGGAAATAGATAAGATCTCCTGGTTAAACTGTGGGAAGCGGGTAGTAGAGGGGAGGGAATGGGGGATGAGAACCTGAGGGAAAGGGATGGTTGAGCTGGGGAAGGGATGGAGTTGGAGAGCAATGCAAAAGATATCTTGATAGAGAGAGTCATTATGAGCTTAGGGAGAAATCTAGTTCTAGGGAAATTCCCAGGAATCCACAAGGATGACCCCAGCTAAGTCTCCTAGCAATAGTGGAAATGGTACCTGAACTGGCCTTCCCCTATAATCAGATTGGTGAGTACCCTAACTGTTATCATAGATCCTTCATCTAGTAACTGATGGAACAGATTCAGAGATCCACAGCCAAGCAACAGGTTGAGCTTGGGGAGTCCAGGCAAGAAAGAGAAGAGAGATTATATGAACAAGGGGGGGGGGGGGGGTCAAGATTATGATGAGGAAATCTACAGAGACAACTGATCCAAGCTCATGGGGACTCACAAACTTTAGACTGACAGCTGTGGAGCCTTCATGGGACTCAACTAGGTCCTCTGCATGTCAGAAAAAGTTGTGTAACTTGGTCTGTTTGAGAGGCCCCTGGCAGTGGGATCAGGATCTATCCCTAGTGCATGTGTGGGCTTTTTGGAGACTAGTGCCTATGGTGGAACACCTTGCTCAGCCTTGATGCAGGGGAGAGGGAGTTGGTCCTACCTCAGCTGAATATACCAGGCTTCGTTGACTCCCCATGAGAGGCCTAACCCTTTTGGGGGAGTTGATGGGGGTGTGTTCAGGGGGAGGAGGCAAGGATCAGGGCAATGGGAGGAGGGATAGGAGGGGGAACTACAGATGGTATGTAAAATTAATAAAATATTTTAAAAAATTAAAATGTACAATGTGACTTGGGAAATCTCAGTCGGTAAAATATTTGTCATGCAAACTAGAGGACTTGAATTAATTCCCTAGAACCCATATGAAAAGGCCAAGTGCTGAGGAAGTGTAGACAGGTGAATCCTCAATCTCCGTATCCAGTCAACTGAGTCCCCTGAGTGGGCTGAAATCCAGTAAGAGATACTCTCAAAAACTAGAGTGAACAGCGTCTGAGAAACAACAACTAAGGTTTTCCTACAGATGCATGCACATGCTTGAGAAAATGTCTCTGCACAAATATGCAACTGCATACACAATCATTTACACACATGCATATATATACAAATACATTCACGAAAAGATTTGTGTCACTGAGCTACAGGAATAAAATTCAAAAGAGTAAGTCTTATAGGTAGCAGAATTACATAGAGACATACTGTAAGTACTTTCATTTTGTGATATGTCATGTCCAGGCCTGAGCTTAGCAACTCTCTTCATACCCAAAGTTATACATATACACTAATAATAAATTTAAAAAAATATGCTTCCTACTTTCACATGACTGACAGAAGAGATGGTCGTATTTTTAAAACATATATTATTAAACATATTTATTTTTTCTGTCTTAGGAAGGGGAGGAGTATGTACAAAGATGTCACTGTACATTTTCTTCTTTGTCCCCTCATCACCGTCCTTCACTATGCCTCACATCTCCTTTCTCTGACCTTTCATTGCCACAAGTTCCAACAGTGCACTTGCAGAGCTCCAGGCAATGAGAGACTCTGTCACAAAGTAAAAGCAGCCAGCAATCCTGAGGCAGGTCTCAGGTGGTCCTCTGGCTCTCACACACATATGCAGACTTGAACACAAACAAACATGTGCACATTGGTGACCATTATTAATGTGAGGGAGTGTGCATTGGTGTGAGTGTGTGACACATGTCAGAAAGGGGACCATTAAAGAGAAGGGGTAAAAGAGAAGGCAGTTGAATACATGTGACATTAGAACAGAAGGGGGCACTCAGTGTGGAGAGAAAGAGGTCAGAAAGAGGGGTTAAAGGACAATCATAGAGGGCATGTAATAAAAGAATAAAGAAGAATAAAGTATAATAACATATGGATTTCAATCCCAACATGAAGACCTACTAAGGTGCCTCAGGGAGTAATATGGTTGGGGACCAGTCCCGAGGATCTGAATTTAGATAACCAGATCCTGGTGTATAAACTGGCAGGGACAGCAGCATTTTTAACTTCAGCCCTGGGGAAGCAGAGACAAGGAGATTCTGGACTTGCTAGTCTAGCTGAAGCTGTGAGGTGGAGAAGTAGTTGAGGAAGATGTGATTTCAGTCTCTGGCCATTTTGGTGATGCACACATGTGTGCACTCACACAAATACAACACACATGCACACACCAACACATGTACAGGCAAACAGCTATATCACACACAGGCACACATAGAAACACACACATACAAACACTGACACACACATGAATTTAAACATGCCATTGTGAAAGCTATTACCTTCTAGGTTAATTTTAAAACTTGATTTATTATTGTGCCCAACTTTAATTCCTGCACTGGAGAGACATATGCAGGCATATCTCTGTGAGTTCAAGTCCAGCCTTATCTATGTAGAACATCCCAGGCTAGCCAGGACTACGTAGTGAGCTCATGTTTCAATAATAACAATACAATAATAATGATGATGATGATGATGATAGTGGTGGTGGTGGTATGACAATAATAATAATAATAATAATAACAACAATAATAATGGCTTCAGATACTGATAGAGAATGAGACAAAGAATTCCAGAATGATCCACATTCAGAGCTGCCTCTAAGGGCAAAAGTTTGACAAGAGATGAGTCTAGGGGGCAAGGAGAAAATCCAAGATGTCATCTGACCTATACCCTTTCCTGAGGTGATGCCATCAACACAATCACATAGGAAGAGACCTTTGTGATACAGGAGGAACATTTGGAGAAAACAGATGTCATATATTTTCACACACACATTGTTTCATATTCCTTTCCTTGGAATTAAAAAAATACAGTGACAGGACAGAGACAGGTCCTATTGCCCCTGCTGATGCCCAAGTAACAAGCTGGCCTGCTGGTTTTACATCGATCTGTCACTGATCATGAGACGATTACTTTTGTGTCATGTAGTGAACATATGATAAGGTCTAGTTGTTCATTTTTAGATTCAATTTCAGGCTCATTAGTAAACATCCCAACCGGGTGGATTTTCTAATCTACTTCCTTCACAGCCCCCTTACTTTTTTCACATTGGAAAGTTTTATTCTCATGCATTTATTTATATAATTTACTTTACTTTTATTAGCTATGCACACACATAAATTAAAGAATTAGTTCTACATAGATTACCATAAAATCCACCTGACTGATTTTTCTCAACCAAATTCCTCTTTCCCTGAGCAAGACATTAATCTTGCTGTTGTTTTAGTTGACTCTTTGGGGATTTGTTTCTAAGCATCATGTTGATGTTTATTGCTCTTAATTTTCATTTAAAATATCCTTCTAGTGTTTCCCCCATGAGCTGTGAGGATTTGTGTCTCAGACTTTCAGTGCTCTGCCTCTGCTCATCCGGTTTTCATCCTGCCTTTTTGCCAGCTGAGCTATAGTAGTTTCTTTTCTTTCTGTGACAACATTCTTTGACAAAAGGAACGTAAGGAAAGAAGGGGGAGGGGTTATGCTGACTTACAATTCTGAATGGACACCCTCCATCACTACAGGGAAGAATGGCATTAGACTTGGAGGGCATGGAGGCAGCAGGCATACGATGAGCACGCAGGAGACAGAGAGAGCCGTAAGTGGGGCAAGGCCACAAAATTCTAAAGCTTACTCCCAGTGACCTGCTTCTTCCTGGAAGGCCTCACCTTCTAGAGGTTGCACAACCTTCGCAAACATTGCCAACAGCTTTGAATTAGGGTTTCAAACATGTACATCTAGAGTTTACACTCAACCCACAATTCAAGCTAAGTCACAATTAAGTGGAAATCAAGTATTAACGTTCTATGATCACAGAACTGCATCTTTTCAGTATTACAGAATTGAATATACTGTGTTAGGTATCCTGTCTTGGATAATTTATTTGGCTTTGCTAGAGTTGTGTGTTCTTGCTTTCTAGGTTTTTATTTGTCCAGTTCCCTATAGCCCTGATCATTATCCTCTGGTGTCATTCTCCCCTCAGAGTCTTTGCCTGTATTTGGTGTCATATCATCTCATCTTCCTCAGACCAGGATCCTCTTATCTATTCTCTCAGAAATTATAAACCTTTTGAACCATTTATCTGTGACTGTATTTACATGCATGAGCATACATAGTCACAAATGTGTGAATATGCATGTATGAGTGTGAATCTGAAGCCAGATAACAACCTTTCCTGTCACCACTCAGGTGCATTTACCATGTTTTTTGAGACAGGCTCTCTAGTGGTATGGAACATGCAAATTAAGCTTAGCTGGGTGGCAGGTAAGCCCAGGGATTCCTCTGCCTCCACCTCTGCAGCATTGGCATCACAAGCACACACCATTATAATCACTATTTCGTGGGTTCTGAGCATCAATATCCAGACCCTAAGATTGTGCAGCAAGCACTTTACCAACTTCTTCCCAGATCCTAAACTTGAAACCTTTTACACATGTGGTGCGACCATAATCTTATACATTCAACCAAGAGAAGTTAAATGCAAAGCCAGCTCTGTTAACTGAGAACTCCAGTAGCCACATTCACAAAGTATTCATTTTATTTTACCAAATAATCTAAAATACAATCATATCATCATAGACAATGTTAAATTTATTAATTAGATACACAATTTTGTTTAGTAGCTTGTGAAATCTGAAGCCTATTTTACATTGAGAAGGAATGGTCAGCAAATACATGGGCAAGCTTGGCCTGCTGCCTGGTTTTCTGTCTAGCACCAGCCACTGGCATTTGCATTTAATTCCAGTACTTGCTTTCTGTGACATGAAGTCTGAAATATTTCCTCTCCATTAGTAGAGAAAGTTTACTAAACCTGACTTAGACCACACACTGATTTACATGATTGACATTTCACATGCTCTCTGTTGGCTTGGCTCCAACCTGCTTGCTGTATTGAACATCGTTTTCCGTTATCTCTCTCTTGATGTGCAGCCCTGCACTCTATTTCTCTCTTCCTATTTTGCCTCCCTCTCGTCTTAGTGGAGGACACCCACTCTGGTACATTTTTGTGAAGATCTGCATGGAGAGTAGATGTTATAGACATCATGCTCACTGTGTTCAGAAAATATAGTAGACAGGTATGGAATCCAGATGAGGGATCCATAATTCCAAGATTATGTCTGTATTCTGTTTACCAGCACAAGACCTGCACAGGATTGTGGCTACCAATGCTAGCTGGCTGAAGGGACTGGTAAGGCTCTACCTTCCAAAGGAAATTCTATTTCTCCAAATTCTGAGAGGCACTTCAAATATCTGGAAATGGCCTCTACGTGGATTATAGGAAGAAATCTGGTAGTTAGATAGAAGTTAGCATTCCTCTGGAACTAATGAAACATTTTTCCCTCTACCAAAAGAAATCAGTTCTTTTTTCACTGGCTTAAGGAACTACCTGTGGTTCCTCTTAGCTTACCAAAGTGCATGCTGGGTTCCAAGCTCCCTGAGTATCACATGTATTGTTTAGATAATTTCAAAGCCCATGCTAGCTTCCTAGCCATCTCAGCTCCCTCCCACCAGCTACCCATTTTCCATATAAACCTGTTATTTTATATATGTTCTCTCTCTTTGTCTCATGTTCTTTTTCTCCATGACTGCTTTCTGTCTCTCCTGCTTCTTTCATGGTTAGGTCTAGCCACATGGCTGCCATATTTAGTCTACTGCTTTCTCTCTTTGCTTTGGACTCTTCCAGATGTCTATTGCTGTTTTCTCTCTCACATATGAATGCATATGTACATATATAATAAAATTATACTCTATTCTATATTATATGCATATAATAAACAAAAAACTTCTACTCAACCGTACTATGGAGCAGTCATTCTGACAGCTTATATATCTGGTGCCAAAACCAGGTTAGGGCATACATGGACCCTGTTCCAAAGGACCCATACTCTCCTAAGTGAACAAAGATGCCTATTTGACTCTTGTAAGATATGAATCATTTGTTTCTGCTCTCTTCTGCCCCCCACCTTATTTGATTCCATTTTTTTTTTTTTTTTTGGTTTGCATAGTCAGCTGCTTCTTCCTTCCATCTGGTATGCTTCTCCACCGTGATTCAATGAGTCTATCATTATCCCTGGATCCTGGAGGCTGCTAGAATCTCCTGGACATCCATTCACATTGAAAGGCCTCTCCTGGTACTCCTGCTCTAAAGTCTCCATCTGATCACTGGACTAAATCTTATAGAGATTCAAATGTGCTTTGGGTATGGACAATATTAAAAACTGTTTTGTGTTACTCTACTCCATAAAAAGGGTGGCTCTGGAGTTAGATTATGGACATTCCTGTCCAGGCTCAAACCTGTTGGTTAAAAAGTTTCCTCCAAAATCTCTGTCCTGGTTCAGGCTGGCCTCCTAGCTCTGTGACAGGGTTAAAGGGAACAGCATAGAACAGCACAGGAAAAGACAATACACGCTTTAAAATAGCTAATAAGTAAACCATTTCCCAAAGCAATTACTGCTGCTTATCTCATGCTCCTCTTCTTGGTTTATTTAACTCTCTAAATACTCCCCTTTGTTTTAGCCTAAAACTTTTGCCAAAATATAAGCTTTATCTCAAGATTTTAAGACTGTTGTGTAATGTTGTGTAAACTCTTTATTTTAGATTTGTAAGTTCAATGGGTATTGCTGAAAAATCTATAAAATATATAAGAAGTTTGCTTAAAACTTGTTACAAAAATGTTGATAGTAAAAATCTATATATAGGTAATTTTAATTCACTGCAGTAGACTTGTACAACCATTTGCTACAGCATACTGTATATGTAACTTGGATTTAACTCACATTTCTAAAAAATGGGACCTACTCACAACATGGTTGATGAATGAGGTATGATTAAGGTATGAACCACAACTCCAAGCTTTGGGTTTTGCTATTTTTTTCTTTTATGCTGTTTATTGATACCTGTAAACAAATTTTAGCACATTTTTCAAGTAACTTGGATATGGATTGTATCAATTCAATAGGACACTACTAAACTTCTGTCTTATAATGTTAAAAATATGATAATATCTGACTTATACAGTTGTTGTGATGGCTAGAAATAATATTGCCTGCAGGAGTCCCTATCACCTGAATGATACAGAGAAATAAGACACCTGTGTTCTGCATCTTAAGGTCAAAATGTGGTAAAAACCAAGTGTGATAATGACAAGAAATGAAGAGGGGATTGAGAGAGGGATTGATGAGCAAGACATCATTTGTGAAAGGACCTGAGTTCAGATTTCCAGAATGCATACGAGCAGCCAGGTGTGGTAATGCAACCCTGTAACTCAGTGTTACAAGGTATGTAGAGAGAGGGTTGTCTGAAAGTCTGAATGCAGTAGCCTGGATCCACATGGTAAAAGAAGAAACTGAGTTCTGCAAATTGTACCCTGACCTCCACAAGTATGTTGTGATGAGAAACTGTCCCTTCCCCTATGTTGTGATGAGAGAATGCCCCTTCCCTAATGCATACAAGACAAATAAATGTAAAATTCAATGATTAAAATATTTCAAAATCAAACAGGCACATTTCTGTAATCCTAGCCCTCAGAAAGTTGAGGCAGGAAGATAATGAGATTGACAAACATAGTGAGACTCTGTTTCCAAAATAAAATATTCCTAACTCATTTCAAAAGCTTAACAAATGTTAACTATTGATATTGATTGACAAAACATATATTGGGAAAAAGGTACCACATGTTTGCATTTTATTAAGCATATACATCTGCAATTATTAAAAACATGAGATTGTTAAAATCAAACAATGCATTTATTGCATAGACAATGCTTGTTACATGCCTAAATGTAACATGAATCTTAAAAGGTCTTATAATAAAATACCCAGAGCCAGATATTGGGGTGAAAGCTGAAAGATCAAAGAAGCAGAACAGCCAGCCACTAGCTTATCTCTAAGAAGTCTTTAGCCTCAAGAGAGTAAGTTCCTTGGCTTACTCCAGTAATCAGATCAATGAATAACCTAACTGTCATCATAGAGCCTTTCTCAAGTAACTGATGGAAGCAGATGCAGACTCCTAGTCCAAGCTCCAGGAGTCCATTCAAAGAGAGAGAAGAGGGATTCTATGAGCAAGGGGCATCAAGATCATGATGGGGAAACCTACAAAGACAACCAAACAAAGTTAGTGAGAACTTATGAAATTTAGACCAACACTTGTGAGCCTCCACAGGACTGGACTAGGCCCTATGCATAAGCAAGACAGTTGTGTAGCTTGATCTACTCAAGGGCTCTCTTGGCAGTAGGATCAGGATCCAACCCTGGTGCATGAGCTGGGTTTTTGGA
This sequence comes from Peromyscus californicus insignis, assembly GCF_007827085.1. Lineage (NCBI taxonomy): Eukaryota > Metazoa > Chordata > Mammalia > Rodentia > Cricetidae > Peromyscus > Peromyscus californicus. Next base: position 281,636 of record NW_026294436.1, read on the forward strand.
GCCCACTACCTGTGGCAGGACACCTTGCACAGTCTTAAGGCAGAGGAGAGGGGCTTGAGCTGCCTCTACTGAATAGACCAGGCTCTGCTGACTTCCCATTGGAGACCTAAACTTCTTGTAAGAGGGAATGGGGGGGTGGGGGTGGAGGAAGTCCAGAGGGGTGGGAGGAGGGAAGAGGAGAATCCGTGAATGGTATGTAAAATGAATAAAACATTTCTTAGGAAAAAAAAAAAGAGAATGAGTTCCTGTTTCCTAATGTCTTATATACCTTTCTGTGTCCTGCCATATTACTTCCTGGGATTAAAGGCATATGTCACCACTGCCTGGTTCTGTTTCTCTCATATAGCCCAGTGTGGCCTTGAACTCACAGAGATCCAGATGGCTCTCTGCCTCCGGAGTGATAGGATTAAAGATGTGTGCCACCAGTGCCTAACCTATATGTCCAATTCAGTGGCTGGCTCTGCCCTCTGATCCCCAGGCAAGCTTTATTGGGGTACACAATATATCACCACATTTAAATTCAAATTGAATTTTAGAAACTTTCACCTCATTGGAACTTTGTTATCTATGTATTATGTACATAATATCTTTTGTTAATCATAGTGCTTATAAAGCAGTATTTTAAAATAATTTTGAGCTCTATTATCATTCTGAAATATATGATTGAAGCTACTGGCCTTTCTCTATCCAGCAAAATGTCTAAGCAAAATTCTACAAAAGTTAGGCATTGCATGGTTTTCATTGATATGGGTTAGTAGCATGGTAGAACTTGAAACAATGTCTGAGCCTAAAAACGTAGAAAATGTGAAATGTGACAGCATTTTCAAGTAGCTCAACATACATGAACCTACAAAGAGCTTAAACCACTTCATGTCCCATAGATGGCATAGTCAATGAAGTAGATGAACTTCTCTTTCACAGTTCTAGAATCTGGGAAGCAACATATGTCAAATATGGTTTCTATTGCTGTGATAAAACACCATTACAGACAGTATCTTGAGGAGGAAAGGGTTTATTTTACTTATAGTTCTGCATTACAGTTCTTACCCAAAGGTTGTTAGGACAAGAACATGTAGGCAGGAGACAATTTAGAGGCCATAGGTGATGCTACTTACTGGCTTGCTCCCCATAGCTTGTTCAGACTGCTTTCTTATAGCACCCAGATGAAAAAACGGAAATGGCTTGCCAAGACTTTGCTGGGCTCCCTCAGGTCAATAATCATCAATCAAGAAAATGTGTCACAGGCTTTCCTGCAGACCAGTTTTGTGGGAACCTACCTGGTAGACCAGCTACCAAAATTTACCCCAGGGTACTCTTGAGAAGAGAGGGATAAGAGATTTAGAAACAGATAGAAACAGAAGAAAACTGAGGATAGCCCTCAGGGGACCTAGATGCTAATCCACTGGCCCCTTTTGTCTCTTCTAAAGGGCTATTTATAGGAACGCCAAAGGGCAGAGCAAAAGACCTCCTCCTTGCTCAACCAAGTGTAAACACTTCCAATCACTTAGAAACCATGCACATGGTCAGTCAAACAATCATCTAATGTAGCTCTGCTGGGTAAAGCAAACTCATATCTCACTAGGAAACCTTTGTGGGCTTCCACAATTTCCACTTCTTGATATAAAAAGGGCCCCTGAAGACCCACGCATAGCCTGTGCCTGTCTTAGGTCATTCTTCTTGAATAATTTTACATTCAGGGAGTTATCAAGAAGAAAGTTTTCTGTATTTGTCTATCAGCCTCTGGCAAGAGGGGTACAGAGCTAAACTCAGCTCTGACCCAGGTCCCTACTAAGAGCTTGCAAACATCTTCAGCAATCTCCATAGCTGCCACACCTCAAAGTAAAGGAGTAGAGGATGATAAAGATAGAATATTGGAATGGGTCTAGGGTGATTACAGCAGTTCTAGCTGCAACAAGCCCTTTTTTCTGGATCAAACTCTCTCCTAACAGATGTTCAATAAAACTTTCAAGAGACTATTTTGATTTCCAGGAGAAAACAGTCATTTCAAATGACTTCAAAGTACCCACTCAAGTAAATTAAAATTCATGCTAATTACAAAAACACTTTTACAAATTGATTCAATTATGGGAGACTTACCCCTTTGTGGGAGGCTTACCCCTTTCTAAACAGAAACAGAAGGAGTGGACACTTCTAGAAAGAAGAAAGAAAAACTCTCCTAATTATGACACCTTCACTTAAGTTTTTCAGGGGACACTGAGATCATAAAATTATATTTTAAGCTATCATAAAATGCATTCAAATATATATGAAGGTAAAAGAGTAATAAAAATGTCAAGATGCTGCTAATGTAATTAATTTGGTTTATCCTTTAAAAATTAATGTTATCTAATTTGTTCAGACTAGATAGGTATTGATGGGGTAATAAAAATAATTCTAGTATGAACTTCACTATACACTTTTTACAAACTTACTTACATTCAACATTTATATTTTTTGCCTTCAATATGTACATTTTTTATATTCAACATTGATAGTTTTTACATGCTTAATTCAAAAGGAATCTCTATAGAACTATTTTAGCACATATCTAGAAGAGAGCCTTTAACAAACCTAACACATTCAAAAGCAAACTCTATAACAAACATCTAGAAAGAATCTCTTAACAGAACTAACTTATTTTCTTTCAACAAGATAGAGAGTATGCAAATCATGAGTTACCATAGCAAAATTTGTAACTGAACACAACACCGCTTTATTTCTGAAAGTTCAGAATTCATGGTTAACTTTAATATCATCCTAAAAGTTTTCCTGACAGTTTGAATTCAGAGCCTGCTTTATCAGTCGCTCCAGCTTCTCTAGACCCCAGAATTCAGTGAATGCCATTGCTAGGGGTCTGTAACACTCAGAACAATGCCATTGCCCCAAAGACACCTTTTCCTGCAGGCTCTCAGCCATTATGAAACCAGCAGAAGTGCTGTCAGCTGCACATGGTTTCTAGGTAGGGGCTGTCCCTTCACCCAAACTCATTACAGCTCCCGAGTGCCACGATTCAAGCAAACGTTGCTAAAACTTTCTTCCCCACTTCAGTGGCATTTTTTGGTTATCATTCCCAAGTGGTCTTGCCTCAGGGCAAGAATGGAATTACCATATTGGGCTGTTGTAAATCTCTTAGAAAAAACTTCCTGGGCAGCTATTTTTAAAGGAGCCTGCATTGAAACAGAAGTGGTGTGGCTCCAGGTTCTATTTCATTCTGGCTTTTCTGGAGAAATATCAGTAGATACGGTATTATTAGAGCTGACATTTCTTTGTTCCACACACCTCACCAAACTGAGACAGCCAGCAAGCTTTTCACAGGCTGCCTTTCTCTGTAGCATCATGCTGTTACTTTATAAACTATGTTTCCCATGCTGCCTTTCTCTACCATCACTACATTTCCCAAACTACTTTTTGAACTGCATTTCCCAGGTTGCCTTTCTAGGTCCACCACACTCTCATTTGTGTTTACATGGTTTGTTTTCATTCTGAAAATCAAGATCAAGTGAACTTTTTTCACCATGGGAGGTTTCTGTTCTCCCTGAGCTGGCATTAAAACTCCTACAATAGCATTTGACAGGTATACCTCTCTAACTTGATTTTTTACCTGACACTATCCCCATAGTGGGATTGAACCTATCTGAGTGCATACAGGCAGGTGCTTGTTGCCAGAAGCGAAAACCCCTCAATTCTTGCTCCTCCACTTACTGGATCAGTGAAAGAAGATGAAAGTATTCAACATAAAGCTTTTTCATATGATTTTTCCCCAGATAGATCCTGTTTGTCCCTGCCTCTCCCCTCCCCCAAGATGTAGAGTCCCTGATGTCTTAGCTGAGGCTCAGTTTCTCTGCTAACTGCCACACCAGCATCCCCTATGCTTCCCCTGCTCGGTTTCCTGCCTGCACTTTCTTGAGGGTAAGCTCTGGCCACAGGAGATTTTAGCTGCTGTTTTTACTGGCTTGAAGGAGAGACAGGACTGGTAAAGAGGATTTGCCATATTCCACGAGGTTTTATATTATTTCCACATGAGTTAAATTTTTGCCCTTAAAGAGAAAAAAATCTGTGAAAGAATGGTCAAAAAGCTTTTTTTTTTTTTTTGAGAGAGAGAGAGAGAGAGAGAGAGAGAGAGAGAGAGAGAGAGAGAGAGAGAGAGTTGCTAAGTTTTCTCCAAGCCTTCTGTTCTCTAAACCTTGGCTTCATGGTAAAATGGAAACTAATTCTGATGGTTCAATGTTATAATGGTGTTTGCAGGTGGAGCAGAGAATTTTGTTTCATCCGCATTCACCTCAGGTAAAATTTCCCCTTGCTTCACAGGGCTTGATTCTAAACTGTCTCTGGGACACAAGCTTCCATAGGAATCTTTTTCTGCCTGTTTTTTTCTCATCTTTGAGAGATTTTCCTCATTCTTCCCTAGGATTTTGTGTACATAGCCACATAGTTGGAAAATCAAGGAAATAGTTCCTCTGTCATGTTGCTTATCTTGTCCTAATTTTTCTTAAACTATATTCCTAACACAATATTTCTACATTCTACCTTGATCTAAATTTTCTTTAATTTTTATAGATAGAAATTAAGATAGATAGAAAAAGAAAGAAATCTAGATAGAAAGAGATCTTCACTGAAGGCTCACTTTTCAAATTTTGCATTCTACCACCTAACTTTCAAACTCCCAAGAATAAAGTATCATGACCCTTTTTTCAATTCTTTATCATCATTCCTTATACCTGAAACACCCCTGATAGCCCTTTCACTAAGTCACTGGTCCCTGTTCCTGGTACCATCTGTGGGAGACTAGCTGGGAGACTGGCTCCCACATTTTACCTCAAGGTACTTTTGAGGAGTGAATAAGAGATTTAGATAGCAGAATAGAGGGTAGAAAAACAGAAACACATGATAGCTTTGGAAAGGCCTGGATCCTTATCCACTGTCCCCTCCTGTCTCTTCTAAAGGGCTATTTATAGAAATGCCAAGGGGTGGAGCATAAGATCTCCCCCTAGCTCAACCAAGTGTAGACCCTAACAATAGCCTAAAAATCATGCACATGGTCACACAATCCTCTCATGCACTCTTCTGGGTAAAGCAAGGACAGATCTCACTAGGAAACCTTTGGGGGCCTCTACAAAATTTATAATGGGCATTTTCTCAATTACAGTTCCCTCTCCTAAAGTGACTTTAATGTGTCAAATTGACATAAAACAAACTGGGCCAATAGAAATATCAGGTCTATGCCATAAGTGAATAATTTCTCACTGCTGCATTACACACAGAGAGGAGTATGATGACTGCCAAAGTGAGGAAATGTGCTGGTCTTAGTCTCTTCCTTATCTGTAAAGCCACTAATGTGTTCATGGGGGCCATAGTCCACCTGTTCATGCAATGCTCATCACACAGATGATCCACTTTCAAACTCCATGCACATAAATTCAGTGCATAAACTTTGTGGTAATCCTCACATTTGAGCATATTGAGGGGCTAGAAATGATTGATATGTTTACAAGTTTAGATCAGGAGTTTGTTAATTCCAATTCACGGGCTAAATATGGTTTATATACTCCATTATGCCAAGATTTAGTGGGTTGTAGATGTATCCAAACATTTACACATTGTCCTCACTGCTTCAATGATACTAAAGTGAGAGGTCTATAGTGGCCAGAATAGCTATGACACCTGCACCATCAAGTCTACAGATGAATTTGTCATTATTATGCAAGAGGTTCATTGAAAGAAGAAAGTAAGGGAAAATAAAAGAAGGAATGAAGAAGGGAAGAAGGCACAGGAAGGAAGAGAGGAAGGGAGGGAGAGAAGGATGGAGGGAAGAAGAGTGGAAAAAGGATGAAAGGAGGAGGAATAGAGAGAAATGGGAATAAATAAAGGGAAGGGGAAGGAAGGAACAAGAAAAGGAGGGAAGGAGAGAGGTGAAGAAGGAGGAAGGAAGAATTATAGGGGGAAAAGGAGGGAGAGGGGCAAAGAGGAAAGGAGTAATAACAAAGAAAGATATGAAAGGAAGGGAGGAAGAGAAGAATGAAATGAGGGGAGGAGGGAAGGAAGGGAAGGAAAAGAAGGAGGAAGAAAGGGAAGAATGGAGAGGGGGAAAGACTTCAGTTATAGATACTGAGAAGGGAAAACCATTTGCAGGTGATTCAATGCTGGTGCTAAAAATTACCAAGAAATACATCTCAAAGGAGGAAAATGCTAAATAAATAAAGCCTATTATGGTTTCAAGATATATGATTAATATATTAAATAGTAGAATAAATTATATTTCCATATACAATCTGAGAGCCATATGAAAATGAAATTAAGCAGAAAGAACACAATAGTTTCTACAAAGAACAAAACACATCCAAATAAATGTAGTAAAGAGATGTAGGATTTGTACACTAGAAATTACAAGATATTAGTTAAAGAAATTTGAAATAAAGCTGTGGAGATGGCTCAGCAAGCAAAGCATGAGCTGTATATGCAGGAGAATTGGAGTTCAACTTCTAACACCTAAATGTCCAGCAGACATAACGCCTTCTGTAACTCCAGCACTATGAAAGAAGAGGCAGGGGATTCATAAAGCATGCTGGCTGGCTGGAAAATCTGGTTGTTGAGTTCTGTTTTCAGTGAATGACCCTGTCTCAATGAGTAATGTGGAAAGTGACTGAGAAGAATACAGGACATCAACTTTGAGTTTTCATATTTATATGCAAATGTATAAAAACACAAAAACCCCAAACACATGCACATCAAACACACATAAACAAAAAAGTAGTAATATCTAAGTAAATATCACATAGTAGTATTTCTTAAAATTATTTTCAAATCCATATATGCAAATCAATTACAGTCATTTTATTCCATATCAAAACAATAACTCTAAGTTTGTGGAATAATCCTCTTGTACACTGTCAAGATTTGTTTTTTACTCAAATTGATTTAATAAAATACTTATTGGCCAGTTTCCAGGCAGGAAATATAGGTTGGGTAACCACTGAGAATTCTGAGAAAGAGAAGGGTGGAGTAAGGGGTTGGCAGCAGACACAGAGAGAGCAACATGGACATACCATACTGAAGAAAGGTACTAAGCCATGTGGCAAAGCATAAATAGAAATATGCATTAATTTAAGGGCAAGAGTTAGCTATAGCAAAACTGAGCTATTGGCTGAGAAGTTATAATTCATATTCAGCCTCTGAGTTAGTTATTTGGGACTAGGTGGTCCTGACAAGAAATGTCCATTGACATATGGCATTTCAATGTGTGGTCCAAATTTCCAAATAAATCCTGACAAGACTTAAAAAAGGATTCTAGACACAAAAGAATAGAGTCAAGAATGGCTTTTTGGTAGCTGCCTTTTCTAGGGTGGGCTCTGTTTGCTGGAAGCTAGCAGAGGCATAGCTCCTTTAAGAGATGGCTTTCTGGCTTGATGCTAATGGCAAAAAAATGAGTGACTCTTTTAAGAGATCCTCCTACCAAACACTTACATGCTGTTTATGAGCAGCCAGTGGCATGCTACTTTGTGGTATAATAGACTTAGAAGCTTCTCAGATTTGGGGCAGTAAACATGACTCCCAGAGCTGGTGGTTAACATGCCTGTGCTATGAGACTAGACTTGTAGGTAACTGAGGGGGAGGAGCCAGCACCATGATCTAAGTTACACGGCAGACTTTTTTTTTTTTTCCCACATGAAGACAGAAAAGGTTAGAGATTTGCATTAACGACAGATTTAGACAAAAAGAAACTCTAAACAGCTCACAGTGTGTTTAAAAAAAAATATGTGTAGCCTTGGTAGAGAAAAGAAAAAGGGTAGAGAAAGTCTTTAAAAAATGAATAGAGTAATAAATATAGTAAGCCATGTAAAGATGGAAAATACACAGAGTCTGGATACTGTATGTTATTGTGTTGTCTTTTGATTTTTGACTGATAATGAACAAACAATAAATGTTCAGAAACATTTGATTATGAAAGCTGCTAGGTTAAACCTACCTATATATTTTAAAGTACCTTGACTACAAAATTTAAGTCAGAATATATGTTACTTTGGAAAGTGGTTCTGTTTTTATTTTCATAGAAAATGAGAGGCTGGGGATTCATTCTGGGATAAGAAAAATCAGGTTTGTTTGAGGAAGATCCCCTGAAAAATCTCTGGTAGAAACAAATGACTCAGAAGATCCAATATTTCAGAACTCCTCTGTTGCAGTTTTCTCTGAGTTCTGCATCCAGAACAGCTTCAAGGCTGCTGGCTAAGACAATCCAGCCTCACAGATTTCTCCACTCATGTCTTGACTATAATTCTAAATTTTCTGAGTCCCCCCAAAATTACCAGTTTCCCCAATCTATAGGAAGTATTCTAAAGTACTATACCAACATTCCTCAAAGATAGAATATGGATATTTATTATTTAAGGAGGGTTGTTTACAAGTTTTTATTGATAATGGTCAAGAAAAAAGTTGAACAAAGGAGATTAGATTCAGGAATCTTGTTCTAAAAAGAAAAAGGTTATATAGAAATGATATAATAAAAGGGTAGGTTATTGAATCTACTTTAATTCAAAAAACTATTAATCTTAAATATTTTACATTGGTATGGAATTTGGTTTATTGATACAAAGTTAAAGTGAATTTTGTTATACTGTGTGTATATTTCTACTCTTGTTTAAGGTATTGTTCTTGTGTAGTTCATTTAAAATGTAATGTATAATTAAGAAATACAGATTAATACTCATCAATAATAGCAAATTTATAGTCATGTTAGGGATGTTTTAAAGGCCATACAAATATATATTTCAGATAGATAGGTAGCCTTCAAACACTTCCAAGACCTACATAATATGGCATTTAATGTTTAATAATCTAAGGCTTTTCATGATAGTGAGACATGTCTGCTACTTGCAGTACCAATCCACTTCAGAGATGATTGTGTAGATTGAAGAAACTCCATATGGAGTTTCTTTCCTGTATGACAAAAGCTAGCCATGTGGGCAAAGAAACTATCCTTGACTCAATTGCCTACAGATACTGTCAACACTGGACCAGCATGATGCAAAAAAAAAAAAAAGGCAACTGCTGAGCTTTGCCAAGACAAGGTAGGACAGTCCTTTAAAATTCCCTGCTTCACAGGATAGTTTGTCAGATATGCCAGGCCTGTAGGCCAGAGTTGGATGCTTCAATTTTACAGAGGAACTCTGAGTGACTGTCAAGACAGCCTGATGTCCCTGTCATTAAGCAACATTTCACCCTTCTGGGATCTTTGATGGAGTTGAAGACTAAATAGTTATAATTATAGTTTTCTTCAGTTAAATAGAAATTAAATTAGATACAAAACTTTAGATTCACCAAGAAAAGATAAATAATTATTTTCTATAATTTTGCTAAATACAAGTGGATTAGATATTGTTAGTATAATTATTACTTAATAACTATTTTTGTTGTGTATAATCCTACTATGTTAAAGTTAAAACTTTCCTTTTTAATTAGGCAAAAAGGGGGAAATGCTATGGAATAATACCCTTGTACACTACAAAGATTTGTCATTCAATTTGGTTTAATAAAATGCTGATTGGCCAGTAGCCAGGCAGGAAGTATAGGTGGGGCAACCAAACAGTATTTTGGGAAGGAGAAGTGTGGAGTAAGGAGTCACCAACAGATGCAGAGAGAGCAAGATCGGCATGCCATACTGACAAAAGGTACCAAGCCATGTGGCTAAGCATAAATAGAAATATAGGTTAATTTAAGTGGAAGAGTTACCTAATAACAAGCCTGAGCAATCCGCTGAGATTTTTAGTTCATATTTAGCTTTTGAGTAAGTTATTTGGGACTGAGCACTCAGACAGATGTGCATTTATAGTCAATTTTTTTTTTACAAATTGGTGAGCTGATTTAAACATATAAGACATAGTGGAACAAGTCAGCTGTTGGCTGCAAGTGGGCATACCCACCCCAGCTCATCTCTTAAACACTTGACTCCCTTTTGATCACCAAGGAACCATCTTTGCAGTTTGAACCTTACTAATCCTCCTTACAAGGACTTGAGTTTGATTTTCTTTGTTTCTATCTTTCAAACATCCTGACATAGACCTTGCACTTTTAGATCAGTGTAGCCAAATGTCTTCATTATTTATTTTCCTTTCTGTCTCCCCTTGACAAATAATGATTATATCAATGCCTGCTTCCCCATCTTTCTGGTCTCCACTCCTCCACCTTCAGAGGTGCATCCAGCCAGGCTGTTTTATGTCCAATTTGTGTATCATGATGAGAAATGAGAGAATCTTTGGCAGAGATCATTAATTTTTTTTTTTTTTGGTTTTTCGAGACAGGGTTTCTCTGTGTAGCTTTGCGCCTGTCCTGGAACTCACTTGGTAGCCCAGGCTGGCCTCGAACTCACAGAGATCCGCCTGGCTCTGCCTCCCGAGTGCTGGGATTAAAGGCGTGCGCCACCACCGCCCGGCCGAGATCATTAATTTTATAGCTTGTGTTTCAGAAACTAGTTCCTGGGTATTTACATCTTTTCATACTAACACCTAGAAAACAAGTGCATCCAAGTTATAAAACCTCAAGCAAAGTGTGTTAACCACCCTCTCTAAATATAATTCATGGCTCAGAACAGGTCTTTATGATACATGATAAAATATTTTCCTGGGGTTGAATTTGATGTTTGCTGAAATGGTAATGAATGTCTTTGGATTCAAAGACACTTACCTTCCTATAGGAAAGCACTTGCCATTCTTGCAGAGGGCCCAAATTCAGCAGCCAGAACCCACATCTGGTTGTTTACATTCATCTGTAATTCTAATTCCAGGGGATCCAATGCCCTCTCTGGCCTCCACAGGCACATGCACTCACTCACATGTGCACACAGGTGTACACACATACACATATTTGAAATAAAATAAATGTTTGAAAATGTATAAATAGAGGTTAGGCTCATATTCAGAGGCTTTTTAATAGACTTTAGTTGGATGCTTAGACCAAACTCTCCCTAAGAAAGATTATGTTTTTGACCCATGGAACTGGGACTGCTGAATACCATTCCAATCTTAATCTGAACCATAATAAAAACCAACAAAAATATTAACATACTCATAATAAAAACAAATATTTAAAAGTGAAGGTGGCCTTATGGAGAATATTTTAAAGAGTCAAGAACACATTTACTTATTAACTAATAAATAATTACCAGGCACCTGCTGTGAATCAGGTACTGTATAAAAGAGGGGTTGCAATTTTCAGTATGAGAGCTGAGATAGTCACTGTGCATTAATGGAACTTACAAGGGCCAGTAGAATTCAGGGAAGTTAGCATGTAAAATAAATTTCATGTTGCAATAAGTATTAAACACCTAATTGGGTTGAATAAAGATCTGCAGTGTTTCAAGTAATGTCTGGCTACATTAGAAAATAAACGTATTAGTAGACACTAAGAAAAATCTGAGGAACAAAAAAGGGTCTTATCATGAAAAACAAATCACATGATTCCTACAGTGAGGGAACCATTACTATCAGGAGGATCCTGAACTCATTAGCTTGTGCCCTCATCATCAGAACCTCAGAAATGGCTACTTCATCAGTGACCATGCATCTCCTGCCTCTGCAAAGGAAAATTGGGAAAATTACTTCTGTTGCACATGTAACTTCCAAATAAAGGTTGAAGACTAAATATCTACACAAGGACCTTGAGTTTCTAGAAAGCAGGAAGGTTATACCCACTAGGCAGTAACTCAGTTCTAGATTCTGAGGCCAGCTCTGTCCTCAAGGGAGGGTTTATGAGACATGAGAAGTAAGAGGCAAAAAATGAAGTAAAGTCAAAATAAAGAGTGAACCTATAGCACAATAGATAAAGGATAATGCTACCATTCCATGGCTAACTTCCACCTTCCTTGGATCCAACCTTTGCCTTTCCCCATGTCAAAATGCAAAAACCTAGGACTCAATTACTAATAGAGACCTTTCATATTTGAAATTTTACCAATTCAGAAAATATAATAATCAGATATCCAATATGGTGTTTAGAAGTTAGAGAAGTGAAGAACCTGGGAAGAGAACTTCTTTTAAGTCAAACTGGAAAATTATGCTGCCTTCTTTTGATGATTAAAAGGATGGAGATCAACAGAAAAGGAGGATAGTAATCACAAAGAGAATGGGACAACTGAGTTTACAACTGAACAATTCTGTTTGGAAACATGAATGGTAGAACTGACTGATTCAAGCAAAAACTACTGACAGCCTTTAGCTCACATTCACAGCCAGGGAAGTTGTACCACATAAAAATCAAGACACTGATTGTCATACTTGAGAAAGAAAAAATCTAGGAAGATAGAAAACATTTTCACTCATTCATCCTTTCACTCAGCAAACACTTTATTGCAACTCCTGCATTGCTGAAGAATGAGGGACGTTGGCCTGTAGAGTTGGCTCAGCAGTTAAGAGCTCTTGATGCTCTTGCAGAAGACCCAGGTACAGTTCCTAGCACCCATGGCAGACAGCTCACATACACCTGTATGTAACTCCAGTTCCAGGGCATCTGATGAAATCTTATCTCCTCCAAGGGTACCTACATACACGTGGCACATGTAAACAGAGGCAGACACACACAAATAAAAAATAAATAAATCTTTAAGAGTGAGATACAACCCTTAGCTTAAAGTATTTACAGATTAGGTATGAATGATCAAACCACTGTGCCCAGTGGGATGAAATCAATAAATTTTATGACTTCAGAGAACATAGCAAGGGAACATAATAGCTTGGAAATAATAAATATATTAAGTAACCATTCAATAATGTACATGAACTTCAAAAGGATATGACACATGTGCTACATAGATATAAATAAAGACATATATTTACATAGATACGACTTGGCAATAAAAAATAAAGAAAGAGAGAAACCATGTCATATCATTTAAGAGAGTGAACAAAAATATGATCATGAGTATGGTTTCCTCAAGCACTTATTGTATTAATTATTTTCTCACTTCTGTGATAAAACATCTGACAGAAGCAACTTAGGGAATGAAGCATTTATTGTTGCTCACACTTTCAGGATAGAGTCCATCAGGTCAGAGAAGTCATAGAGGCAGAACCAAGACACAGCTGGTCTGATTGCATTTGTAGTCAGAAAGCAGAAAGATGGATGCTGGGGCTCAACTCGCTTATTTTTTTCTTTTTATTCAGTCCAGGATCTCAGCCTAGGCATAGCAACCATGCACTATTAACGATCTTTGCTATTAGTCCAAACATAAAACTCCCCCAAAGACAAGCCCAGATGTTTGTCTCCTAGGAGATTCTAGATCTTGTCATATTAATAGTCAATTAACCATCATAGCTTACAAGCCACTGTCAGTCAGAGGAATAAATTAGATATGTATGTGTAAGCACATACAAATGTATACATAACAGACAGCATCTACACCAGAAGCACAATAAAGCCAAGACACTGAACTATATACAGTCATTTCTAAAATAAAGACATTGAGATCCATGAACAAGATTTTAATACATTCCAGGAAAAGTTGAAACTTGTATCTTTAAAAACAAGTAACATTTTGCTTATCAAAACGAGGTGCAAAAGGAAATAGAGGAAGCAAACTTAGAGCTGTCACAAATTAATTGTTTGGTAGTTGAAGTCTGATATCAGTCTCAGGTGGTTGAGAGAGGGTGAGAAGATGGTGCCAAGGAAACAAACAAGTTTAGCCAGGTGCCTCGACACACACCTGCCATCTCAGCTACTGAGGGACCTGGTGCAGGATGGTTATTTGCAGCAGTTAATGGCTAGCTTATTTGTGGAACATAATGAGATCCTATCTTTTTTTAAAAGTAAAATAGGGCTGGGGAGATGTCTTAGTGGTTACAGCACTTGTCGATGTAAGTGTGATGGAAGAGGAGTTAATATTCCTCAGAATGCAAGAAAATGCTAGGTAGAGTGTAACTTTCCATTTGTAATTATAGCCTCAGGATCTGTAGACAGGGGATCCCCAGAACAAGGTACCTAACAATACTGATCATATCAATGAAATCTGAGTGTGACTGAGAGACCTTGCCTCAATAATTTAAAAGAATAATCAAACATGAATACATGCATATACAGCCATGTGTAAACCAAACACACACACACACACACACACACACACACACACACACACACACACACACACACATTCACAATATTCACAATGCCAAAAAGTATAATAGTAATAATGATGATGGTGATGTTTATTTTGTTGGTAAAGCAAGTATTTGCACAAGCAAGGTCCTAAGTTCAATCCTCAGAAGGAAAATTATCAACTAAAGGGTAAATAAATAAACAAACATTCATAAATAGAAAGTACAAACTGCTTAAGAAGTGAAAACTATCCCAAATCTCAAAAACAACTGTTACTCTTGCCTTGAGGGTGGTAGTAGGGAAACTGGAGGAAGGTTGGTGTAAGAAATGCTGAGCAGATATAAGTTGCTGAGTAGAGTGCTTGCCTAGGATGGCTGGGTCCTTGGGCCCATTCTCCAGTAGTTAGTAAACTGGGCATGTTAACACATGCATGCAATGCCAGTGCTAGGGAGGAGGAAGCATGAGGATCAGTAGTTCAGTGTCCTCCTCAACCACAAGTGTGAGATGAGTCAGAGTACATGAGGAATTATCTCAAAAGAATACAGAGGAGAGCCAGGAGAGAGAAAGAGGAGGGGCTCTCCCCTTTCCTTCTCTTCGTTTCTAACCCATGAGCGTCATAAACTGAATCAGCAGTATATCTCATGAAGTATGCAGGTAATTTACTGCTCAGACCTTGAACATGTTCCTTACCAACTGTCATAGTTTCCTTTATGTTTCTGTGATAAACCAGTCTGACCAAAAGCAATTAGAGCAAAGGGTTTATTTGGCTTATTCTTTCAGGTATCAGTACACTTTGAGGGAGATCAAGGCAGAAACCTAGAAGCAAGAACCCATGGAGCAATATTGCCTGCTGGTTTGCTCTCAGGATTGTGGTTAGCCCATTTTTCTTACACAGTCTAAGACAAACTGACCAGGGAATGACACCACCAACAGTGATCTAGAACTTTTCACCATCACTGATAACTCAGGCAATCAACTCAAAAATATTTCTACAGGCCAATCTGATCTAGGCAATTTCTCAATTGATGTTCCCTTTCAGATGACTCAAGATTGTATCAAGGTGACATTTAAAGATAACTGAGACAGAAACCAATCATGTTTTCTGGAAATTCTTTCTCAATGAAGTGCTGAAACAGTAGCACATCCTAGAATCTTAATGTTATCATTTAGAATTCCGTCCGATCCCTATTCTACATCTTCTGTTATCCTCTATGGATAAGAGCACTCCCTCCCTAGAGTCTCCCTCACTCCTGACAGTCCTCTATGGAGAGGGTAAGACCACACTAAGTGCCTTTGAGGATCTGTGTCAGGAACAGAGGTATGGGGCCATAGGCAAGCTTCCTAAGGGATTAAAGTGGAGGAGGTGCTGACCCTGCGGAGCCTGTACATTCCTTTGTATCTCCATTAGCACATGTTAATTGAACATAATAATAGATTTTATTATGACATTTCATACATGTGTAGAATGTAGTTTGTATTTTCACTCCCATTACTTCACAGACCCCACCACCATCACTACCACCACCGCCGCCACCGCCACCGCCGCCACCACCGCCACCACCGCCACCACCGCCACCGCCGCCGCCGCCGCCGCCGCCGCCGCCGCCGCCGCCGCCGCCGCCGCCGCCGCCGCCGCCGCCGCCGCCGCCCGCCGCCGCCGCCGCCGCCGCAGCCACACGCACTCGTTCCCTTTCTGCTTTCATGCCACTGAATTTAATTAGAGTTGTTTTCAGGGACATGAGCAACTTAACAAGTGGCTACACAGTGGAAGGAACTGTCTTCCCCTCTCCTTTGCCACCCACTGAACCTCCCAGAAGAGTGTGTATCATTGGCGCTTTACTTCCTTATTCAGAACTTTACACCATTTTGTTTCTAGAGTGTTTTCTTGCTTCTGGTTTTCCTCAGCACTGTGCCCAGAATCATGTGATAAAAACCACAGCTTATGTTTGTCTAGGTTTGAATCCCAAA
Organism: Peromyscus californicus insignis; assembly: GCF_007827085.1. Taxonomy (NCBI): domain Eukaryota; kingdom Metazoa; phylum Chordata; class Mammalia; order Rodentia; family Cricetidae; genus Peromyscus; species Peromyscus californicus. The sequence continues at coordinate 297,680 of NW_026294436.1, forward strand.
TTTATAAAGGAGCCTCTATTACAGGCGAAAATTATTTTAACCATGAATGTCTTGGTCTTGTCTTCTGAAATATATAAAAATTGAATTATAGATGCCTCAGATTTAAGAAATATGAAATGGAATGAAAAAAATTAAAAAGCATATGGCAGTCCTAGAAACATAAAAAATTCAACAGCATTTTCTCTCATCATTTATATCTGCATTCATGTTATTTTACATTCCTTTGCTCTTGTGTGAATGTGCTGAGGCAATTCTTCTGACTCACTCCATGCAGGTCTGATAGTGGTGTTTGAACCACAATTTTAGGAAAGTAGTTTTGGTACTTTTATTAAGCCAATATCTCTGGTTCACTTATCTGTTCACCTAGAATTTTGTGCTTTACATAGTTGATGAAATCTAGATTATATGAATATTAGTAGTATTCACGGTGTATTTCACAGATTCTCAGTGAGCTTGGCACCTCCCCAGTCTTCACTCCCCTGAAATCTGGAAGCAGCACATCTAAGAACATCTGTCTCTGTGCTGCCTGAGAGGCAGCATTCACACTCACATCTTCCTAAGCTGACCTCACTGTATCTCTCTTCACTATAATTCTTTGGTATAAATGAACAATCTACAGCATTTAAATGTATTTATTATCTGCTGAGCCATTTTGCCATATCTAAGCCGCCTTTTTTTCCTTGTTGTTGTTTTGTTTTGGTAATGGGATCTGGTGATTTATTTATTCATTGATAACAGAGATTTTTGATCATTGCTTGAATAATGTTTTTTTCTTTATATCTTTCTTTTTATATTATTATTTATTTGTTTCTTTATTTTGAGGCATTTTCTCACTATGTACCCTTGAGTGTCCTAGAATGAATTGTGTAGACCACCTGGCCTCAAACTCACAAAGATCCACCTCATGAATATCAGGATGAAGGGTCTGTGCCACCATACCTGGCCTTCAGTAATGCTTTCATAGAAGAAATCTACATTAACTTTTTTTTCTTTTGCTGTCAGAGTTATTGTAGTAACACATCACAACCATATGTGCACAAGCATATCCAGATAGTCTTCATAACTCTTAAGGATATTGGAGCCTATACTGTAGCTGTACAATATTCTTTATGGACTGGTAGGGTCCAGTGTTGGTGAAAATTATTTGTGCACTTTATCATCCTGCTTTGGGTGATCTGATCTTCCAAAGGTCAGCTGTGCTCTGTAGCCTCACACTGTAGGAATCCAAATTACACATATTTTATTGAGTTTCTCAGATTGAATTCTTCAATTTTCTTGCCTTGGAAATAAGACACATTTTCTATTCTATTGTATGTTGTATAAAATTACATTCTTGTAGTAAAATAACAAATCATTCACAAATTGATAGAATTAGGTGGCATAATCAGAGCACTATTAAGCATCCACAGAGAGCATGACCTCACTAAATACGTGACACTAATACAATTTTCTCAATGCTGTATACATCTTTTCTTAACTCACAGGACAATTTCAGTACTTCATGATTCAAATTTTCTCTTTATTACCAAACTCAAAGCTTGAATTATGGAGGAATCATATTGAATTTAATAGTTGTTTCATTATTTTCTACAGGCTTCCAGAGCTTTAACAATTTTGTATTATCATCATGTTATGTAGGGTTTTTATTCTTTTTGAAGCTGTAACAAGAGGCAGAGAGTAAACAGTGTGATCTCCCAGGTAAATTGGAGTATTTTTTTCTAACTAATGCATGGAAAACTTGTATTGAAAAGATAATTGCAATAGAAAAGTCAGTTAAATTTTAGAAATTAAATCATTATTCAAAATTTTAGTTATTTTCATTTTCTGTGGGGAACATGCTACAATACATGTGTGGTTAGAGGATGACTTATTACTCCGAAGCATGTATTATTATTATCATTATTATTATGTTTATGTTTATGTTGTCTATGTGTGTGCACATGGCACATATATGTGATGAAGAGATCAAGGGACAACTTCATGAAGTTGATTCACTCCTTCCACCAAGTCGACCCAGGAAGCCTGTGTTCACTGAATTGTCCCATTGACACTACAAATATTTTTTTAGAAAATGAAAAGAAACAGTCATAGAAAATTATTGGGTTTACTAAAGAAGAGAAAATAAGTATTCCTACAGGCAGACACCTCAATAGTCACCTTTTACAGAAAAATCTATCTTTAGGTAAGTGCTTGTACTGGATAAATATGTAAGACTATGAAAAATGTATTGAGAATCTGTACATAAGAGTTCCCCAAGAGAGTGACTCTTCTCCCACGTAGAGAGTCCTGCCTCTAGGACCTAGGCACTGGGAAAAAGCCTGTGCCTGGAATCCCCCACCCATCTCTACCTCAGTTGCTGACCAGCAGGAAAGACTCCTGCAGGCAGGCTCCCCCACCAAAACCCTCCATTGGAACCTACAATCTGCAAGACCATCCCCTACTCCAAATCTACCCGCTCTCGCTGCAACCTCAGTGGCTTCCTGAGACACAGAATCTGTCAACTTTGATTGGACCAAGAGCCCTGATAAGACCAAGAGAGGCTCCCTGAGACACAGAATCAGCCAACTTGGATTAGACTAAGAGAAGCCCCCTGAGACACAGAATCCACCAGCTCCAATTAGACCAAGAGCTAAGATAGGACCCAGAGTAGCCCCAAGAGACACAGACACAGCAAGCAGAGATTGGAACAAGGGCAGCTTGCTCAGACACAGAAACATCTTGTACCTATTGGAGGAAGAGATGGGAAGATGTCAGTGCAAAACTACATACAACAACATAAAGAGCAATATGGCATCACCAGAACCTAGCAGTTCTACAACAGCAAGACCTGAGCATCACAATGTAGAAGCAGAAGAAAGTAACCTAAAAAAAAACTTTTCAAAGATGATAGAGGTCTTTAAAGAAGAAATGAAAAATTCTCTTAAAAAATTGAGGAAAAGACAAACAAAAAATTGGAAGAAATCAATAAATTCCTAAAAGAAAATCAAGAAAAAGTAATTAAACATGTGAAGGAAACAGTTCAAGGCATGAAGATTGAAATAGAAACAATGAAGAAGACACAAATCAAGAGAATGCTGGAAATAGAAATTCTGAGTAAATGAACAGGAACTACAGATGCAAGCATAACAAACAGAATGGAGGAGAGAATCCCTGGCATAGAGGATACAATAGAGGAAATAAATTCCTCAGTCAAAGAAAGCACCAAAGCCAAAAAAATCATAGCACAAAATGTCCAGGAAATCTGGGACACCATGGAAAGGCCAAATCTAACAATAATAGGGATAGAAGAAGGACAAGAATATCAACTCAAAGGCACAGAAAATATATTCAACAAAATCATGGAAGAAAACTTCCTAAACTTAGGAAATGCCTATGAAGACACAAGAAGCTTATAGAACACCCAATAGAGTAGGCCTCCCAAAAAGGTCCCCTTGCACATAATAATTAAGCCACTAAACATATAGAATAAAGAAAGAATATTAAGAGCAGTAAAGGAAAAAGGCTAAGTGAATTATAAAGGCAGATCCATCAGAATAACACTTGACTTCTCAATGGGGACTCTGAAAGCCAAAAGGTCCTGGACAGATGTAATGTAGACATTAGGAGAACATGGATGCCAGCATAGACTGATATACTCAGCAAAATTTTCAAACACCATAGATGGAGTGAAGAAGACACTCCAAGAAAAAACCATTTTTAAGTCATACCTATCCACAAATCTAGCCATACAGCATGTACTAGAAGGAAAATTCCAACCTAAGGAAGTTAGATGCACCCATGAAAACACAAACAATAGAAAACCACATAGTAGTGAATCCCAAAGAAGGGAAATACACATACACCACCACCAAAAGATAACAGGAATTAACAATCACTGGTTATTAATATTCCTTAATATCAATGCACTCAATTTGCCTATAAAAAGACACAGGTTAACAGAATGCATACAAAAATCAGGATCCATCCTTCTGCTGAATACAAGAAACACAATTTAACTTCAAATATAGATACTACCTCAGAGTAAAATGCTGGGAAAAGACTTTCCAATCAAATGGACTTAAGAAGTAAGCTGTTGTAGCTATTCTAATATCTAACAAAATAGACATCAAAGTAAAATCAATCAAAAGAGATTAGAAAGGACATTACATATTCATCACAAGAAAGATCCACTAAGATGAAGTCTCAATTCTGAACATTTATTCTCCAAATAGGAGGGCTCCCACATATGTAAAAGAAACATTGCTAAAGCTTAAATCACACATAAAACCCCACACAGTAGTAGTATGAGACTTCAACACCCCACTCTCACCAATGGACAGACCTACCAGACAGAAACTTAACAGAGAAATAAGGGACCTAACAGATGTTATGACTCAAATGGACTTAATCGATAAATACAGAACATTCTACCCTAACAATAATTACAAAAAAAGAATATAACTTCTTCCAGCACCCCATGGAACCTTCTCTAAAATCAACCACATACTTGGTCTCAAAGAAAATCTCAACAAATACCAAAAAAAAAGGAATAACCTTCTGTATTTTATAAGACCACCATGGCTTAAAGTTAGATTTCAACAACAACAAAAATTACAGAAAGCCTACAATTTCATAGGAAGTGAATAATGGTCAACTGAATCACCAATGGGTCAAAGAAGAAATAAAAAAAAGAAATTAAAGACTTCCTAGAATTCAGTGAAAATGAATGTACTACATACCCAAACTTAGGGGATGCTATGAAAGCAGTGCTAAGAGGAAAATTCATAGCACTAAATGTGCACATAAAGATGTTGGAGAAATCTCACACTAGTGACTTAACAGCACACCTAAAATCTCTAGACGGAAAAAAAAAAAAAAAGCAAACTCACTCAGGAGGAAGAGATGCCAGTAAATAATCAAAGTGAAGGCTGAAATCAATAAAAATAGAAACAAAGAGAGCAATAAAAAATAATCAATGAAACAAAGAGTTGTTTCTTTGAGAAAATCATTAAGATAGACAAGCCCTTATTCAAACTAACCAAAAGTCAGTGAGAGAACATTAGCAAATTAGCAAATTTTAGCAAAAATTAGCAAAATCAAAAATGAAAAGAGAGATATAACAATAGACAATTAGGAAATCCAGAGAACCATCAGGTCTTAGTTCAAAAACCTCTACTCAATAAAATTGGAAATATTTAAAAGAAATGGACAATTTTCTGGACAGGTATCACATACAAAAGTTAAATCAAGACCAGATAAACAGTTTAAATAGACTAATACCTCCTAAGGAAATAGAAATAGTCATTAAAAGTCTCCCAATCAAAAAAAAAAAAAAAAAAAGCCCAGGACTAGATGGTTTCAGCACAAAATTCTATCACATTTTCAGCAAAGAGCTAGTACCAATACTCTTCAAATTGTTCCACACAATAGAAGCAGAAGGAACATTCCCAATCTTTTTATGAGGCTACAGTTACCCTGATACCCAAACCACTCAAAGATGCAACAAAGAAAGAGAATTACAGACCAATCTCCCTCGTGAACAATGATACAACAATACTCAATAAAATATTGGCAAACCAAATCAAGGAACACATCAAAAACTTATCGATCATGACCTAGTAGCCTTCATCCCAGAGATTCAAGGATGGTTCAACACATAAAAATCTGGCAATATAATACACCCTATAAACAAACTGAAAAAAAAAAACATGATCATCTCATTAAATGCTGAAAAAGCCTTTAACAAAATCCAACACCCCTTCATGATTAAGGTCTTGGAGAGATCAGGAATACAAAAAAACATTCCTAAAACAGAATAAAGACAATTTACAGCAAGATGACATCAAATTAAATAGAGAGACACTCAAAGGATCCCACTAAAATCAGGAACAAGACAGGGGTGTCCACTCTCTCCATATTTTCAATATAGTACTTGAAGTTCTAGCTAGAGCAATAAGATAACAAAGGGATATCAAGGGGATACAAACTGTAAAGGAAGAATTCAAACTTTCACTATCTGTAGATGATATGATAGTATATAATGGACCACATAAATTCTACCAGGGAACTGCTTCAGCTGATAAACCCTTCAGTAATGTGGCAGGATACAAGATTAACTCAAAAAAATCAGTAGCCCTCCTATATACAAATGATAAATGGGCAGAGGAAGAAATCAGAGAAATCTCACCCTTTACAGTAGGCACAAATAATATAAAATACCTTGGAGTAACTCTAATTAAGCAAATGAAAGACCTGTATGACAAGAACTTTAAGTCTCTGAAGAAAGAAATTGAAGAAGACATTAGAAAATGGAAAGATCTCCAATGCTCATGGATAGGTAGGAATAACATAGTAAAAATGGCATTCATATCAAAGCAATCTAAAGATTCAATGCAATCACCATCAAAATCCCAAAATAGTTCTTCACACATCTGGAAAGAACAATACTCAACTTCATAAGGAAAAACAAAAGAACCAGAATAGCTAAAACAATCCTGTACAGTAAAGCTACCTTTGGAGGCTTCCCCATCCCTGACCTCAAGCTTTACTGTAGAGCTGTAGTAATAAAAACAGTTTGGTACTGACATAAAAACAATGGAATTGAATTGAAGATGCTGACATTAACCCACACACCTGTGAACACCTAATTCTGGAGAAAGAAGCAAAATCTGTACAATGGAAGAAAGAAAGCATCAACAAATGGTGCTGGCATAATTGGATGTCAATATGTAGAAGATTGCAAATAAATCCATATCTATCGCCATGCACAAAACTCAAGTCCAAGTGGATCAAAGACCTCAATATAAAACCAGTTACACTGAAACTGATAGAAGACAAAGTAGGAAGCAATCTCGAATGCATTGGCACTTTGGAAATCAGTATGCCAGTTTCTCAGAAAATTGGGAATCAATCTTCCTCAAGACCCAGCTATAACACTCTTGGGCATATACTCAAGGAATGCTCAATTCTACAAGGACACATGCTCAACTATGTTCATAGCAGCAATATTCATAATTGCCAGAACTTGGAAACAACCTAGATGGCCCTCAACTGAAGAGTAGATAAAGAAAATGTGGTACATATACACAATGGAGTACTATTCAGCAGTGAAAAAAAAAACAATGACATCATGAAATTTGCAGGCAAATGGATGGAACTAGAAAATATCATCCTGAGTGAGGTAACCCAGACTCAGAAGGACAAACATGGTATGTACTCACTCATAAGTGGATACTAGATGTAAAGCAAAGGATAATCAGACTACAATCCATAGCTCCAGAGAAGTTACCTGACAAGGAGGATCCACAGAGATGCATGGATAGCCCTGGGAAGGATGGTGAGATCTCCATGAGTAAACTGGAGATGAGGAGTAGGCAATGGACAATAAGAGAAGGGGGATGAGAACATAAAGAACAGGATGGTCAAGCTGGAACAGGAAAGGAGTGAGAGAGCAATGAAAGAAATACCATGACAGAGGAAGACATCATGGAGATAGGGAGAAACAAGGTGCTAGGGAAGTTCCCAGGAACCCCCAGCTTAGACTACTAGCAATAGTGGAGAGAGTGCCTGAACTGGCAGAGATCCACAGCCAATCACCAGGCTGAGCTCCAGGAATCCAGTCAGAGAGAGAAAAGGGGGATACTATGAGCAAGGGGCATCAAGATGGGTAAACCTACAAAGATAACCAAACCAAACTAGTGGGAACTCATGAAATTTAGACCAAAACTGTGGAGCATGCATGGGACTGGTCTAGGCAGGCCCTCTGCATAGTGAGACAGTTGTGTAGCTTGATCTGCTTAAGGGACCTCCTGGCAATAGGATCAGGATCCATCCCTGGTACATGAACAGGCTTTTGGGGGCTCACTACCTATGATAGGACACCTTGCACAGCCTTGAGGCAGGGGAAGGGGCTTGGACCTGCCTCTACTAAATATACCTTCCCATGGGAGTCATTACCTTCTTGTAGGAGGGAATGGGGGGTGGATTGGGAGGGGGAGGCTGGAGAGGTGGAAGGAGGGAAGAGGGGGATCTTCGATTGGTATGTAAAATGGATAAAAAATCATAATTAAATAAAAGAGTTCCCCAAGAGCTAGGGGTGGTGCTGCACATTCACAAACACAGTTCTCACTGAGGCACGATTGTCATTTCAAAGCTTGCTGGGACACATAGTATGATACTGACATAAGGAAAGAGGGAAACGGGTTGAGGAGAGGGGCAGAGATAGAGACTCCTAGAAAACTAGGGAAGGGATAGGTCACTAAGTATCACAAATGGCTTTACCACTGAATCCTTCAAGCCACTGTAGGTGTGTCTAGGCTGAAGTTTATACAACAAGAGCACGATCGTAAGAGACTCTACCAGGATATTTCTCTCCCAGTTGTGAATCTAACATCTGATCTTTTTCTCTACTTTATATAGTACTGAAGTAAACTATTGGGAGTAGTTTGGGCTCAATTAATTTTTTGAATTTGACATAGGGTAATTTTTTAAATTATTTTAGCTTTTAAGAATTTCATATAAAATTGTATATTGACATTTACCCTCTTCCTCTCCTCCCTCCAATACATCTCATGTTCCCCTACTTCTAATTAAAATCATTGACTCTTATTCTTTACTTTTTGTTGTCACACACATGCACACACACACACACACACACACACACACACACACACACACACACACACAAATCTATAAATACAACCCATTGAGTTCGTTTAGTGTCTCACACATGTACATATATCTAGGGCTGACCTGAGTGCTAGGAATTGGATAACCTAACAGGGGGCTAGGGCTACATAATGATTCTTCCTCTCTCAGTAATCATCAACTGCTGCTAGTTCTTCATCTCGGGCTAGGAAAAGAGGTTAACTTGACCTTTGGAGTAATCCTACAAACTAGGTACTTAGAGATTTCCACTGGGCAAGGTGCTGGATAACTGGACTGTACAAAGATTATCACTGTGGGTTTTGAATTCAACATACTTGGGATTTCTGTCTGGAGAGCAGTTCCTGATGACATCCTAAGAAAACATCAGGAAGTTTTGTGAAAAGGCCCTGGTTTGTAGCCAGAGACAAAGGTTTCTTTAAGGCATTCCAGATACTGTTCATGACTATTTGTTATGTAGGCATATTTGCTGTACATTTTAGGTAAACCTCTTAACAGAAACACATAAGACAAATATATATGCTCTGGGATTTTAATTCATTTATAGAGATGAAAATGCAAATCAGGGACTAGGAAGATATTCTGTGCAAACATGAATACAAGGATTTAGATTCCCTGCACCCACATAAAAATCAGGGCATGGTAGTGTTCACCTGTAATTCTTGCCCTGGGAGGTAGAGGTTGGAAGATTCCTGGGCTTACTGACCAACTAGTCTTGCCTAGTTGGTGAGCACCAGGTTCAAAAGAAAGCCTCATTTTTGACAATATGAAGAATAAATAAAGTGGAAATGAACTGCTATTTTTTTTAAAAAAATATCTCTTACATGTTAGTAGACTGAAGCATTTCTTGAGCCTCACTGCCAGAGTTAATTCTACACCTTGAGGTGATTTAAAACTGCTATCCTGCTAACTTGATGCATACCTTTAATCTTAAATTAAGAACATTTCAATGTCCTAACCCAAGAGTAGTGCATATGTGTTTACATGTATGTTGTGATAATCTTTTTCTAGAAACATAAAATTGGCTGAAAGTAGCCTTATAATATGATTGTCCACAATAAATGCTGAAAGCTCCATAAATATTGCTTAATAATTTTGTTTGTTATATGAGTCAGTAGTGTTCAGTTGAGATCAGTGACTTAATCCTTTATAAAACTCTGTTAAATATTTCTGTAAAGTATCCCTCGTTTCTTTCCCATTTGACGCTTTCTGTGCTGTTCAAAAAAAGAAAACAAAGTCCTTTCTTAAGGACATATACAGAGACAGGGACAAATTTACAGTAGTGTTCAGACAGGTACAGATTCAGACTCATGCAACAGACAGAGAATGGAAGACACAGAAAATGTGAAGAAGAGAACTCAAACACGGTGACTCAGTGAAATGATACCAAGGAGAAGTGTTTTGATTCCTTTCCTTGATGTGACACTGACACATTATCGTTAACTCTGAGTTTATTATTAATGCATTTAGTTTTATCACAAAGGAAGACACTGGAGAACTCTGGCCTCCACAAATTTACTTCGTTAGTTAGGGTTTCTATTGCTGTGTGGAGACATCATGACCATGGGAACTCTTATAAAGAAAACATTTCATTGAGGTGGCTCACTTACAGTTTCAGAGGTTCAGTAAATTATTGTCATGATGGAGAGCATGGAAACATGCAGGTAGACATGGTGCTGGAGTAGTAGCTGATACTCCTATATCTTGCAGGCAACAAGATTGAGATATTATGTGGTGTCCTGAGCATAAGAAACCTCAAATCCCACCACCACAGTGACACACTTCCTCCAACAAGGCCAACAAACCCACTTCCTGTGAGATTGTGGGGGCCAATCACATTCAACCTCTCACATGTACCCTCAAACATATGAGCACACAGACAAGCACACACATCTTCATATATAAATAAAAATCATTGTAAAACTACCTTATCTCTGATTTGATTTTCTTTTTTGGAACGTAGGACTTGACCACCACATGTTGTACAAACTTCTTCATACTGTGCACAATTTACCACAGAGTAACATCTGGGCTTCCCCTTGTTAGTTTATGGTCAACATCAGCATCAAAAGAAAGATCCAAACCACTGAAGTTCTATTAGATAAATAGAAGCTTGAAGAATAGCCATGGGCAGATAAATAATCAGCAGGCTTCATCTAAAAATCATATGATACATAGTAGCTCACTCAGTCTGAGGATGAAAGTTGGGTGCTGTGGGATGTTCTGTATGTTAAATGTGTTGCTCTGATTGGTTAATAAATAAAACACTGATTGGCCAGTAGCCAGGCAGGAGGTATAGGGGGGACAAGGAGAGAAGAGAATTCTGGGAAGTGGAAGGCTGAGTCAGAAAGCCGCTGCTAGCTGCTGCCATGGAAAGTGAGATGTAAGGTATCAGTAAGCCACAAGCCATGTGGCAACTGATAAACTAATAGATATAGGTTAATTTAAGATATAAAAACTAGATAACAAGAAGCTCGCTGCACCCATACAGTTTGTAAGCAATATAAGTCTCTGTGTGTTTACTCAGTTGGGTCTAAGTGGCTGCGGGACTGGCAGGTGAGAGAGATTTATCCTGACCGTGGGCCAGGCAGGACTGGAGAAAACTCCAGCTACAGTTGGGTTGTGTTTTCAATAGCCACTGCTATTAAAGATGTAGAAAAGAGAATAAACACAGGCTGAAAACAATGATGGGAAGCTGGGCAGCAGTGGCACACGCCTTTAATCCCAGCACTAGGGAAGCAGATCCAGGTGGATCTTTGTGAGTTTGAGGCCAGCCTGGTCTACAGAGCGAGATCCAGTATAGGCACCAAAACTACACGGAGAAACCCTGTCTTGTAAAATCAAAAAAAGAGAAGAAAAAAAAGAAAGAAAAGAAAGAGAAAATAATGAGTGGATGGTAGGAGATCAAAATGTGTTGTACACCAGGGCAATACAAAGACAGGAATAAAAAAACTGGCAGTCTATGATATAATCAATAGGGGACAAAACATGGTTTAACCCAGAAAACATCAGAATATACACAATATTGGTACAATTTTAAAAATCATAGAAACCATCAGGTTAAATTTATACCCCAGTGACTCCATTGCATATTGTACATGAGACTTTAATACAATCAAGGAACAGGGATCTCTTCCATCTCCTTGAGTAACATCATATTTAAGATGTCAATGATTATTATAAGTGATTGCTTAAATAAAAATACATATGCACAAATAAACACAAGTAAACATATAGTATAATTTCTCAATAAATATATGAATCAAAGTCAAAGTACTACCTTAGCAAAACTTTGCTGTTTTTATTACTGTTTTATTAGCTTATAAACTATCAGTTTCATATGTGTGCCTTAGTTCTGTATTTTAAAATTTTAAATATTTGTGCATTTGGGGGAGAACACATGTATATATGTACCCATGGAGACCATACAACAATATTGGCTGTCATTTCTAAAATGTTTTTACCATGTATTGAGATACAAGGTTTGTCACTGACCTGGTACACACCAATATGTGAGGCTGCCTGGCCAGTAAGGACCAGGGATGGGATCCACCTTTCTCTGCCTCCTGTAATCTGACTGGGATTACAAATGTACACCACCATTCCTCTGCTTTTGACTTGGGTGCTAGGGCTTGAAATAAAATTCTTATACTTGTGTTGTGAGCATTTTACTGATTGAGTTTTCTCCAAAGCCCTGGCTGTTTCTTATTGATTAAATACATTCATATATATATACATGTGCGAGTGAGCATACAGCACAAATCTACACACTTGCAGTTCAATAGACCTAGTTAAAAATTGCCTTCCACATGTCTTAAGTTTATGCTTAACCTTGTCTATAAAGTGAAAACAATACTATTCATAATATCACTATGAATAGTAAAAGGGGGACTAGTTGAATAGAACTATAGTAAATGTTAAAGAATCAATGGAGAGCCTTCAGACAGGAACATGATGTCTTTCCTCAATACACATTACAATGGGATGCTCTGTTTTTTCTCACTTTGGGGAAGAGGGAATGGAGCTGGAACAGGAACCAACAATCAGCATAACAGTTCCAATTAAATTACTCCTTTTGAAATAGACTTTTAAAAAGGTGCACAACAAATAACAAATGTTAGATATATATAGAGGTTGCCAAGTTGGTCATAGATCCACCAAATTCCATTGGGTTCAGATACAGTAATTAAATTAAAGCCTTCTCAGACCACATACAGCTGAAGTATTAAATCATGGGCTCTCAGAATGGAAATGGAGAGTAGATTATCTGTCTCAGGCTTCCAACTAGATGTATAATACCAGTAAGTATTCTTGCAGCATCTTACTTCTTGCTTCCAGTAATTGGAAATTCACTGAATCACTAGGCAGTCTTTTCCATTTCAAGAAAATCTGAGTTATTTGAAGATCACTTCTTCCATTAAATCTACATCTAAATCCTAATAATTTCCATTTACCAGCCCTTATTCTTTCTTTGATGGCAGGAGATTGGAAAAAGTTCCAACAATGCCACAGTAACACCATAGGCTAAATATTTGATGATAACAACCATACAAATATAAGTTTTTATCAGAGCCCAAAAAAGCATTTTCTTGTTTTTTCCAAACCCTTCTTTCCACATGCTTTCTAGGGTGTGATCATCACCTTCTTGGCCTTTCTCTCTGCTTCTTCTACTCCAATTTACTTTGGTACATTTAAAAAGTTTTATTCAAAATTAATTTCTCCCTATTCCAAATGTTCTATTACTATAAAGAGACACCATGGCCATGATAACTTAGAAAAGAAAGCATTTAATTAGGGGCTTGCTTTCAGGTTTAGAAATTGAGTCCATGACCGCCAAGGTAGGAAGCATGGAAGCAAAGGTCAGGCATGGCACTGTAGTAGTAGCTAAGAGCTTAGGTCAAATGTATAAGCATACAGAGAAAAGTGGGATGGAGGGAGGGAAATAGACAAAGACTGGGAATGGTATGGGTATCTCCAGTATCTTGGGGTCTCAAACACAACCCAAGCTTCACATTAACAACTTCATTCAGTGGGTTCTCAGGGCCTCCATGCTTAGACGCTCCACCTACATGCTTGGTCTCGTAGGCTTTCCTTGATCAGGGAGGAAGATTCAATAACACCTTTACTCCTGTATCCTTCTTAACTCTAATACCACAATCACATATCACAGATATCACCAAGATCTGCTGCTTGCTTGGGATGAAGCCTTGGCCAATTCTGACGGGACTGAGAAGCTCCCAAATCTCAACCATTGGTTGCTGAGAAGATTTCAGCTAATGAAAGATGTCTCTATGTGTCTGAAAAATAGGTGAGATTCTGAGTAAGTGAAACTGGTGGAAAGAAATGATTTGAGAAGGCTCCCATGAGTTTCAACGGCTTGTCTATTAGTATATACCATGGACTTGGCCCTATGAGGGAGTAGAGAATTTTTTTTAATAAATGGAAGGGGATTTACCCAAAGAATGAGAAGGTTTCATTTCAGCAAATTATTAAAAATATGTCCCAGGAGAGCAATGATAAGAGTCATGGTATATGACTCATACAGGACATTGATTAGAATAAGACCAGCAACCAAGAGCTGTGGAGAGAAAGTCATGAGACAGGCCCTAAGGAGAGAGTCATGGCCAAGCACAAGGCTGAGCTCTGGAAATCCAGTCAAAGAGAGGGAAGAAGGATTGTATGAGCAAGGGGCATCAAGACCATGGTGAGGAAACTTACAGATACAACCGAACCAACCTAGTGGGAACTAATGAACTTTGGACCAACAGCTGTAGAGCCTGCATGGGACTGACTGGACTGGTTCCTCTGCATGGGCAAGACAGTTGTGTAGCTTGGTCTATTTGAAAGGCCCCTGACAGTGTGAATAGGATCTGTCCCTGGTGCATGTACTAGCTTTTTGGAGCCCATTGCCTATGATGGGACACCTTGAACAGCCTTGAAGCAGGGGGAGGGGCTTGGATCTGCCTCAGCTAAATGTGCCAGGCTTTGTTGACTCCCCATGGGCAGCCATACCATACCCTTTTGGAGGAGGGGCTGGGGGCTGGGCTGGGGTGAAGGCTGAGGTGGAGCAGGAGGAGGGGTGAGGGGGGTCTGTGGTTAGTATATGGAATGAATAAAAAAATTCTTAATAAAATAAATAAATGAATATGTGATTAAAAGTTCTGAATGAGGAAAAAAGATTCAACAATTGCACTACTAATGACATGTGGATGGTGATAAGGTTCAAAGTGGTAATCATTACAAAGCAGCAAAATATACATTCTTTAAAACATTTCAGTGTTATGGTCAGTCTGAGTTGTCAAAATGACTGAATTAAGAAACATCTAGGAATGCTAAGAACACCTCTGGGTCTATAGGGTCCTTCCATAGAGAATGGATACATGTGACAGTGACCAAGGATAGTTGGGCTATCACTTGAACAAATTGCCACAATGAAGAAAGATTATCAAAAGCAAGTCAGGTTTCCATCTTTTTGGGGTGGCTATGTTTGTTGCCAGTGCTGCCCACTGGCAGCAGACTTCCTCTTCTTTGGTCTTTAACATAGAGTCAATACTAGTAACTCCCTGGCAAAACTTCCAGCACCTATGCTGGACAGCAAGTCCTATATGGGAAAGCTGGTTTCAAGCCTTTCCAGCACACAGACGTTGTTAAACTACCTATCCTAATCATGTGAGGTAATCCAATAAATCTCTTATCAAAATAATTTTAATATTGTATATATGCATTTATTTATAATAATATATACATATAATCTGTCAGTCCTGTTCCTCTAGAGAATCATGACTAGTACACAGAAGTAAAATTGTCCCTAAAATTTCTTTCCTAAGAGACTATTTATTACTCTTTCATATTTCTTTATTCTCACTGTTCATTATAAATCTGGTTAGGTTGTTTATATCACCCTCTGTTCAATTTTGGTGATAAGTTATATGTGTTTAGAAATGTATCCAGAATTACTAAAGTATTGACATATGTGTTTTCAAAGGGTTTCCTAATGATCCTGTAGATTCCAGTGATATCTGGTGTGGTAATCCCCCTTAACTCTAATTTTATTTTTTCCACTCTTCTTCCTCTTTCTTTTGATTAGTTTGGTTAAAAGTAGGCAATCTTGTATTATTGTTTCAAAAAACAAAACTGTGTTCAGGCAGATGGCATGGATCACAAAGTGTTTGTCATGCATGTATGAAGACCTGAGGTTGGATCCCCAGTTCCCATTACAGAGCCTGGCATGGTGGTATGTATAGGCACTGGGGGATGAGCAGATAATAAAGACAGACTCCTGGCGCTAACTGGACAGTTAGTCTAGTCAATAGGTTATGTCCAGGTTCATGAGAGACCCTCTCAAAAACTTAGATGGAGACTATTAGGAGATGACATTCTACAACTATCGCTGCATGCACATGCATGAAAGATGCTAGACACATATGTAATACCCATGTACACACCAAAGAATGAACCTTGTTTAACTGTTTATTTCTGTTCTCTTATACTATGCACATATATGAAAGTGTCATAATGAAAATATTATTTGTTTAATTGAGATATCCTAATAAAATGAATGTATATTTGCATCTACAGAGAGACTATATCCATGTTGCCCATGACCAAAGCTATGTGGTAATTTATTTTCTTAGAACCTTAGAGTAAAACACTACTTTTCATACTCTACAGAATTTCATTGTTCAAATATGCATAAGTGCACTAAATACCAACAGTGCAATTATCAAGACATGCTATCATAAGTAACAAAAGCAGAAGGGTAGTAATTACTGCACCATAAGGGCTACACTGTATGTGGTCTTTATACTTTTTATGTTTTAAATTTCTACTAATGGGTCCTGTTTAATTGACATGCTTCACAAAAATTCTGTTTTCTTTGTTTTCCATTTCAGAATATTTATTCTTGGTTGCTGAACTCTGCTTTTCATCACTTATAAGTAAAATAGTTGAGAAGGATATCCTTTGTCTTGAATAAGGAGGGTTTACAAAATACTGCTTTAAAGTTCAAATTAAATCTATAACCTTAATCATAGTTTGAATAAATGAGATTTCATTTTAAATGCACTATTAGATTCTCAATTACGTGCCATTTCATTTCATTCTTAAAAGGTCAGGAGTGAGTTTATGAGGCTTTTTGCAAAAGTCTCTGTTTCAAATCTGCAGAATAACCTACAAAGAGGAACTCCTCTGTGTTTATGTGCCCAGAGTCAAACTCTCATGGAGAAAGATAAACAAACCATCTTGAAATGATCTATTCTGCTGCTGTACCAGACTGACCAACAGAGAATTCAAGAGGCTGAAACTCTCTACCTGTATGACCTTTGATAATAGCACTTAACATCTCTAAACCATAGTTTCCTGTACTTGAAATTGTCTACAGGTTGATTGTAACAGTTTAAATGAAGTTGACACCATTTGAGGCAAACAAAATTGGGTGGTATTGCTATTTATGTAGGTGTGTATATGAATTTAACAGTGCCACATATGTTGATACTATTTTAAGCAGTGGCTGATGTAGTGACTACAACTTTATCATCACATGAAGTATGAATCATACCATTGAATACCATGGATTCAAACATTTGTAGTTTGAATGTGAAGTGTCTCCAAAAGTTCACATGTTTGAACACATGGATCCCAGATGATGGTGCTGTTTGGTAAGGTTTTGGAACCTGTATGAGGAGGAACCTCAGTGTGAGATACTTTGGTCAGTCCTTGAGAGTTTTATATCCTGACCTCACATCCTTTTCACTCTTTGCTTTCTGATTTTTCATGCAGTGTGATGACTCAGCCATCTGCTCCTGCCACTATGCTTTCCCTGTTGTATGTCTTCTGGCTAGCTGGACTGTACCTCCCTTGAGCTGTAAACATTCTTACTTCATTAACTTCTTTGCAGGTATATTATCACAGTGGTGAGGGAGTAACCAAGAGAGTGATAGAGAAAAAATGAAAACTTCACACTGTGTTGTTGTTTAACTATAGAAGTCTCACACAAAGTAGAAGACATCCATCCAGGTCAGAATCATATACACAGGAACCCATTGATAAATAGTGATGATAACACTGAAGGTTCATACACAATGAAGCTTTTACTAAAGAACTAAACCCAGTAGTTGCATAATCAATGTTAGCTATTATTATATTCTCTGTAACCATGACCACATTCAATAACTTTATCCATTGCTGCAATGAATACCCTATCAATACTGCATGTTTATGTTTCTTAAGTGGATTAAGAGTCTTTTAAGAAGTCGGCTTTCCTTTTCAGTAAGTCTGCTGGCATTTTGCTTTGTTTTGTTTTGTTTCTTCTGAAATGTTTAGGCCTTACTGATACAGGACTTTTCTAGAGCAATCATTTGGCATCTGAATGAAGGGAAGAGCCAAATAAAAGGAAAGAGCTTCCTGTTTTGCAAACCTAGTGAACATGGGTGGATTGAAAGCTTACTGGAGATGCTGTTTTATCATTGGAGAAAGTCTATGCATTATGCTGTCAGTGGGAAGTGACTGAGACCTGACAATCACTCAGCAAGCTCAGTACAAAACAGACTATGGAGATTAATGGGAAGCAGATATTTCTGACAAGCAATTTGTTCTATGTCCATTTTCAAGATTTAGGGCCAAAGTCAACTTCATATAAAAATTCAACTCTCCCTGAGTTGGCCTCCAATATAAATTCTTAGAAGGGTTTGCAGTAGGGCCCCAAAAGAAAAAAACAAGCTAGAAATGCTGTGTGGTGATAACTGTTTTGATTGGTTTTGTAACTTGTCCTTGCTCCTGATCAGTTTAGCCCAGTATTGAATTGAGATTCTGACAGTTGAGCTAATTTACCCACTAGACACTCTTAAAACATATATACACACTTCAAATAGAAAAGCAAATAGAGATCTTCAAAGCCTGCTTGACACAAGCTTAAAAACACTGAATTCCTTGTACCATAGATTTAGACATCTTTAAGTTGCATGCCTACAGGAAATCGAGCATAACACCACATTTAATGGGACATGTCAGCCGTTCTTTATGGAGTGTTTTTGTTGACTTATGCTCATCAGCTATGTGTAGGGAGATCGCCAATGTATCTGCTATGTGAAGGCTGTAGCCTCAGCCTGCAAGGAGGGCAAAGCTGTGATTATGATTAGGCAGACAAGCTCTTTGTCCTTATAATAGAGCCTGGATATATTGAACATCTATATCTGTCTTTCTCATGTTTTATAATACTGTGGCCCTTTAATACAGTTCCTCATGTTGTGGAGACCCCCAACCATAAAATTATTTTCATTTCTACTTCATAACTGTACTTTTGGTGCTGCAATGAGTCATAATGTAAATATCTATGTTGTTGGATGGTCTTAGGTGACCACTATGTTAGGGTCATTTGCCCTCTATGTTAAAATCCACTGTTTCAGAATGTTCCCTATCTCTCTTTGCGGGTGTCTTACATTGGTTTGAGAGGCAACTGGAAACTCCAGGCCCTAAATGAATGAGTTAGTGACTCAAATGTATTTTATGCAGGTGACTACCAAACAGGTTTTCTAAATATAGATGTGGGTCAAAGCAAAAGAAAAGAGAATAGCATAAAGGAAGAAAACAGAAGAATCAGACCCAAAATTTCCAAGTGAGGGTAAAGTTTCCTGAACAATTTTACTACTGTTTGATAGTGAATAGTGTGACCAATAGTACAAACCAAGACATATGTGGGTACATGCAAACCCGTAAGTAATGCACCATGATTGTCTCAGAGTTATGACTATAAAAATACAGACATCTCTTTCTAATTGATTTGGTAAAAAGAATCCCAAGTATGATTTGACTTGATTATATTTATGGTGGCATCTTAGCCCAAGCACCCTGAACTTTGAGATGCCAGAGGCAAGTTAGATTCAAAACAAGGAAAATACCTTCACCTGAGTATGTTCAGTTTTGTTAGCACACTTTATTTAATGCTTCTACTTACTTTTCTATTAAGTCCTGTTGTTTGGTTTGGAAAGGAGACTTTTGAGTTCTCTGCTAAATTACCAGGACTGCTTATCCTCCAGCAATCTGGCCTATCAATTTCTCCACACCCTCTTAAACATTTGCATTGACATCCAACCTTGTAGTAACATCAGGTACAAAAGGATCTGCAGACTCTGGTTGCTATCTCAAAGTGGCTGTGATGTTGACCATCTTTTTACATGTGTACTTACCATTTCTATTTCTTTGACACAGAGGTGATTTGTGAAATCATTTCCTCATTTTACATTGAGTTATTTATCTTTTATTATTTCACTGAAGAATTCTTTTTATATTCTAGATGGCAGTTTCTTGTCAGACACATGATTTTCAAATGTGGTTCCTCACTCTATAGGTTGCCTTCTTTTCTGATAGTATCATTTGAAAAGACAATGCAACAAGAATTCTTCTTATTGTCAATTTTGGATTGATCTCTGTGTACAGTATGAATCTGTAGTTAGGTTCATTACACTGTGTGTACAAAGGAAGAGACTCATTTGATGAAAGACTCTTGCCTGTCCCTAATTGTTTTGGTGACCTCGCTGAAAATTACTTGTCTATATTTGTATGTTTATCTTACTGTTAATTGAAGTATATTTTATGCATTAGTCCTTATATTTGTACTACAAGTTTTTAATTGTTTTAGGTGTAGTATAAATTCAAAAAAAATGAGAAATTAATGTTATTATAGGATCATATTTAAAATTATCATGAAAATACACCTGTTTGCTGGGGATGTCTTTCTGTATGCTGTGAATGTGTGTTGTTCTGATTTTGTTGATAAATAAAATGCTGACTGGCCAGTAGCCTGGCAGAAAGTATAGATGGAATAACCAGACAAGGAGAAATCTGGGAAGATGAAGGGTGGAATCAGGATTCACTATCCAGACACAATGGAGGCAAGATGACAATGCTGAACTAAGAAAAGGTACCAAGCCACATAGCTAAGCATAGATAAAATTTATGGGTTAATTTAAGTGTAAGAGCTAGTCAGTAATAAGCCTGAGCTAATCACCATACAACAGTTATAATTAATATAAGTTTCTGGGTGATTATTTTATAAGTGGTCTGTGGACCAGGAGGGACACAAAAAAACTTCCAGCTACACCTGTTAGTGTGGATGTTTCTCAAAACGGTTAATTGGAGAGGAACACACCATCCTGGATGTGATATGCTCTATTTCAATAACCAAGCTCTCATTTTAAGTAGTAAGAAAACAAGCTGAGCACCAGGACCTATCCCTCTCTTCTCCATGATTACAAATGTGATGTTTCCAGCTGCCTCATGCATCTTCCACCACAGTGTGACATGTGCTGTTCCTTCACCATCATGATAGACTATACATAAAAACTGAGAGGCGCCGGGCGGTGGTGGCGCACGCCTTTAATCCCAGCACTCGGGAGGCAGAGCCAGGCGGATCTCTGTGAGTTCGAGGCCAGCCTGGGCTGCCAAGTGAGTTCCAGGAGAGGCGCAAAGCTACACAGAGAAACCCTGTCTCGAAAAACCAAAAAAAAAAAAAAAAACAAAAAAAAAAAAACAAAAAAAACAAAAAAACTGAGAGGCAAAATAAATGCTTCCTTTCTTAATGTGTTTTTATCAGGTTGTAGGCCGACTTTCCTTTTCCACAAGCCAGTTCCCAAATAACCATGCAAAGATATAATATTTATTATAAATGCTTGGCCAATAGCTCAGGCTTGTTACTAGCTAACTCTTACATTTTAAATTAACCTGTATTTCATATCTACACTCTGCCATGTCTCAGTACTCTATCTCAGTATGGCAAGTTCATCTCCTGCTTTCTTTACATTTTCTTGCAAATCTGAAAACTCCTCTTCTTTGCCATTTCTTTTTATCTGACAGTCCCACCTAACCTCAACCTGTCCAGCTATTGATCTGTCAACTTCTTTGTTAAACAAATCACAGTGATAGATAGTCACACAGTGTAATGGAAAATTCTACATTAGTTATTTTGTCAAACCAATAAAAAGGAACTAAAACAGAAAATTGGTACCAGCATTTTTGTGACAAACAGCTCATGTCACTTTTAACACATTTGAACTAATTTGTAAGAGGAATAAGGAAGAATTTTGAGTTCTGGGATGGAGAACACCTTGAATCCTGGCAGCAGAAGTCAATGAGCCATTCTGGTTAGAATACGCAAAAGCAAAATGCCAAGACAAATGGAAAAATTAGAAACCTGGCTCATGAGATTTCAGATGAGTTCAAGGGCAGTATAAAAAACTAGGTTGTCATATCCCTATAAAGAATCTAGTTCCATTTGCTCAACACTGAAAATTTGAGTGAGTCTGTATTTAAAAGCAATGGACTAAGTTATTATTGTTGTTGTTTAAGAGAAAACCCCGCCGGGCGGTGGTGGCGCACGCCTTTAATCCCAGCACTCGGGAGGCAGAGCCAGGTGGATCTCTGTGAGTTCGAGGCCAGCCTGGTCTCCAAAGCGAGTACCAGGAAAGGCGCAAAGCTACACAGAGAAACCCTGTCTCGAAAAACCAAAAAAAAAAAAAAAAAAAAAAAAAAAAAAAAAAAAAAGAGAAAACCCCAAACCCTGATAGTATTCAAGATGTATCATGGTTATTACTCACTTTTCTTGCCATGGTCAATGATGAGAGAGCACCTAGTGAAGAAGAAAAATATGCAAAATTGCTGTTTGGTATGGAAAGTAACATGAAGATGTGTAAAATATAGACAAGATTGCTTCAGAGAAGGCAACTATTTTTTGTAGATTAATTGGCACCAGAAAATAGAAATCTCATGCCCTGCACTGGGAGAGCCAGATGAGTACCCTGTATGGACAAGAATCTGCAAATGGAAGAATGGAAGCTGTTATCTTGTAACAAGGCAAACACATATGAAAGGAGAGAGCCCAAACTGCTCCAAACTGGCTGTCATGGAAAGAGATATCAATGGTCAGGCTACATGGAAGAAGTCAAACTTTTGCTATTTGAACATGATATGAGAGTATACATAAGTGACCCCAAAAATTCTAAAAGAGAGTTTCTATGGCTGATTAACACCTTCAGAAATGTAGCAGGATACAAGATTAACTCAAAAAACTCAGTAGCTCTCTACATACAATTGATAAATGAGCTGAGAAAGAAATCAGAGAAACATCACCCTTTAAAAAAGCCAAAAATAATATAAAATATCTTGGGTAACTTTAACTAAGCAAGTGAAAGATCTGTATGACAAGAATTTTAAGTTTCTGAAGAAAAAAATTAAATGTAAAGATCTTCCATGCTCATGGATAGGACTAACATAGCAAAAATGGCAATCTTACCAAAAGCAATCTACAGATTCAGTGTGATCCGCATCAAAAATCCCAGCATAATTCTTCTCAGAAATGGAAAGAACAATACAAAACTTCATGAGGAAAAACAAACAAACAAACAAACAAAAACAGAAAAGCTAAAACAATCCTGTATAATAAAGCAACCTCTGGAGGCATCACTATTCTTTTTTTGTTTTTGTTTTTTGTTTGTTTGTTTGTTTGTTTTTTGTTTGTTTTTTGTTTTTCAAGACAGGTATTCTCTGTGTAGCTTTGCACCTTTCCTGGAACTCACTCTGTAGCCCAGGCTGGCCTCGAACTCATGGAGATCTGCCTGGCTCTGCCTCCCGAGTGCTGGGATTAAAGGCATGTGCTACTACCTCCTGGTGGCATCACCTCAAGCTCTATTATGGAGTTATGGTAATAAAAACAGCTTGGTATTGTCATAAAAACAGTTACATGTAACAATGGAATCAAAATTAAGACCCTAACATTAATCCACATAGCTATGAACACCTGATTTTTTCAAAGAAGCCAAAACTGTACAATGGAAAACAGAAAGTATCTTCAACAAATGGTGCTGGCATAACTGGATGTCAACATGTAGAAGATTGTAAATAGATCCATATCTGTCACCATGCACAAACCTCAAATGCAAGTAGATCAAAGACCTCAACATAAATCCAGCTACACTGAATCTGATAGAAGAGAAAGTACAAAGTAGTCTTGAAAACATTGACACTGGATAGCACGTACTAAATATACACCAGTAGCACAGACACTGGGAGCAACAATTAATAAATGGGACCTTCTGAAACTGAGAAGCTTCTGTAAGGCAAAGAGCACAGTAAGTAAGACAAAACAACAGCCTACAGAATGAGAAAAGATCTTTACCAACCTCTCATTGGACAGAGAGCTGATTTCCAAAATATATAAAGAATTCAAGAAACTAGATATTAAAATACTGAACAATACATTTAAAAAATGGGCTACAGAGCTATACAGAGAATTCTCAACAAAAGAATCTCAAATGGCTGAAGGACTTTTAAAAAATTGCTCAACATCCTTAGTCATCAGGGAAATGCAAATCACTCCCCCACTGTTGTATAGACACTTTGGAAATCAGTATGGCAGTTTCTCAGAAAACTGGGAATCAATCTTCCTCAAGACCCAGCTATACCACTCTTGAGCATATACCCAAGGAATGCTCAATCATACCACAAGGACACATACTCAGCATAGCAGCATTATTCATAATAATCAGAACCTGGAAACAACCTAGATGCCTCTCAGCTGAAGAATAGATAAAGAAAATGTGGTACATATACACAAAGTGGAGTACTACTCAGCAGTAAAAACCAATGACATCATGAAATTTGCAGGCAAATGGATGGAAATGGAAAATATCATCCTGAGTGAGGTAACCCTGACTCAGAAGGACAAACACAGTATGTACTCACTCATAAGTGGATACTAGATATAAAGCAAAGGATAACCAGACTATAACCCACAGCTCCAGAGATGCTAGCTAACAAGAAGGACCCTAGGAGGGAAGCATGGATAGCCCTGGAAAAGGGAAATAGATGAGCTCTCCATGAGTAACCTAGGGATGAGGGACAATGGAGAGTAGTGCATGGGGCATGAGAACATAAGGGAATGGGATGGTTGAGCTTGCACAGGGACAGAGTGGGAGAGCAATGAAAAAGATACCATGACAAAGGGAGAGATCATGGGAATAGAGAGAAACTGGGTGCTAGGGAAGTTCCCGCAAATCCACAAGGATAACCCCGGCTTAAACTACTAGCGATAGTGGAAAGGGTGCCTAAACTGACCTTCTCCAGTAATCAGATTGGTGAATACCTTAATTGTCATCATAGAGCCTTCATCCAGTAACTGTTGGAAGCAGCTGCAGAGATCCACAGAAAAACACCAGACCAAGCTCCAGGAGTCCAGTCAAAGAGAGGGAAGAGGGATTCTATGAGCAAGGTGGGGGAGGGTGTCAAGATCATGATGGGGAAACCTATAGTGATAACCAAACCAAACTAGAACTAACTCATGGACATTAGACCAACAGCTGTGGAGCCTTCATGGGACAGGACTAGGCCCTCTGCATAATTGAGAGAGGTGTGTAGCTTGATCTGCTTAAGGGACCCCCTGGCAGTAGGATGAGGATCCATCCCTGGTGAGTGAGCTGGCTTTTTGGAGCCCACTACCTATAGTTGGACACCTTGCACAGCCTTGATGCAGGGGTAGGGGCTTGGACCTGTCTCTACTGAATGTATCAGGTTCTTCTGACTTCCCATGGGAGGACTTACCTTGTTGGAGGAGGGAATAGGGCGTGATTTATGGGGGGAAGCCTGAAGGGGTGGGATAAGGAAAAAGTGTGGGATCTGTGATTGGTATGTACAATGAATAAAAAATCCATAAAAAAGGATTTAAAAGGTTTAAGTGTAATGAAAAATGGTCTGAGGTGAATCAATATCACAGCTGAATTTAAAAAAAAACAAAACTTATATTCTCAAAAAAAAAAAAAGAAATTCCCATGTTCAGTTCTCCCACCCCAAAACCAATCATGTTTATTCCATGTATTTATTATGAGTAAATACCCAAACTGTGCATTATTGAGGAAAGAGATTAGCAGAGTTAGTAAGGGAATGAGGGACAGAGGAGAAGAGGTGTGTTTTAATTTAATTTACAGCACTAAATGCAGGAGATATTTCAAATTTCTGAGAAAATGTATTTTCAATACTGAAGTTTAGAAAGTGTGAGATGTTATTAAAGAAACTTGAGGCTGGGAGTCCTGTCTGGCCCATTCAAAATACATATAATTTGGTTGTCATTCATTGCTTATCTTTTTTTTTTTTTTTTTTTTTTTTTGGTTTTTTGAGACAGGGTTTCTCTGTGTAGCTTTGCGCCTGTCCTGGAACTCACTTGGTAGCCCAGGCTGGCCTCGAACTCACAGAGATCTGCCTGGCTCTGCCTCCCGAGTGCTGGGATTAAAGGCGTGTGCCACCACCGCCCGGCTCATTGCTTATCTTAATCAACATGCTATAATTCTACTATGGACTGTCTCTTTGTTTCTTTAAAGGACACACTGTGAGGGAAAAAAAAGAACAAAACACGGCATTGCCACAAATTGTGCACTTGACCATTTTTTTCCTGGTGTTTGGAGGAAATGATTTGTGCCATTATGCAGCCTGGAACATACCTTTTATGATCGATTGGCAAGTGTAAAAAAATGTGGTGATTTTGCTCTTCTGTTGTGTTGCTGACTGAGAAGGGACAGATTGCTGAAGGACTGGAAAACCATTTTCCAAATGTGCTTCGACATTTCCTGTGGGGAATAATGAAAGCTACATATTTTGTTAGTGTCTAAGATTCTCCCACTATTTCATTTGATAGCATGTTCTACCTCTGTCAAGTAGAGAAAAGGGAGCTATAAACCCCTCAGTCGTAATGAAATCACAGATATAAGAAAAAGTGACATCTATTTTAGTCCACATTATGCATAGAATTTAGCATGTACAATTGTGTATCTGTGCATATGTGTGTGTCTTCATGTGTGTGTGCATTTGTCTAATGAGGAAGTGTGTGGATGTCACATGCTTACACCTCACTGGAGAAGAGAGGTTTAGGCAGGGTCTTCCTCAATCACTCTACAACTCATAGTTTGAGAAAGTCTTACTGAGTATAGAACTTATCAATTCATCTAGGCTGACTGGCAATCAAGCCATGTAATCATGTCTCTGGCTTATAATCAGCTCTGGATTTAAAAAAAAGTGTACCATAGTCTCTGTCTTTTTACATGGGGAATGTGAGCAAAACAAAGTTCTGACTTGTGTCTAGCAGTTTAATGTCTTGGATCATAATGAACAAGTAAAGTCAGAGGTGTGTAATAAAATCCCCAATTATTCCTATGACAGAAGCCACATGACTCAGAAGTGGAGCTTAACTTAGAATATTTACTTTTAGTTACAGTAATTCATAGAAACTTTTGTTCTAATATACAAAATTTGGGACAGCTGCCCCAGCAAACATATACATAATTACACAGCAACTAGCCTTGTTCACACCTGCATCTGCCCTCATCATCATCACAGGCAAAGAACGATCACCTTGAAACATGTGCTGGGTGGGTCACCTTTTCCACTTCCTATACCTGATATTCCCAGTCCCCAACCCAAACCCTGTATGTTTTTAAAGTTTACTGCATTTCTGATAAAATTCAAAATGTTTTACTTAGAGCCTTCTGCACTAAGAATAAAAAGTAGAGTTAGAGCCAACAGCCAGTTGCGCTGGGCAATCTGCAGGGGTCCTTCCCCTGCAGACTGCCCAGCACAGACCTGAGCAGGGCATGGCTGACTGCCGGGAGCTCAGCAACCTTGCTACAACTTGCCACCATCCAGAACTTAACTAGGCCTTTTCCTGCATATGTCTTAAATTCAAAAAACTGTGTACAAGCAAACAAGACCATACTTCAGTGCTACACGAGGCAGCCTCGAGGACTCAGCCATACTTTATGCCTTTTCTTTGAACACAAAGCTGCAGAAAACGCAGTTCTGAATTCCAACACAATTTGGTTTAAGCCCTCAATAGCACGTGCTCTCAATGGCCCTGATTCCCCGATGCTCCTACTTGTGTTCTATGGGCAATGCCTGCAGACCACAAACCCCAGCCAGGGTAAGGCTTCAGAAACTATAAAATGAGTCTGTCAAAAGGTCATCTTTTTCTCCCAGCACATCTGTCTACAAAGCCCAATTAGCTAAGTGACCCTGTTACAAATCTGCTTATGGGACGAATAGATGAAGTCATTTCCTGAGCTAAAAAGTACAGAAAGTAAATGTTAATTATAGCAGCACAAAAACATTTCTTTTTGCTGTTTGCTTCTCAGTCAACAGTTTTAGTAAAATAACTTTAGAAAACTAGGGGCTTATCAGTAGGCCACCACCACCTCATGAAGAATGCAGTGAGATGGACTACCCAGAGCCTGGCTGCATGGCTTAGGAAGGGGGCAAGGAAATGTGTTATAGTGGCCTTATGGCCTCAGTCATCAGTGTAGGGTTTTTCTTTGCTTGATGGCCATAGGAAGACCTCACTTTCAAATCCTCCTGATACTTTGTGTAAAGATTCTTTTCCTTAAAGATTCTCTTCCTGAGAGATGTGGCTGGGAGCTGGGAGGCAAGGTGCTGGAGTTCTAACTCTCCAGTGAACTCAACTGTGTGACCTTGGGCAAGTCACTTACCCTCTCTGTGCTTCAGTTCCCTCCTGTAAATGGGAGTAATACCTACCTCACAGGGTTGTTGTGGCGATGAATTCGAGATCCTGTCTGTAACGCATTTAAGGTTCTTGAAGAAGGCGCTATATAAATACAAAGTCATATCTATTAAAGATGAAAAAAATCCCCAATTATAATTAAAATAATAATCATAGATTCAGAAATGACCTGAAGAAGAGGGCCATCACTTCAGATGAAGCACTCAATAAAGCTCCTCTAAGCAGATTTTTCTTTTTTGGTACCAAAATTTAAGTAAATGTGAAAAGCATTAGTTGTATGAAGTCAGCCTTCTTAAATTCTTTCTCCCTGTGGTCTCCTTTCTGCCTATGGACATTTATAGAATTAGTATATAGAGGTATTTAATGGTGTTTACCAATATTTCTATGTACAAATTAAATTTTATTGACAATAAATTTATTTGTCAAAATACTTATTTGCAAAAAATTAATTTATTTTGCCCTGCTTATTCAAGGCAAAAGCAGATTTTCATGTGAATGAGAAACTTATATTTATTTACTTTGCATAAATAACTAAACATTATGAGAATTTTTGATATTATAGGATATACAACATCTTAAAAATTGTTCATAGTTGACTGATGTTTTGATTTTATAATCCTTAATATTGTAAAAATATGTTTTGAGCTATTTTAGAACTTGTTAGAAATTCTGTTCTAATTCTAAGGCAAAATTCATCTAATTATTTTTAAATGAAAATTCAACTCAGTAACTCCCACAGCATTTTTTTTCTTTTTATCTCATCTGTATTTACTTTTTAAAGCAGAATGTGATTAAGCACTGTATTTCCTTTCATAAGCCTGCTGAGTTATAGGACCTAGGGAAGTTTGGGGCTTTGTTGTCAGTACTTTGGAGAAAAAAGCCATACGGGGAATTCTCTGTCAAGTTGTTTCAGCTTGCATTCTTACGTCTAACACTCATACATGTAGAATGAACTATACGGGATAAAAAAATTAAGATGAAACTTAAGCCATCTTTTTTTTTAATGATATGTCAAAGAACACTTCAATGACAAATGATTTTGTCTACTAAGGAATCCAGTTCCACAGCTAAACACTTCGGAGCACAAAGTTAACAATAGGATACATTATGTCTTACAACAAATATTTTGTTAGCCTGTTGAATCAAACCAATAGTTTCACAGTACCAGAAGTAGAAAGAAATTATATCTTCCCCTTTGTATCCATGCCACACAGATATTTTTATATTTATAACATTTATAACAGAAATGTTAGCAAACAAACAAAAATCCTGGAAAATAGAAATGCTCACAAAACTTTTTTTGTAGTTCTCTCTTTTGCCAGTTCAGTAAACAGTTCTAAGCATTTCTTGACCAAATTATTTCTGATAACTTTCAAAAATTTGCTTTGCTTTGCTGCAACTTTTCCTAGGAAATATTTAAAGAGAGATCCTTAGAATCTCCTACTCCTTTATCACTTTTGGGAACTTGTTACCAATGATGGATTATGTTGCAAAGCCTTGACACAAGGGGAAGAGTTCAGTCCTGCCTCAATTTGATATGCCATGTTTTGATCAAGCCGATGGGAGTGCTGCCCCTTTCTAAATGGACATGGAAGAGGAGTGGAAGGGAAGAAGGGTAGATGAGAAGTGGGAGGGGAAACTGAGGTTTGTATGTAGCATAACATAAGTAAAAAAAATGTTTTTTAAATAAAGAAAAGAAATTCAGAAAATCAGATTAACTCCTCACAGTTATCTATTATTAAAGAACATACAAGTTGATATTTTTTTTTTCTTTCTCTTTTAAATAGATCAAAAGAAGCATGTCTTGGGACAAGAAGAGGAATCTGGAATTCCAATTGTCCTTCAACAACAAAAAACAATACTTTCCTGCCACATGTTCTTCTCAATCTTATGCGGGTTAAGTGCTTGTAGAACTCTCCATATTCTTCATTAGTAACATCACCACTGGGTTTTCTGGTCCAAATAGTTTGTTTTATTGAGTTATTCTTTATCAAAGTATTCCTTCTCCTCCTCCTCCTCCTCCTCCTCCTTCTCCCCCTTCTCCTTCTTCTCCTCCTCCTCTTCCTCCTCCTCCTTCTTCTCCTCCTTCTTCCCCTTCTCCTTCTTCTTCTCCTCCTCTTCCTCCTCCTCCTTCTCCTTCTCCTCCTTTTCCTCCTCCTCTTCCTCCTCCTTCTCCTCTTTCTCCTCCTCCCCCTCCTCCTTCTTGTTACCATCCTTTTTGTCTTCTTTGTCATTAGGACCAACATCTTGTCATCAGAATCCATTATCTTTTCATTCTCTTCCTCTTTATCTCTTCTTTTTCTTCAGCCTCACCATCATTAACTTCCTTATCACATTCCTTCTCCATGAGAGAGTAATAGGATAGCCAATAATGTGAGAATGTTTCTTCACATTCTCCAAGACTCTCTTTTCCCACAAATACTGGGTTTGATCTTCTTTCAGATATAAGATAACCTTATTCCCAAGACCCATTGGTTCCCCCATGTCAGTCCCCAATGTGAATGATTCCTCTGCTGTGGATTCCCAGGCACACTACTCATCATAATTATACTTGGTGATCACAGTAACTTTCTCAGCAATCAAATTTGCAAAGTAAAAACCAACACCAAACTTGCCAATGCTAGAGATATCTGCACCAGTCTGAAAAGCCTCCATGAAGGGAAGGTTTTGGTGCCAGACTTGGAAACAATGCCAAGATTATTGATCAAGTCAGCCTTGGTCATTTCAATCCAGTATCTACAACAGTAAGGGTTTGATCTTGTTTGATGGGAATGAGACTATGTGTAGGATCTGTGAAACCCTTGTATCTGATTTTTATTCAGAGAATATGATAAATCTTAAATGGGCTCACTCAGAAAGACCTCTTTATTCTAATAGAAAGTATTTATGATCAAGGACATATACTGGGTAATTTCTGTCTGTAAGGCAAAAGTCTCAAACTCTTCCTCCTCCATTGGTTGGTCTTGGTTTTGAGCTTCCTCAGGCATCTTTGCTAAGAGACCATGCATGAAATCTGACTAGCCCCACATGACAGTGAAACAATTGGCCCCAACACAACTTTTTAATCTAACATTTTAACATGAATGCAATCCAAAGATATACTGCACTGATATGTAGATGCTGCTACAGAAATATTGATAATTGTCTAAGGAAGCAGAAATATGTATGTATACATTGAAATACTGTCATTTACAACATTTAGTACTATAAATCAAAGCTAAGGTGTTCCAGGTAACATTGTTTTGTGGTGTGTGGGGTGATGGATGCAGAAATCTAGCACTGAGATAGGGAATTAGAAATCAAGTCCCAACCTTAACAAGAAAATATTTGAAATGGATACCTTCTGGGAGCAGGGTAATCAATTATTTTCAATAGAGTTTCACAGATTATATCACCCATACTTCAGAGCAGGCCACATTCCAAGGAATAATTATCCAACAAAATGGACTCCATGCATTCTTGTGTTCTTCTTGTTTTATTTTCATATTTTTTGCCTTATTGGGTTTTTCATTTGTTCTGATTTTATCTTGATTTTACTTATTTTAAAGACACACAGAGAGAGAACATGAAGTTGGGTGAGGAAAGTGGTGGAGAGAATCTGATAGTAATTGGGTAAGGAAAAAGAATATGACCAAAATATATTCCATGAAAAAAGTAATAAAAACTACCTCCCTAAAAATAAACGAACAAAATCAGTAACATTCAAGAGTCATTGCAAGGCTTACAAAACCAAAGATTATCCTCCTGGGAGAGGCAAAATGAAATGATATGGAGTGAACAGGCATAGGCTAGAGATATTAAATGAAGAACTGACAAAACCTGTTGAATCAACAGTCTGTGATGTGAAAGAAACAGTCAAAAATATAAGTATCTTGTGATTTTCCTTTTTCCATTTTTATGTATCTAGTGCACACACATATGAATACATTTTTGCATATGTGTTTGGCACACAGGTGTGTACATGTACATGTGCCCACAGGCACAGGAGTTGCAAAGTTGATATTGAAAATTATCCTCAACTGCTCCCCACCTTGTTCCCTGGATCAGGATCACTCAATGAAAACTAGAGCTCACCAATATAGCTAATCCTGTTAACCAGCTTGCCATGATCGTAACAT
Source organism: Peromyscus californicus insignis (assembly GCF_007827085.1). NCBI lineage: Eukaryota > Metazoa > Chordata > Mammalia > Rodentia > Cricetidae > Peromyscus > Peromyscus californicus. The sequence continues at coordinate 329,987 of NW_026294436.1, forward strand.
CTCCACCTTCCAAGGCTGAAATTGGACATGGACTTACATATCGTCCTGATGTTTAAGAGCATTCATGGGAATCAAATACACACTTGTACAGTAAATGTATTTTTACATTGAGCCATCTCCCAGGCCTCTATTTTAGATTCTTATTCCTTTGCTTCAGAGACTAGATAAGTGATTTCCCAAATAAGTGACTAGAGAAACACTTGGAAAACCACTCAGTTCAGAATTCTGTTTGAAGTCTAAATTTGAGATGTCTCTTAATTATGCAAATAAAAGTAGAGGAAAGCGAAGGAATAAACCACCTGTTTTGGATTCCAATGATCATTTTGCTATCACACAAAATATTATACTGTGTTTTCTAGAAATTTCCTCAAATTGAGAAATCTCTTAGGAGTGAGATTCATTAAGATTCAGAAGTAAATACAAGATCCTGAAACTTGTAAAATTCACAAGGCCCATCCTCAAGAATATATAATCAGTAGCAATAGGTCAAAAGAAACTCTCCACCTTACCAGGCTCCCTGAAAGTCCCACAGGGAACTTCAGAATTGCTCACTCCTGCATTTACTTACCTTGGAGTCCCCTGTTGGTAGCCCCTTCACCATGGTCTTGTCAGCGAGCCCAGGGAACTCCTTAGTCCTCTTAACTAGACTGGGATGACACTATTTCTTTGGTGTGTCTAGAAGCCATATCTGGAGAGAACAGCTATTTTGCTACATCTCTCCAGGAAAAGTCATGAAACATGGACATAGATATAATTCCATACCCAAATGGCATTTTCCTTAATTGTTGATGCTCCCTTGGTGACCTGATACAGTTACTTTTTTCTGATTATGGGAAAACTTCATCATAGCTGTATATATTTTCAGGATGTCAAATTAGTGCAGCATATTGCCAGTTTCCTGCCATATAAACATTTTCTGCTTGCAATCCCCAAGATTTAGAATTCTTCAGCATGGAAATGGAATGTAAAAATGGTCAAGATGTCCAGAGCTATCAGTACAGAGAGGAAGATGAACAGCATAAAACACAGTTCAGTGGCTGGACAAAACCTAGAATCTCTTTGTCAGAATCGACTCATCAAGAGAAAGCCAGCTAGATTCTCATAGATCAGGACAATGAAAGAAGAAGAAGTTTTAGAAGCCAAGAGAAAATTTATTGAAGAAAAAGAAAAACATCACCTGTGTCAAAGTTGCTGAATATTCAAATGGAATAAATTTTATACTTATCATAGAATTTGGCTAAATCTAAATTGACCAGAGACTTAGTACCTCCATGGAAGAGATATAAAGAAATCCAAAGTACAAAATTTGAAGGTAATGAAGGAAAAGGAAGAAGAATCATGGCATATAACTCCACTGTGAAGGACAGATGTTTCAGGGCAGAAATTCTATTTTATCTTATTTTTCCACTTCTTAACATATATTTGTATTTTTCAACAGAAACCCATATCAATGTGAATATGGCTAAGGCAGCACTGGAATGCTCTTGTACCTAGAATTATTTATCTCTACATTCTCATTTTCATCAGGTGCTCACTTTCTGTAAGCAGAGAATTTTATTATTATCATTGATATTATTTTTACTAATTTGCACTATATACATTTATGTAAACATGATACTGGTTTGCATAAGGCATTTTCACACAAGTACATTTTGTACCTATATAGTTCAGCTCATAGAGTGTTTATCTATGAACACTAGAAATTTTTAGAAATTTTTTTTTAATGTACATCTTACAAACTACTAGAGTTGGTTTCAGTTGACAACTTAACACAGTCATCTAAGGAAGTTTTAATTGAGTCTTTGGCCAGATCAGATTGTTCAGTGGCTGTGTTTGTGACAATATCTTGGAAGATTCTTGATGTGGGAAGGACCAATCTTCAGTGGGCAGCACCATCCCCAGCAGGTGTGCCTGGGTGTGTATAGGGTGTGGGTCAGAGGATAGGAATGTCTGCTCAACAAGCATGAAGACCTGAGCTCAGGCCCCTATCACCCATGTAACTGTGTGTGAATACCAGAACTGCTGAAGGTAAAGACAGAGGATTTCTGGAACTCACCAGCTGTCAATCAAGCTCTACTGGCTGTCAATCAAGCTCTAGATTTTTTGAGAGCCATGTGTCAAGGGAATAAGGCAAAAAGCCAGATAACAGGACACCTGACAACTTCTTTTGGGCTCTGTGTGTGTGCCTGATTATCTGTGTATATATATCACATACTCAAAAGAGTAAAAAGTAAAAAGGAAAAGCAGTGTCTCATGGCAAAGCCTTCCTCAGTTTGAACACAAAAGTATTTATCCAGCTGTGCTGAATACATGGAGAGTCATCTAATGACTTTTTGTTAGCACTAGACTAATGTTTCCAAATCCTCATACTTAAAAATGTTCCATATACCATGTTTTTATTTAATGCTCAGGGTGCTATTGAGTTTGAAAGAGAGGCACATTCCAAGGCAGTTTGAACAACCAAAAATGCTCTACTGAATGCAAGATTCAATACCAGGTTTCCTTTAGACTAGTCTCAGAACATTTTTTTGTTGGGAGGGGTATGTGTCTGTACTGCACTCTCATCAGTCTTCAGTTCATTTTGTTAGCAGGGGTAGAAGTCTCACCAGAAGAGAATCTGGCATTCTGCTTCATACGTCTTGCTGTATGATAGCAGCTCATATACTAGGACAATAAACATCATAGTTAGGATCCCAGTGAACTTTGCAACTTTTCTTGAAGTGCCATGGCTGGCCCATCAGTTCCACATGGCACCCTCTGAAACCACCATCCCGTATTGTTCTTCAGAGGAATTTATGCAGGTCTGGGACTCAGGGGGAGCTCTGTAGCTAGAGTTTTCCTGACTGGCCCACAGTCAGGACAAATCTCTGTCACCCGCCAGTCCCACAGCCACTCAGACCCGACCAAGTAAACACAGAGACTTATATTGGTTACAAACTGTATGGCCGTGGCAGGCTTCTTGCTAACTGTTCTTACAGCTTAAATTAATCCATTTCCATTAATCTATACCTTGCCACATGGCTCGTGGCTTACCGGCATCTTCACATGCGGCTTGTCATCATGGCAGCTGGCAGTATCTCTCTGACTCAGCCTTCCACTTCCCAGTTTTTTCTCCTCCTTGTCCCGCCTATACTTCCTGCCTGGCCACTGACCAATCAGTGATTTATTTATTGACCAATCAGCAACACATTTGACATACAGAACATCCCACAGCACTTCCTCTTTTCTTTTCTTAAAAAGGAAGGTTTTAACCTTTACACATCTCCAAAGTCAGCTTGGTATATTTGGGAATTTGGGCGTAGCTTCTCTTACTACTTCCTGCTGGAGGGGGTTGCTGTATCTTCTGGGGAAACAAAGAAAATTTTAGGATCATGGAGTAGTCCGTGAGGCTGTATTGTCTGAGCCAGTTGCCTTGAAACGGTTCTGGATGTTGGATCATCTGGGCCATGGTGTCATCAGAGACCTTTCAGGTGGTCTTGGCTGGTCAAACCTGATGTCTCTTAATCTGGAAGAAATCCATAGCCTCTGGCTTTCTGTGGAAACAAAAGCAGAGCCTCCTTTCCAAAGCAACATATCCTTACATCCAAATTTTAAAGTCAAGGTACCTTTAAAATATACATTTTGGCATAACTCAACAGTTTTTGTAATCAAATGTTTCTCTTTAGTTACGAATATCAAAGAAAACATAACCCAGATTCTCTGTGTGGTAGCCATCTTTACGTGGCTTATTTTTTTATATTGGCTTGAGCCTATTGCTTTGAACTGTAGCCTTCTAAGCCTGAAACAGTGCTGGCACTGCTGGCTCCGCCCACTTCAGCTTCCCAACATGGCGGTGATACGTTTTCCCGCCAGCTCTGGGAGCCATCAACTCTCAGAAATAGTGGGTCTAAGCTTCTATCAAAGCAGCGTGTAGCCCAGAAACCTCTTTTTTTTTTTTTTGTACTAGCAAAGGCTAAATCCACCACACAGCTGATGTGCCACTTGCAGAGGCCTCATTCCCGCCATACTGCAGGTCGAGCATGCACGCATGCTAGGAACCCGCCAGTAGCTCAAACAGGCAGGCTGCCGCTAACTTGAAAGAGACAACTAGGAACTGTTTTTAGCTCCATTTTAGAATCTTTTTTCTCAGGTTTTAGGTGGAAACTCTTGCCACCACGTTGGACGCCATTTGTCAGAACATCCCACAGCAGAGCTCCAAAATTAATTTCCACAAAATTGGAAAACATAAAAGAAAATTACTAAGATTTGCTCCAAAAATGATTAAATTTTCCCTCCTGATTTAATTTTAGAGAGGTGGTGAGTTTGTGATGCATATATGGTGCATACATGCATATATGTCTGTTCGTAGTGCTCATTAATTTCTAGAGGTACCTGTGTAAGGCCTACATTGTAGGTCTCTCCTCAGCACCAAAGAGATGCAAAGCCTGACGACAACTTTGACGTACAAATAGTTGTCAGAGAAGAGCCGAGGAAAAGCACACCCTTCAGAGTAGAAGGAAAAAACAACCCCCACACAGAACTGGCATCACGTGACCCTGGTTTCTCTCTTTTGTTTTGACGTGTGTGTGTGTGTGTGTGTGTGCATGTGTGTGTGTGTGTGTGTGTGTGTGTGCATGTGTGTGTGTGTGTGTGTGTGTGTGTGTGTGTGTGTGCTCCAGAAATTCAAGAAAGAATAAATATCTTAAGACAGAAATATAAAATAGGAACTTATAGAATCTCAAATATTTAAATCTATCATTGTTCTGCAAATATATTTTTTCATAGATTACTCAAGGAAAAGATTATTGCAACCGTACGTCATAACACAGGCCTACAATCTCAGCACTTGGAAGATGAAGGCAGCAATATCTAGAGTTCAAGGTAAAATCCCTCAAGAATATAGAAAATTTGAGACCAACCTTGGTTATAAGAGATTCTGGGATAGTGGCTCAGTAAGTACATATGCTCTACAAGCATAGGACCCTGGGTTCAAAATCACAGCATCCATTTAAAAAGCTCAGTATGTCTGCATGTATTTGTAACTTCAGCACTAGGGACAGAGACAAGTGGATCCCCAGAGCTTCCTAGTTCATCAGTTTAGACTTAATGGCTAGTCCAGTTCAGTGAGGGATGCTGTCTCAAGGCAATAAGGGAGAGAACAGAGGTACAATAGGAAAAGGTGCCAGACATTCTGCTCTTACCTCCACACTTATGTGCATGAGTAGTCAACCTCACACTCTTGTACACTCATTACACACACACACACACACACACACACACACACACACTCACACACACCAAGAAAAGTATTACATGTTTGTATCTAGTAATAAGAGTTGCTAATATATGTTGTAAATGGCCTGGTCACCAAGGGAGCTATGTTTAACAACCCTGCATCTGATCAACTTTAAAGACATCGCCAGCAAGTTGTTTCAGGACCTATCTTTTTTATTTTATGGTAAAGGTTGGCTCTGTGTGGCTAAGGAGCAGGTATTGTATTTGAAGTTCCATTCTGAGACTCATATCACATCTACTGTGAGAACCACATGATCACACTGAGCTAGAAATAGGAAGCTTTGGGTGGAGCAGAAGCACCAAGAAGGGAGGATAGCACCAAACTCATCCACCTGATCATAGGCAAGCCCCTGTTATCTTGCTTGAGGTACTTTGAGATCCAACAATTTTCCTGCAAATCTGACTTTTCTTTACAGCTGAATAAAATTCCACGATATATATGCACCTTGGTTTCTCATCTGCTCACCAATTAATGGACACTAAAGCATTTCTTTCCTTTTCCACCATTAATTTCAGCAATAACATTCATGCATACATGTCTAATTATATCACTGGAAGCACATTAGAACGAAAAATAATGCATGTTCTCTCTCAGATGCTGATCCTTTCTGTTAATATTATATTTACTTATGAAACCATAAGAGCTGAACAAGAGGAAGGAGGGGAGGACAAAGGTACACATGTGACATGAAATCAGAAATGAAGTAGCAGGAAACAGAAGGATACAAAGGGTGGGGGGATGAAGGAAGGGAGAGGAAGAAATTCAGTGAAATAAACTCTTTGAAGATGCTAAAATGAAACCTAATATTTTTCTTATTCATATTAAAAATAAGGAATTGAAAGGAGGAGGAAGAGGAGAGAAAATGATGCAAATATAGTACTTATGTATGAAATTTTCAAAAATTTAATTTTGAAATTGTAACATAAACAAACAATAGCAACTCAAACCCAAACCAGTATGTGCTGTGATACCCTGCATAAAAAAAAATGTAGGTCCTAGAACTCAGGTCCTATGCTGGATAGCTTTTTCAATGTGACATCACTAGAGTCACCTGTGAAGAGGGAAACTCAGTTGAGAAGCTTCCTCTAGCAGGTTGTGGGAGAGTTCAGTCTCCTGTCAGCACTTCACAGGTAGCTCTGGGTTACATAAGAAAGCCATTAGACAGCATTTCACTATGATCTCTTTCAGTTCCTGTCTCCAATTTCCTGCCTGAAGTTCCTGTCTTAGCTTCCTTTGATAATGGACTTTAAAATATAAGCTGAAATAACCTTCTACCACCACCACCACATACATAACAAGAAAAAAAGAGTTAATTAAGGTGAAAAAAAAACTGTGACTCATCTCATGTTCAGACCTGGATTGAGCATCATGTGGCTTCATATCTCCTAAGGAAAGCTCTGTACATTAAGGGTCCCTGTGGCAAAAGATCTAGCCATCTCTTCCAAATGTTTTCATTGTAAGCCAGAGACTATAGAGATGATCAGAAAGAGGATGATAGACCCTCTTCCCTCTACTATTTTTCTGGATTTGATTTGGTTTCAAATCCCTTCCTGTCACATCTGTCCTATAGATGTGGCTGATTTAGTATTGTATTGGCAACAGTGATCTGTGCATATTTGCCACCTAGCTTTATCTGTGTATGTCTAACTCTCTTGTTCTGTAGCATTTGCACTAAATAAAACAATGGTTGCTCTAGGGATCAGTGGGAAAAGCACTTGCCACAAAAGCCTAAGCACTTAAACTCAATTCCCAGTACAATGTAAAAGCTGGGTGCAACAGCCCACACCTGTAAGCACAGAGCTGGGGAGGCACAGACAGGCAGATAACTGAGATTCACTGGTGAGGCTATATAACCAAATTGATGAGTTCTACACTCATTTGAAATGTATTGTGTCAAAAGATAAGGTGGAGAGCAATTGAAGAAGATATTCAACACCACGTTTGACCATTGCATGCATGTGCTCATGTGTATGGACATGTGTACACATATTCATATTGAGATAAAAATAAACAATGTGAGGAGGTCTCTGTTACACTAGATCCAATTCTCAATCACTTTCATGCTGAAAAAAAAAAAAAACACCACCAGCTGCAGATTCTACTTCCCACTGCCCACACCTTCAGTTATTCCATAGACCATATCTCCTGCTCTTCTCTTCCTACCGCATTGCTGTTTCCCAGCCCCCAACTCAGGCAGACACCCCCTGCTCGACGACAGGCGACACTAACCAGAAGATTGGATAGGCTGCCCACAGATAGTACCCACTCTCTCTTATCCCAGACCCAAATCTCAGGGGAACCTCTAGAGCTGCAATAGAAGACCAGGTGCAGCTTCCCCTCCCTGTTGTGCCACAGGCAACTCCTCACACTACTCTTCCTGTCACGTTGCTGTGTCCCAACCCCAAAATCAGATGGACATCCTCTGTTTAACCACAGGCCATGCCTACCAGGAGACCAGCCTCTAGCATCAAAAAGCAATCCCAATCCCATGTGTACACAGACTAGTCAAAAGGTAGCACTCAGCCAAGACACTCTATGAAGCCAGAGGGGAAACAGAAACCAAGGAATAAAACTCCCACCCAACTAAGACAAACTCAGAAACCAGCACCTAGACATATAATTACCCCAAATCCAGATGTCTGAATGACACCATAAGAACATAATCTTACACCTGTCAGAATGGCTAAAATCAAAAACACTGATGACAGCTCATGTTGGAGATGATGTGGAGTAAAGGGGACACTCCTCCACTGCTGGTGGGAGTACATACTTGTACAGCTACTTTGGAAATCAATATGGCAGTTTCTCAGAAAAATGGGAATCAATCTACCTCAATATCCAACTGTACCAATCTTGGGCATATACCCAAAGGTTGCTCAATCATACCACAAGAACACTTGCTCAACTATCTTGATAGCAGCAATATTCATAACAGCCAGAAACTGGAAACAACCTAGAACGAATAAGAAAAGAAGAATGAATAAGAAAAATGTGGTACATTTACACAATGGAGTATTATTACTCAGCTGCAAAATAAATAAATAAATAAATAAATAAATAAATAAATAACCACAACGACCTCATGAAATTTGCAGTAAATGAATGGAACTAGGGAAAAAAAAATCATTCTGAGTGAGGTAACCCAGTCCCAGAAAGACAAACATGGTATGTACTCACTTATAAGTCAATTAGGAGTAAATTATAGGATAACCAACCTACAATCCATAGCCCCAGAGAGGCTAAATAACAAAGAGAGGCCAAAGAGGGGTGCATAGATTTCCATAGAAAGTGGAAATAGTAGAGATCTCCTGGGTCAACTAGGGGCAGAGGTGGCGGGGGATGGTGGGGATGGAAACTTGAAGGAGCAGGTTGGGCAGGCTGAGTAACAAAGGAGAGTTGGAAGCGGACCAGAGTTGGGGGGGGGGGTGACAAAAAGAGATATAGGGTAGGGGAAGATGTATCTCCCTGGGAAGGGAAACAGAATAGATTCTTTGGGCAGATTGGGAGTGAGTTGTTGGGAGAGGGAGGGATTCAGTTGGCCAAGGAAAGATGGAGGTAGTGAGTACAAGGAGACACAGATGAAATTGGGGAACATTTGGGGGTGTGGAAACCTAGTGCAATGGAAATTTTCTGAAATCTATGAGTGTGGCACTAGAGAGAACTCCTATTAATGAAGGACATGGAGTCTGAACTGGCCGTCTTTTGTAGCTAGGCAAGACTTCCAGTGATGAGATTGGTTTATATTTGATAGAATTGTTGGCTGAGGAGGTCTCCATGGAGATAAACAACCCAGGCTTATGTTAGGACAGAAGGTTACTCACTAAAAACTGAAAGCTGGACCCTATAGCTGAGGACAGCATTCACATAGCTCACTAAATGTAGAGAAGCTCAGCCTATGTGGGCTTGGAGCCTTTATCCTGATATTCCAGTCTCTTTGGTGAGAGGAGGTACTCTGCAAGCTGTGGACAGAGAAACCTGGACACCAATGCAGTCACAAAACCCTTCACCTATAACCTATCCTGCCGGCAAGATGTGCTGCAGCAATGGTGTTGCAGAACATGTGGAAGTAGGCAACCATCATTTAATTTAGGGCCCATGCCACAAGAGGGAGCCCAAGCCATGCACTGCCTGGATGACCAGGCACTGGATAGCCCTTAGATCTAGGATAGAACTGAACATGACTTGCGGGGGAAAGTCAATGAAATGACTCCTAATGATATTCTGCTGTACTCATAGAATGGTTTCTTGTTCAGCTGTCATCATAGAGACTTCCTTCATCAGCAAACAGGAGTGATTGCAGAGACCTACAACCAGACATTATGCAGAGAAAGTCTAAATTGGAAGTCTCCATCAGCCCTTTCCCCTCAGTGATGAGAGAACCCAGCAGAAGAGGGAATAGAATACACCACAAGAACATGGCCCACTGAATCAACTAAGTAGGGCTCATGGTGACTGAAATAGTCTGCATAGGTCTGCACCAGGTCCTCTGTGTATTGTTATGGCTATAAGCTTTGTGTTTTTGTGAGACTCCTAATAGTGGGAGTGGCTATATCACTGACCCTATTATCTGCTCTTGAGACATATTTACTCCTATTGGGTTGCCTTTTCCAGCCTTGATATGAGGGCTTTAGCCTTGTCTTGTTGTATCTTTTTCAATATTGTTTGGCCATCATCTCTTAGAGGCCTGATTTTTTTTTCTGATGAGAAAACAGAAAGGAAGTGCATCTGGGAGAGAGGGAAGGTGGTGGGGGTATCTAGGGGGAGTGGAGTAGCTGTGTTTGGGATGTTTTGCATGGGAGAATATTTTCAATTAAAAACACAAACAAAAAAACAATGTGTGGAAATGTGAAATATATACAGCACAATCAGCACAGAGATGCCTTATTCATACCCTCAGTCCCAGCTTCAGAAGCACCAGTCATCCGGGGACAGCACCCTGTTTTCTGTCACTTCAGGGGCAGCCTTAGTGCAGAGGGTAGCTTACCCTTAGGATGTGTCCATCCCACATACCCTGCATTGGCAAATGAGCAAGAAGAGAGCATCAAGGCCCAGCCTTTCACTCTGAGCTCTTACTTGACAAGGGTTGTATGGGATCAAACTACCATCCCACTTCTCCGTCCATAGTGAAGATGTCTGAATGCCCCAAGTCCAACTGTGCCAGTGTCTGCCCTTTAAAAGGTCAACATATGGTGGGGTAAGAGACAACTTCCTCTCTGTTAACTGTATGAGACTAGGCTGAGAAACTGTTGTGATTATGCACTATTATTTTTGTTTCTTTTCACTTGATCTTGTCTAATAGTGTCTACTCTGACACACTGATATAAAAATCATATACTTGTGTTTTGTGTGTGTGTGTGAGTGTGTGTGTGTGTGTGTGTGTGTGTGTGTGTGTGTGTGTGTGAATGTGTGCATGTTTGTGGATGCCATGTGTGTATGGGACTGCATGTATGTGTGTGTATGTGTTTGTGTACATGTTTGTGGAGGCCACGTGTGTATACAATTATATGTGTGTGCAGGCGTCCTTACGTGCTTTTGAATATGGAGGCAAAGTGACAATCTCCAGTTTTGTGACTCAGGGGAGATCACCTTGGGGTTTGAGATAGGTTCTCTCACTGATTTTAAACTTAAAAGTAGGCTATCTGGCAGCAAGTTCCAAAGAATCCTCCTCTTTATATTTGGCAGCTGTGAAGTTTCAAGTGTCTGTCCTCTTTATATGAATTCTGGAAATCAAATTCAGGCCCTCACACTTATCAAGCGAGCACTTTGGGAGCAGGCCTCCCCAGCTCTTTTCCATGCTTTCTGTATGAGTGTATTGGCCTGACTGTGTGAGTGGAAGCTGAGATTAGGGTAGTGAAGGTTTGGAAAGAGGATCAAGACAGTTGGAGGAGTTAAGAAACGAAAGACAGTCTAAATGGGTATCAGGGTCAAGAATCTGGTCAGTCTGTGGGTGGGACAAGAGGAAAAGGTCAGATGAGAGAGAGTCTGTGGAGTTCATAGTATGTTGCCTTTGCTGTAAGGAACAAACAGTCTCTAAGACATTACACTGTTTGTTGTTCTCTGTTGTTTTCATTATGTCTTCATGCCGAATTACAAGAGAGAGAAAACAGAATGAAGCTAAGCTTCACCCCCTCTGCATCCTTGCCCTGGGCCAGTTTTCTTGCCCATTCAAACCTAGGAAGAAAATTGCTTAATATCAGTAGTTAAATAAAAATAAATGAATAAATTGCTTATCATTATCTGCAAAGTCTTTATACAAATGCTGAGATGAGGAACTAAGAAAAAGAAATTAGGAATGTAATAATAATGGAAATTGAGATAATGAGAATTTGAGAATAAGGGATGATTCATTTTCATAATTGCAACGTAGCTCTGAATCGATTCAAGGCATCTCTGAGGAGGCATGTAGATGAGCAGAGATGAGGGGTGAGAATATCAGGATGATTTCAAGGGTATTAAGATAAACTCAGATCAAATTCTGGTAAAATATTGAATTTTAAAGAAATATTAAATGGATAAGAAGCCATCAACATTTTTCCTTTAGTCTATGTAGATAACTGGGTGTCCTTTAAATATGTGTGTGTATATCAGTCTAGCTAGGTATCTTTTCTCTTCTATGACATCAACCAGGTTTTCTATTAAGAGATTCTGCCAGGGTCGTCATGAATAAACTTTCCAATATCTGTTCATTTTTGAGCTAGTATCATGATCAGTTGTGTTGCAAGTTTCTAGAGAATCATTTAATCCCATGCCTTTGCTTTAGGACTGGTGACACCATGCCCCAGAGAGAAAAAGCTTTGATGTCAGGTGACAGGGAAAGCATAACCAGTATGTTCAGCTCAGATCTTTCCAGGCTTTATAATCACCCAAGCTGAAAAGTATCATGTGATGGAAGCAGAAGTGTTTCCACTTCTCTTTTGCAACTACCAAAATGATCTTTTGTCCCCAAAGTAGAAAAAATAATTTTTATTTTATTGACAAGTTGGCTGTTGGGAGAAAACAAATATAGATTTGTAGTTTTTCCCATTTCAGTAACACAAATGGTCACAAATGTCTTCACTATCAATAACCTTAAGCCAGAGAGTCGATCACTGATAATCTGGGGAGATGTTCTATAGAGAAAGTACATGACATGCAACCATGAGGGCCAGAGTTCATATCCCCAGGACCTATGTAAAGTTGGACATGGTACCAGGCAACTGTAATCTCAGTACCCCTGTCAGGCTATATGAGGCAGAAACAGGAGAATCTGGAGAAGTCATGAACCAGCCACCCTGGTGATTGCAGTGGTGAACAAGAGACTTTAAATTCATAAAGGTGGAAGGCAAAGACCCATTTCCAAGGTTGTCATTAGACATCTCTATGCATCCACATCCCACACCTAAATGCACACACACACATACACACACACACACACACACACACACACACACACACACACACACACACACACACAAACACAAGTACATTGTGCACACACACACATGCAAAGATAGAATAAGTGAGATCACCTGATACAGCTTTATAAAATAATCAGCATCCTCAGCTGAAACCATCGTCCTCAGCACACTGAACTCCTCTCTTATCTGTCCCCATACACCACGTACTTTCCTGATCCCAACAAGCTCAAATAACGCACTTCTCTTCCATGGGCTACACACAGAAACAATTAGAGAAACACATGTCAACAATGACAGAGACTCTGTGCTATGGCCCTGCAATATGAATTACATTTGAAGTCCCTAGTAAACACAGGCTTAGATTACAAAAGTATTCTATATCAATGTGACCTCTGGTATCTGGTAACCTACAAGCAAATTGTCTCTCCACCTGAACTTCATGGTTCTGGATTCTGAAATGTGTATAGTTTGATACCTTGAGTTGGGTGCAATTTTCTTCACCCAGTGTACCCTTTTTATTCTTCTCCATGGCCCATGGGCAGCAGAAGTCTACCTACAAGATGGCCTCTTGACTTCGTATCTCAAGGCCACTGTCCTGTCCTGGTATAAATAGAACTTTGCTTCCAGAATTGGAAACACATTGTTCTGAAATCCTTTTTCTTTAAACCTTGAAAAATATTTTTTTCCTGTGAAGGAAGTCCTACAATGATCTGTGTTGTAGGTTTACTATTTCTAGCCACTTCTGGAGTCACATGACTGCACATGCGCTGTCAGCAGTCAGGCAAAATACTTAGTCATTCCAAGGCTTTATGTCTTATGTAATCCATGGGCAGTGTGGTCATGTAATCTGCACACAGCACAATCACTTAATCTATGTGCATGTGTAGCATAGCTATGTAAAACCTTATACACATGATAGAGGTGACCTATAAAAGCAGACTCTACCTGCTCCCTTCTTTCTCTCCCTCTCACCAGAGGTAGTGTGACACCTCTCTGTGTCTCTCTCTCTCTCTGTCTCTCTCTCTCTCCCCACACTTTTTTTTTGGGGTAGGCCTACCCACCTCCACCTTTTCCATTCCAAATAAAAACTTTTATACTGGGTTCCATTGTACCTCATGTTTTCTGGCACCCATAATAATAATAGTGCCGTCAAATAAATAACACTAGGATCAAGGAACAAGCCCATCTCCACCTTCACTCTTTTGAGTTCTGTTTGCTTAGGAGAGCATTTGTTCTTCCTGAGTGCATTTTTTAAGTTCTTTTTATCAATAAGACTAATATCTTTGGGATTTTTATTGCTGTGAAGAGACATCATGACCATGGCAAGTCTTAAAAGGAGAAAACATTTAATTGAGGTGATGTCTTACAGTTTCAGAGGTTCAGTCCATTATCATTATGATGGAGAGTATGGCAGCATGCAGAGAGACATAGTGCTGCATACATCTTGACCAAAAGACAGCAGGAAGTTGAGTGCCTGTCACACTGAGGGAAGCTTGAGCAAAAGAGATCTCAAAGCCTGCCCCCACAGTGACACATTTCCACCTACAAAGCCACAATTCCTAATAGTGCCATTCCCTTTGAGGGCCATTTTGTTTCAAACCACCACATTGCATGTACTCCCTGGCTCCCAAAAGCATATAGCTGTATCATAATGCAAAAAAATGCATTCAGTCCAACTTCAAAAGTCACCATCATCTATATCAGTCTCAAACTTGTTTCAAAGTCCAAAGTCTCTTCTGAGATGCATGGCAATGTCTTAACTGTAATCACTGTGGAAAAATCAAAATAAATATGCAGATCACATACTTCCAACATATCATAACACAGAATGTAGCTGGAGATTTTCTCTCCAGCTCCCGCCAAGCCCACTTATAAAATAAGCTCACAGACTCTTATATTATTTAAACTGTTTCCCCTAATGGCTCAGGCTTCTAGCTATCTAGTTCTTACATCTTAAATTAATACATTTCTATAAATCTATTCCTTGCCACATGGCTCATGGCTTACCAGTATCTTACATGTTGCTACTCATGGCGGTGGCTGGCAGTGTCTCCTGACTCAGCCTTCCTGTTTCCAGAATTCTCTTCTCTGCTTGTACTGCCTATACTTCCTGCCTGGCTACTGGCCAATCAGTACTTTTTTAATACAGAGCAATATCCACAGCAACAGAATATATATTACCATTCCAAATTGTAGGGAAGGAAGCACAGTGAGGGAATACTCAATTAAAGCAAGACCCAAAACCAACTGGGCAAACTAGAACATTGCATCTCCTTTTGTGATGTCAAAATGCTCTCTAGATCACCAGTTCCATTTTGGTTTGACTCTGGCATCTCTAATATCTTGGGTTCAGTATGATGATTCAGGATTCATATTCACAGCTTCATGCAATAGCCTTTCTGTTAGGCCTCTATTCAACAACACCCCTGACATATCCCTGGCCTCAGCAGCTGTCTTTATGTGTGGAGGTAAATTCTATTACCCATTTCTTCTGTCCTTAACTATAAAGTCAGAACCACACGGCCAAAGCTGCCAAGTTGTGCTGCTTACTGAGACTAGGACATGCCCCACTTGTTCTATTAAGTCTTTCTCAGCTTTCTGTTTTTGATTGTTATCTTTACAGCCTAAGCTTGCCTGTCCTGAAACTTCCACTGTAGACCAGGCTCACCTCAACCTCTTAGATCCACCAGCCTCTGCCTTTCCAGTGCTGGGATTAAAGGCATGCACCAACACTCCTGACCCTAAGCTTTTCTTGAGTTTTTATCCACAAGTTGTATACTTAGCTGGATGGGACCTTTCCCTGAGGTCATCATTTCTTTTATTTCACTTCTTAATCTGTTTATCTTCTTGAACATAGGATTTAGCTCCATTCCACTTCCTGGTGCTCTTTTTCTCCGCAAAATACACTTATTGTAATTTACCCTGCTCATCTTGGTCCTTTTCATTACAAATCTTCATTAAAGTTACCACTAATATCCACATGAGAGTCTATACTAGACTGTTTTGAGATTTCTTTTGCCAAAAAATTAATCCAAAATCTCTTCACTTTATCTTCAGGCAAACCCTTCAGACAAGGGCAAAAAGCAGCCACTTTGTTCATCAAAATATCACAAGAATGATCTCTAGGCAACATACTAAAATTCTTCTTTGAAACCTCTCGAGTGAGCCCCGGACAGTTCAAATAACTCTTAGCACCTCTGTCTTCCATGCTTCTGCTTAAAGCATTGTACTGCTTTCCTAACCCAAAGTACAGAAGTCCAAATTCCTCCAAACAAACACATGGTCCAGACTATCACAGCAATACCCCAGTCCCTGCTACCAACTTCTGTCATAGATCAAGTAGCCCAGTAACTTTAATACTACTTTAAACTGTTTTTTAAAAGTCTGTTTTTGTCAAGATCTGAATCTTATCATCAGACCTGTCCATTCACCAGACAGAGAGAATGGTATTACCAAGTACAAACTATGTTAACTATGACTTACCAGAAGTTGGGTCTCTTCCTTGCTTGTGACAGGTATGAGCTGGAAAAAAAATGTTGTTCACTGCTGAACTTCTGTTTCAACATGCCATCCTCCATCAGAACCCTGAAAATCAACAAGGTACAAACTTTCAAGTGCCTTTTGTTGTTTTCCTCCTCTTGCTGGTGTTTTTGTGTCATAATAGGTGTTTCAGAGTCCTTATTATGTTATCCTATTTATTATATCATATTAACTCTATGCTGTCACTACAGTGAGATTACACAACATCTTAATGCCTAGTGGCTATAAAGAACAACAATTTTTACTCTCAGTTTTGCAGGTTGGAACATCCAATTCTAAGATCTTAGAAGATTCAGTATCTACTGAGATACCCCTTTATGCTCCACAAATGGTACCTTCTTATTGTATTCTTGTATAGTAAGGAGTGATGTTTCCAGGTGGCATCACATTTTTTTTATGTACATTGATTACATTTTTAACAACATAGTCAAAGGCCTCACTTCTTATGTCTTCACATTGGAGATTAAGGTTCAACATATGAATTTAGGGGTTCAGTGCACAAATACTGTATAAGTGATGATCAAGATCCTTTAAATCATGCAAAGATAGAAAGTGGACAAATTAACAGTACACGGAGACTATTAATATATTCTCTCACATGAATTACAACTTCTTTTATTACGTTTTTACTGGAAAATTTTTAGAAGCATGTATTCATCTGATGACCTGCCATAATAGGGTCACAGGTTACATTTCTATTCCAGGAGAAATCAACCACAGCAACCATGTAGCTATAATTGTAAGCCTCACTTGTTTGTTTATAATAGACCATCTCATTTTCCAAGAACCATTTTGTGCTCAGAGTCCATACAAGCTGGCTGAATGTGCAAATAATGGGGAGAAGCATTGCTTCATCCTTTAGTGTAGTAAACTTTCAACAGCAGTGCAATCTCCCTGAGGCTTACATGGTGTATCATCACTTCTGATTTAGTAACTTTACTGAGCAGAGAAATTGTGTACATGGCCATCTCAGGGACTTTTACTGTAAATATGGCTCTTCTTCCATAGATAAAAAGACCAAAGGAGGACCTGCCTGCTATGAAATCTATATATGCCAATTATGTACTTGAAGACTAGAGAAAACATAATGGAAAATATATAGGAAAAGCAAATCCATGGGAAGATGACTTAGACCTGGAACTTCAACCACAACTGGTCTCTTTAGTGTCCTCCCTAAGTTCTAGTAACACTGTTCCTGGTTTCGTGTCTGTGGTGGTTTCAGTATGATAGTCTATAGAATCATATATTTGAATGTTTAGTAACTAGGAAGGTGCAACTAGAAGTTTCTCTGGTCCCACATGGCCCCATGGTCTCATGTTTCTCCTGTCCTGCGCAGCCCCGTGGTTGGGACAAATCTCTCTCACCCAATTTCTTCAGCCACATGGTCTCAAGTAAACACACAGAGGCTTATATTATTTACAAACTTTATGGCCTATGACTCAGGCTTCTTACTAGCTACCTCTTATAACTTAACCCATAATTATTAATATATGTGTCAACATGTGTTCCATGGCTTTACCTGCATCCCATTACATGTTTCTCCTTGGACAGCGGTTGGGTCTCTCCTCTTACTTGTAGTTGAATTTTTCCTGTGTCCTTCCCAGTCCACTGCCACTCAGACCTAAGTAAATGCACAGAGGCTAATATTAATTAAAACTGCTTGGCCATTTGTAGCTAGAGTTTTCCTGCCTGGCCCACAGTCAGGACAAATCTCTCTCAACTGCCAGTCTCACAGCTGCTCAGACCCGACCAAGTAAACACAGAGACTTACATTGTTTACAAACTGCATGACTGTGTCAGGTTTCTTGCTAACTTTTCTTACAGCTTAAATTAATCCATTTCTATAAATCTATACCTTGCCACTTGGCTTGTGGCTTACCGGCATCTTCACATGCTGTTTGTCATCCTGGCGGCTGGCAGTGTCTCTCTCTGCCTTCCTGTTCTTTCTTTTCTCCTCTTTGTTAGTCCCGCCTATACTTCCTGCCTAGCCACTGGCCAATCAGTGTTTTATTTATTGACCAATCAGAGCAACACATTTGCCATACAGAACATCCCACAGCAGTGTAATATCCAACTTTACATGGCTTATTTTTTATATTACCTTTATTATCTCTTTAAAGACTTTTTTTAAAAAACTATTTCTTTATATAACTGTCTGTTTTTTTTCTCTTCCAAGCCTACATACATTTTTACACACATTGTAAACTCTTCCATCTGAATCTGCCTTATTGTGAATCTAATACTTTAAACTACAGCATTACTGGACTGAAATGATAACTTTGGCTGCTGGCCTCACCCACCTTAGTTTTCCAACATGGCAGTGGAACATTTACCACCAGCATTGGGGAAACCATGCTCACTGCCAGACTCTGGGAGTCAGTGGGTCTATGCCTCCATCTAGCAGCATGTAACCCAGAAAACTTCTTTCTGTTTTTCATTATCAAAAGCTGAATCTGCCAAGCACTGTACGGTGAGGCTTTGAGATGCCATGCTGCTGCTGAAGCTCACTGGGACCAGGGAATGAATCTCAATACAGAGGTATTGAGGCTGGTAATAAGAGACATGAACTAGAAATGTGTTATTAGTTCCATTTTAGGATATCTTTCTTAAGTTCTCTCAGATTTTATATGGAAACTCTTGCCATCACCTATGGGTGCCATTTATAGTTGAAAGTTTTCCTGTGTCTCACCTAGTTTTGTGGTAATGTGATGATATATTGTGTACCCCAATATATTATGTACTCTAATAAACTTATCTGTGGATCAGAGGACAGAGCTAGCCACTAGATTATACATAGAGGCAAGACAGTGGTGGCACACACCCTTAATCCTATCACTCAGGAGGCAGAGATCCTTCTGGATCTCTGTGAGTTTAAGGCCACACTGGAAACAGAGCCAGGCATGGTAGCACACACCTTTAATCCCAGCACTAGAGATCTCATGTCTTTGCTACCAAGTATTTGGAAAGCACACATTCCTTTAATCCCAGTAGTAGAAAGGAAGGAAGATGGCAGGGCATAGAAAGGTATATAAGGGATTAGTAATTAGGAAGTCTTGCTCCAGAGGCTGAAGAGTTGGTGTGGTGAGGTTGGCTGTGGCTTGTTCTGTTTCTCTGATCTTTCAGCTTTCACTCCTATATCTGACTCTGGAATTTTTTTATTAATAAGACCTTTTAAGATTGGTGTTATGGGGAAGAGAACTATTTGATAGAATTAGAAGGATTAGGATATGTGGCCTTTTGGGAGGAAGTTTGTCACTGGGGAAGGTGTTTGAGATCTCAAAAGCCCATGAAAGGCTAGTCTCCCTCTCTCTCTTTGCCTGCAGATTAGGAAGTAGCTCTCAATGACTTCTCTGGCACCATGATCCCTGTCATGATGATAATGGACCAAGCCTTTGAAACTGTAAACAAACCCCTATTGAGTGTTGTCTTTTATAAGAATGGCCTTGGTCAAAGTGTCCCTTCACTGCAGTAGAACAGTGACTAGGACAATTTCAAACCTCGAGCTAAGAACTCTGAAAGAGACAAGGCAGTCTGTTTTTCCTTTATTCAGTTTTTATGGATTATATTACAATAGGTTCCTTTCTTAAGGTCTGGGAATACTTGCAATGAGTACTTCTGGTGGCATCACAGAGTCCTTATTTTAAGTTTCCCATTCTATCCATGGGTTCTGGACATAAATTTTCTTAAATTGGGAAGTGTGTTTTCTATGCAGCAATGTCTTAAATTGGGAAGTGTGATTTCTATGCAGCAATGTCTGCTGTTTGCTAAGTATTAGGTCATATTCCCTTTATTACTTACTTGTTTCATCTATACCTTCCTTCATTCTTTCCTTCTTTTGTTTTCTCTTCCTTTCTTATACAAATCAACTAATGCCACAATTAAGTACTATCCTATCTTGCCTCAGTAAATACTATGATCTATTAGTCCTTCCCACAAATCTCAGGAGAAAGATATTATCATTGCCATTTTTGCCTTTGTGTATAATGTGGTTGTCACACCTGGACTCTGACAATTACACGCCACTTTCTGGCCTCTGCATTCCAAGAATCCATCATTGATCTAAGAGTTTCTTTATCTGCACTAGAAAGATAGGCAGCTCAGGCTCATGAGAACATATCATACCGTCACTGTATCCCAGAAAGTAGAGCCTGAACAAATGTTCCCTTGGATCTATGATGGCTAAAGAAGTTACCTTGACAGCTTTCCTGGAAAATGTAGGAAAGTGATGATTTCCATGATTCCACACGATAAGTAAAGTTCAATATTGTTCCTCATCTAGCTCTCTTAGTCCTAACTTCAGTATTTCCAAACTGAAGTCCTGTCAATTTTATGACATTTAATCTACATCATTCTTTTGCCTGGGATTATTATGAGTAAGTATCATTATAAAGTCTTGAAGTTCCATCTAGCTATATTTTCTAGGATTCAAAGACCAAGCTCTAGTCATGGTTCCCACATCATTAAATTTTTTCATGTTAAGATTGGTCTATATCTCCTTTAGGAGCTCTAACCTTCTTGATGTTCATTCCTGTCCATCTTTACCTGTATCCTACCATGATTTATTATGTGGATTATGGTTACTTCTCTTTTTTTCTATTTCATGTTACTTCCTGCTAGACACTGGACAGTCTCTGCTATTTTCATGGCTGAAACCTCATTGTGATAACCAGCCCTGGTAGAGAAGGTAGAGGGAGATCCTGCAGTACCAGCATTATCTTGAAGGATACTTGTTCAGGTGAGCCCTTATAGTGTCTCACTGAGAAGATACATGTGAACATTAATCATACAAAGCTTGTTGAACAAGCCACAGAAAATCTAGAGTAACTAGGACTCAGCTGGATAAAAATTGAAAAGAAATACGATAGAGAAAGAGATCCTCTGACAGAATGATAGAAACATGAATGGAAGCAGGTAGTATGTGTGGAGAAGAGACAGCAAACAAGAGCAAAGATGAGATCAGATTAGCCAACCCTCAGAAGCCTTTTGTGAAGAATTGTCTTTGTCACATCTGTTATACCAAATTACCATAGGGTAAAAGGTTTATAAAAATAGAAATTTAGCTCTAGCTCTCACTATACTGAAGACTGACAAGTCCAAGATCAATGTAGATTCTGTGAGTAATGAGAATTGACCTTCATGGTTACATAGGACAGTTTCCCAGTGTAGTCTTATGTGTTTGAAGTTTTCTCCCAGACTCTTTTGTGAGGGCACAGGTCTCATTTATCCTTGGGATTCAGAAAGCTCAAAGACCTAATGTCCTATCACTATCACATCTGCATGTCAAACCAGTATGTCCAGGGCAGTGGGACATAAACTCTCTGTTGACTACTGCATAAGTCATTACTTATTTTAACTTGTAGCAATTGTAATTTTTTATAATAGTTTTATTCAGAGATTATTCAATCAAGGTGGACAATTTGACACTCTTTATAAACCATATCTCTCATTCTTGACTCTATGTTTTAATCTCAAATCCTGCTGTACCCTCTCACATAGGTGTGATATGACAGTAATTCCTCTAGGGTGCAGAATTTCATTTTTTCACTTCCTTCTGCAGGGATAAACCTGTTTAATTTCCAGATCTTTCTGTCTCTGCTTGCTCTTTTACTCATGTATAGTCCAATATATGGCATTTATGAATTTACTATCACACAGCAAATTGGATTCATGTGTTTAATTCCTCCAAGGAAGAACACTTTCTCTCCATGTTACCTACTTTCACCCTGCTTGTATTTACAGAGCTTAGAAGGGTGCTGGTTACTATATATATAACTGACTTCCCATGGGAGGCCTTACCTTGTCTGAGGAGGAAATGGGGGATGAGTAGTGATGAAAGGCTGGGGGGTGGGAAGAGGGAAGAGAGGGGGATCTGTGGTTGATATGCAAAATGAATAGAAAAATTTCTTAATTAAAAAACAGAAAGTTGCAAAAAAAGAAGGATGTCAGCTATAGAATAGATACATAGAACTTATTTGTTATTATTTATTTATCATTAGTCATTATTTATTAGTAACATTGATTATTATTAATTATTGATTATTTAGAAATTAAAATAATTATTAATGATTATCAATACCTGAAAAACAACTCAAAGGTTATGACATGTGTTAAGAGCTTGATTGGTGTGAGTTTTGCTATTACCTCCTGTGTGGCATTGTTTGGTAAATCCTATTCACTTTTTTGCTTTGATATCTGTCAAATGAAAGAATGCTCTGTCTTGTGTGAGCTATTAAAGAATATGTAAGAAAGTATATAAAAGAAAGCCTGTTAACAGTAGATGATCAATACAC
The DNA here is from genome assembly GCF_007827085.1 of Peromyscus californicus insignis. Lineage (NCBI taxonomy): Eukaryota > Metazoa > Chordata > Mammalia > Rodentia > Cricetidae > Peromyscus > Peromyscus californicus. The sequence goes on from NW_026294436.1 coordinate 352,489, forward strand.
AGTAGCTTTTATCTATTTACAATTATGCTGTCAATATACTACATGAGTTTGCTTAAAGTGAAAGATAATTGCCCTACTTTCTTTAAATCAAACAGTATGAATTCACAGACATGCTTTTCAACATGTTGCTTCTCCATTCATTGTCCATCAATCACTAAATGCAGCCTTCAGAACTTAGCCTCAGGTTTCTCTTTATTACAACAGGAAATCCAAACACATTTTTTGTGGGTTTTTTTTAGACATTTTTTTTTATGTAGTCCTAGCTGTATTTGAACTAGCTCTGAAGACCAGCCTGGCCTCAGACTCACAGAGATCTGCTTGCCTGTGCTTCCTGAGTGCTGGGATTAAACGTGTGCTTCATCACCATTCAGCCACATTTTCTTATCTGTTCAAACAGAGTAATGTGGATTCACTAAGATCCCTGTAAAGTTTCAACATTATTAATTTTATTATTATTAATTATTATTTTTACTATTATTGATGTTTTATGGAAAAACACACAAAACATCTATAGGATGATTCTCTCCTATGGAAAGAGTTGGTTGTAAGATACCCACTTCACTAATTGGTAGTATTAGGACATGTTCTGAGCTTGGCTTATTTGCTTATTTCTGTTCACTGCATCTTTCATTGAAAGAAGTACCTGTTTAGAAATGTTCAATATAAAGGAATGTTGGTCCAGCAAAGGAGAGAAGTTTAATTTTCTCTTACAACTAAAAATAGTTTTATAAAATTATTCTAAATCAGTGTTCAAAATAAAGCATCAACTAAATGCCAGCCCAATCTAAGAAGACTCTGTCCAGGCCATTTCCTAAGTTATTCTATGTGACTAAACTACACTGAACTTAAGCTTATTTTGACATCTATACATGCAGAAGCACTTTACAATGTATCATTAATAAAACTGAATTAAATGAGATAATGTTAAGTGTCTAGTCCATTCTAGAAATTAGAGATATAATAAATGTTATACTCTAGCATGTGCTATGTATTTGTAAACTGCTGGTGCCTATGATATTCTAAGAAATGCTTTGCACTCCTTGCTATTAACTCATCAAAACTCTTTAGAGTACAGCTGTCATTATTCTCACTTTACAACTATTGACTGACGGGGACAGATCACAGACCTTGTTTAATGCAGCATAACTACCTGTACTCCTCTCAGCAGTGACCATGTCATTCAGTGCTTCTGGCATCTACTACATGCAGGTGGTACTATCATAAGAACAAGTTAATAGCAGTTGTCAGTCTCGAAAATAAGGCAAAACGTACCTAGCTTCCAGGATGTTTATTAGAATGTTTGGCCATGTTTGGGTCTCCAGGTAGGAAGGGAAAACATTAGGCAGAAACAACAGAATACATGGAGATCTAGACATGATAGGATCCTAGAGGGAAGAGGAAGCTAGCTTTAAAGCTTGGAGAGGAGCTTTATTAAGAGAGGTGGGGGGAGACAAAGGAAGACAGAGTGAATAGCTGCCATGACAGGAATGATCAGGGGAGGCCCTTGGAGCAAGTCTTCAGGGAATCTTTCAAGCAGTCTGCCAGAGGAGTTTTGGGACAGTCCTAGGAACAAAGGAGAAACCTGAACTTTTATAACCTTTTCTGTGTGAAGAGAACTTTCACATCATGTAATTTACTTCACCACAGCATATGTGTATGTGACAAGGAGCATGGACGAGCTAAGTACCACAATTTGAGAATTGTGAAGTCACTGCAAAGACTACTTCCTAATCCTCTGTTCTGGGGAGACCCGTTGAGAGGCATGCTTGATTTTGGCTCTTGGATATGATCTAAGTGTGCAGGACTATGTTCTAGCACATAGTGAGTACACAGTCGCTGTTTGGAAATGCTGCAAAGATGTCTTTTTGGGCATGATGCAGCTGATGCACTCTGGAAGTCCCTTCACAAGACCTATGTAAGATTAAGCTCATCAATATCCTATCACAGAAGTAAGCGGCTCACAGGTCTTTTGTCGCTGAAAGAATTTACTGGAAATTAATGGTTGCTGGAAGAAAGAAAAACATTTTCTTCAGTAGTGTAGCCACTGGTGGGTGTCCATGAGCCTGTATATAACACTTGGCCCATGCTCCTCTAAGCAGCCCTAATGAAACTCATGGGTCTCAAGAGGAGACAGATGATGAAAGTTGAACTGGGACAAGGTTGGTTCAGCAGGAGGAGGAGTAGCACAATATGAAGTAAAGGTCAAAAGATATGAAATGCATGTAAGAATGAAACCAATTTTGTATACTTTATGAATGCTGATAAAAAAAAAACTAAATGGAAAACTGAGTCCCAGCTCAAATTTCCATGTTGTGTCTGCCTTGGTTGATCAGTGAAAATAAATAACAGGAGTGAAATAAAACATGTTCCTAAACACCACATTATGATGGCAAGCTCTTGTAGGTAAAATGTGGCTCTTTTAATGTATATGAGATTGTTTTTCCTAGAGAGACAGGACATGTGAATCTATTCACCTCAAAAAGGGAACACGCCGGGCAGTGGTGGCGCACGCCTTTAATCCCAGCACTCGGGAGGCAGAGGCAGGCGGATCTCTGTGAGTTCAAGGCCAGCCTGGTCTCCAAAGCGAGTACCAGGAAAGGCGCAAAGCTACACAGAGAAACCCTGTCTCGAAAAACCAAAAAAAAAAAAAAAAAAGGGAACACAAGGTAGGCCAAAGTAATGATTACACCAAAGTGCCACTTGATGAATCAGTGAATCTACCTTTTACTGCTAAGCACTGGAAGATGGTCTGGTACCCTACAATTTTGTTTCTCCCATGCAGCACCCTCTATACTATGCATCAAGTAGTCAACCTCATGCTGAGAACTCATTGCCTAGTTGCAAAACAGAGATAAATAGGGACTTAATTGTTTTATGAATCCCAATTGGGATATTTATTCATGCTTTTAAAAATCACTTGCTACATTAAGAATAATTTGATTTAGAAATGTTTTCCTTGAGTGGACTCTGAATAATGATCCCATATTCTATGTAATGAAGGCAGAAGGGGCAGTACTTCTAATTAAACACTTGGAAATATCTCATCCATAAGTTATTTTAGCAAAGTTAGAGAAATAGATTCCATAAGAGCTTATGGGAGTATAGGGAGTCTAGTGTTTATACACAGGAAGAGAGACAAAGAAAGGCAATAGACAACATCAGCATCTCTTGGAGTCAAATCTCTAAGAATAAATAATTATTCATTTGTGCTTGCTGATATAATTGCCTAGTACATGTTTATAAAAAAATTATATGTTTTTTAATTCTTCTATGTAGTTCAAGTACAGTCTGGATATTCCTATACTTATTCATGACACCCATAATTAAACCTTATCTCAATGGATTGTAATTATTATTTGTTTATTTTCTCTACTGGAAACCTCTAATAAGTTATCTTTTAATGCTCAGAACCTTGCCTAAGCCTAGAATTTTTGCACAAGGGAGCTCACATTTATTAAGACCAAACCACAGAATGTTATGCATCTCATTTATTCATCTCAAGATGGAAATATGTGCCTTTTAGATGGCATGAAAAAATAGAGAAGGACATTTTAAAATACTACAACACATATTTTCTGTCTACATGAAATTTACAATTGCTTTTAATGATTCTTTATCAGGTGTGTCTTAGGCATATCCAATCAAGAATATTTGAAAGGCTGAGGTGCAGCTCAGTGGCAATGTATCCCTTGAGAAATATGGATAAAAATCTAATTTGAAGTACTAGAAATTTTTGTGCAGGATTCAGAAGAATGTATGTGTTAAAGAACAAAGTATATCTTTGGCTAGCAAATGGTATATTTTCTCCATTCTACCACTATCAGAACAGATTTACTTCTTAGGAAATTTAAGATGTTAGGTACTATTGTATTTCTGCAGCCATTTATCTCACACAAACAAAATAGGTAACTTACTTAAGCACATAGTTTCAGAGGTTTCAATCCATCAAGGTGGGTATGGTATGGGTGATCAGTTCCTGTTGGTAGCAGTATAATGAGGAAAGAGTAAAGGAGCCAGGACAAGTATAACTCCAAGGACTTGACTACAGTGATTATTTCCTCCAACCAAGCTCCATTATCTATGTTCCCATTATTTCAAATTAGTATATTCAAACACTTAATACCCTCATAGATGAAATCATTCATTAGTTCCAAGGCCTTATGATCTAACTGTCCTTAGCTACACACCCAAAAACATGTTTTACACCCCAGATGTTTCTCACTCTAATTCAGATCACAATCAAGATCAACCAGCAGAAGTCCAATCAATCCCTTGTCAATCTGAAACCCAAAAATATCTTAAATGCTAAGATTCCACCTCAGTGCTAGGAAAGACATGTCTATCTCATGGGGCAATCCTTTATAGGCAGCGAGCTCTATTCTTCTCAAAGCAAAGTGGTTTTCAAATGAGTTAAAAAATTTGCACTTCTGAGTCTGTGATGGATACCAATATCTGAGGTGCTCTTGGGACTCTTTCTTTTTGTCCTAGAATAAAGTATCTGACTTTGTTTTAGTGGTCCTGACTTCCTTAAGTTTCATTATACATTCTTCAGCCACAACTTTACACAGGATATTCTAGCCAAACTGCAAGAATTTTAAGTCTTTATGCTCAGCTATTTGCTTTTGATTATCATTAAAACTTACTGAAAACCAACCAGCAATCACCATAAGGCACTGCACTGGACCTGCTGTCAACTTTAAATTTAGCTTCCTTAGAGACTCAGGGTATGAGGGCAGGCCAGATGACTCACGGGGTGTTCTAGTTTCCTTCATGTTGCTGTGATAAAACACTCTGACCATAAGAAACTTTGTGAAAGAAATGATTATTTCAGGTTATGCTTTCAGGTTACAGTTCATCACAGAGGAAAGTCAGGGCAGGCAGGAAATGAAGCATAAACCATGAAGGAGCATTGCCTACTGACGTTTTCACTGACTCATGCTGAACAAAGTGTTTTGTCACAGTACAGGCTCACCTGCTTAGGGATGGTGCAGCCCACAATGGGGTACATCCTCCCACATCATTCATCCATGAAGACAATTATTCAGAGACATGCCCACATGGGTATCTTATTGAGGTAATTTTTCAGCTGAGGTTCCCTCTTCCCAGGTGACTCTTGGTTGAACTGATTAACAATAAAAAAAAAAAAAAACAACTATATAAGTAAAGATACTTGCCCCCAAATCTGAAGACCTAAATTCAATCCATGAAACCCATATGGTTCATTGAGAAAAATGATGCAACCCACCCCCAAATTGTCTTCTGACCTCTACAGTCATGCTATGGAGCAAGCAGTCCCTCCCACAGATAAACTAAACTAAATAAATATTTTTTAAAAACTACAAAAAGTTTCAGGACTTAGGAAAAATGGTACCAAGTTCTTTGTCAGAACTTACCATCAATGATTTCTGTTCTAGTACACAGTAGAGTCATTTGCATGTGAAGCCTCATAGTTACTGACTTACTGTCCACTTTTCTACTGTCATTCTGCTATTCCAAGCTCCAAGCAGAACTGCTCACTAAGCTGTGCTGACAGTATTCTAGGTCTTTCTCTACAACTTTTCTCTAGAATTTTCCCAATTCCTTCAAATGCTTAAGAGTCATATGGCCAGGCTTTATCCTAGAAACAGCCCAGTATTATTTTTTCATCAATTTGTGAAATCTCTGAGACAAGACTAAAAGGTATAAAACTGTGAAGTTGATGACAGTTATTTTACATCATAAGTTTTAGCCCATCATGGAAGTGTTGTGCAACAAAACTTTTCCTGGGAAGATGCAACACACATGTCTACTCATCCCGTTTAGGGAGACTACAGCAGACCAAAGTACAGACAAAGGGACTCTGGCCAGCTACTACATAGCAGGCATTGCCCTTCTCCAGTTCCCTCTGCACACCAAAAACCTTTAGATGACATTCCTAAAGTTAGCCACCAAGATCTATTCCCTTATTTGGCCACATTTCCTCCTAAAGCTGAATACCAAATCCATCTATCAAAGTATTGAAATCCATCAATAAAAACCCTCTTAAGGCTCACCTAATTACCATGTCAAAATAAATTAAACACCTCATCCTAACATGGGGTTTCCCAGTTAACCCTTATAAACCACCATTTCTCTATGGGCCACATCTGTCTCCTCTCTATCTAGAGGCAGGACCTAATTATCTCAAGACATAGCCTCAAAGTTATACACAGAGTTGTTATTAGTCCTCCACTGTTTCTTAAGCTGATTCGAGATTGATCAAAATATCAACCTAATTTGGAGTCATCAGAAGGTAAGAAGGCTTAGTCTTGGAAGCCCTATCTGTAATTTTTCTCAGATAGAAAATGTTGAAGACCTACCATCACCAAACTTCCATATCAAGAATTGGACCTCCTATTCATCAGTGTACTAAAGAGACTTCTTTGGCCCAGTGCACAGAGACAATCAACCCTATGATAGGAATGCATTCAGAGCTGGCTGGAGAGATGGCTCAGTAATTAAGAGCACTGGTTGTTTATGTGGAGGTGAGTGGTCCGATTACCACCATCCACACAGCATCTTAGAACAAGCTGCTATAACTCTAGTTCTAGAACATCTGAGACCCTCTTCTAATGTCTGTGAGAACCGAGCACTGAAATGGGGCAGACACATACGTGATGGTGAAATGCTCATACACATAAAATAAAAAATAATTTAATTATATATTCAGAATTTATTGTATAATATTAGGGTTCTCTAAAGTGACAGAACCAGAGCAATGAATGTATATTAAAATGGATTTTGTAGATTGGCTTATATGTTGTAGTCTAGGTAATTCAACAATTGCTATCTGCATGCTGGGGATCCTAAGAATTCAGTAGCTGCTCAATCTATCAGATGAGATGCCTCAGGAGAATTGTGATGGCTGGATTTTATTCCAACTTAGCATAAACTAGATTCATCTGAGAGGAAGGAACACTATTTTAAAAAAATTGCTTCCATAAGATCTAGCTATAGGCATGCCTGTTGGGTGTTTTCTTAATTAGTGATTGATATAAGAGTGCCCAGCCAATTGTTGATGGTACCACCCATGGGCTGGAGGCCCTGGGTTCTATAGGAAAGCAGGCTAATCAAGCCAATGGGAGAAGGCATCTGCATCTGTTCCTGCCTCCAGGTCCCTGCCTTGCTTGTGTTCCTGTCATGACTTCCTTCAATAATGACCTATGATGTGGAAGTGTAAGCCAAATAAACCCTTACCTCTTCTACTTGCTTCTGGTCACGGTGTTTTATCAGTAGTAACCCTAAGACAAGCACCAGCCTGACTTGGAAAAGCTGGATGTCTTCAGTCTGAGTTGGAAGTCTGAAAAAGCTGAGTTCTGATGGCAGCAAAAGGTGACAGCAGCAGCAGTAGCAGCAAGAGCAGAATAGGTGTTTTCAACAGCAAGGACAGAAGGCAGGCCAAACAGCACTTCTTTTCTCTCAGACCTCTTCATATCGGAGCTTCAGGTGTATCACTGTGCTGAAGTACCTTCTCCTCTCAGTTAATCACTCCTGGAAATACTCTCATAGACTCACCCAAAGGCATGTATTTTAGATTCATCCAGGTCCAAGGAACTTGCCAAACAATGTTAACACTTACAAACATCTTTTAAAAGCTGATGTTTTGAGGGTGAAGCTCTAGAAGTTTCAACTTGTTTCTCAGGAAATGATGAAACTTGGTCACTTGGATTCTGCCATAACAAGGGAAAATTGTTTCCAAATATAATAAAAATATTCATGAGCTACTAAAATTCACTCTGTACTGAAGATTGATGAGTTCAGATTAACGAGAGTCAAGATCCAGAAAGTGTTAAGTGGCAATGGGAACAAAATGTGGAACAAGACTTCACAGCCCTAGAGCAGGGAAGATGGGTTAGTCAAATGCTTTGCTGTGCAAGCATCAGGACCAGAGTTCAAATCCCAGAAACCACATAAAAAGCCAGACATGGAGATACACACTTGTAATCCCAGTGCTGCGGAGACAAAGACAGATCTCAAGGTCTCTGCCTCACTAGACTAGCCTAATTGGTAAGCTTCAGATATGTGAGTGAGTCTGCCTCAAAAAAAGAAAAAAGAAAGAAAGAAAAATAAATAAACAGAAGACATTTTAGGTTGATCTTTGGCCTCTGCATACAAATGCTTACATGCACTTGCTGTACAATGGTAACCTAACTCAGGAACACACATACACACATACGTGCACACACACGCGCACACAAACATACACACACACACACACACACACACGAATTCATACTATCAAACAGTATTCTCTCTTTGTTGAGATTCTTACAATTTTAACTTTCTGCTGTCATTTATTGTGGGCCATCTTAGAATCAACAATGATCATATAGTCCACATGTTTGGATTATAGATGGACATATGGCCATTTGTTGATCATTCTACATATATAATTCACAAAACCCTGAGAAATATGCAACTTGAGGAATTTCTTTATAGTCATCCCCAAATTATAATTGCTTTATTATGTTATTATTGGCTTCACAAGAGAGTTATCCTTTGTGTAAGTCTGTACTTCAGTCAGTTGGTGTTATTAGATCTCTCTGTTTTTCACTACTGTGAATATCTGCTATTAGTGTTCTTAATATCTGAATCCAGGCTCCTAAACTGTTCCACTGACCTTTTAATTTGATTCCTTGTTCCTTTATGAGTCATTAGATACTTTCACTGTACCTATAACAAAGTGATTATTTAGTCATTAGTAAAACTATGTTTTTATTTAACTCACTGAGTTCTTCAGTCGACTTGAAATATCATCTGAAGACTTCTCTCATGTACCCTTACCCCACTGCCTTTTTTATACTCTAATCTCTGAATGCTAGTCCCCAACCTGGCTCAATGCGATCACTCCAGAAGATTATGGAAGCAGGATAGAAATTAATGGGATGCTGGGAAAATAAAAAAGGAACCCTTTACCTAGGATCCTGCCTATCCTTACAGTTACAGAAACAGGAATTTCAGATGCTGCTGTGACAGTTACTTTTCTCATCGCTGTGACAAAATCCCAGGCAAAAATCAACTTAACGGAGAAGGTGTTTAATTTGCCTTCCTTCTGGCTTTCAGTTCCCAGGCACACAGAAAATTGCAGAAGTGCAGTCATTGTGGGGGAGGGGGAGGGTTGAGCAGTCTCATTGCATCTAAAGTCAGGAAGCTGAGAGAGTTTGATGTCCATTGTCACCTCACTTTCTCCTTTTCATGCAATATGGAGTTACTGTCCATGAAATGGTGCTGTCATTGAAAGTCAGTGGGATGTCTTATTACTTTAATTAATCCATTCAAGAAAATGTCACACACACGCTCAGAGCGTTGCCTCCAATGTAATTCTAGATTCTTTTAAGATGCAAGTCAATATGAACCTCCCATTGAGATATCATGTATCCTTCTAGAGTGTATGCTTACTAATAAACCAGAATGTAATCTTGAGTTTTAATACTCCTCTCGAATTCCCAGACTCATCTATGCATACTAAGTCCACAAAACTTTTTCATCCATCAGTTTCAACAAATCCTTCATAACCATTTAACAACATTATAGAATGTACTATTTGGGAAATGCTGAAAAGAAAGCAGGTGTTTCTCAGTAACATTTAGAGATCTAACTTGAGAGCCACCGGAATCCTACATATACCTATTGTAAGGAGACTGAAGAGAGTTTCATCTGAGACACCCGTACTGAAACTTTAGTGAATCTTGTATTTTCTGAGCTTAACACTCATGCTTAAGATCTATGTTGTGAATATTTTTAACGGATATCTTGACTGATTCCATTTGCTAGTTCTTACGAATAGAACAGTAATTAGCATTGATGTGCAGGTATCTCTGTGATAGGATATAGATGTATATCCAGTAAAGACATATCTTGATCACAGGGTAGCTCCTTTATAGCTTTTTTAATACATTTTTCTGATTGCCATAATGTGATAGATTTTCCTGATTATCATAGTGGCTGAAATTCTTTTCATCATCAACACTAGGATTCTTGATTCTGCTTGAGTGAAATCCTCTGAGAGGAAAGGGAATTCTTCAGACTGTAGGCAGCAGCATGGAGCTATTCCTATGCACTGATTTGCACAGTATGATAATTTTGTTGTTGTTGTAGCTGTCCAGGTTCCCAGGAAGCACACTCTAGGCCTTCTGCTTTAGATTTTTCTTCTGTGTCCAAAACTTCTTACCCTTGGGAGATACTGGATAGAGGTTCCTGAAGTTGTGCACTTAGGATAAGCCCATTTGGTCTATTCACTTAAATTGAAAGAGCTACTCCCCACCATTCACCTCAGGCCATCTCCTCCTAAGGGCCTATGTCACCTAACATCCATTAAAACCACTCAGGCAGTTACAGTTTTTAAGAAGCAAAATTTATGTTATAGTTAAAAATTTAAAAAGTCAATTGCCTTAATGAGTTGTAAGCACAGGGGAAAAGGAATTTGGAAGGGCATGCAAAGGTGCATTAACAACGCAAGCCAGATGTGTTGTTTAAATAGTACAACAGAGAGGGAAACTGTGCCCAACACCAAGGACAACACAAGCAGCTATCCTGGCTGTTATATGTTAGTTGCCAGCAAAGGGAGTAGGGGGAAGAGGGAAGAGTATATTAGGAAATTGGATGTAGTTTACAAAGCTGCATGACAAGAGGGAAGGGAGTTGTCTGGAAGGAGAAGTCAGATTTAGATTCAGTGAAGGATATGGCTCACATTCCAACTCTGGCCTTAGCCACCCTGAATGCAAAAGAGATGTTTTATGGAAGAAACAAGTTGACATGCAGAATTTTCTATGAGAAATTTGCTTTCAATGGGAGAGATTATCCATATTTATTTCCATCTACTGAATTTATTTCTGGATACTAACCTAGGCTTTACCAGGGGCTTACTGTGAAGAGAGTTTTCAGGTATCACTCAATTATATGTTTATATTTGAGGCTGTATGGGGTGTCTGTTCATGTGTTTGCAGGTGTATACATGTGCACGTGGCACACAGAGGAATGCTAGCTGTCTTATTCAGTTGTTTTCCATCTAATTCTTGGAGACAGAATCAGTCACTGAACTTGGGCCTGGTGGGGATCCCTGAGCCCAAGGGCCTCTCTTGTCTCTACCTCTCTATGTCTAGAAATGCAAGCATATGTTCCCATGCCCATCTTTTTTACTTGGGGTCTGAGAATGGCACTTGGATACTCATGATTTCACAGTAATTGCTCTGTCAACTGAGATATCTCTCCAGAATGCAGTGATGATTTTTAACAGCATTTATGGTGGCATTCTTTCACCACATTACACACATAGAGGTCAGAAGTCAACTTTGTGTGAGTCAGTCTTCTCCTTTGAACATTTGAATTCAATATCCTGAGTACAGGTTATCAGGCCTGTGAAAAACAACTGTTCCCACTCTGCCATCTCATCAGCCTAGTTATAATTACTAACAGTGCTTTGATGTGTCCTGAATAATTGTACTGTCATTGCTATTTGGTTTGGTATGAAGTCAGTTGGATGGTAAGACTACTGTGCAAACAGAAAAAGAGTGGTCAGAAGCAGACAGGGACATTCCTCACTGAAAACAACCATTCATTTTCTTTCTCCCAAAAGCCCACTACATCATTATTTTTGAATTCTAGTATCCCCTAACTCATCCTCATATACCCATTTCTACAAGTGCAAGACCTTGGCCAAGACTTGGTTGTAGCAATTATTAGTCAGATGGCAGCATGTCTGTCTAATTAAGGCCTAGTGACCTATGATGGCTATTCTTGGTTGTCAACTTGACTACATCTGGAATTAACTCTAATCCAGAAATGGAAGTCACATTTGTGATCCAGATCATAAGGCAAGAAAAGAACATGCTTTTGATTGAGATCTTGAAGCAAGAAGACACAGGCTTTTGATTTGGATCCTGTGCCTTTAATTCAGATCTTGAGGCTGGAAGGCACACATTTAATCTGGACCACACCTTCTGCTGGAAGCCTATATAATGACAGTGGAAGAAGGAAGGGTTTGTTTTTGCTTGCTTCCTACTCTTCAGGACTCCAGAATATACAGATCAGCTGAGACACACAGCTTCATGGGACTGAGCAACAACTATATTCTTGGACTTTCCATTCACAATTAGCCATTATTGGACTGCAGCCTGTAAGTCATTCCAATAAATTTATATATATATATATATATATATATATATATATATATATATATATATATATATAGAGAGAGAGAGAGAGAGAGAGAGATTTATTCATAAGTTCTGTGACTCTAAAGAACCCTGGCTAATATAATATTTAAGGACAGAGACAAATGAGTTCAGTATATAATCAGTGCAAAGGCAAGCTTTTATTTATAATATTTTTATTGACTTCACCAAGCACTTTAAGTTTAGGATAAATCATTTAAAAAGCAAGGATTAAGAGGAAGAGTATGAGGCTTAATGTCTACACTGACCAAGGACAAACTTGAGTATTCTGTCTAAAATAATATCATCATTGGAAGAAAATATTGTTTGAGAATTCTTTTAATTTTGCTACATAATAAACATCTAAATTTAATATAATTTTCATATCAACTAAAATCCTGGAATTTGAGAAAGCAGGACACATAGAAAGTGCATGTACCCAATGAAGTAGTAGGAAATTTGATTTGTAGTCTCTCTTATTGAAATTACTTTTTCTCAGAGTAAGCAATTTAGTTTTCATGAAAAGAAACATCAATTTTATTGAGGGAATGAAACATGTATATACATTTTATAATACAATTAAAATCTCAATACAGCATATCAACCATTTTGAAAGTTGCTTAAAGTTATATTCCTATATAATGCACAGGTAAAATATCGAGGCCTACTTCCTATACACCTATCTGCTCAGGGTCAGAGGGCTTTCCCAAGTGCTCAAAGTCATGAGGGTCCCCAGGGCTGAAACTTTGATAATAAGAGAATTTGTAGAGCAAAAAATATACATCCTATCAGAGAAAAGCAATATATGGAACAGCAATTTGGAAATTATGGTAAACTGAGCTTCTAAAAGAGGAAGAGAAGGTAAACTGGGATTCTAAAAGAAGAACAGAACGAAACCCTGAGATTTGCCTATTTCCTAGTATGTCACTATACAGCACAAACACATTCACATGTAAATAAACATGCTTCATAAATGACTAAAACAAATGCAATAAGTGAATTATTTTGATGAAGGATTACACTGTAACTTTCTTAGCTGTGCCTTTATTGTTGGGATGTTCTCACAACATTCTCTGTTGAAGTAGTCTTTTAAGTTACTCTTTCAATATTTCATAAACCTACGTATAATGCACTTAGATCATATTCTTCCCCATCATGCTCTCATCACACTTCCATTCCCACTGAGTCACTTCTTCCCAAAAAATACTCCTACTTTCCTGTCTTAAAATAAATTACTTTATGTATTTCATAGGTGGGGGAACCCAGGTCATAGTGGTCCTGTGATGTCAAGGACCAGCTTTTAGGAGTCAGTTATCTCACTTCACCACATGAGGTTCAGAGAGCAAACTAGTGACATTAGGCTTGGCAGTAGCATCTTTATGAAACCTGTTGAACCACCTTGTTGACACAATCTCTTTTCTGTTTTTACAGTTTTATGTTCTACTACATTTAATTATGGATAAACATTCCATTGCATGAACATATGGGCTGGTTATTTACTTAAGCAAAGAAAAAATAGTGGCCATATCACTTGGGAATAGTACTTCCATCTCACATAGCAACTCTGAACTGTCAATAGCCATCACATAAGACTGGTGATTCATGAGCTCTATTCCATTATATGCTGTGATGCTGACAGTCTGGACCTTGTGCTGGCAACAACTACTGTGGGTTCCTACATTTACTAGACATGTCAATTAACAGAATTTCACAGCATTCCTTCCCATACTCCAACTCTTACGTTCTCTGCACATCACTAAAATGTTGTCTGAGTTTGGAGGATTGAATAATTGGTAGGGGATGATATTGGTCTCTGGTTAGAAATTGAGCACTTAACAGTTATTTATTTGAATCATGTTGACCTATTGAAAATTAAACTAACTTTTAAATAAATATTTTATTTAATCTTTCTATTTTGGTCCTACCAAGATAGTTCAGTGTTAAAGGCACTTCTCACCAAGCCTGATGACCTGAGTTTTATTTCTGGTACCTGCTATGCAAGATGTCTTCTGACCTCATCATGTGTGTTGTGGAATGTGAACAAAAACACACAGGTATACACAAACACACATGTGCAAACACACACAGGCACACACATACACACATTAATGAAAGTACAAAGAGATATGAAGTAAAGCAGTTGAATTTCAAACACCAGAGTTTTAACTATATTTCTCTTTTTTTAGTTGCAAAGGACACTTTTATTTACCATTTTGTCTTTTTTTAATTTATTTTTTATTTTATAATTTAATTTAATTTTACATCTCAGCCATGGATTCCCTTGTTCTCACCCCTCCCACCCCCCACGCCCCATCCCCATCTCCTCCAGGGCAAAGACTCCCCTGAGGATTGAGTTCAAGTAAGAACATTCTGGGAAATTATTATATATCCACCATTGTAAAAGTAAAGGAGAAAACAAGAAAATTCTCCAATATGAAGCTGTGAGACCACCTTCTCAATCAGAGGCCACAGTGATTGAACTCTAAGAATATGGTAGTAAAGGTGATTAATCTGTGCTTTCCTGCACTTTGTTGTAGGCAACACAGATAGGAACTGCTTTGGTAGCTTTCCATGTTTGGAACTTCAAAATATTTCAATATATTTATTTGTAGCTAGAGCATAATCCCTTTGGTTGTCCAGAAACAAGCCCATCCCACTGTTTGCATCAGGCTGGGCCACATGGTCCAGGTTCAATGAAGCAGATGTTCATGTTATTATAGTCAAGAAGAAGATAGTGACACATGGCAGTAGGCAGAGTAGAAGATTCTCTCTGATGGATGAAGATGATAGTAGCATGCCTAATCTCCTGTGTATGATGGCCATGCAGTAACTCGGTGATATATTCCATGGTGGACTAAATTTGATGAGGAACGTGATGGTATCCTATGCTTAGAGCAGTGCAGCATACATTGTTGTATGGATTTTAAGTGATCTTGCCTCCTGTCCAGCTGTTGAGGCTAGGGAAGTCATCAAATAAAGTGTCTGATGCATAAGCATGAGGTCTGGGTTAGATCTTAAAAATTGATATGAAAAGTTAGGAGTGGTGGTTTATGCCTCTAATTCCATCATAGGGAGGTAGAGGCAAAAGGATCTCTGAAGATAAGCTGACCAGCTATCTAGCCAACTTGGAGATTTTCAGATTCTAGGAAAGACTCTGCCTCAAACAACAAGGAAGATGGATCCCAGTGAATAACACAAAGGTTGACCTTTGTCCCCCACACGCACACCCTGACATACATAAAACATACAATGAAGTTCCAGTTGCCAATTCTTCACTTCATGACATCTGCCAATGTCGTGAAGGGTTTCTCTGAACAAAAAAGTTATTCCTTCACTTCGTGACACCTCCCAGTAACTTCTTTTGCTCAGAGCAACCCTCACCTGCATATGGGACATGCTTTCAGAAGTGCTTATAGAGAGAAAGTCTAAGTGCAAATAGAGTGAAGCTCTTGATATTTCAAAGCAAAAGAAAGACCAGAAAGATGAGGTGCTACAGAGATACCATAAAATGTGAAATTAGGACAGGTTTAATTATTCAATTTTAAATTAAATATTAATTACCCAGATTAATAAGATTATTACATTTATGGAAGACATTTCTTACCTGAAGGACTTCTAAAACCCCATTTGAATTTATAAGCCAAAGTAATATAGAACATAAAATCATTAATTAAAACATGAAATTCATAAAATATATACATTCTTAGCCAGAAAAAAAGATGTGCTGAAACCTCTCCTGAGCATTCATTACTGGCAGAATTTCAGGAAGACACTCTATGGCTTGTTCTATTTCTTTAAGCATGTATCATGGTGTGAAGTCTTTTTCCTGTCTTCTTCATGTCGCCAGAAACTACTACCAAATTATTTTCCCTCCACTTCTTGTTTATGCCCCAGTCAAACTTCATTTGTGCATACAAGAAGCTGGTCCACATCTTTTCTATGACTATGATGTGCAAACAACAATGTCAAGTATCTATACTAAAAAAGAAAAGTAGGATATAGAGATGCAGCCCTGATGACAGGGTACTTGCCTACCACGCTTGAAGCCCTGGGTTCTATCTATTGCATTGTGTAAACCAGGCACAGTGGTGCACAGTTGTAATCTCAGCACTTGAGAGGTAACAATAGAAGTATCAAAATTTCAATGTCCTCTTGGGCTGCATAGTGAGTTTGAGGCCATCCTGACATATATGAAACTATATGAAGAAACAATGAAACAAACAAAAGTGTAAAAAATTCAAAATAAATTATAAATAGTGTTGCATTGTGTTGGTTTCAATGAGAATGGCTCCCATAGGCTCATATGTTTGAATGATTGGTCTCCCATTAGTAGAACTGTTTGTGAAGGATTAGGGGTGTAACCTTCTTGGAGGAGGTAAAGACTTGTTAGATGAGATTTCAAAACCCCACACCATTCCTAGTTGACTTTCTATCTCTCTGCCTTGTGTTTGTGGACCAGAGGTAAGCTCTCAACTATTGCTCCAGTATCATGCTTACTTGTCTGCTGCCATGCTCTGAGTGATGCTGGTTATTGACTCACCCAGTGAAAAAGTAAGCAAACCCCCCATTAAATGTTTTTTTATGAGCTGCCTTGGTCATTTTTTTTTCACAGTGATAGAAAAATAACTAAGACTCAGATAATGGCTTTTTAAAATCAGGGTCCTATGAGTAAGTGTTGGGAGCAATTATTCACAATAAAAAATTTGAAATTATTATAGAATTGCTTTACAGAAAGCCCCTTACTAAAAATTAATCAAATAAGATAATGATAGCTACTACCTATTCAATGTTTAATAAAATGCACTCTCCACATGGCACTGAACATGTTTAAGTAACCTAGCACCTTTGATATTGATTTTTTTTTTCAGGGTGCAGTAGGAATTCAGTTATCAGCAAATGTAATACTATTAGGAGCTTGGGGAAGGATGATGAGCAAATTACATGAACAAGGTGAAGAATGCCCAAAGCCTTATAACTAGCGATGGATATTCCATGTGTAACTAAAGGTAAAGCTGTTTTAAAAAGTGCAGATGCTGATAAAGGCAGTCATTTGTGTGTCTGGGGACACTCTGTCATGCCTCTCTTCTTCAATCCTGAAATGGCCTGTGTCAACTTGATTGGATTTAGAGTTACACTGCAAACACATTCTCGGGCAAATCTATGAAGGGTTTTCTAAATGAGGTTAGCTGAGGGGGGAAGACTCATCTTAAATGTAAGCAACAACATTCTTTGGGCTGCAGGTTCAGCCTAAAGCAAAAGAAGGAATCAAACTGAATACCAGTATCTAGATCTCCCTGTTTCCTGACTAGATATCCTGTGAGTAGCTGCCTCATGCTCTTGATCTCCTGCCTTTCCAGCCATGAGAGACTGTACTCAACCTGTGAGCCAAAGCAAAGCATGAGTTCCTCCAATTTCTTTTTATTATTTTAAGAATTTTTAAATTAATTTTACATACCAATCAAATATCCTCCTCTTCCCTCCTCCCACCTCTGGACCCCCCCCACCTCCAACTAACCTCCCATTCCCTCCTACAAGAAAGTAAGGCCTCCCATGAGGAGATACATTTAGTACAGGTAGGTGCAAGTCCCTCATCCTGCCTCAAGGCTGTGCAAGGTGTCCCATCATGAGTAGTGGGCTCCAAACATCCTGCTCATGCACCTGGGATGGATTCTGATCTTATTCCACGGGCTCCCTTTAGCAGATCAAGCTATACAACTGTCTCGCTATGCAGAGGGCCTAGTCTAGTCCAATGCAGGCTCCACAGCTGTTGATCTAAATTTCATGAGTTCCCACTAGCTTTGTTTGGTTGTCTCTGTAGGTTTCCCCTATGATCTTGATGCCCTTGGTCACAGAATATCTCTTCTCTGTCTTTGACTGGATTCCAGGAGCTCGGCCTGGTGTTTGGCTGTGGGTCTTTGCATCGGCTTCCATCAGTTACTGGAGAAAGGCTCTATGATGAGTTAAGGTATGCACTGATCTGATTATTAGGGTAAATCAGTTCAGGCACCCTCTCCAGTACTGCTAGTAGTCTAAGCTGAAGTCATCCTTGGATTGTTGGGTATTTTATGATAGCAACAGGAAAGTAACTAATACATCTTTCCATAATCTCCAGGTAGCTCAGAAAAGAGGATTGGAATGTGGACTGTTGGAGAAAAAACAAGATTAAAGAAATGAGGTGCAGAGGATCAGGGATTCCTAGGAGCAGCTCTGAGGCTGTAAAGCTGAAAATGTTGAATTACAGCAGGCAATTTCAATCCCTGCCATCCTAGGTCTCTGATGTGCCTCATTGCTCCAGAGTTTCTCTGATCTGTCCACCTAAATATTCTCAAATTTAGAGTCTTAGTTTAAGAGCTTTTCTTGTATACTTCACTAAATGTAGACTCACCTGTAAGGGCACCTTGGTGTGGAATTGTTTAGATCAGGCTTGTTTGTGGGCATACCTATCAGAGACTTTCTTTATATTTTTCTTTTTATTATTTTTATTTTTCATTAAAATAGTACATCATTCCCCTGCCCCCTTTCCTTCTTTCCACTCTACCCACATGTCCTTCTTTTCAAATTCATGATATCTTTTTTCATTATTATTGTTGTACACACACACACACACACACACACACACACACACACACACACACACACACAACTTTCTAAGTCTGTTGCATGTATTTATGAGTGAGTGGCTGACTACCTGGCATTGGATAACTAATTTGCAGTCTCATCTTTGGGGAAGATTACTTCTCTCTCTCTCTACAGTCATTGATTGCTTGCACTTGCCTGTTAATCTGTGACAGTGCTGTGACAGTTCCCCTATCCACAGTGACTTGTCAACTTGTGTTGAAATTGTTCAAGTCTTCTGTAGGAAGCCATATTGTTGAAACTTTATAGGTACAGTTTCTCCATCATATCCAGAAGACAAAATCTTGAAGCAGGCTTCCAGGTCATGTGGCTCTTATGATCTCTCTGCTCCCTCTTTTCTAACGTTCCCTGAATGTTATGTTCTCCTCAGGCCTATAGACTTACTAGACATAGATGGTTGGCCTGGTTTACAGAACCAGGCATGATTTCCATCCTGTTGAGTGCCTTGGGTCCAATCAGACATCTGTTGGATATTTCTTTGATCTTAGGCAATCAGATCAGGACAAGGTGAAATCTCAAATAACCTTTAATTTGTATTTCCCTAATTGCTAAGAAATTTGAACACTTAAAAATATTCTTAAACATTTCTATTTCTTTTTATTAAGAACTTTCAGATCAATACCTCAATTTAAATTTTAGTTCCTTATATATTCTGGATATTAATTTTCTGTCAGGTCCACTGTGGGGGTTTATTTTCACTTAGCTCTACAGAAGCTTTTCATTTTATGAGATCCTACATGTAAATTGTAGGGGGGAATTTCTGAGTAAACTGAGACCAAGTTAGGAAGTCGTTTGCCCCACCATTATCTTGTATTGCCTGTTTTCTTTTAGTAGTTCCAGTATTTCTGGTTTCACATTGAAGTCTTTGACCCATTTTGAATTTATTTTTGTGCAGGGCTGTTATAGAATATTATTTTAAGGTGTGTTACTTTTGTTTATGTTGCATTTGTTTAACTCTCTGAAACTGCATTACTGTGCCTATATTAAACACCTGATAGTCTACTAAAGAACTGAATGGCCGATAGCAGGGCAGGAGAAAGCATAGGCAGGGCTGCAGTCAGAGAGAATATATAGAAAGAGAAATCTGGGAGGAAGAAGAAATAGCCAAAGAAGGAGGATGACTCCAGGGGTCAGCAACCCGGCTACACAGCAAGCCATGGAGTAAGAGTAAGATTTATAGAAGTAAGAGAATGGGAAAGCCCAGAGGCAAAAGGTAGATGGGATAAGTTAAGTTAAGGGAAGCTAGCTAGAAACAAGCCATGCTAAGGCCAGACATTTATAATTAAGGATAAGCCTCCATATTTGGGAGCTGGGTGGCAGGATCCCCAAAGTAGTAAAAAGTAAAAACAACCAGCAGCACAGGGTGATAGATAAAGTACTAAATTTATACTTTTACATAAGAACACCAAGTTTTTCCAGAAATATTCTTGGAGATGTTGTCTTTTCTCCATGTATATTCTTTTTACAATTTTATCAAATATCAAATAACTGTAGTTTCATCTACTTAGATGTGAATCTTAGATTGTGTTTCACTGATCTACATGCCTGGTTTAGTCCTAGTACCATACTGTTTTTATTACTATGTCTCTGTAATGTATCTTGAAATCTGGACGGCAATCCTTCAAACATTTTTATTTATTCAGTATTTCTTTGGTTATCAGAAACTTTTGTGGTTTCATATGAATTTTCTGTCAGTTTCTCTGTATGATGAATTATGTGAGAAATTTGATTGGGATTGCATTGAATTGGTAAATTAGCTTGGTAGAGTGTTCATTTTCACAAAATCAATTTGATAAATCTATGAACACTGCAGTCTTTACACCTAGTGTCTTCCTCAGTCTCTTCAGAGTTTTAAAGTTTTCATTGTACAGGTTCTTCACTTTCTTGGTCAGGTTTATTTCTGGATATTTTATTTTCTTTGAGGCTATTTTGAATGGAAGTATGTTCATAATCTTTTACAGTATTTGTCAGTGGTTACAAAAAAAGCTACTAATTTTTCTTAGTTGATTTTGTAACCTGGTCCTTTGTCATAAATGTTGGCAGCATCATTTCATGGGCTTGGCCCTGAAATGATAAGGGGGGAGAACATGAGCAGAGGCATGGACGCATTAATTTCTTGCTCTCTACATTTGACTATGGATTTGATATGATGAATTGCTTCAAAATCCTGCATTTTGACTTCCCTGAAATGATGGGCTGTAACCTGGAATTGTGAACCAAATACAACTTTTCCCCCTGATTTGCTTTCATCATAATATTAATCTCATAATTAAAAGAAAATAACTCTGATACCAGGTATGTAAATGCAGGATGAGCTGTTGTCTTCATCAGGGTATTCCTTGTATGAAATGTGTTTAACATCTCAGATATTGATGAGGAAGGACCACAGGGCAGTGAATCACACATGGTATGGAAGCAAAAAGGAGACTATTGGGGTAAAAGCTTTAGGGAGGCCAAGGGATAGAGTGGAAAAAGAATCAAAATAGACAAATTTTACTGAAAATGACATAATGAAACCTAATACTTTGTATGTCAATAAAAAATAAATTAGTAGAAATAGTTACCATATTTACGTATATAGGTGTCTGTGTGTCATTTATTTTAAATATAAATAACTCTGTTCATTTCTAATCAATTTTCATGAATATGAAGGAAGTCCACATTTTCTAGTAATTTTACCACCTAAGGTCCAAAGATGCCCCAAACTTTGATGAACATCTGAGAAGGCCATGGATGTCTTCTCTACTTTTGTAGTACAAAATTTTCAAGGTATCAAATACAAACTATACCAGTACTTCCCTAAAGCTTCACTCTTGAGTCTAGTATAATAATTGACACCTTTACTCAGGAGTGAAGTTTCATTAAAAGCCAAATTTCAGCCCTCAGTTGAAAGAAAACAGCCATTTCTCTTCCTGAGACTGCCTGACTTCTCTTAATACAATACTTTCCAGTTGTATTCATTTTCCTGCAAATGATACAACTTCATTCATCTTCAGGGCTATAAACAATTCTGTTGTGTGTAGGAAGATGATCTCCTTTATTAATTGCTCTGTTGATGAACACCTAGGTGGTTTCCTTAGCTTGGCTGTTGTAAAATTGCTTATATTTCATATAGCTATATAAAATCATATCTGTACAGATGATGTGAATGTAAAAGTGAAGTTGTCCAGGGGAACAAATGTCACTAAAGTGTGGATGAAAGAGAATATTGTTCCATGGTAAAACTTTTTTTCTGTAAATATGCAAGACACATTATCACTGCCTCAGGGGCCCAGCATTCAAGGCAATATACAGAGCTCTGAAGGAATCCATGACATTGGCATAAACTAAGACTTTTCTATCTGAGGGATTTTAGGGAATCACTACACTCACACTCTCTCTTGATGGTTCCTTTCTTGATTGTCTCATGTTGTTCTCACGCTGTTATCTCTCATGTTGTTCTCTCTCCATTGCTCTGCTCCCCCATGTCTTTTTATAGCTTACATACCAAAACAAACTCTTTCAGGCAACACAGGAGTCACAAAAAGGCTACATTTCATTTTTAAGTGAATTATTATAGTATCCATGACTATGTAAACATTTTGAACTAACGCCCTGTAATCAGAAGTCATAAATCCAGGTGCCCTCTTCTATCTCAGAGGCCAGAAGATTGTTTTCTCAAGTTGTGGGACATAGAGATGGCTGGGATATCATAGATTCTGTAGTTCAGGCTCAGGCCAACATTCCTGAGATACTGTATATCTGTTATCATCAGCTCAAGCCTGCACTTTCCAAGATACTATGGGATTATAATTTATTTATTTATTTATTTTTCTATTATCAGCTTGATACAGTATAAATTCTTATCTAGCTATCTCTCCAGTCCTAGTAACTTGCTTTATATTTTTAATTGAATTCATTATTTTTTTTGTGTGTGTGTAGGCATGTACACGTGATGGCACAAGGAGAAGTCAGAGGACAGCTTCCTTGAGTCAATCCTCACATTGTACCATGTGGGACCTAGGGATCAAATCCTTCCTGTCCTTTTGAGGGGCCCAGAGTGAAGAGCCTAACTCCAGAATTTGGGTGGAATAGTTTTATCCTACTGGGGCCTCCAAATGTTAGACGGGGGGGGGGGGGGGGGGGGGGGGGGGGGGGTGTACGGGGGGAGACACAACACACATTTCCACAACTGTCTTCTTAAGCAAGTTTTATAAAGGTAATCAAGGGACTGGCCAGATGGCTGTCTCACCCTAAGTCAGGATTATAGAGAGCAGCCTCTTACTGGCCTTTGAGGTCCCTTTTATGGGGAAGGGTTAGGGTTGATAGAAATCAGCTGTAATGATATATAGCTATTATCACCTGCACAGAAGAATGGGAGAATCAAGAATCAAGGCTCCCTGTGGGAGAGATAACTATGATAGTAGCACCTGGACAGAAGAATGGAGGAGTCAGGGCTCAAGGCTGTCAGTGAGGTAGAAAAGTGTTATAGAAAACAGCTATAGGAATTATTGAGTGTTAGCACCTGGAAAGAAGAGTGGGGAACTCTGGTCTCGGGACTGACTATGGGTAGATTAGAAGGGGAGTCATCAGGTATCTCAGAAGATACATTTTCCTAAGACAAAAGGACAATCATATATCACAGGCTCAGGAATTTGGCTAAGCAAAATGGTGGGTATATATCATAGGGTCACAAGTTCAGTATAGGTTGAAAAACCTGGTTTGCAGGATACAATAGGTTTAGGAAACAGAAATTTATTTTTTGTAAGTTATGGAGACTTAATCACAATGTATAGCAATGTGGCTCTTTAACAACAATTTGGCTCCTGTTTTGGTTTCACAATAAGGCTTTGCTGCATTCCCTTTACTTGCTGAGCCATGTCACTAGCCATTCAACTATTTTTAAAGGTTTATTTCACTTTTATTAATATCCATGCACCTGTGAAGATGCATGTGCAACACATATGTGCTGACAGCCATGGAGTCGAGGTAAAGACATTGTGTCCTATGGATTTGGGGGTACAGGTGCTTATGAATTTCCTAAACTGGGTGCTGGGAACCAAAAATGTAAACAACTGAGTTTTCTGTCCTAAACCCCCATTTGCTTTTAATAATAAGTAAGGAAGCTAAAGATCGTGATCTACTGTTACAGATATACTGTTTTCTCAGTGAAGGATTACTTACACACTCAGGATGAAGGAAGAAGTGATTTGTAGTGCTTGTACAGCTCTCAACAAGTGACCAAGGAAAACCTGACATTCAATGGAAGATTTTACTAACTATATACACTTTAGATTTATACATTACATAAACTTTGTCATACTTAAATTTTTTCATGTACTGGACTCAGGTTACACTCCAAACAACTTAAATAGAGTAGATGTAAGTCTGGCCACTTAGACAGAAAGGAGTTTAATACATCAAAGATATTACATACTACCAGAAGTATTGTAAATATACTAGTGTTGTTCTTTTTCAAATAGTTCTCAGTCAGGGTCATCTTACCCACCTAGCAGAATTATTTTTCCTGATATGAGCATAGAGAGCTTAATGGCAGATCTGGGCTTAGTGATAGCTGTGACCCTACACTGCTCCCTTTCAGCTGCCCATTAGATCTATGTCTTTAGTATGGGAACCAGAAACTAATGGCTAATTGTAAGTTAGAGATGTCTCCTTTGTCATGGGTATAGGAACCTAAAAGATGGTCAATTCCATTCCAGTAAGCAAACATTTATATTCAAAATACTATTATCTCTAAGAGGCCTGGCTAACAGACTGCTTAACTTTGGGGTATTTGGAGGTAGTACACCCTTAATTAAATTCTACTTTGTGTGCTTTAATGTCTCCTAAGAAAATCTATTATTAAATCTTTCATAGTAACAATTCTATTACTTTGAGTTTCTTCTCCATCACTACATGGAACAAAGCAGAGAAGCAAACTCAGAGGCATAAGCAAAGGGCAATCTGAGAAATGATGGCACTAGCCCATTTCCACTTAGTGAGGCAAGGACTGTGAAAACAATCCACTTCTTTGTGTCCTGGAGAGATTTTCCCCAAGGCAGAGGTAGTAGTGTATGCTTGGAAATTAGGTCCATCCCAGGGTGTCCTGCTCAGAGTGGGTGAATGTGGAGTTACAAAGCATTAAATCTCACCTTCTAACATTTATGAGAATTTGTTATGTATTTGCATTTTAATAGATACTTTATGAGCTTCCTTCTTTGTTCTACATTAACAATGTTTTTGTTCCCCTTTCTTCCTCATTAGAATGCAGGGAGATAAAGTAGCTTCTTCAAGGTCAGGTGTAAAAGTGGAGAAACTGGACTTTCCACCCTACTTGCCTTACTTACTAGTACTTGGCCTGCAGTCAGTCTTTAGCCTAAGATATTGCTCCTAGAGAATTGACTGACAGATGCAGAAAGGCCTTGTGGTACTCTTGCTGTTGCTGAAAGAAGTTCCTGTTGACTTTGGCTTTGAGTTGAAGTGTCACAGACATAGATACAAATCTCAGGATACCTACTGAAGTTTCCGGATTCTTTTACAAGGATACTGAATTGCACCAGGGAAACATGGTTGGTCATAAAAATAGAGACAGTTAATTAAGAAGGAAAAAGTCACCTTCAAGAGAGAATGTTGGCTAGTGAGTGAGGGCAGGTCATACACTCAGAGTACTAGGCTCTGAAGCTCATGACCCTAAAGGTCCTCTCCAACATTTATATACCTATGGCAAATTGTGTTTAAGGAAAGTGGTTTTAATTTTACAGACTGGGGCTGATGCTGAGTCTATATAACAAATATTTTTAATGATCTTTACTGTGTCACTTTAATTTTTAAAGCTTCTATAATCTACAAATATAGGTATGAGATGTTGCATGAATCTTAAAAGTTCTTATTAATAAAAACAAACCTGGGGCCAGTTATTGGGGTGAACACTGGATGATCAGAGAAACAAAACAAGCCACAGCCACCTCACCTCACCAACTTCTCAGCTGGTCCTGTTTCCTCAGACTGGAAGCCTCTGAGTCCTCATCCAGAATGAATCTCAGCTGAACTGCTGCTAGAAGCCTGAAAGCTTAACCAGCCAAATGATTCTAGTTTCTGGTCCTCATGCCTTACATACCTATCTGCTTTCTACCACCACTCCCTGGGATTAAAGGCATGTGTCACCATGCCTGGCTGTTTCCAATGTGGCCTTGAACTCACAGAGATCCAGAGGGATTTCTCCTCTGGAATGCTAGGATTAAAGGTGTGAGTGCCACCATTTTCTAGCCTTTGTATCTAGTGGCTGTTCTGTCTCAGACCCCAGATAAGTTTATTAGGGTGCACAATATTTTGGGGAACACAATACCACCACAATGAGGGAATTGGGAAATCCATCAGTAGTGACAGTGCTGGCTAGGGAGACTAGCTTTAGGTTTCATTGAGATTTCCTCAGAATGAATAAGAGGGGCATTCAAGGATGATTCCCAACAGTATTCCTTACATCAATCTGTGGCCCCACATTACATTCACACCTACACATGTGCAAACATGCAACACACACAAAACACAAAGACATAAAAGACAAAAACATAAGAAAAAATAAAGAAAAAAGTAAGCCACTTCCTACTTCAGAGGATAGCCATGGGGTTCAGGTAGTCACACATCAAATGCTCATGAGTTCCTCAATTATAGTGCTCTGCTGTACTTATGCTCACAGTGTGGGATGTTTGTTCAGCCTTATTCTTGAACTACTGATGGTAGTCTGAATCTATATAAAAGAACTGAAGTTATTAGATGAATCAAAAAAAAATTCAAGCTAAGTACATTTTTAAGTTAAAATAGATAATATTGTGGTGAGAAAAAAAATCCAGGCAAATAATTGACATTTAGAGCAAAAAAGCTCAAACAAAGGCAAGATAAAGCTGTACAATACCTCTGTTGTACCTGCTAGCTGGTCAGATGCCCAGTTTCCCAGGGCTACAGTATGACTGACTATACTATGGAACCACCAAAAAACACTACAGATGCCTTTGCTATACCAGAAATACTCTGATTTGATCTATGAGATGGCAGCTGGAGCTAGGTGACTCTACTGTGTAGCAGTGCCTGCTTGGGGTAGCATCAGCACATCTGTCTCCTCCTTAATCACCACAGGTATGACCTTGAAACCCACTAAACATGTTCTCATATGAGACTAAAATCACTTTCCTGCTTTTGCCTCCTCCTCTCTCTAACACCATAATCTTGCTCCTCCCTTTCCTGGTGTTTATGGCTCCAACCCAAGCTGTCATACTGATACACATCCCAAACTTGTTTCTAATTTAAGTTTTCATACACTGTATGTTCAGCATATTCACATTATTACTTCCTTACTCTTCTGGGTTTTTTTCCCCCTTCTTCATTCCTTTTAGTCTCCTTTGTTCCCCTCAATGGTTGTACTTCTTCTTTTGTGTCGTATATGTATGTGTGTGTATAAAATCCATAAAAATATTTTAGATCTTTATAAATTATAAATTTGTATAAATTTATAAATCCATAAAAAGAATTTAGAAATTAAAAATAAAAGTACATATGTGATAACTGCACCGACTTGTCCAATACTGCTCCCTTCAACATACAATGATTTGACTCTCTGCCATAGATACCCATAGACCTCTAAGGTACTCTGATTACCATTCTTTATTTATTATGGCTGCAGAGAAGTGAATTATGAATCCATCTTCCTCATGAGAATGTCCAGAGATTCCATATGCTTGGGACTTGAGAAATGGCTCAGAAATTATTGATTCACTGGAGACTCTGCCTCTTGGTGTGGACCCAACTTAGGTCTCTCCTTTGTACCTAGTCAGCAGGAACAGCCAAAAAAGTGCCTCCACCAGAATCCAGTAACCCTAACAGAGTAGGTCCTGAGATATGCAATATAGCTGAAGTACAGGACAGGAACTTCAAATTGACAATTACAGGTATGTTCAAGGCCCTCAAAAAGTATATGAATAAATCCCTAATGAAAACAAAACAAAACAAAAAACCCCCAGCTAAATAAACAAATGAAAACAGTTCAAAATAAGAAAGTAAAATTAGAATCACAGAAGAAAACCCAAACTGAAATAAAAACTTTAGGAAGTCAATATATGTGTGTGTGTGTGTGTGTGTGTGAATAATATGGATTAAAGATGTATGTGGTAGTTTGAAGAGGAATGGTTCCCATCGACTCAAGTGTTTGGCTGCCTAGACCATAGAGAATAGCACTACTAGGAGGTGTGGCCTGGTTGTGTTACACCTGTGTCTATTGTATGCCCTGAGAAAGGAGAGAGACAACACATAAGGGTTCCAAAGTCTTCAATAAATCACCATATAAGCAAGGCTGCTGGTCAATCGAGGCTGCCAGACAAGAACTCAGGAGCCTTGTTTCTCCTGGCAGCCCAGAGTCAGTGCAGAAATGGGGTTTATAAGCACAGAATCATAAACACACCTGTACCAAGTTACAGGTACATGTTTTGCCAATCAGGATTCAGGGACTAGGAGCTTTCCCGATATATTCCATCATTGACAACTGACACACAATGTCCAGTAGACTCATTTGTTCTTTTTATTGTTCTGAACAAGCATTGTATTTGAGGGATTTTTGCTTAGATAGGAAGTTGGTTAGCTTCTGGACAGTCCTCATGGAAACTTCAAATTTGTTTTACCCTACAGGTGAAATGGAGTCTGAAGTCAAAATGACAGTACTTATGACAAGGTGCTTTTGGCTGTTCCCTTCATTTCCCCCTTGTTTTGAGATGAATGAGACAAATCTTCATCTCAGGGTTGGAACATGTTAAAAACATGAGTTTGACAGTGCCTGCATGATCTTGAACAAAGCATGCAATGGCATTAATAATGCAGTGGGCAGACATTAGAACAATGAACATGAGAGTCAGGGGATCCATTAGACTTGTAACTGGGGTTTCCAATCAGGGACACAGGTGAAAGTATTTCAAACCAGTTGGAATTTTGTTTTCTTTCCTCCTCACTAGTGAGAAGATATTCTTTAAATTGTAATAGAGTCTCTTTGATAATACCTGAATGGTTGACATAAAAACAACATGTTTCTCCCCAGGCCATACAGAAACATCCTTCCTTAAAAGGAGAATATGCCCAGGTCATGGAAGTTTTGCAGTACCACTTCAGTTAGTAAGTCAATTTGATTTTCCATGGAAAAGATGGGAGAAGAGAGTTGGAAAATATTTCTGTTGGTTTGTTCACTTAGGCTTCCCCATGATTAAGGGTTGTTCCTATGAAGAAGGGGATGAGAATGAGAGGTATAGCCCTGGAATGCAGTAATCCAGTAGTTCCCATATGCATCCTCCCCACCTCCTCCTCAAAGCTCAATTCTGCTCTTTCCTGTGAAGAGCCCTAGGGAAAGGCAGGACATTATGCCAAAGGTACCAGAAAATAAAGTTGATATAGGGGCAGCCAAGAGGGTATGTTCATTGAGGGGAGTCCATCTGGTGCTTGGGAGGATAGAGGTATCAAATTTTCTGTTTACTGAGGAGTAGGGTGATGTTGCTATGGGGGTGAAAATATGTTCTGTCCTCTGGGAGATCCTCTAAGGGAACTGGCCTTTGATTTAGCAATTTCAGGCTCTTAAGGGGACAAAGAGGATACAGTTTCTTCTATAACCTCTTCCAGTGGAAACTGGGGTGTTGGTTGTCAGGGCTCACGAAAGCTGAAAATATAGTCAAAGGCTGGGACGTGGAGCATTTAACAGCATCCTCTGCTTAGCTTTTCCAGATGAAGGGACAGGGAGCAACCACATGGACTGGCCTAATAGCAAGTCCAGAGCTCCCCAGTTTCCAGTCCCCAGGTGCTCATGGATGGTGTCTGCTAAATCTGCAGAAACAGTATAGACTAGGGACAGAGAATAAAATTTAGAAGCTTAAAAGAAAACCTTATGTTTGGAACTTTTATTTATCTAGAGTCCACTCAACCTGTGGCAGATGGATCCAAGTCTTATGACTTCTTCGATTCCCTGAAATTCATATGAATTTTTAGCATTTCCATTGTACTGACATCCATGTTTGTAGAAAGAAAGTTGTTAATGAGTGTCTATAAAACAGCTGGAACAGATTTATGCTTTAGAGATATGGTCAAAGCTATGGCTGTGAGTTAGCCTGATGGAAAACACAAATAAGTTTATATTTATATGACAATCAAAAAAAATTTAAAATTTTGAAATTGCAATTGAGTAGTAAGTAGTCAGTTCTTGACCAGTTTATCAAAACTTCATTTAGCAATGCTAAGAAACATTGAAACTTTGAAATTTCAGTCTAACAATATATCTTTATAACTTCTGTTTATATATATTATATACATATATAATTTTTGAGACCCTTCAAGTTTATTTAAGTTTTTACATCCTCAGCCCTTGCATGGACTTTAATCATTAACTAGAGACATGAGTAGTTATTATTGAGAACAATCATTGTAAGGCATGTTTGTTTTTGGTTTTTTTTTTTTTTTTGTGAAAGGTTACACCTGGAACTTGTTTGCTGTTTAATGTGGAGCCTGAGAGCAAGACAAATCTGTCTGCCTTTTCCTAAAAAGAGGCAAAGTATCTTTAAATAAGTAATGAACTGGTTAATGAACTAATGAGCAGCCTAGGGGAAGGAGCTAATTGTCTACTGTAGCCTAGCTGACAAAACTAGTTAGCCTAGCTGTCAAAGTGATAAGAGATTTGAGAAAGATTAACCAAAGTGGCAGAGACTAGTCCATACTCCTTTACCTCCAAGGTTCCTGTGGTCTCCAGGGCCTTGGGTACAGGGGCAACAGGACATCAGTCATGGCTGCCAGGCCAAGAAAGTGAGAAGTCTACCTGTGGAGGACAAACATGGGGGGACAGACCTCACTTTGTCTAGGCAAAGTTGGTCAATAAATTCTCCAGTGTCTTGCTTGTCCACAGTTTAGGCTGAGCCCTGGTAATAGGTGAAGCCTTGGGGCAGTCTATCCTAGTGGTTAGTGTTACCACAGTACAGGTAGAGTCATAAGTCACTTTGTCTATTGCTGAATCATGATCCTAATTAATCTTAACAATAAAAACCTTGAGTCAGATGTTAGAGTGAAAACTGATAGATAGATCAGAGAAACAGAGCAGTCAAATACCAGAAGCTTCTTACCTCCAAGAAATCTTGAAGAGAATGGGCATCCTGTCTTTACAAATCCTCAGACTGAATAGGCAAGATCCTGTCTCTATGAATCTTCAGACTGAATGGGTGAGATCTTGTCTCTATAAATTCAAATCCTCAGACTGAATAGGTGGGATTCTGTCTCTACAAATCCTCAGACTGAATGGGCAGCATAGATTCTGTCTTCACCCATTTTATATTCCTGTCTCTACCTCCCTAGTGCTTGGATTAAAGCTATGCACCACCAAAGTCTGGATCTGTTTCTCATTTAGACTGGTTCAATTTTGTGTATCGCAGGGTGGCCTTGAACTCCTGATCTTCCTGCTTCCTCCTTCCAAGTGCCAGGATTAAAGGTGTGTGCCACCACTGCCTGGAATCTATAGTTAACTAGTGGCAAGCTCCACCCTCTGATCTCCAGCAAAGCTTTATTTGTCAGAACACAAGCAAAATATCATACAACATATTGTCTTGTTTGAGACTTTGAGAGTCACCACTAGGGTCTGGGAGTCCCTGTCTCTCATGTAAGTTTAAATATCTTAAATGCTGTATTCAGAAAATCTCTGGTAGTTTGAGTATCATTATATATTAAGTATGCCTGAGCTAAATAAAGAAAGTTTTTTTTTCCTGTACTTGACTATACATGCTTAGCATGACTATAAATATAGTTCTAAATACCTCAAGGCTGAATCATCTTTAACAGTTTACAATAAAAGCAGCAATTTCTGAAATGAAGTTCTTTCAGTATCAAGATGAGACTTTTAACTTATAAATATAGTCCTCAAAGAGACTGTGAATTTTCCTTACAAAGTGTACCACTATAGAATATAGTAGTTTCTTGTATGACTCAGTTACCCAGAATACCTATACCTTTACAATGGTAGCAAAAACAAGGAGATTAGACACGCATCTTTAAGCCAGTTTTTGTAAGCTTGAATAAGCCTTAAGTATGGAGAGATGGTAAGTCAGCCAATGTTTTTTTTAACTTTTTGTGGTACATTGTTATGGATTGTAATGCAAATGTCCAATCTGCAAGTGACCCCAGGCTACTCCTATAAAAGCCCTCTTGACCCCAAAAGGATAGAACCTATAGGTTGTGAAACTGCTCCAAGTACTTTGCTAGACTGATAAAGGTCACCATCTTACTGCATCATAAGATAGAAATATCTCAGTTTCTTTTGCTTAATAGTTGTGGCCCTAAATTTATTTGGCAAGTGACTACATTGAGTATTTGCAATTCTAGTGCAGTCTGGAGTCATTCTCAGGAGAGTCCTTAAGCATAAAAACTGTGTTTTTATTTCAGTTAACAAAAACAGTCAGAAGCAGAACTAAAGGGGTTAAAAAGCAGGGCTAGCACATTTGAGTTCTTGCCCAGAACTATAGATATTGATGGATTGGGTCTTTGTTTTAAGATTACCTATGTAAACTTCTGATTATTAACCCTATGTTAAAGTTTTAAGTTAACTCTTTTTGTTACAAATATTATAAATTTTTAACTATACACAGTAATTAGAAGCCAATAAAGTCTTAATGGCTCCATTCTTTTTCTTACTGTCCAGCAGATTTTGGCTGTGGACATAGAGACTTTAAATGCATGCCTGGATTTGGAAAAGGATGGAATATAACCAAATTCCAGGACCAAATCTTTCATAAAGCAAAACAGAATAAAACAATTTTAATATTATTCATATCCAATTGACATTTGAATTATTTTCAGTGGATAGAAAGCCCAGATTTAATTTCTGAGTCTGGGTGGCTTGCTGCAACAATAATAGCTGAGTTATAACCAAGAAACATGGAACACCATAAACTTACATATTTGAGACCAGTCCAAAACAAATATGCAGTGACCATATTCATGCATTCAAAGCAGACAGACCAGGAGCAATTTTAAGGCATTGGGGGTAAAGGAGAGAATTAGATGTCCAACCAGTGGACAAATAAAAGGACAAATAAGACAGGTGAGATATCAACTGATAAAAAAAGACACACTTCCATGACCTGGGACACCTGGTTCTGAGTCAGAAACCACCTGGTATAAAAGAGGCATTCTTCCTTTTCCCAGACTCAAGGAGTACTGCCACATCCACCCTTCTTCTGAGTCCTAAGCTTTGGTGTCAAACCTTACCTGCCTCCAGAGGAATCCTCAAATCTGCTTATCGGGTATTTCAATCCTGTTCCTCAATGAGACATCCTGGTGGGACCTCCAAATGTTACACCCATGTCTGCTATGGGATATGAGAAATGAGAGAAACAACACTTATGGGTTCCAAAGTCTTTAACAAATCACTACATAAGCAGGGTGAGTGATAGATCAAGGCTGCAGGACAAGGGCTCCAGAGCCTTATTTCTCCTGGCAGCCAGAGCCAGGTCAGAAGTGGGATTTATAAGCACAAAACCATAAATACACCTGTTCCAAGTTACGGTTACATTTTTCACCAATCATAACTATGGGATTAAGGGCTTTCATATATGTGTCATCCATGTCAACCAACACAAAATGTCCAACCAGTTAAATTCATTTGTTCTTTTTGTTGTTAGGAACAGATGTTAGGATTTAGGGATTGTTGCTTAGAGAGTAAGGTGATTAACTTCTTAACAGCCCCAAAGGGGAATCCATGGGAACTTGAAAATTATTTCACCCTATAGGTAAAATGGAATTAGAAGTAAAAATGGCAGTACTTGGAAACATGTGCCTTTTCATGCTTACTTCAGTTGGAGTAGGTGTGGCTTATTGGAGGAGTGTATTACAGTGGAGGTAGGCTTTGACATCTTATACGCTAAAACTATGCCCAGTATGGCTCACAGTTTTCTTCTTTTCCTGTGGATCAAGATGTAAAACTCTCAGCTTCTTCTCTAGCACTGTGTCTGCCTGCATGCTGCCATGTTTCACCATGATGATAATGGACTAAACCTGTGAAACTGTAAGCCATCTTCAATGTGGAGGTATGAAAGAAAAAGGGAGTGGCACTTTTAAGAGGCATGACTTTGTTGAAGTAGGTGTGGTATTTTTGGAGGAAGTGGGTCACTTTGGAGGCAGACATTGAGGTCTCATAAATGTTCAAACCATGCCTAGTATATCAGACCACTTCCTATTGGCTGCTGATAAAGATGTAGGACTGCTAGCTGAAGAACCATGTCTGCCTGCATGTTTCTTAGACCACCATGATGATAATGAGCTATGACTCAGAACTGTAAGTGAGCTACCCCATTAAAAAATTTATTGTTTTGTTTTTGTTTTATAAGGTTTTCCTGGGTCATACTGTCTCTTCACAGCAATAGAAACCCTAACTACGACAGAAGTTGGTATGAGGAAATAGGATATTGCTATGGTAGGCCTCACCATACTTTTGTTTAAAGGAATATGGACCTTGGGCCATCCTAGTAGGAACATGAAAGACAGTGGTCCTGAGTGTGATTTCAACTGTGTGTGCTGGCTCAACAAGTTTCAGTTGAAAAGAATGTTAGAATCTGGCCTAGAGACCAGTTTTGTGATATTTTTGTGAAGAATATTACTGCTTTTTGCCCTTGACTGAAATGTCTGCCTGAGACTAAAATGAAGAGATTTAGATTAATTACATTGGCAGAGAAATTTTCAAACAGCTTAGCTTAGAATAGACTGTGTCATATATTTATTAGTGGTAACTACAATAAGAAATTATAATGAAATTGATCAAATTGATCAGGGTAAATTACAAAATATAAATTTTGACAGGAAAAAGGAGCATTAAAAGTGGAGTAGAGATAACTCATATGTTCAAGGAGATAAACAGATTAAGAAATGGAATAAAGGGAGTGGTGACCTCAAGATTACACCCAGCAAAGTTTCCAACTTGAGAAAAGGAATTAAAGAGAAGGTTGGCTGTGTGTGGTGGTGCATGCCTTTAAACTCAGAACTCAGAAAGCAGAGTCTGGTGGACCTTTGAGTTTGAGGTCAGCCTAATCAACAGAGCAAGTTCCAGAACAGCCTATCTTAGGTAGTGAAGGTAACTATTGAAAACAGAAATCTAGGGATGATGTCACAGGACTAGGGTTCTATGCCCCAGTAAGTAGCAGAATTTGAGTTTCAGCTATGTGGTTTTGGAGTTAAGGATAGAAAGGGGCTATGGAATTTGCATCGATGACTGAAGAAGCAACTGAGCTAAGCATGCATCAAGAGTATTCCTGAACGATGGCCTAGAGAAGCCATTGCATGAAGCTATGAAGTTGAAGTCTGGATTGTGTTGGTGGCCCCAATATGTTGGATATGAAAGAATCATGGAATATCTGCTGAGGAGACTGCTAATAGGAAGTAGAACCAGCATAAGGGAAAGAAGTGTGTTGCAGTCAACAAAGTTGAAAAGATTGGAGATCTGAAGAGTCTTTTGACATCAGACATGGAGATGCAAAGTTTAGCATCTTCCAGCTGTTTTGGTCTTGCTTTGGTCCAATATTTCAGCACTATTCTCTGTTTCTACCATTTTGGCCTAGTAATGTATATCCTATGCAATTATATAATCAAAATATGTGATCTGCTTTTTTATTTTGATTTTATAGGGTATTGCAGTTAATAGATTACATGAATCTCATAAGAGACTTTGAACTTTGGAATTTTAAATATTGTTGAGACTCTGATAGACTATGAGAATATTATGGTTACAAACATATGATAGCTATGGAGCAGAATGTGGTGGTTCACATAGGTATAGCCCCAAATACACATGTGTTTGAATGCTTGGCAAATAGAAAGTAGCACTGTTAGGAAGTGTGGCCTTTTTGGAGAAAGTGTGTCACTGTGAGGGTGGACTTTTATGTCTCATATATGCTTAAGATATGCCCAAGTACATAGTTTTTTTTTCTGTTGCTATGTATACAAATGAAGGACTCTCACCTTCTTCTCCAGGACAATGTCTGCTTGCATGCCACTATGTCCAGCCATGTCCCACCATGATATTAATAGACTAATCCTCTGAAACTATGAGCCAGCCCCAATTAAATGTTTTCCTTTATAAGAGATGCCATGGTCTCTTCATAGCATTAGAGCTCCTAAAAGAGCCACTGAATTCATGAACACTTCAAAGTAACTGTGAATCAAAGTACCATGATTCTCAGAAGAAACTTTGAACTTTAGACTTTTAAATAAGTTTGTGAGTGTTATAGACTATAAGGAATTTGAACACATTCTGGCATTATGATAGTGCCACAATCCTTTAGAGACCAGGAAGTGAATGTGGTGCTTTAAAAAAAAAGGACTTCCAAAGAGAATGGCAATATTAGGATGCATGACATTATTGGAATACATGTTGTCTTAATGGAGAAAGTGAGTCACTCTGGAGGCAGGCTTTGAGGTCTCATATATGATCAAGCCATGTGCAGTGTCTCAAAATACTTCCTGTTGCCTGCTGATCAAGATATAGGACTTTCAGCTCCAGTACCATGTCTACCCTCATGCCACCATGTCCCATCATGATAATAATCAGATAAACTTCTGAACTGTAGGTGAACCATCACATTAAATGTTTTCCTGTGTAAGAGTTGTGGTGGTCATGATGTCTCTTCACAGCAATAGAAACCTAAACTAAGATATAGTTTATCAACTCCAGAATGCTTATAAGGTCACAGAAATTGGACAACTCCATACTGAATAAAAACAATGAGTCAAGAAAGAAATAAGAAAAGAACTTTAACATTTTTTATAATTGAATGAAAATGAAAACACAATATACTCAAATGTAGAGGACACAATGAAGATGGAGATAAAAAATTATAGCACTAAGTGTCTACATAAAATAATTGAAAAGCTATCCTATTATTAATTTCACAGGACACCTGAAAGCTCTAGAACAAAAGGAAGAAATAACACCTAAAAGGAATAAACAGCAAGAAATAATCATACTCAAATCTTAAATCAATGAAATAGAAAGAAATAAACAACAAAAATATAAAGCATCAATAGAACAAAGAGTTAATTCTTTGAGAAAGATCAATATATTGACAAATTTTTAGCTGAATTAGCTGAAAGATATGGAGATATTCCAAATTAATAACACTAGAAAAGAAAAGGGGATCATCATAGCAGATGCTGAGAAAAATCCCAAGAACCATAAGAACATAATTCAAAAGTCTGTACTCAACCAAACTGAAAAGCCTGAGAAATGGGTAATTGTCTAATTATATACTATCAACCAAAGTTAAATCAATATCAGATAAGCAAATTAAATTGACCGCATAACCTCTGGTGAAATGGAAGCAGGCATTAAAAGTTTTCCCACAGAAAACAACCAGGTCCAGATGGACTCAGGAAAGAAATCTAATTAATGCCAATACTTCTCAAATTATGCTACAAGATATAAAGTGAAAGAACACTTTCTCATATGTAAATCCACAATTATCATGATACTTAAACCAAACAAAACCCAACAAAAAATAAAATTGTAGACCAACATTCATTATAAACCTATTTGAAAAATTTTTCAGTACTTGCAATCTGAATCTAAGAACACATCAAAAAGATCGTTTGCCATGATCAAGTAGGCTTCATCTCAAAAATTCAAGAATAGTTCAATATAGATAAATTGGTAAATGCAATTCACTCTTTTTTTTTTTTGGTTTTTCAAGACAGGGTTTCTCTGTGTAGCTTTGCGCCTTTCCTGCAACTCACTTGGTAGTCCAGGCTGGCCTCGAACTTACAGAGATCCACCTGGCTCTGCCTCCCGAGTGCTGGGATTAAAGGCGTGCGCCACCACCGCCCGGCTGCAATTCACTCTTTAAACATATTAAAAGTTGAAAGCCACATAATCTTTAGCTATGGAAAAGGTCCTTAATAAAATCCAACACCCCTTTATGATAAAATACCTGTAGAGACTATGGATACAGGGGCATGCTTAAACATCATAAAGGTGATTTACACTAAGCCCAAGACAATCTCAACATAAATGAAGAGAAAGGAAGAGCATTTCCACTAAAATCAGGAACAAGAGATGGATATATCCACACATACTCAATATAGTAGTTGAAATGTAAGTTTGATCAATTAAAAAAAGTGAAGGAGAACACGAAGATACAAATAGGAAAGCATGAAGTCAAATTATCTTTAGTTGCAGATGATATGATTGTATTCATAAAAGACCATGAAAATGTCTAGAGTTGATGAATACTTTAAGGGAAGAAGCAGAATACAAAATTAATATGCAAAGTGAATACTCTTTCTGTATGCAAATGACAATCATACTGAAAAATATATCAGGGATCAGGGAAAGAGTACAAATCACAATAACCTCAAAAAAAAAGAAAGAAAAAATAGATGGCATAACACTAACTAACAAAGTAAAAGAATTGTGTAATAAAAATTTAAGACACTTAATGAAAATTAAATACCACATCATATAGTAAATGTCACACCAAATAAGGTAGAGTGACATCTCACAGGGAAAAGTACATGGATTATGGGTGTTCTGCATTGACACTCTCTCCATTCTGTATCTACCATTCCTAATCAAGACTGAATACATAAATAAGCTTCTTTAAGTCCAGTGGAAGAAATATATACATATACATAAATATGTATTATAGTTATTATCCTAGCTAGTTCTAATTGTCAACTTGATACAGCCTAAAGTCATCTTGAAGGAATCTAGAATGAAGAATAGCCTAAATCAAATTGGTCTGTAGGCATGACTATGCAGAATTGTCTTGATTCTTAACTGATATAAGAGGACCTTGCCCAATGAGGGCAACACCAACCCTACTTAAGTGATCTTGGGCTATTTAAGAAAGCTAGCTAAGCACAAGTTTGGGGAAGAGTGAGTCATGACTGAGCCAGCATATAGTGTTCTTCCATGATTTTTTTCTTCAAACTTGTACTTAAATTAGTGCCTTGCCTTCCCTCAATGATAAAACTGACTGTGAATGATTGTCATCTAGAATTGTAAGCCACATCAACCCCTTTTTCTCACAGGTTGCTTTTGATCAGAGTGTTGTGTTACAGCAGCAGTGAGAGAACTAGAATGAGAAATTGACACAGATATGCTGCAGAATATTCATTTACACTGTGAAGATGTGTCTTTGCCAAGGTGCCTTATTCTTGGTTTAATAAAGAGCTGAATGGCCAATAGATAGACATGAAGAAGTTATGCAGGATTTCTGGGGAAAGAGAGGACTCATGGAAGAAGAAAGGCAGAGTTGCTAATCAGACTTGGAGGACACAAAAGTTGCAAGATGGAAGAAAGGTAATGACACATGGCAGAAAGTAGATTAATATAAATGGGTTAATTTAAGTTAGAAAAACTAGTTGAGACATGGCTGAATTAAAGGCCAGGCTTTTATACTCAATAAAATTTCTGTGTTGTTATTTGGGAGTTGGTTAGCAGGACAGGGACTTGCTACATATGGTGCCCAACCTTGAGGCTCATAACTCCACATAGGGCCTGAGGGAGAAACACAAGAGAAAACAAAACCAAAAATGGACATATCTTCCTAGTAACCCAGAGCTTGAGGCTTACAGATGTGTGGCTGCTGTATATAGAGAACTTGAATATGTGGTACTCTAAGTAGAAATAGCATGGGCTCAGTAAATGCCCAGAACTGGGGCAGGTGAATGCTGCTCCCAGCTGGTACTATAGACATAAGGATCAGAGCTGGATGGTGCCAGCCACCAGTGCATTGCCGAGCAGCACATTTACAGGTTGGCTCATGTGGTCAGAGAAGACTGCTGGTGTGCAGAAAACAGTTCAGACTGAGAAAACCTCTAAACAGGCACAATAAAAAGAATTGGTATATACAGTCATAGAAAAAAATAATAATTTAAAAATAATGAATTTTTTAAAGAAAGAGTAAAGCAACATAAAAAATAGGCCATGTAAGGTTGTAAAATACACAATTCTGCATCTTGTATGATGTTTTGTTGACTTTGAATTTCTTAATGATGATAATAAACAGAAAACAATATCTGCTGAGAGACATTGAATTGTGGAAACTGCTAAATTAAACTAACCTGTATAGTTGAAGAATGTCTTAACTTCATAATGGAAGTTAGAAAATGTATCACATTGGGAAAGAGGCTGTGTTTTTTTTTCCCCACAGGGAAGAAAGCTATGGGTTCCTTCAAAATTAACGAAGATAAGATTTGATTGAGGGAGACCTCCTGAAAATCTTGGCTATAGTCATACAGGAAAAAAGCCAAGAAAAACTACTGGAAAGTTGATGTATATGTTGATCCCTCAACATGAGAACAGGTCTGAAACTGGATGAGACATGATAAATCTTGGCAGCAACAGAGTCCTCATGACATATTATTATATGCCATCCTTTCATGTGCCATGGATACAGGTTTAGTTATACAGTCCAAACAGCCTTATAACATTAACAGGTACCTTTTACCTGCTCAAACATAAAACAAAAAATCATCATTAGCTGACTTGTGCACACGGCACATTCCATACTTGTGTTCAATATGTTACCTTTAAAAGTTTGTGTTTTCAGAAAAAAAAATACAGATACCCATAAAGACAAGAAGTCCAGGTGACCCAAACTTTCAGAATGTCTCTATTGCAGTTTTTTCAAAATTCTGCATCCAGAAAAAATTCAAACCTGCTAGCTTATAGGGTCCATCCTTATAGACTTCTTTAGTCAGGACTTCAGATAAGTGTGGTGATATATTGTGTATCAAATAAAGCTTGCCTGAGGATCAGAGGACAGAGCCAGCCACTAGATTAAACACAGAGACCGGGCAATGGTGGCACATACCTATAATCCTAGCAATTTGGAGGCAGATATCTTCTGGATCTTTGAGATTTCAAAGCCACCCTGACTACATGAGATTAATCCAGTTTAAAGGAAAATCAGCTAGACAGTGATGCAATATACCTTTAACCCCAGTACTTGGGAGTCACATGCCTTTAATCCCAGCACTTGAGTTCTCATACTTTGCTACCAGTATTTGGGAAGCACACATGACATTAGTCCCAGCACTAAGAAGGTTGAGATAGGAAGTGAAATGCCTGGGCAGAAAAACACATATAAGGCATGAGGAGAAAAGAACTCAAAGCCTTTCAGCTGAGGACTCAGAGGCATTCAGTCTGAGGATTCCTGGAGAGAGGATCTTCTCTTTCAAGCTGAGGAACTGTTGAAGTGAGAAGTGGCTGTGACTTGTTCCTTCTGATCTTTCAGCATTAACACCAATACCTGGCTCTGGGTGTTTATTATGAGACCATTTAGCATTCATACAACATTTGGTGTCCATCTTTTGGGGCACAAATTCAGGAAAAAGGCACTTGCCTCTGGCTTTGCAACCACTGACTCAGGCCAGAGCTACATGAGGCTAGAGTCTCCACCCAACCTGGGCCAGATTTCCTACCTGCCTGATAAGTTTCTGTTGCAGCCTCTCAACAGCAAACTCCATAGTCCTCTGGGCTCCAAAAATAAAAGCAGGAGTTAGCCACATTCCCACATTTCCCTGTGCAGACAGCTGACAGGCCAAAGGCCAGGATCAGGCCCAGGCTCAGGCACAAGCCCAAGCCCGGACTTATGCTCTGGCTCAGGCCAGGTTTAGGTTCAAGCTCAGACACAAGC
This sequence comes from Peromyscus californicus insignis, assembly GCF_007827085.1. Classification (NCBI taxonomy): domain Eukaryota; kingdom Metazoa; phylum Chordata; class Mammalia; order Rodentia; family Cricetidae; genus Peromyscus; species Peromyscus californicus. The sequence goes on from NW_026294436.1 coordinate 393,962, forward strand.
ACAAGCCCAGGCCCAGGCACAGGCTCCAAACACAGAATTAGCCACTTTTGTATGTTTCCCCATGCAGATGAGTGGCCCTTTCATTTCGTTCCCCTCCCGATGGATTTTGGCTTTCACTGGACCCCCTCCTCCGGTTGCTGCCACACTCGGTAGCTGCCTCACTTCATCATCATCTGAATCATTGTTAGCAGATTTAGTGAGTAAATTGAGATTTCTTAAAAGTGGTAATTAGTTTTTAAAATAAGTTTTTTTCCCCACATTAAAAAATGGAAAACATTTTTACAATGGAAAGAGTTTGGTCTCTCTTTGACTATACACTAGATGGTCTAAAAATAGAACAATAAGAGGATAATTAATGTTGATGGGACTTATGTAATGTCAATTTTAAATATTATTGGATCATTCTGTTTTGTCACTAAAAAAGTTGGTTAATATGAGTGTCAAGATAAAAGGTTTTGAAAAACATGTTAAAATAGATCATAGAGACATTCAGACTTACACAGAAGAATTTAAAGAGAACAAATCTCATCATTGCATTATAAGGTTATTTAAAAACAGCCTAAGGCTTTCAAACAGACAACCTTAATTTATCCAGGAACCTTACAGGAACTACCAAATGATAAATATCCCCAAGACTATGTATGAGCTGATTGGACTCCTGTGCAAATGTAAGATTTGAGGAGATTCAAATAAGCAATAATATCACATGGCATGAACTCACTGTTTCTGAAGCAGTTGTTAAACTCATGGTCAACTTTTAATAGAATTATTCCTCAGGACTGAAGAAACTTGGTTACAACAATCATGGAGCCTGATCCTAAATTACAGTGGAGGACCTGATGGAAGGATGAGGCTAAGGCCATTGAACAATGGAGTAGGGCTGGAGGTATTGATATTTGCCAAGAACAACTTCTTGGAGAGAGTGATTCTGCAGATATACAAAAGCAATCTTTATATGATAACCACACCCTGGCTTTATGCCACTTAGCAGCCTTGAATGCTTTGGACAGAATTGAAGAAGTAGGTAAGAAAATTGAATCATTTACTAAAGTTATACAGGACCCAAAAGATTTCTTATAAAGACTGACTTCAACAGTAAATGTAATGATATTAATTCAGAAGCTAGCCAAATAATAATTGAATCTCTGGCTTCTGAAAATGCTAAAGCACAATGCAAAATGGTAATTAGGCCATTAAAAGCAAGATCAGCGCCCTTGGAGGAATGGATCCAAGGTACAATCAATAATGAATCTCATGATTGTGATGATATTTGGATAGGAGAGGTGATTTCCAGAAGTTTGAACAAAAATAGTAATGTCAAATGTTTCAATTGTGGTAAACAAGGTCACCTAAAAAGGGACTATAAACAGGGTGTTACTAGAAATGTTTTTTTTTTTTTTGAAAAATAATCTCAACAGAATTCTCCTCCCTTCTGGTTCATGCGGAAGGTATGGCAAAGGCAGATATTGGACTAATGTAGATCAATAAGGGACAGACAAAGTAAGCCCTTGCCTTTGCCATTGGGAAATGCCTTTAGGAGCCTCTCTAAGGCCCCCATGTCAAATTCTGGTCAGTCCTTTCCTATCATCATGGAAGAAACTCCTTACCAGAGCAATTAAAGAATCTAATGACTATGGTAAGAAAATATAGTGGTCTGGATAGGACACTTTTAGAAAATAAAACAAAAATTTAAAGAGGAACCATGAATCAAAATTGATAATGATTAGATTTGGAAATTCCCCAAATTTAGAGTTGGGGAAAGGTTTTGTTTTTGTCTTTTCAGGAAAATAGAAACAACCATCTTGAAGAATCTGAAGACCTTTGGACAAATAAGCATCCAAAGAAGAAGGGAGAACTATCTGGAAAAAATTTCCAAGGAAAGAAATGACCTGACCTAATGCAATCTCTGAAGTCTCCAAAAAGATAATGTGATCTCATGATGACGGTTCCACATGGACTATGATATCTCCACTAAGCTGACAAACAACACCTAAAGATTAGCTTTGGACTACAAACTCCTTAGGGTAATTTTAAGATGGCTAGCTGAGATGATCCAGCCTCATAGAATACTATAGCCAGGACTTGAGAAAAGTCCTGCACTTTCCCATTATGCAGAGACTGGACAAATGATACATCTAACTGTCCCAGGCCCTGACTATTAACCCAAAATTTTTCTTTTTAGGATTCTCTAAAGATGCCTTCACACTCAGACAACAGGAAGTAAATTTAAGAATATGATGCCCAGTTTTTGTTTCTCCTAGATGATAACCCCAGCCTCTAGGCTTTAGGCCCAGGGGTACAACCATTTCCCATACCCCCACCCAATGAAGCCCCAGTACCAGGCCAGGAGGCAGGACTCCAGCAGCCATGCCTGACTGCCACCACTCCCCACTGGACCCTGTAGCCTAAAAGTCCTACTCTACCACCCAAAACTATTAATTCTCCCAGACCTAAACTGCTCCCTGAGACAAAGACTATGCCAGCTCTCATTGGACCAAAAGGTGAGTCTTTGTTCTCATAGCTAATCACCACTGACTCTAGACTTTAGGCCCAGGGGCACAAACTATGCCCCTATCATCTCAACCATTGCAGCCCCAGTCGCAGGCCAGAAGGAAGCACTCCTGCAGGCAAACCAGACTACCACCACCTCCTACCAGAACCTGTAACCTAAAAGCCCCACTCTACCCACTAAACCCACCCATCCCCAAGACTGCTTCCTGAGACACAGACCCTACCAGCTCCCACTGGACCAAGAGGTGAGTCTTTGTTCTTCTAGCTGATCACCTGTAGTGATATTGTGTTCCCCAATATATCATACACCCTAATAAATTTATCTGGGGTCAGAGAACATAACAGCCACTAGACAGACATAGAGGCCAGAAAATGCTGGCACTCACACCTTTAATCCTAGCCTTCTGAAGGCAGAGATCCATCAGGATCTCTGTGAGTTCAAAGCCACACTGGAATAACCAGGCATGGTGACTCACGCCTTTAATCCCAGGAAGTAGTAGCAGAAAGCAGAAAGGTATATAAGGTGTGAAAATCAGGAACTAGGCAGGTTAAGCTTTTAGGCTTTGAGCAGCACAGTTCAGCTGAGATCCATTTGGATGAGGACTCAGAAGCTTCCAGTCTGAGGAAACAGGATCAGTTAAGGAACTGGCAAGGTGAGGTAGATTTGGTTTGTTCTGCTTCTCTGATCTTCCAGCATTTACCCTAATACCTGGCTCCAGGTTTATTTTTATTAATAAGACCTTCTAACAATTCATGCTACAATCACCCCAGCCTCACAGCTTTAAGCCAAAGGGCACAGCCTGTGCCCCCATATGCTGAACCATTGCAACCTTAGTTGCAGGCCAGCAGGCAGGACTCCTCCATGCAGGCCTAACTACCACCACCTACCACTGGACCCTGTAAGCAACAAGCCCCAATCCACTGTCCAAAGCCACTTATCACCCAAGACCACAAGAGCTCACTGAGATACAGACTCCACCAGTTGTGATTGGACCAAGACCTATGACAGAAACAAGAGTGCCAATTGGACCAAGAATGGCTCCCTAAGACACAGGTTTGTACCAATTGAAGGAAGAGATTGATAGATACCAGTGCAAGAATACATTCAACAACATAAAGAGTAATATGGCACAACCAGAACCTAGTGGTTCTACATCAGCAAGACCTGAACTTCCCAATGTAGAAGAAGCAGAAGAAACAACCTTAAAAATGATTTTAAGAAGGTGATAGAGGCTTTTAAAGAGGAAATGAAAAATTTCTCTTAAAGAAATCAAGGAAAAGACAAATAAAAAATTGGGAGAAATAAATAAATCCCTTAAAGAAAACCAAGAAAAAGCAATCAAACAGATGAAGGAAACAGTTCAAGAATTGAACATTGAAAGACAAACAACAAAGAAGAAACAAACTGAGGTAATGCAGGTAATGGAAAATCTGAGTAAATGAAAATGAACTACAGATGCAAGCATAAACAATAGAAAGCAGAAATGGAAGAGAGAATTTCTGATGTTGAAGAAATGATAGGAAAAATAGATTCAAAATCCATAGAAAACATTAAAGCCAACAAAATCGTAACAAAAAAATTACAGGAAATTGGGGATTCCATGAAAAGTCCAAACCTAAGAATAATAGGGAGTAAAGAAGGAGAAGAATACCAGCTCAAAGGCACAGAGAATATATTAAACAAAATCACAGAAGAGAAATTTCCCAACCTAAAGAGGGAAATGTCTATGAAGATACAAGAAGCTTACAGAACACCAAATAGACTGGACTCCCCAAAAAAGTCTCCGTGCCACATAATAATCAAACCACTAATTATACAGAATAAAGAAAAATATTAAGAGCTGCAAAGGAAAAAGGCCAAGTAACATATAAATACAGACCCAACAGAATAACACCCAACTTCTCAGTGGAGACTCTGGAAGCCAGAAGGTCCTAGATACATATAATGCAGACACTAAGAGACCACAGATGCCAGTCCAGCAAAGATCTCAATTACCTTAGACAGTATAAACAAGATATCCCATGATAAATCCAGATTTAAACAGTAATTATTCATAAATCCAGCCCTACAAAAAGCACCAGGAGAAAAAATCCAACCTAAGGAAGTTAGAATCACCATAAAACACAAGCAATAGCAATAGATAAGCCCACACCAACAAATCTGAAAGAAGGGAAAACACACAATACTACCAACAAAAAATACCAGGAATTAACAATCACTGGTCATTAATATCCCTTAATATCAATGGATTCAATTCACCTATAAAATGACACAGGATAAGAGAACAGATATGAAAACAGAATCCACCCTTCTTCTACATACAAGAAACACATCTAAATTTCAAAAACAGCCACTACCTCAGAGTAAAGTGCTGGGAAAAGTCATTCCAATCAAATGGACTTAAAAAAGCAAGCTGATGTAACTATCTTAATATCTAACAAAATAGACTTCAAACTAAAATTAATCTAAAAGAAATGAACAATTTTCTGGATAAGTACCATATACTCAAAATAAATCAATACTAGATAAACAATTTAAATGGACCTATAACTCCTATTGAAATAGAAGCAGTTATTAAAAATCTCTGAACCAAAAAAAGCCCAGGGACAGACGGTTTCAATGCAGTATTTAAAAGAGGAGCTAATACAAATGCTCCTCAAATTGTTCCTCACAATAGAAACAGTAGGAACATTGCCAACTTCTTTCTTTGAGGCTATAGTTACCCTGATACTCAAGCCACACAATGATGCAACAAAGAAAGAGAATTATGGACCAATCTCCCTCATGAACATCAATGAAAAATACTCAATAAAATACTGGAAAACCAAATCCAAAACACATCAAAAAAATCATCCACCATGATCAAGTAGACTTCATTTCAGAGATGCAGGGATCATTCAACATGTAAAAATCTGTCAATGTAGTCCATCATATAAACAAACTGAAAGATAAAAACACATCATCATCTCATGAGATACTTAAAACATCATTGACAAAATCCAACACCCCTGCTTGATAAAAGTCTTGGAGAGAAGAGGAATACAAGGAACATACCTAAACATAATATAGGAAATTACAGCAAGCCAACAGCCAACATCAAATTAAATGGAGAGAAAAATTGAAGAAATTCCACTAAAATCAGGAACAAGGCTGTCAACTCTCCTCATATCTATTAGTATAGTACTCAAAGTTTTAGCTAGAAAAATAATACAACAAAAGGAGATCAATGGTATACAAATTGGAAAGGAAGAAGTCAAACTTTCGCCATTTGCAGATGACATGATAGTCTATGTAAGTGACCACAAAAATCCTACCAGGAAATTCCTACAACTGGTAAACAACTTCAGTAATGTGGTAGGATATAAGGCTAACCCCAAATAATCTGTATCCCTACTATACACAAATGATAAATGGGATGAGAAAGAAATCAGAGAAACAACACCCTTTACAATAGCCATGACTAATATAAAATACCTTGGGGTAACTCTAACCAAACAAATGAAATACCTGTATGACAAAATCTTCAAGTCTTTGAAGAAAGAAATTGAAATAGATATCAGAAAATTTATAAATTTCCCATGCTCATGGATAGGTAGAACCAATGTAATGAAAATGGCAATCTTACTGAAAGCAATCTACAGGTTCAATGCAATCCCCATCAAAATGCCAACACAATTTTTCATATACCTTGAAAGAACAATACTCAACTTCATATGGAAAAACAGAAAACCTAGGATATTTAAAAAAAAATCCTTTACAATAAAGCAACTTCTGGAGGCATCACTGTCCCTGACTTCAAACTCTACTATAGGTTGGAGTAATAAAAAACAGCTTGTTATTGGCATAAAAACCAACATGTGGACCAATGGAATTGAATTGAAGATCCTGAAATTAATGCACACACCAATGAATACCTGATTTTTCACAAAGAAGCCAAAACTTTACAATGGAAAAAAAGAAAACATCTTCAACAAATCGTGCTGGCATAACTGGATGTCAATATGTAGAAGATTACAAATAGATCCATATCTATCACAATGTACAAAACTCAAATCCAAGTGAATCAAAGACCTCAACATAAATCCATCTACACTGAACCTGACACAGGAGAAAGTAGTAAATAGTAAGTTAACCCAGTTTCAGAAATACAAGCATTGTATGTACTCAGTCGTAAGTGGATACTATGTATAAAGCAAAGGATAATCAGACTACAACCCACAGCTCCAGAGAAGCTAGGAAACAGGAAGGACCCTAAGGGATATGTACAGATCACCTTGGGAAAAGGAAAGAGAGGAAATCTCCATGAGCAAACTTGGAATGATAAAGGGTAATAAAGGGGATGGGATGGGGGACGATAACTTGAGGGAATGGGATGGTTAAACTTGGGAAGAGATGGAATGGGAGAGTAATGAAAGAGATCTTGATAGAGGGAAGCATTATGGGGTAAGGAAGAAACCTGGTGCTAGGGAAATTCCTAGAAATAACAAGGATAACCCCAGATTAGTCTACTAGCAATAGTGGTGGGGTGCCTGAACTGGCCTATCCTGGTAATCAGATTGGTGCATACCCTTACTGTCATCATAGAGCCTTCATACAGTAACTGGTGGAAGCAGATACAGAGACTCACAACCAAGCACCAGGCCAAGCTCCAGGAGTCCAGTCAAAAAGAGAGAAGAGGGATTATATGAGCAAGGGGGTTCAAGGTCATGATGGGGAAATCTATAGAGACAACTGAACCAAACTTATAGGAACTCACAAACTTTAGACCAAGAGCTGTGGGACCCACATGGGACCAGACTAGACCTTCTGCATAAGAAAGACCATTGTGTAGCTGGGTCTGTTTGGGGGGCCCCTGGCAGTGTGATCAGTATCTATCCCTGGTGCATGAGCTGGCTTTCTGGATCCCATTTCATATGATTAGAAACCTTGCTTACCCTTGATGCAGGGGGGAGGGGCTTGGTCCTGCCTCAAGTGAATGTACCAGGAATGTCCTCTCTTGGGAGAATTTATCCTTTTGGAGGAGGGGAGGAGGGGTGGGTCAAGTGGGTTTGGTGGGGGTGAAGGAAATGGTGAGGGATGAGGGGGAAGCTGTAGTTGGTATGTAAAATGAATAAAAAAAATCTTAAACAAAAATAAAAAAGAACACAACTCCCACATTCCTAAGAGGGTAGATGGGTGGTTTCTGGTCATTCAATGAGTTATGGATATTTGTCATTGTTTTGGTGGTTGATTATGCATTGTTATTGATAATGGTCAGAAAAAAAAGCTAAACAAAGGGGGTTAGATTCAAGATTCTTGTTTGGAAAAAAAGAAAATGAACAGCAGATAACATAGATATGATAAAATAAAAGGTAGATTATTGAATCTACTTTTAAAAAGCAACTACTTGTTTTAAATATTTTACATTGATATAGATCTTTATATACTGATACAAAGCTGAGATTAATTTTGTTAGAACACACTGTATAAAAACACATCTGATCTTATTTAAAGTATTTTACCTGTACAGTTCATTTAACAATATAATGTAAATTGCTAGTCCTTGAAAGTTGTTGTTAGCAACTAATTAGCATATAAAGAAATTCAGTTATTTGTTAGTCACCTATTATAATGGAACTTGTTAGGTTAAGGTCAAACAAATATATTTCAAATAGACACATCATCTTCTAACATTTCAGAGATCTATAGAATATGACATTTAAGATATTTTAATAATAAATCATAATATATATAATATAATAAACATTATTAATGAAATATTAATAATATAATAATATTTAAGATAATAATAAATCTTTTCTTTATGACAATGAGACATGTGTGCTCCTGGCAGCACCAATCTACTTCAGAGAAAATTAGCCAGGCAGTGGTGGTGCAAGTTTTTAATCCCAGCACTCAGGAGGCAGAGGCAGGCAGATCTCTGTGAGTTTGAGGCCAGCCTGGTCTACAGAGTGAGTTCCAGGAAAGATGCAAAGCTACACAGAGAAACCCTGTCTTGAAAAGCCAAAAAAAAAAAAAAAAAAACAAAAAACAAAAAAAAAAAGGAAATGATGGGCATAGAAGAAACTCCATACTGAGTTTACTTTCTTTGTGGCAAAAGTTAGCCTCTGGGCAAGAATATGCCCTTGCCTCGACTGCTGACAGTATGCTGTCCAAAATGGACAATCAAGACACAAAAGAAAGGACTGTCAAACCTTGCCAAAACAAAGTAGGAAGGCCATTCAAAATATCCTGCTTCACAGAAAAGTCTTTCAGATAGCTAGGCATGTAGGCCAAAGATGAATGCTCCAACGTTGCAGAGCAACCTTGGGTGACAGTCCAGGAAGCCAGCTGTTTCTGTCATTTCTCACATTTTTTAGAAGTTGTTTGTCTGCACTTCCTGCTTAGTTAATATTATTTCCTTCTCAGGTATCTGAGGGAGTTGAAAATTAGGTAGTTATAATTTTCCTTGTTAACAAATTGAGAAAAGAAACTCACTAAAGAGGTGTAAAGTATCTAAGTTTGAAAGACATCAAAAGATAGTTTGGGATTGATAATACAAGTTAGGGTAGAAATTGTAGTGGTGTTTGCTCTACACATGAACTCGGGCTATATGGCCTGATGGAGGCAGTGCTTCTTGCCATTCTACATGAGCTCTTAAAACAAAAGGGAGAGGAGGAATGAGGTAACTTCTCCCTGGTTCCTTCTGCCTGTTGTGATGGAACTGCCAAGTGAATTCACTCCAGGTAAGATCAGAGAACAACTTCAATTGTGTATTTGGTTCCATATTCATGAGTGTATTTGCTCAATTTATATCCTAATAAATTCCCTAATACTTCTTAAGGAGACTCCCATGGATTTCCCACATTAAGAAAGTGAATTATGGGTTAGGGATTTAGCTTAGTGGTAGAGCGCTTGCCTAGGAAGCACAAGGCCCTGGGTTCGGTCATCAACTCTGAAAAAAAAAAAGTGAATTAGATAAAACACTTTTGATTCATGAAAATAGGATTAAATAATGGAATATTTTCTCTGAAATTCTTGACTCTATGTATTATATATACTTATTGCATTTATTGTATATAGTTTTTTATATTAATTATAACTTTATTTTATTATTTTTGACAATAAAAGGGAAATATGGTAATATATTGTGAATCAAGTAAAGCTTGCCTGAGGATCAGATGACAGAGCAAGACACTAAATTAAACATAGAGGCAAAAGAGTGGTGGCACACACCTTTAATCCTAGCACTCAGGAATCAGAGATCTCTCTTGATCTCTCTGAGTTCAAAGCTACCCTAAACTACATGAGATTAATCCAGTTTAAAGAGAAACAGCTAGACAGTGGTGACCCACACTTTTAACCCCAGTACGTGGGAGTCACATGCCTTTAATCCCAGCACTTGAGACCTCATACTTTGCTACCAGTATTTTGGAAGCACACACCATTAATTCCAGCACTGGAAAGGTTGAAACAGGAATTAAATTGACTGGGGGGAAGGCATATAAGGTGTGAGGAGACAAGAACTCAAAGCCTTTCAGCTGAGGATTCAGAGCCATTCAGTGTGAGGATTTATAGAAACAGGACCTTCTCTTTTCCACTGAGGAGTTGGTGAAGTAAGAAGTAGCTATGCCTTGTTTCCTCTGATTTTTCAGTATTTATCTAAATACCTATCTTCAGATTTTTATTATAAGATCATTTAGGATTCATTCGAAAGAAAAGCCCTGCACTTTCCCATCACACTGAGTCTGAATAACAAATGATAATACTAGTTCTCCTATAACTTGATCATTATCCCTGTTTTCTCAGGGGCCCATAGCAATGCTGTCATACCCAGACAACAGGAAGTAATATTAAGAATACAACATTCACATTCCCAAGAAGTAGGGTGGGTGGTTTTTGGTCATTCAGTGAGCTTTGAATGTTTGTCAGCATTTGGGGGGTTGGCTACAAATTGTTTCGGGTCATGGTAAGGGAGGACAATGAGCAAGAGAAGTTGAATTCAAGGATCTCTTTCTGAAAAAAGGGGGAGGGGAATATAAGAATGATAGAATAAAAAGGGTAGATTATTGAATCTAATTTTAACTAAAAAGTAACTATTAATTTCAAATATTTTATAGTGGTATGGACTTTTGTATACTGATACAAATTTAAGGGTTTTTTTTGGAATATACCCTGTTTATGTTTCTGCTCTTCATTAAGGTATATTTGTATATTGATACAAATTTGAGATTTTTGTTATACTGTATGTATGTTTCTATTCTTGTTTAAGATATTGTACCTATGCAGTACATTTTAAAATGTAATATAAGGTTCTAGCCCTTGAAAGCTATTTAGGAAAATTAAGACATATAGGTTAGTAATTAGTCATCTATAATAATCAAATTTGTAGTCATGTTAGATACGTCTTCAAGGTTAAACAGAAATATATTTTAGATGGATAGGTGGTCTTTAAACACTTCAGAGACATTCAGAATATGGCATTTAAGATGATTTAATAACCTGAGGCTTTCCATGACAGTGAAACAACAGCACAAATTTATTTTAAAAAAATATAATGGGCGTAGACAAATCTCCATATGGAATTTGCTTTTATTGTGTCAAAGTTAGACACTTGTCAAGAAACAGCCCTTGTTTTGACTGCTGACTGTATGTTGTCCAAACTGGACAAGCAGGACACAGAAGAAGGTGACTGCTGAACTTTGCCAAGACAAGGTAGGACAGTACTTCAAAATTCCTGATTCACAGAAAAGCCTGTCAGATAGCCTAGGCCTGTAGGCCCAAGATGGATGCCCCAATGTTGCAGAGTAACTTTATTTTGACAATCCAGGCAGCCAGATGTCTCTGTTGTTCCTTAATTTTTGAAGTTGCTTGCTCTGTACTTCCTATTAAATCAAGTAGTATTATATCCTTCTCAGGTCTCTGATGGAGTTGAATACTACATAGTTATAGCTAAAGATTTCCTTAGATATAATAAAAAGTAAGTTAGGAACAAAACTTTGGACTAACCAAGAGAAGATAGATAAAGGAGTATTTTCTCTGAATTTGCTGAAAACAAATGGACTGGACATTGTGAAAATAATCATTACCTGATAATTGTTCTTATTATATATAGTTTTACTGTGTTTGAGTTAAACCATTTCCTTTTTATTTATACAAAAGTGGGAAATATTGTTAAGCTTTTGTTTACACTTCAAAGATTTCTTTGCCAAGGTGTCTTCTGATTGGTATAATAAAGAGCTGAATGGCTAATAGATAGAGAATAAGAGATTATACAGGACTTCCAGGGACAGAGAGGACTCTTGGAACAAGACATGGAGTCACCATCTAGACTTAGAGGAATAGTAGATGCAAGATGAAAAAGAGGTAATGCCACATGACAGAACATAGATTAGTATAAATGGGTTAATTTGAGGTATAATTGTTACTAAGACAAGCCTAAGCTAAGTCTAAGCTTTCATAATTAATAATAAGTTTCCATATCATTACTTGTGAGCTGGCAGCCCAAAGGACAACTGATCTACACAGATATTTTTTTTTTCAAGCAAATGAATGTTTTATTCTTTTTTTTTTCAATACAATTCAGTTCTACATATCAGCCACGGATTCCCTTGTTCTCCCCCCTCCCATTCCCCTCATCTTCCCCCCAACCCCCCCCCCCCCCATTCCCATCTACTCCAGGGCAAAGCCTTCTCCACAGCCACAGACTGAGGTCAACCTGGTAGACTCAGTCCAGGTAGGTCTAGTCCCCTCCTCCCAGGCCGAGCCAAACAATCCTGCATAGGCCCCAGGTTTCAAACTGCCAACTCATGCAATGAGCACAAGATCTGGTCCCACTGCCTGGATGCCTCCCAAACAGATCAAGCCAATCAACTGTCTCACCCATTCAGAGGGCCTGATCCAGTGGGGACCCCTCAGCCATTGGTTCATAGTTCATGTGTTTCCATTCATTTGGCTATTTGTCCCTGTGCTTTATCCAACCTTGGTCTCAACAATTCTCACTCATATAAACCCTCCTCATTCTCGATAATTGGACTCCCAGAGATCCACCCAGGGCCTTGTCATGGATCTCTGCATCCAGATCCCTCAGTAGTTGGATGAGGTTTCTAGCACATCAATTAGGGTGTTTGGCCATCCCATCCCCAGAGTAGGTCAGTTCGGGCTGTCTCTCGACCATTGCCGGCAGTCTGTTGTGTGGGTATCTTTGTGGATTTCTGTGGGCCTCTCTAGCACTTTGCTTCTTCCTATTCTCATGTGGTCTTCATTTACCATGGTCTCCTATCCTTGTTCTCTCTCTCTGTTGTTGATCCAGCTGGGATCTCCTTCTCCCCCAAGCTCTCTTTCCCTCGACACTTGCCTTTCATTACCCCCACTGGTGGGAATGCAAGCTTGTACAACCACTTTGGAAATCAATATGGCGCTTTCTTAGAAAATTGGGAATCCATCTCCCCCAAGATCCAGCTATACCACTCTTGGGCATATACCCAAGGAATGCTCAACCACACCATAAGAGCACTTGTTCAGCTATGTTCATATCAGCATTGTTTGTAATAGCCAGAACATGGAAACAACCTAGATGCCCTTCAACTGAAGAATGGATAAACAAAATGTGGTACATATACACAATGGAATACTACTCAGCAGAGAAAAACAATGACATCATGAGGTTTGCAGACAAATGGATGGATCTAGAAAAAATCATCCTGAGTGAGGTAACCCAGACTCAGAAAGACAAACATGGTATGTACTCACTCATAGCAGGATACTAGACATGAAACAAGGATGACTTGTCTGCTACTCACATCACCAGGGAGGCTACCTGGAAAACAGGACCCCAAGAAAGACACAGGGATCACCCAATGACAGAGAAATGGAATGAGATCTACATGAACAGCCTGGACATGAGTGGGGGTAATGAAAGGCTACACAGATATTTTTAAAATGTACTATCACATGCAATTTATACACTCAGAATTCATTATGTCTATAAAGAATATGAACACTTTTTAGATGTGGTAACAAAACCCATAATTCCAAAATGCTGGAAGCAGAAATTAGAGTCTTACAAGTCCAAGATCACCTTAGTCTACATAGTGAGACATTGTCTCTCTCTCTCTCTCTCTCTCTCTCTCTCTCTCACACACACACACACACACACACACACACACACACACACACACGAAAGAACTGAAGACAAGGATTGAGGTATAGCTCAGGAATAGAACACTTTTCTAGCATGTGTAATACCCTGGGTTAAATCTCAGCATCTCACACATATCCTCACTAAAATCTTTGAGTTTGAAATGGCTTGACAATCACATGTGATTCATAGTTTACAGTCATAAGTCCTGCTAAGAGAAACAAATATATTTATGTTTTCCTACATGCATACATTTTGTCTCTTTTCCTGTGTATAAATGATTATACAGACATATGCACACATATACATAGGCAGAGAAATAATTTTAATTATGAATTACTGGAGATAGCAAAATATTACTCTGATTCACTAAAAATAAAACATATAGTTTAAAATGGTACTTATTTGTAGAAAATTTAAGGATGAGAAGATTTGTACTTAATTGAGTTAGTAACTATATAACCTGTTTGTATTTTATTATAAAAGAAGATAAGAAATGTAAGCAAATAACTATATCTAAGGATATTTCAGAGGAAAATAGATGGAAATAGTTCTGGCTCCCAAGAGAAACCATGTGTGTGTTAATAGGCTAATGGGAAATATGTTTTCTTCAAAACACACCTATTTTATGTAAACAAAATCAATAATTGACTTACATCTTCATGAACAAAAGACATATGTGATATTTTGCACTTAGGATGTTACATGGGACTATCTTAAAGCTCTTTGTTGATGGGGATAAATTGTCAACATATTAAAGCCTATTCCTCTCTAGCTCCAGAGCAATTAGAATTTTAACTCAACAAGATCACATTGATGAGGAGTGGAGTTAAACTAGAGCCATATATATAGTATTTCATAAATTTTTAGCATCATAAAGAGAATGCCCCTATGTCTCCCAACCTTTCTCTTTTCATTGATGGTGAGTTATTACAAATTATGATTTCTAGCACAGTGAGGTTTTTTTTTTGTCATATACATACACAGGAACAAAACTATACATGCTGATTTAGTTCCTTTCATGTTGCTCTAAAAAAGATTCTGATGAAAGCAACTTAAAGAAGAAAAGGTTTATTTGGGCTCATAGCCCATGGGTATGGTTCATAATGGTAGGGAAGCCAAGACTGCAAGAGCTTAGAGTTGTATGTGCACAACCAGAACAATGAATGCATACTGCTCTGTTTTCTCTCTCCAATTACTCCATTCAGGATCTCAGCCAGGACAACATGCCACCTATACTAGGTGGGGTTTCCCCCTTCAATTACCATCAGCTAATCTGACACAGACATTCTTAGAGGCTAACTTTAGTTTAGAGAAAATCTCTGTTAGATTCAAGTAATTTGTTATAATAACAAAAGCAGACTAATAAAACAAGCCTGTGAGAATAAAATAGAGCAAAATAATAACACAAAAAAATGGCTAAGAAGACCAGAACACAGATATTTAAATTAAGTCACTTGTTCTTATCTGTTCTTTAGAGGAAGAAGCACTAAATTTTTTTTTTTTTTTTTTTTTTTTTTTTTTTTTTTTTTTTTTTTTTGGTTTTTCGAGACAGGGTTTCTCTGTGTAGCTTTGCGCCTTTCCTGGATCTCGCGCTGTAGACCAGG
Source organism: Peromyscus californicus insignis (assembly GCF_007827085.1). Classification (NCBI taxonomy): domain Eukaryota; kingdom Metazoa; phylum Chordata; class Mammalia; order Rodentia; family Cricetidae; genus Peromyscus; species Peromyscus californicus. The sequence continues at coordinate 409,200 of NW_026294436.1, forward strand.
CTGGCCTCGAACTCACAGAGATCCGCCTGCCTCTGCCTCCCGAGTGCTGGGATTAAAGGCGTGCGCCACCACCGCCCGGCAAATTTTTATAAATATGTTTTATATAGTTTACATGTATCAGTGTGTAATATAAAATACTAAAGTAAGTGTATAGGCATTCTCAGGAAAATAATTTTTGTCTCCCTGACCCTGTCATGTAGACTATATCCAAGGCCCACTGTGGATAACAAAATCCAAGAATACCTTGCATAATATGACATGGTATATGCTCATACTCTCTACACACACTTTCCCATGTGATTTAATTCATTTTCAGGTTCTTTGCAATGCTCAATACTTTGTAAGTTCTATACAAATAGTGAGTACACTATATTCTTTAGGTAAGAGTAGTCAGAAAGCTTATCCATGTTCTGAAAAGAAGTAATTTTTATTTAAAATATTTTGGCTCCAAGTTTGGTTGAATCCATTGATGTATAAATTGCAGATTTGGAGGGGTTTCAGTGCAGTGACTTTTCTGATATTATTAGACGTATGATTAAATTTAGTGGCTTTCCTGTAAGTAGCACAACAAACAGTCTGGTCTCCAGAGTGACTAAAGATAGTACTAAATACTTTTCACTATCTCCTGTTTCAGCTGATGCATATCTATTAGAATATGTGAAGTGTGTCCATGCCCCTCTGGAATAGATTTTTAATCCATACATATGTCTTTCTTTTCTTTAAGAAAACACCTCAGACAAAATATCTCCTAAATGTTCAGTGTTTTTTGCAGTATGAAAAAAATTGAACAATATATTATGAAAGTTTGGCTCTAGACTCGTATTTTTATCTCTCTTAATGAACTCTTGAAAGTATTTAGATTGTTAGCCTCTGCCCTCTCTCTATGAAGATGTGTTGTATCTGAACTTATGCAGCTGCCAAGAGGAGTATATGACTGAGTACATCAACTCCTAGCATCTCTAGAAGCACAACATCTGATAAGATTTGTTTTCCAACTACTGCTCAATGAATCCATCCTCTTTACAATGGGAAGGAAACTCCCTAGGAAAATTTTATTTCCTTTTTTCTTCCTTCCTTCCTCCCTTCCTTCCTTCCTTCATTCCTTCCTCTCTCTCTCTCTCTCTCTCTCTCTCTCTCTCTCTCTCTCTCTCTCTCTCTCTCTCTCTCTCTCTCTCAGTCTCTCTCTGTCTCTCTCTGCTGTGGGATGTCTTTCTGCATGCTGTGAATATGTGTTGCTCTGATTGGTTAATAAATAAAGGTGCATTGGCCTATGGTAAGGCACCTTAGAGGTAGGCAATAAATTTAAGCAGATACATGAAGAAAAGAAAGGAGAGGAGGGAGAGACATCAGCCAGCACCAAAGGAGCAGCAAGATGCCAGTAGACCAGTAATGCTACAGCCACATGGCAACTTACAGATTAATAGAAATGGGTTAAATTATAAGCACTAACTAGCAAGAAGTCTTCCATAGGCCATACAACTGATAATTAATATAAGCCTCTGAATGATTATTTTATAAGCAGCTGCACAACTGTGGGGCCATGCGGGACTGGAGAAAAAACTTTGACTAGATTTGGCTGTCTAATATGTTGGCTTGAGTTTCCACCAATAACCTGGGAGAACTTAATAAGAAATTCTGAAGTGGAGCAAAAAACAGCTTCCTACCTCATGTCTCATGTAGGCTATGGCCACAGCATTTGGGCTTGGGCTTGAGTTCAGCATGACAGATTCCTGTATTGGTACACAGAGGTGTCTCCAAGCTGTGCAGCACACTGCATGGTGGACCTAGCCCTTACTCATATAGACAAAAAGGGCTTATGGACTAGCTGCACTCTACCTGATGGACGCCAGAATTGGTGGGGTAAGAGTAACTCTGATGGATATCTTCACCATGTTGAAAAGCTAAAGTGAGCGGAGTCAGCAGCCAGGGCTGCCTCTTCGATCTTAGCCATGCTGTAGTTTGTAATGATCAGAAAAGGATTGTGGATACACAAAAGACAGATTCATGCGGAATATACTTTTAAATGATTTACAATATATGTAAAATGTATAGTCTTGAAAGACAGAAAAAAAGAAATATAGGCATTTATATAAGGAAATAAATAGTTTTAAAAAATAAAGTTTTTAAAGAGACAATAAAAATAATATAAAAGTTAAGCCATGTAAAGATGAAAATTACACAAAGAATCTGTATACTTCAGATTATTATATTGTCTTTAGAATTTTTAAGTGGAGAGAGACATTTGATCATGAAGGCTGCTGAGTTAAAGGTATCTTGACTTCAAAATTTATGTCTAAGGATATGTTGCTTTGAAAAAGAGATTTTGCTTTTCTTTCCACAGAAGATGAGAAGCTGTGGATTCCTTCCAGGTTAATGTGGTCCCATCAAGGAAGAAGCTGCAGGACTGTGGGGCTGGGCACAGCACTATAGTTCTGATCAGCAATTTTAATCTCCATGGGAAATATTCCTTTAAATCTACACTCTAGTGTGTGTCAAGTTGACATAGAACTAGCCAAAACAATTCCTTTATATTATGTCTCCACTAATTTGTTTTATCTTTGGATTCATTCTGAAGTGTATTTGTGTTCTTTTATTTTGTGGAACATTCTATTTTCATTCATTTGCCTTCCTTTTGTTAAATTTCACACCTTTTTTATTTTCATGAGTCTATTTCTACAGAATTAGCAATTTTTGAAGGAGTCAAGTTATCTTTGTATTTAGTGTTTCTTGTGAATTGAGAATTAAGTACAAGTGATTAAGTCATCAATTGATAATTTTTAGTTATCTGCATTGTTTCAGTGGAAATATTTGCAATGTTAACAGGAAACTAAGTTACAGCAGAGAGAGGTGTATTTATTCTCATTTGACTGTGACTGTAGTATGTTTGGTAAACTGTACATGTGTGACCAGAGCAGCTTCAGCACTACTCTGAGAGTGCAACAGTGTCTGAAGAAGCAATCACATCTGATAAGTAGACTCACTATAAAAATATAGTAATGTCCAAATCAAAGTAATGACCTAACTTCAATAATTTTGGGAAAAAATGATCAATGATAGTAGTATATATGCTAAGATGTCAGTTACTATGAGTAGCAGAAAAAAATGTAATATAATCAGCAAGTCTAGCATTAGTATTAGGCCAGTAGAGAAGAGGTGGGATGATAGACAAATAGAAAAGGGAACAGTAAAAAAAATAGGGAGGAAACAGTAAAGGTAAACTAGAAATAGAGATAGATTTTTTAAATGCAATCCAACAACTTAAATGCTCCCAACAGGATGAAGCAGTCAGACCTTCAACTCTGAAAGATGTAGAAGGTAGGCAACAATATAGAAGAATGAGCAGCAGCAGAGCATCCTTGGAAGAGAGTATAGTCAGAGCACAGAGATAACAGAGGGAGGGTGATAACCAGGCTGAGATGCAATGTAAATCAGAAAATAAAGTATATGCTATTGAAACACACTGGGCTTTATTAAGAGGACTCCACACAGTCATTGAACAGAAGATTTAGAGGAGGAAAGAGAGTCTTAATCACATCATTGGTTCAGAATTCTGTCTCCAATGGCAATATGAAAGCTACATTTAATACTGGGAAGATTGGAGACCAGCTGTTAGAAGACTGTTACCATGCTAATCAAGAGGATAAGGACCCTGGTTTTCAGCCACAGGACCAGGAGAATAGGAAGATAACGGGGCTGTCCAACACAAAATACATTGCCTTTTCCTCTGTACTTTAAAGAAAACAGAGCAAGATCTAACCCATTCATCAACAACCTCATGCCAGATTAGAGTCATCAATAGTGCCCTACTTATGTCTGCTGAGTACAACGGGTATAATTCCAGGTTCTCATATATAGTTGATATGACAGTGGTCATTTACTTCTCTGGCCTTGTTCAAGATGAGTAGCAATCTCCCACAATGGCTGTAGAAGCCATGTCACCATAAAAAGCATATGCTATAGGATAAACCCTAATTTTGAGTACAAAAAGTAAAATGCAACCATACTCTGGGATGATAGGGGAACAAAAAGAAGATGAAAATGCATGTGGGCACAGCAAAAGTACTTAGCCAATAAGCCAGAACCTCTATTAGATGTGATAACCTAGAACTAATGGGCTGCACTTCTCATTCCAGCAGCTGAACTCTTAGAAATCTTTGTAGGAATAAAGGCTAGGAGTTTTCTGTGGTTGCTTAGAGAAGCAAACTAGCCTCAGATTAATTATTCTTTATTTGCTTTTGTTTGTTTAAGATCACATATTAGTTACCACAAAAAGTCAGAATTGTCCTGTATGTTTTATTACCACAGTGTGGGATTCTACTGCCCCCCTTCCCCTTCCTGGCAAGTAGAAGACAGTCAAGGTTTGATATGTATATGCACATATCAATTTACTGTAGATAAGCATTTTAAATGTAGGTTCTATATTTTCATTGTCAAGTAAATCTCATACTTCACAATATATTTTTTATTTACTAATTAAATAATTTTGGATCATATCAAGTGTTTCTTTAAATCTTTTTTCTCTTCTTTTTAACTATGCATGTCTAGTTAACATGCTTACATAGCTCCCTGTGTAGCCTTGGCTGTCCTGGATCAAGCTCTATAGACCAGGCTAGCCTTGAACTCTCAGAGATCCACCTGCCTATGCCTCCTGAGTGTTTGGCTTAAACACATGTCCCACTACCAGCTGGCATGCCTAAATGCTTCTTAACTTTCACCTGTGAGGATTAGCTAATGACATTTCACAATGGACTATAACCAACATAGATTTACCTGCCTCTCTCCAATCCAATAGCATTTTATCTCACATGTTCAACAGAGAATTTCGATGCAGGTTAATTAGTCATCAGTTGTTCATTGCTGTTACAAATTATAGCTAATCTGAAGTGAACCTCATAGCGACCTGACCATTTCTTTTCTTCCCATTACAACTTTTCCTCAAATAAATAATTTTCTGTTGTTCCTTTTGATTTTAATCCTGTTTTCCAATAGATTTGCTAATAATTCCACTCTAATGGTGACATATCACAAGCCATGTCAGGGTTGTCTTCTGGGAACTCATTTCTAAAGCCCAAGGCTGTATTACAAATGTAGTAAATCTCTAATTGTGAAGCAATCCTGTCACTTCACCTTTTGCCTTTGTCATTTCAGAGGCAGCTTTCCATGTGTCTTTGCAATCCGTGGACCTGTGTTCCCATTCTCACTAATTTATTTTCACTTTTCTATGCTGCACATTTACTTGTAGGTCTATCATAAAAGACAGAGAAAGACAGGTACATTTTTCAGACACTCACTTATGCAATAGTATACACTGTCATTTCACTGGCAATTCAGATGGAACAAGTTTCTACTTAACAACATTTTTTCAATTAAAATTGTAAAGTGTTTTTCTTTCCTTTTTATATAAAAAATTCTTAAGCTATCATGACACCACTTTTAAATTTGTTTTGAGTGCACATACCTTTATCCTAGAGCTAAGGAAGCTGAAACGGGTGGATCTCTGTGAGTTCCAAGTCAGAAAGACTATATATAGAGACCCTGTTTATAGAAAGAATGGATGGAAGGAAGGAAGGAAGGAAGGAAGGAAGGAAGGAAGACAGACAGACAGACAGACAGACAGATAGATAGATAGATAGATAGATAGATAGATAGATAGATAGATAGATAGAGTTTTGAATCATTTGCTTTTATGGTTGATTGTTTTGTTGGCTTTTGAGACAAGGTCTGTCTATGTTGCCTAGGCTAACCCCAAACCCTCTGTCCTTTCACTCCACTCTCTGGAGTGCTGGATCACCAGCATATGTCACAGATACACAGTTGCGTGGATTTTGTCAACCCAGAAACCCAACACTGGTCCAAGTACTGAGAATAAGTGACTGCGAATGCTCAGCTTCCAAATGGACATTGTCATCAACACCTCTGCGAAGGCCAATGGAATCATTAGAGATGAAGAAGAGAAAGATAAAAGAGATGGAGGAGGGGAGTGATGTGCAATGCTATTGGCCATGAACTCAAAGCATCTGTGGCTACCTGATCAAGACTGGACAGGACCAAGTCACCTGAAGTTCCAGAAAGAATAGGGAAGGATTTCATGAGGCTCCCAAAACTCTTGGCAGTTGACAGGAGCTGTGGGAGGGAGAATAATTCTCCTTTGGGGGTGTGGCCAATGGTAGGTTGCCCATGCTCCAGGGGATAGTCTCACATCTATTAACATATGGGTTGATTATGGCTTTATATATTTTTATTTTCTTAAGAAGAAGATATAAAATTAGAAAGGGTGGTGATTATGTTTTTGGTGGTACCCAGCATGAGTTGTAAGGGCTAAGATTGTATTTCACTGTACATATTATAAAATGATAAAAAATAAATTTTAAAAAATTATATGGCCTTTATTTAGGGAGCAGGTAAAGTTACTAGTGCACATTTATTGTTTGACATAGACACAATCACATCAAGGACATCAGCCCGATGGGAAGAGCAAAGCTTTCCCCAGGTGAGGCTCAGTGGGATTGCAAGGGCCTCCTCATGTCTGAATGCAAAGCCTTTCTTTGATCTTAGTGCAGCTGTTGACAGTGTGTATGGAAAATGGCCATCATAGATTTTTTTCCCTCCAGATGTTTACACCCTGAAGACTGCTCTCCTAGAGAAATTGCTCCTACTGAAATAGATAGACCTGCTTCTATGCTAAGTTGCATATAATAATTGTGCCTTTCTGTTTATCTGTATGTAGTTTTCTGCCTCTTTATCCTGCTGCTGCAACAATACCACCTCTAGTTCAATTGTGTACAATAAACACCTGAGCTTCCAAGATGCTGGGGCTTCTCCATCTGACCCCAGCTTCTCTGCATCCATGTGCCCATTTGTCCTTGTGTCTGTCTTTTCTTCACTCCCTCACTGTCCATTTAGGTAAATCCCTGGAGATGTGTGCCTTTACATTGTCATGTTTCACATGTTTGATATGCCTCCCTCCCAATAATTTAGATACTTTTGAACACTAAAATGTGCCATCGGTTATTTTACCCTGGGCTCTCAGGCTCTTCACGTGAGGATTTTCATCCTGTTTTCTCTAACCACTCTGTTTCTGATTTTTTTCTCAATCATTGTCAAACATGTCTTAAGAACATTTCAGAACTTTCTAATTGTTCCTTTTGAGTTATTATCCATTTCATCTCATTTTTTTTGTCTGATTACATAATTATCTATAAAAGATTTCTGAATCTAATAGTTTTGTAGTCACTTCTTTCAGTTTTCTATTGAGTTCTTTATATACACGTCGCTGAAAATTTTCTTTAGTTCTATGAATATTAATTTTCTTTTCAAGTTTTCTATTTGCTTCAGATGTAAATACATTTTGTGCTTTTCTAAGGACATTTGCTGATATTTATTTGAAGTTTTCTTCTTGACAAAGCTATTCTAATTTGTTACTTTGCTAGTTAAATCTGTGCTCAATTTCTCATAATATAGACATCTCAAATAATGTTCTCAGGCGGTCCTGTCATAATTATGTGTGGGGAAATTGAAGCCTCTTTGTAAATTGAGCACTTATGTCCTATACTTGCCTGATAAGAATGAGATTGATCTGTTGGTTAGGCTTGACAGAATTCCTTAGGAAAGGACTCTCAGGTATGAGGAGGAAGTATAGTTGGTAAAGTGTTGGCTGAATGAGCACAAGGATCTAGTTTGCTCCCAGAGCCCATGTGAAAGGTTGGACATCTCATAGTGTACTTTTGTATTCTCATCACTTGGGAGAGAGGGGTGGAACTCTGGACTTCCCTCACCAACCACCCTATGGAATTGAAAAGTTCTAGGTCAATTAAGAGGCCCTATTTCAATAAATTAGGTACACAGAACGCTAAGGAATTACTCCTGACATCAAGCATCCACATATAGGCAGGCATACATACATACATAAGAAATAATTCCAATCTGCAGATGAAAAATGCCAAAACTGACTGACAACATTTGGGAAACTGAATTAATCCATGTTCATCTGAACATCTGAAGATGCTCTGTGTATCTCTTTCTAATATATGTGCACATGCATGCATATACAAACACAAACACCCACACATGCATGCACACAACATGTACAAAATGGTATTTTGGTAATATACACATACATGTGCACTTTAAAAAAAAGTCTCCCATAAATAAAATGTTTAAGGGCTCAGGTCTTGTACTAAAAAGCACAGGATTCAATTTACTTCATATTTGACATTCGTTGTTTTTTTCTTTTAGTTTTTATTCTCATCCCCTTTCTTTTTTTTTTTTTTTTTTTTTTTTTGGTTTTTTGAGACAGGGTTTCTCTGTGTAGCTTTGCGCTTTTCCTGGAACTCACTTGGTAGCCCAGGCTGGCCTCGAACTCACAGAGATCCGCCTGGCTCTGCCTCCCGAGTGCTGGGATTAAAGGCGTGCGCCACCACCGCCCGGCCTCATCCCCTTTCTGTTCCTTTTCCTCTTCCCTCTCCTTATTCTATTCTATTTTATTTGTTGATTTGATGATTTCATACGTGTGTACCCTACATCTGCATCATTTCCTGCCCTTCCTCTCTCTCCTTGAAGTCCTCTTATGTCCCTCAACCATTTCTTCTCCAATTCAGGATTTCCCTTTTCTAAATTAATTTTGATACACATATATATGTACACACATACACACATACACACACACACACACACACACACACACACACACACACACACACAACTTACTAAGTCCAACTATTGTTACACTTATTTGTCAGTGTTTTGGGCTAACCATGTAAAGTTAAGAGTTCGCCCCTGATAACTTATTACTTGCCTCTCTTCTCCTATAGGAGGCATTTTGTGAAGTCCATCCATGTTCACTTGTTAAATGGTGTGGTCCTTGTAGTTTTTGAGCAAGCAAACACAACTTAAGAGTTCCTGGACACAATGTCTCTGTCCTGTACAGAAGATAGTCCTATGCCTCAGGCTCTTAGAATCTTTCTCCTCCATCTTCAGTAATGGTACCTGAGTCTGAGGTGTAGGAGTCATGTTGCTGATGTTCCATTCAGTTCTGTGTACCCACTGTCACCTTGTCTCTGTATTTTGATCAATTGTGAATATCTCTGATACATGCTACACAAAGAGCATTCTGTGATGAGACATGAAGGCCAAACACATCTCTGTGTATAAGGATGATGAATTGCTTAGTTCATATTGGCCTCCAGCCATGTCTGTGAAGCATTTTCCTAATTGCTAATTGATGGAGGAAAGCCAATCACTGTGAATAGTGCTCCTGGGCTACATAAAAAGCAGCTGAGCAAGCCAGAGGAAGGAAGGTAGAAATCACTTTACTTTGGTAGTTTCTGGTACAACTCTTGCCTTGGCTTCTCTAGGAGATGACCTGTAATCTTCAAGATGAAATAAATCCCTTCTTCTCAAAGTTTGCTTAGTCAGTTTATTATCACAGCAAAAGAAGCAACTAGAATGCCCTCCTGTCATTTTGGGAAGATAGAATTCCCTTTTTGTTTTCCTACAAGTCATCTGACATGTCTAGGGCTAAAATCAGTGAATCAACATATTACCAGTACTCAAGAAATCAGATGTGTGCTCAAACAAGATTTACTTTTTATTCTGACATCAAAGGATCTCTCAGAAGGGATTAAAGTCATACCTAAAACCAAATTCAATATTGCAATTCCAGAATAAGAAACAGAAGTGAAAAATTAACAAGAGGATTATAATAAAATTATATCTTCAATGTGTTCATGTATCATTAAAAATTAAATAAACAAACATTATGAAATGAAACATACATTTTAGAAAAGAAAATCTTAGTCAGGAGGTAGTGGTGCATGCCTTTAATCCCAGTATTACGGAGGCAGAGTCAGGCAGATCTCTGAGTTTGAGGCCAACCTGATCTACAGAATGAGTTCCAGAGCAGCCATAGCTACACAGAGAAACCCTTTCTCATAAACCAAAAAGAAAAAAGAACTCCCACATTTAATCATATTTACTTATTTTATTTATGTGCCTTTTGGCATGTTAGTGGGTACTTGTGCCACAACATGTGTGGAGATCCGTGGACAACTTATGGCAGTTATATGAGACCTAGCTATTAAATTCAGGTTGTTAAGTTGGGTAGTAAGAACCTTTACCCACTGATCCATCTATGGATCCTTTCATTTCAGTAATAAAAGACAACCAAACCTGAGCTACAAGTACAACACAATGTTAGAGCCTTGCCTGGCATGTATGAGATCCCAAATTCAATCCAACCACTTTACACATAAAAATAAATTAGAAAATAAGGACAGGCAAGGAAATTAGAAACAAACAATTCACAGACATTGCAAGCACATGAAAATGCTACTATTGAGTGAAGTAGCCCAGAAAGACAAACACTACATGTTCTCTCTCATCTGTAATATCTAGCTCCAAATATAAACATGTAAGTATACAACACGAAGTAACCAATAAAACCAAAAAAGTAAAAAGTGACTTTGGAAGAGGGTCAAAGTGAAGAATAGGATACAGGTGACATAAAGGTGTGATGGGGAAAATGGTGGCTTTAATTGGGGAGAGAGGTCAATAAGAAAAAAAGGGGACAGGAGGGAAAAATAACACTGAAGATGCTTGAAAAAACCATAGGAAATCATATTAGTTTATTTTTACTTAAAAATTATATATAATATATACAAGTGTGCGTGTGTGTATACATATATATATATCATATACCACATATATTTGTATACAATGTATATATACATATATCACATATTTGTATATGAAACATATATACCTGTCCGTGTATATAATTATATCTAACATATATAATTTATATGTGCATATAACAAGAAAAAGGGCGAGGTGGAAAATTATATATATATATGTTTTTATAAATTATATATACATAAGTTTTTATAAATGATATATATACAAGTTTTTATAAATGATATATACATAAGTTTTTATAAATTACATATACATATACATATGTATATAAATTTTATATATATATACACATATATATGTATATATATATATAAATACTTGGGCTCACAGTGCTCCTCATAAGAGCCATATACCAGGCATGAGAATCCCTTTTTCAAATTGTATATCACAGAAGTCTAAATGACTTCCAAAATAAGTGCTTTTGTCCTTGATTGTCTCTCAAAAATTAAAAATAAATCTCTATTACTGAAGACAAGCATACATGTCAGTTACATGTCTCAGAAGATTCAAGCTGAAAATGGCTTTAATGTCCTCTTCTTGAGGACCAGTCTTCATAGTACCAGAAAGTGCTATGCAATATGTCAGGGAAGAAAAGTAATAAATTACCCAACCCAGAAGTGATGCTTATGATCCACAGCATTGACCAGCACGGCAGTGATATACAAAAAGTACAATAGCAATAGTGGCACTTATATTCTGTCTGTAACCAACAGCTGTCTAATTGGATTAAAGCCAGTTCAGAAGGAGGAAAAATCATATCTGGTACTAGAAACCAGGCCAACTACTGAGGGCCAGTCAAGTCATAGGCCTGTAAGGAAAGTCTACTGCTACCACTTCGTTAGGCCAGTATGATTTTTTATTGCATTCTAAACACTTATACTTATCCCATTTATAGGTGTAGGGTTTATGCCTCATCAAAGTAGTTTTTCTTTGCAGCAGACAGAAGCCATTACATAAAATCACAACTGGCAAAATTTCAGAGATGATTCTGGCCCCAACAGATATATCTAAAATACAACCCTACACCTAATGCTCAAGGAATAACTCCAAATATCAACCAGAGTGATCAGAGGATGAGGAAGTTGTCAAAACCAGAGGACCAGGAAGTCTTCTGTGAGACACAGTCTCACAGAAATGACAAGGGAGCTACACACAAGATACTTCAAAAATATGATTACCCAAACAAGACCTGAGCAATGATGACACGAATTCACATGCTAATGTAGAAGGAAGAAATCGTACAGGACCCTGTAAATTACATACAAATGTAAATATGTATGTAACAATAATAAAGAAAAAGATGGCATGAATTTGAGAAGGAGTGAAGGGGATTATGGGAGGGGTTTTAGAGAAGAAAGGTTAGTTACCTTTCTATCGTTGAGACAAAACACCATAATCAAAGCAACTTTTAGAAGAAAGCATTTAATTAGTTTCCAAAGCATTAGAGTCCATGAATATCATGGCAGGGTGCATAAAACATATGTGCAGAATTGCACTGACCAGTAGCTGAGAAATTATATCTAAACCGCAAGAATGGGGGAGAAAGAGATAGAGCTAACTGGGAATGGTATGGGCTTTTGAAGCCTCACAGCCCACCCACAGTGACACACCTCCTCAAAAAAGGCTATACTTCCTAATACTTCACAAATATTTCCACCAACTGGAGCCAAACATTAAAACATATGAGCCTGTGAAGGCTATTGTCATTCAACCCACCACAGGAAGGAAATAAATTATGTAATTTTCTATTAATTGAAACATTTAACAAATTTTAAATGACTCACTATTATAAGACAATAGAGACATATTTTTGACCAGGAGGAGATGTGGTGGCTTGCTCCCCAGTGGGATGGTCAAATTAAACATGCATATTATCATATTCTAATGACTATAAATATCAGTAAGCCTGTGACATTACTGGCAAATGAGAAAAAATAACAGAAAAATATGCAACTTCTTTGTAACTATAATATCAGACTCTGTGTGTGTGTGTGTGTGTGTGTGTGAGAGAGAGAGAGAGAGAGAGAGAGAGAGAGAGAGAGAGAGAGAGAGAGAGAGAGAGAGAGAGAGTTTATGTGTTGGGAGGTGTACATTGGAGGCCAGAAGTCAACTTCAGGTGCCATTTCTCTGTCGCATGAATCTTAGAGAGTCTTATTAATGAAATCAAACCTGAGGCAGGTATTGGGGTGAACACTGGAAGGTCAGAGAGACAGAACAAACCACAGCTATCTCACCTTGCCAATTCCTCAGCTGGTCCTGTTTCCTCAGACTGGAAGCTTCTGTGTCCTCTTCCCAATGGCTCTCAACTGAACTGCTGCTAGAAGCCTGAATGCTTAACCAGCCAAATCTTAACCAGGAAAATGCTTAACCAGCCTAATGCTTCTAGTTTCTGGTCCTCATGCCTTATAAACCTTTCTGCTTTCTACCACCACTCCCTGGGATTAAAGGCTGCTTTCTGGGATTAAAGGCGTGAGTCACCATGCCTGGCTGTTTCCAATGCAGCCTTGAACTCACAGAGATCCAGAGGGATTTCTGTCTCTGGAATGCTAGGATTAAAGGTGTGTGCTAACATTTTCTAGCCTAAGTATCTTGTGGTTTTTCTGTTCTCTGACCCCAGATAAGTTTATTAAGGTACACAATATTTTGGGGAACACAATACCACCACATTTCTCAGATGTTGAACTTTTTTTTTGAGATAGCATCTCTCATTAGCCTGAAACTCACACAGTAGACTGGACTAATTGGTCAGTGAATCCCAGAGAGCATCCTTCTCTCTTCTCTCCCTCCAGCCCTGAGATTAAATGTGAAATTCAACAAGCCTGGCTATATATGGTGAATTCTGAGAATAGAACTTGCAATATAAGTATGTTACTGATTGAACTATCTCTGCTTCATACTTAGTATTTATACAAAAGAAGCAAAATGCATTTAAAAACTATGCATGACAGAAATAGCTTGTTTATCAACTAGGAAATAAATTAATAAGCCATGGTATAAACAGATAGAAACTTGTATTCAGCAACAGTACATACAGCTGAATCTCTAACATATACTGTATAAAGCTTTGCACAAATATCTCCATACTTAAATGACTATATTGACTATATTATATGAATTTGAAAGATGCAAAAATCCAAACTATAGAACTAAATCAGGATATTTATTATCCTGTGGTGGCATATGTCTGGGAATGATCCAGTTAGACTCTCTGAGGTAGAGGTAAATTGGAAATGCTGCTTCTGAATATGCATCTATGTTCACTCAGCTAGAGAAAATGAAATGTAAATCATCTTTTGTCAATGGTTTTTCAAAGTGATGAAAACACTATTAACAAATATTAAAATCTAGCTGATAATATGGGGACTGGAGTTTTAGTCATGAACATTTATTTAAATTATTATGAAATAAATATAAAAGAAGATGGCTCAGTAGATGGAGATACAAATATTAAAGGTATCCAGGGCCTGCAGAAATTGTTCAATGGATAAAGAACTTGCTGTCCAACCATAAGGTCCTGAGTTCAGATCCCTAGAATCCACAGGAGGCCAGATGTGCTAAGCAATCCTAGCACTCCTACAGTGATATGTAAGGAAAAGAGAAGAATCTCTGGACACTTGAAGGACAGGTGGCTTGGTGTATGCCAGACAGAAGAGCAAGAGATCCTGTCTCAAACAAGGTGAAAAATGAGAACCAATATCCAAGCTTGTCCTCAGACCACACATATGCTTTTGCAAACTCATACCTACATTCACAGGACTATGTACAAACAGACACACAGACACACACACACACACACACACACACACACACACACACACACACACACACACACACACACTAGATTAGAGGAATTAATCAGCCTAAAATGATAGTAGTTGGATCTGAAAAATGTTCATTGTGAAAAATTCCACTGATTTTATTGTGTGCTGTATAATTTTATAACATAGTGTTAGACAAAACTTCAGAATCCACATGTTTTCAGGACCTAACATGTGGGCTTTAGTTGCACTTGTTATCTATGGATTTTCAGGGAGCTAGGGTAAAGAGAGTCATTATAGCAAAGGTGATAGTGCCCATACCTAGCACTCATACCTAGACATTAGTAAGGACTAGGTTCAACCCCAGAACTGACTGCATAAATTGGCTGACATTGTACTATCTATATCTCAGAATTCTTTGATGAGAGTCAGTAGGATTAAGAACTGAAGGTCATCAGAAGCTAGTCTGAACTATGTAACTGCATGAGATACTATTCTGCCTAAAAACAGAAAAGAAGGAGCAGGAAAAGGAGAGCAAACTGGAAATAACGAGAGAAGGTAGGAAGGAAAGGAGGGAGGAAGGAAGGAAGGAGAAAGAAGGATCTACTAGGTTCTGGAGTTCTCTTTTGTGCTCACAAAAATTTGATAAAATTCTAGATACACTTATCCTACTCTCAAAATATCATCTTAGTTTCTACACAATCTGATGAGCAAATCAGCACATTCCATTTCCCACTGTCTTAGGGAGCATAAAAATGTTTTCCAAGAATGATCCATTTAAGTGCTATAGATGTGAGCTGCCTTTTCAGGCACAGGGCACATGTAATGTCTTCCAATGAAGCCAGCCTAATTCCTGCCTTGTGAAATTGTTCAGCCACAATCATCCTCCCTGTGGCTAAATCAATACCTAGAGCTTTGTGAGTTATTACCACCAAGCATTTCCGTGCCTGCTGTTTCACAGACATAGTGTCAACCACCTTGTTATGCAGAGGATTTGTGAAGGAAAATACAACCATCATAATAAATTCTCAGTGATACAAAATAGAGGGAGAAGGATGACGGGGGTGCTCCTCATCTCATTGCATTCATGGTACACATGTATGAAGTCTTAAAGAATACATATTACTAAAATGGGAGCCTAAGGTATCTACAACATGATTCCTGCACCTAATGTTCAGGGAAAACCTTGGGAGAAGAGATAGAAAAATTTTAAGAGCCAGCAGAGGTTGACTGTGAGACTAGATCTCTTAGGAAGTGCAACTTAGGGAAGTTGCACCCATGGTATTTCAACAATATGGCTGTAAATAAGACTAGAGCAAAAGCAGCACCAATAGATACATCAAGTCAGAAAGGGGAATCTTAATGGAGTCTCAACACTAGGCTAAATATTATACACATTTAAGGAATGCTGGGAGCAGGAGAAATAGTTTTACCTAGAGAAGAGCACCACGTGTGTGTGTGTGTGTGTGTGTGTGTGTGTGTGTGTGTGTGTGTGTGTGTGTGTGTGTGTGTATGCTGTTTGAAGAAAAAGAGACCATGAATTTGAGTGAGATAAAGGGGTTGCATAGGAAAGTGTAACTCAAATTACTTAATGGTCTTATTAATTAAAGAACCCAGAGCCAGATATTGGGGTAAAAGCTGAGAGATCAAAGGAATAGAACAAGCCAGCCACAAGTTCTTACCTGTAGGAAATCCTCAGCCCAAGAGAGAGCTACTTCCTGTATACTCACACCTATATACCATTCTGTGCCCTGCCATCTTACTTTGTCTCTCCACCCAGCTACATCACTTCTTTCTTCTCAGCTCTATCACTTCCTGTCTGTCTGTACAGACCTCCAGACCTCCATGGTTAACTAGTTCTGGAATTAAAGGTGTGTGCGACCACGTCTGGCTCTTTTTATCATACAGACAAAAAGATTTTTAAATTCTTGTGAGTTGTAAGCCATATTTCAAGAATTACTCAAAATTTGTTAGTCAATTTTAAGGTATAAAATTATCAAGTACTTTTACTTGAAATAAGACACTGCTTTGCCTATTTTACCTTTCCGTGGTTCTGGGGGGGTGTAGTAGCACTTTTCAGCCAGAAGGAGGCATTGGTATAGCGCTAAAGCAGGTCCTGTTGAATGCCTTGGCTGGCATCAGAGTGAGCACAGGCAGCGGGCAGTTTTTCCGGTGACCCCCTGGAGCTTCAGTGGGTGGAGACTTCCAGGCCACTCAAAGCCCCCCTCTGCCTCTACAGACAATAGGTCTGCCAGCAGGCACAGCTCCAAACCCCCGCCAGGGACAGGGGACAGTGCCCTGTCTATTTTAACTAGGTGAAACTATAGAAGCCTTGGGCTAGGGAGGGGAGCCGGCACTCAGGGAGGAGGGGGAATGCCCCACTCACAGGGATTTCACTGGTCTGGGGGCTAAATTTGCCGAGGAACTGTGACCAGATTAGCTCCTTTTCAGGAATGGAACCGTGTAGGTTTTTCCTGGTTTTACAGAACTCTGCAGGCGGTAACCTGCAGCTTCAAGTGGCCGCCAGCTGGGGAGGAAGCTGAGGGCGGGAGCCACCCAGACCTTTGAAATTTGCCCCACGTGAGCGCCAGATGTTGGTGAAATTATTCAGGTCACTCCATGTAGTTAAAAGGGAGGTTTATTTTGTGGAGTAACTAACAAATGAAGGGATAGGCTACAGGATCTGGGAAAGACATAGCACAGTCCGGTGGTGTTCTCTGGTGAACTCTTCTCAGTCCACCTCTAGCATCCAGGGTCTGGGCACCAAGAGAGGGCAGTGCATCCGGATTTTGGGTCTTCAGGGTCCTTTATTGGCCCCGCCTTGTAGGCGTGATAGTTACCAAAGCCTCAATGGGGGTTGGAACTTCCAGACCAAAGCTGGAATGGCTACCCACTACAGTTTCCAGTGTGGACTTGAACTCACAGAGATCTGGATGAATCTCTGCCTCCTGAATACTAGGATTAAAGGCATGTGCTACCACTGCCTGACATCTATGTTGATGTAGTGGCTGGCTTTTTCCTTTGATCCCCAGGCAAGCTTTATTTGTTAGAGCACAAATAATATATCACCACATTTCACCTTTTTTTGTCTAAAATAAAATAATGTTATAAGAAAAACTATATATAATAAGAAAAACAACTACATACAATATACACAGGCAATAAATATGTCAACAACGTCTAGTCTCTTTGCATTTGCATTTGACAAATTCAACTTAAATATTCCATTATCTATCCTATTTTGACAAGTCTAAAATGTACCTAATTCACTTTCTATCCTAACTTGTATTACCAATGAAAACTATCTTTTGATGGCTTTTAAACTTATACACTTTATACCTCTTTAGTGAGTTTCTGTTCTGAGTTTAATAACAAGGAAAACTATCACTATAACCTATCTAATTTTCAACTTCCTCAGAGACCTGAGAAGGAAATAATATTACCTAGTTACACAGGATATGCAAGCAAGAGACTTCCAACAAATGTGAAAAATTACAGAAACAGTCAGCTGTCTGGACAGTCACCCAAGATTTCTCTGCACATTGGGGCATCCATCTTTGGCTTACATGTCTAGAATATATATGACAGAAGCATCTGGGAAGCAGGATCCTCTAAAGAGCTTTCCGATCTTATCTTGGCAAGGATTAGCAGACCTTTATTCTGAGTCCTGCTTGTCCATTTTGAACAACATACTGTCAGCAGGCAAGGCAAGGCACTTCCTTGCCCAGTGTCAAACTTTTGCCACAGTGAAAGTAAGCTCCATATGGAGTTTTTTACTATGCCCATCATCTTCTCCAAAGTAGACTGGTGCTGCCAGGAGCAGACATGTCTCATTGTCATAAAAAAAAAAAACTATGTTATTAAAACATCATAAATTCTGTAGATCTTTGAAGTTTTTGAAGATGATCCATCTATCTAAAACATACCTCTGCTTGACCTTAAAAACATACGTAATATGACTACAAGTTTGATTGTAATGACTAACTACTAACATGAATTTCTTTATATACTAACTAGTTGATAATAATAACTTTCAAGGACTAGCAATTTTCATTACATTGTTAAATAAACTGTATAGGTACAATAACTTGAACAAGATTATAAATATATGTACAGTATTTTCTAACAAAATCAATCTCTAATTTGTATCCATATATAATTTGTATATAATATACAAAAATTCAATCCCATGTAAAATATTTAAAACTAGTAGTTGCCTTTTACAATTAGATTCAGCAATCTACTTTTTTATCTTATCATATCTACATCCTCCCCTTTTTTATTTTCAGTAGATTCAATAATCTACCCTTTTAATCTATTAGTGGTATTATCATCATCCTGATGGAATCATTGTTGTGGGACCACATCATTCTTTTGGAGATTTCCAAGCACTGTTAGGCATAGTCATGGTTTCCTGCAGAAAATTGATAGAGACTCAAACCCGAAATCATGTGCAGAAAGCTAGATGAAGCCTTTTTTCTAGGATTAGTTAGTACTCTATATGACTATTAATATCATGACAAAAGTTTATATATATATATAAACTTTTATATATATATATATATATATATATATATATAAATCTTATAAATTTTGGTATAAAATTCATACCTTAAGATAGGTTTTAAAGAGTCAAAATAAAACCAAAGAATTTTGAAATTAGTGGAAATAGAATAGTCCCTTAATTTTGGTTTTACTTTGGTCCCATACCAGGTGGTTCTTCTGACATGATACAGAGATTTTATATTTTTTTTTTAACAAGCATGCTTGGGTTTAGAGAAAGAGAGAGCCATGCTCCAACTGCAAAGCCAGCTTTAATTTTTAATTGACCTGGGAAACATAAAGACAATTTGTGGTATGTGTCTGTAGAGAACAGCAGAAACAAACATTTAGGAAGACCTATAAAATTTTATCCTGTTAGGTATATAATGTACCAATATGTCAATTTACTCTTTTTCTTGAGACATTTTTTTCTGGATGATTTGTGCTTTTTCTTCCAGATGTCCCATTTGTCCAGTTTTCTTCAAATTCCTTAGCCTTCATTCTCCTGAAAGACAAAACCAAAAACCCTTCACCCACCCTAATTTGGGAAGGTTCCCTTTTGGCAAATCATATCTGATTAAATGAAAAGCATTTGTTAGAGGTATAAGTTAGTTTAAATTGAATGGTCATGCTGGTTGATGAACTATGACCTCTTCTAATTAAAAAGTTTCTCTTGTACAAATCAAACCTTTATCAATTTTGATGATATCCATAGTTTTTCTTCTTCTGTAGAAACAAAATCAAAACCTCAACCTCAACATAATACATATCCTGGTTTCCATTCTAAGGTCATCATGTCTTTAAAGTATATAGGCTGATTTAATTCTGTAGTTTTTTCTATTATCCAATGTCTCTCCACAGCTGTTGTTCCTTTCTCATTAGCACTGAGAAAATTCAAAGTTAATAGAGCCTTATGTAATCTATTTCTGGAGAGTTTTGTTGCCTCTTTCTGTTTATTTAGCATATGTTTTAGTGTTCTGTGGTGATATTTTATTTGTGCTCTAATACATAAAGCTTGCATGGAGATCAGAGGGAAAAAAACAGCCACTATATTAAACATAGAGGCCAGGCAGTGGTAGTATATGCCTTTAATCCTAACATTCAGGAGGGAGAGATTCAACCAGATCTCTGTGAGTTCAAGGTCACACTGAAAACAGAACCAGACGTGGTGGCACATGCCTTTAATCCCAGTGCTAGTTAACCATAGAGGTTTGGAGGTCTGTACAGACAGACAGGAAGTGATAGAGCTGGGCAGAAAGAGAAAAGTGATGTAGCTAGGTGGAGAGAGGAAGTAAGACACCAGTACACATAAATGTATATAGGCATGAGTATACAGGAATTAGCTCTCTCTTGGGCTATGGATTTCCTAGCAGTAAGAATGTGGTTGGCTTCTTTGTGCTTCTCTGATCTCTCAGTTTTCATCCCAATATCTGGCTCTGGGTTTCTTGAATTAATAAAACTGTTTAGCAATTCATCTTATAGAGTTCGATTTTATCTTTCTATAACTTCTTGGCCTGTAGGAGTGTGTGGTATACCTGTAATATGCTTTATATTGCAATAATCGAAAAAACTGTTTCATTTTACCAGAGACATATGCTGGAGCGTTGTCATTTTTAATTTGTACAAGTGTACTCATGATGGTCATAACTTCTAGTAAATGAGTGATTATAGAACTCAGAGCAATTGTCCATTGAAATCCTGAATAGATAACAATGGTGTGGTGTACATATTTCAATTTTCCAAATTATACAAAATGAAACACATCTATCTGCCACATTTCTTTCCTCTGAGTGCCCTTTGGATTACATCCTACTGGTAGTAGAGTTTGATTGTAAAAAGAACAAGTAGGACATTTCCTTATAATTTCCTTTGCTTGTCTCCAGGTTATGGAAAAATCCTTTTATAAATCCTTTGCATTTACATGATGATTTTTATGAAATTCTGAGGCATCCAGCACATTTCCTGTCAATACTTTATGGATCTCATCTTTTTCTTGTGTTTGAGGGCCTGGCAGACCTGTATGGGATTGGATATGAGTTATATATAAGGGGTGATTCTTATTCCTGATTATATCTTATAATTGAATAAATAATGAAGTTAATTCTGACTCATCAGGGATAAATTCTGCTGTTTCAAAAGAGACCACACTTTCAGGATAGTGGTAGTCAGTAACTATGTTGAGGGGTTCCAAAAAATCAGTTAATACCATCAGAATAGCATTTAGTTCTAATTTGACAAAATTATAAGGACTTTGAACCACTTTACTTAAATTTTCTAATTTGTAACACCTTTCCTTGTTTTTTGCATCTGTATAAGATGTACAAGCTCCATACATTGGTGTTTTCCATACAAAATGAGGCAGGATCCAATCAGCTCTCTATATAAGTTCAATTCTATCACTTTTGAGATATTTATTGTTAATCTCTCTCAAAAAATTACTGCAAGCTCTTTGCCAAGGTTCACTTTCTGCCATAATTTGTCAATTTCATCATTAGTTAAAGGTACTACAATTTCTGCTGGGTCTATTTCTACCATTTGCTAAAATCTCAATTTTCCTTTTAAAATCAAGTCAGAGATCTTTTCTACATCAGTTTTTATTTTTTTGCTGTTTATTTGGCAGAAATATTCATTCCAATATAATATCTTTCCTCTGGATTAAAAATTCTATAGGAGAATGCTTAGAGGATAAAATAACCAAAAATCAACCAAGCTTTATATCCACATGATCCACATGTGCATCCTGTATTTTTCTTTTCCACCAAAGCCAATTCTCTCTCAGCTTCAGCTAATAATTCTCTTGGACTATTTAAGTACTTGTCATCCTCTAAGGTTTGGAACAAATTACTCAGTTCATCATTTTTTTTTACCCTAACAGCAGTCCATAGATAGAAAATATCTCCAAATAATCTTTGAAAGTAATTGGAAGTCTATAATCAATCTCTCCTAATTTGCACCTTTTGGGGTTTGATTTTTTTTGTACACCTATTTTTTATCCTATATAATTAATGGAATCTCCTTTTTGTATCTTTTCAGGAGCAACTTGTAATCCCTATCTTGGCAAAATTTTCTTCACTTCTTCAAACATTCTTTCTAAATTATCTACATTTGAATCAGCTAGTAAAATATTGTCCATGTAATGATAAATTATAGATTTAAGAAATTGTTTATGTATTATTCCAATGGCTGCTGTATGAAATACTGGCACAGTTTTGGGCTATTTAACATTTCCTGTGGAAGAACCTTCCATTGATATCTCTTGACTGGCTTGGAATTATTATAAGTAGGTACCATGAAGGCAAATTCTTCTCTGTCTTTTTCTTGTAATGGTATTTAGAAAAAACAGTCTTTTAAATCAATAACTATAAGAGACCAACCTTTAGGTAACAGAGTAGGCAAAGGGATTACAGATTGTAGAGTGTCCATTGGCTGAATTACCTTGTTAATTGCCTTAGACCTGATACCATCCTCCACTTACCAGACTTCTTTTTAATAACAAATAGAGGAAAATTCCAAGGGCTGGTTGATGTTTCAATATGCTGAGCATTTAACTTCTCTTGTACCAGCTGTTCTAAGACCTGTAGTTTTTCTGTTGTTAAAGGCCATTGCTGAACCCATACTGACATGTCTTTTAACCATTTTAAAGATAGAACTGTTGATATCTTTGAAAGATCAGAAGCTGTTGTGCCCTATTCTTGAACAATCTGGATGGTTGGTGACTGTTCTTTACAATACCGTCTAATATTTTTCTCAGAAACATATGTTAGTTTGTGGTTTGTTTCAAAGATTAGAGAAATATTAATTTGGGTATTCCATTGGTCCCATAAATTCATAGTTATATTAGCTACATGTGGCTTAAATTTTCTTCTTTGTCCTTCTGGCCCTATACATTAGACCCATCTTGTGCTCTGTTTCACTTGAGTTAGTGTTCCAATCCCTAACAGCTGAATATTTATCTACTGAAGACGCCAATTTGGATGCCAAGATTCTGGTGCAATAACTGACTTGTCCGCACCTATGTCTATAAGACCTTCAATGAGAAGATTATTTATTGTATTTTTAATTTTGGTCTTTGTTCATATATAGAAGTTTGCCAAAAAATCACTTTATGATTTCTCCTGAAATTTTTGTACTATTTGCTATAGCTGTCCTATCACCTCAAGCAGTGTGGTTTTTTACAATAGGCATTTGGTTATTTAATTGCTCTGTAAAGGGGTTAGTTCTACAATGGCAGGAAAGTATTGAACTGAATTTGCCATGGAGTCCTGCAAGGGGCCCCTCAGGGAGTTTCCCAAAAGCAAAGGCAAAGGATTACCTTGTCTGTCCCTTTTGGATCTACATTCTTTAATCCAATGTTTGCCTTTACCACATCTTCTGCATAAGCCAAAAGGGAGGAGTCTTCAGCTGCCATTGTTTCTTAAAGAAATATTGTTTCTAGGGATGGCCTGTTTACAATCCCTTTTAGGTGACCTTGTTTACTGCAATTAAAGCATCTGATATTATTAGTTTTCTTCAAACCTCTGGAAATCACTTCTCCTATCTCAGCATCATCATAGTCATGAGGTTCAATATTAATTGTATCTCTGATTCAATCCTCCAGGGGTATTGATCTTGCTTTGAAAGGCCTGATTACTCTTTTTCATTGTGCATAAACACTTTCAAAAGCCAGAGATTTAATTATTATCTGTCTAGTTTCTGAATTTGGTATCATTCTATTTACTGCTGAAGACAGTCTTTGTAAGAAATCCATGAAATTATTTTCGGGGCCCTGTATAACTTTTGTAAATGAATCAATTTTCTTTCCTACTTCTCCAATTCTGTCCCAAGCATTCAAGACTGCCATTCAGCAAAAAATTATGGTGTGGTCATCATACAAAGATTGTCTTTGTATATCAACATAATTGCCTTCTCCAAGAAGTTGATCTTGGAAAACTTCCATACCTCTAGTCCTACATCATTTTTCTATAATGTTAGCTTCCTCTTTCTACAAGGTCTTCTATTGTAACTGGATTCCAGCCTCTAAAACAGGTGTAACTAAATCTTTCCAGTCTTGAGGGATAAAACTATTACAAATTGACCATGAGTTTAACATCTGTTGTACAAATGGAGAATGCATATGATATGAGACTATAGCTTCCTTGAATCTCTGCACATCTAACATTTGCACAGGAGTCCAATCAGCTTGTACAGAGCCTTGAGCATTTGGCAGTTCCTGTAAGGTTACCAGATAGATTAAGTTTGGCTTTTTGAGAGATGTAGGCTCTTTTTCTGTAATTATATAATGCAATGCTGAGATAGTTTCACCTTTAAATTCTTCTGTCTAGGTCTGAATATCTCTATGATCTGTTTTAACAAGTTTTTCTAAAACTTTTATCTTGGCACTTGTATTAACCAAACTTTTTAATGATAAAACAAAAATAATCCAACAAATAATATTCCTAATTGACATCATGTAAGTCCTATCAACATTAATTATCCTTCCATTTAATTGTTCTATTTTCAAACCACCTAAAGTGTTATCAAATAGATCAAATTCCCTCCGTTGTTAAAATGTCTCCCATTTTTTTTTTTGAAACAGGGTTTCTCTTGTAGCTTTGGAACCTTTCCTGGAACTCACTCTGTAGCCCAGGCTGGCCTCAAACTCACAGAGATCTGCCTGTTTCTGCCTCCTGAGTGCTGGGATTAAAGGTGTGCACCACCACTGCCCGGCTATGTTTCCCATTTTTTAACGTGGAAAATGAAATCTGTTTTAACTAGTTTCTCCCTTTAAGATATTTTAATTGACTCACCAAGTCCGCGGACTGCATGGAACAACAGAAGCCCAAGGGAGTTTCAAGCTACCTACACTAGTGTGGTAGCGGTCCAAGATGGGGATCTAGATAGAGGCCACAACCCACCAGGAGAGAAGAAGCCAAAGAGACTCCAGCTCACTTGTGGTGAAGACCCCTGTCAAGTGCAGCTTGGGCCTGAGCCCCAGGTAAGCAGCTTTTTCATAAATTAATATCACAAACGTTAGGCATCAGATGTAACTCAAATTGCTAAATGGTTTTATCAATAAATAAAAAAAAAAGCAGAGCCAGATATTGGGGTGAAAGCTAGGAGATCAGAGGAATATAACAAGCCAGCCACAAATTCTTACTGTTAGAAAATCCTTAACGCAAGAGAGAGCTACTTCCTATATACTCACACCTATATACCATTCTGTGCCCTGCCATCTTACTTCGTCTCTCCACCCAGCTACATCACTTCCCCTTTCTACCCAGCTCTATCTCTTCCTGTGTGTCTGTACAGACCTCCAGATCTCTATGGTTAACTAGTGCTGGGATTAAAGGCGTGTTCAACCACACCTGGTTCTGTTCCCAGTGTGGTCTTGAACTCACAGAGATCCGAATGAACTCTGCCTCTCAAATGCTAGGATTAAAGGCATTGTGCTACCACTGCCTGACCTCTATGTTTAATATAGTGGCTGGTTTTTCCTTTGATCCCCAGGGAAGCTTTATTTGTTAGAATACAAATAAAATTTCGCCACAGGAGAGTTTGGAGAAAGAAAAGGGAAGAGGCAAATGATATAAGTATATTTTAATTAATTTTTTGAAAACTTGTAAATTCAAAACAAAATTTCAAATGCATCATATATCTTAATATAAAAATATATTAAGTAGAATAGTAAGACAAAATAATAACAAAAATATGTACACTATTAACATTAAATAATTTATTAAGCAAAAATACTCAATACAGACTTACTTACAATCTAAAGTCTTTCTTGATTTACATAATAAATCTGAATACTCAAGACCAAGGAAACATTTACGTGTTTATTTTATAGCAGTTACCACATTGGACTATAATCATTTGCATTGAAAAATTCCTGCTAAACTATGAAATCCTGAAGTGAGATTTGAATATTTTTAATTATATATTTCAATTAGGTATCAGAGAAGAGATAATTTCCAAATTAACTGGCTGATACATGAATGATAAAAGTAAGAGTAAATCTTGGGTTATTCCCCAGTGAGAGGACAATCACTAGCTGTATATTAAGACAGTATGGCCCTTAGGGATCTTTTATCTGAAAATAACCACAAAACTTAACACAAATTGTTTAAAGATGTGTATAATTAAAATCTCAGAGCCAGGATATTCTGAGACTACCCAGGACCTTGATTTTTCTTCATCTAAGTGTTCTTCTATCACAGTATTCTCTACTATTCTTTAAAGATTTATTTGTATTTTATATGTGTAAGGGTTTTGCCTGCATATGTCTGTGTACCATGGGTGTACAGCACCTGAAGAAGCCAATGAGGGCATCAGATCTCCTAGATCTGGAATTACAAATGATTGTGACTCACCACTTGAGTGCTGGGTACTGAACCCTGATCCTCTTCATGAACAGGAGTACTTTTTAGCTACTGAGCTATCTTTACTGCCCCCTATTCTTTACACTTTTGTCTTAGTCCCTGTCAGACACTCTACTGAGGCCCTGGTGAACATGTGGTTATGTTTCTGGTCAAGTGCAGAAAATATAAATTTGGTTATGGGGCTACAGAAATGGCTCTTGCCCTGTAAGAATGGAGTCTGAAGTTCTAATCCCCAGAACATATGTAAATGCCAAATAATTACCAGATGTCATGGTAACCACCCTGTGATTCCAGCTTCAGAAGGCAGAGTAGAATCCTCAGAGCAAGCTGGTCAATACTACTAGCCATATTAGTGAGATCTATGTTTGACTGAGAGATGCTGAATCTCTAAACAGGTAGAAGAGTGTTGGCAGATGGGTCCAGATACCAGCCTCAGGCTTTCACATGCGTGTACACACAGTATATACCCCCAACACATGCATGCACACATGTAAATATGCATATACACATGATAACACTCAAAACTGTAAAAAAAGGTCTCTGTCCTAGAGTATACACCAATCTCAGAAGGTTGTTGCCTGATATGCTTTTAATGTTTTCTCCTCTCAAATCTCAAATATTTTCTTTACATAAACTCTCAATTTCCATTCCCTACTCAATGAATAAAATCAAACTTATAAAGCATCTATGAACGTGATTTGAATGTTATCTGTACTATTTTTTTCTAAATATTTTTCTGTATATAATAAAGTAGTGTTCTTTTTGTTTTTATCTAAATTATCATTTAGTTACATCATTAATTGTATGGGAAATCACTCCTATAATGTTTTTTCGTATCATGTCATGAAAACTGAAGAACTTGCCCATTTAATCAAAGCCATTTTTAAGGCTTTGAATTCATGAGGCTATGAATTCATTGCTTATGGGAATTCTAGGTGAGCATCTTTCAAGCTTAGCTCAAATTTTATCATTTGTAAAATGGCAGAAGAGAGACCTTGGCAAGTTGGAGCTAAGGTGTACCACAGTGGGTAAGAGACAGAGATATGCTGTGCAAACAATTCTCATGTGGCGAGTTTTATTAGTGGTGAAGGGGGAATGGAGAGAGGAGAGGGAAAAGGGGGAAGAGAGAGGGGAGAGGAAAAGGAAAAGGGAACACAGAGCTGCCTTGTGGGAAGACAGAGAGAGAGAGAGAGAGAGAGAGAGAGAGAGAGAGGGAAAGAGAGAGAGAGGAAAAGAGAGAAAGAGAGATAGAGGGAGAGAGAGAGAAAGAGAGGGAAAAAGAGTAGATGAGGGGCTGAGAGAAGAGACAAGAGAAGGTGAGCTGGGCCCCGCCTTTTATCAGGGTATTTCACACATCCACAGAGAGACCATGTAGCAATGCGTGCATGATGTTGTTAGGATCCTGAGAAGGCCAAGGTCTGCATATTGGCCAGGTCCCCAAGGGGCAGGTCTGCATGCTAACAATATCTCTAAACATTGTTTATTTCACCAAATTTTTCTGAATTGAAAGTATTAGACAGCTATTAGTAGGTTTGAAGGTCAGTCTGGATAGTCTCTTTCTTCATAACCAGTGGAAACTACAATAACTGCATATTGACCAAAATAATTTGAACTGAGTATGTCTCTGGCTCTAGATGATGATGCAACATTCTAAGTTACCTAAAAGGTTATAAAATGTTAGCCAGTAAGATGGCTTAGTGGGTAAAGGTACTTGTCATCATATGTGATGACCTAAGTTTAATCTCCAGAGTCCACAAGGAAGGACTGACTTCCACAACTTGTCCTCTAACCTCCATGTGCATGCTGTGCCTTGCTCACCTACCCAATGAATAAATAAATGTAACCCCCAATCAATAAATAATATAAATAAAAAGTAAAAAAGAAAAGAAGTTAGGATTCTCTAAAAGTACAGAATCCGCAGAATAAATGTACATATTAAAAGGGGATTTATTAGATTGATTTACATGGCATTTTCTAGATAATCTAACAATAGCTGTCTCACATTAGAGAGGTTGAGAACTCTGAAGTTACTCAGTCCTTGACCCTGAGTGTCTCAGTAGTCCAAATCTGGCACTGGAAGCCTGGAGAATTTCTGGAGAGTTGCTAGTGTTCAGTCTACATTGGAAGTCTGAAAAGGCTGTTCTAATATCAGTGAGGCAATGCAGTAGCCACAGTGTGGATGAGTGTGCTTGATAGGTTTGCCTACTTGACACAACCTAAAGTCTTCTGAGAGGAGGGAACCTTAGTGGAGAAAATCCCTCCATAATATCGGGCTGTGAGCAAGCCAGTAGGGCAGTTTCTTAATTAGTGACTGATCAGAGAGGATCAAGTCTATTGTGGGTGGTGCCATCTCTAGGCTCGTGATCCTGGATTCTGTAAGAAAGCAGGATAAACCAGACAGTGAAGCACTGCTCCATGACCTCTGCATCAGCTCCTGCCTCCAGGTTCCTAATGATGTTTGAGTTCCTGTCCTGACTTCCTTCAGTGATTGGCAAAGATGTGGAAGAATTAGCCAAATAAACGCTTTCCTCTCTCCAAGTTGCTTTCAACATGGTGTTTCATAACAGCAATAGTAACCCTAAGACAATGAACTCAACAACAAAAAAAAAAGAAAGAAAGAAAAAGTTAAAGCAAGCAAATAATAAAAGCAAATGCTTACTTCTTTATTATTTATCTGTCACCCACATTAGGTAGATGTCCCAGTTAGCAATAATCTAATCAAGAAAGTCTCTCACAAGAGATGGCTTTGGCTTTCATTTTAGTTGATTCTAATTTCATTTTAATTGATATGATAAAAATACCCCCACCTATAGCATCTTAACTAAAACAGAGTTTGTTTTAACTCACAATTCCTGACTGCAGACCATTATAGCAGATAAATCCAGGCAACAGGAACTTAAAACATTGAGCCACATAATATCCATAGTCAAAAGAAGAAAGAAATGAATTAATGAATGTTTACTACTCAGCTTATCTTCCCTGTTCTTTCACAGTCCAGGACCCAAAGTCAGGGAATGGTGCTAACAGTGGGCTGGATCTTCCCTCATCATTAGTGTTGTTAAGACAACGCTTCTGGATTATGAGAAATTGACCATGTAAACCAGCTCTCACAGCGATCTAGCTACAATAAAGACATAGAATTTTCTTCTACCTTAAGAGATAATTGACAGCCTGTCAATCACCTGAATACAAATGTCGCTCAAGAAGGTTTCTGTCCTACAAATGAAAAATGAATAAATAAAGCATAGGCTATCAAACGTATAAGTAGAAACAATGTTCTGCCTGGCCATTACCTCCTCTTGGTCTCAAGACTACTCCACTTTACCCTGTAATAAACTCCAGCTGTCTTCTACACTACTGTCTGTGTTTCTCATTGGACTTTTTTCCAGAGAGATCACAAGGTCTAGGAAACCAAAGGAAAGTTATTGGGAGATTCCAGTAACACAGTATTGTTCGGCATCTTTTCTAGCTATCCCACATAACCACAGGATACATGTTGGCACTGGATTTGGGCCTTAGGTTGGTGGAGTGACTAAAAGCATTTCATACAAATTTAGTTTGTGATAATGTACCCCCTTTCAATTATTCTTTCTGCAAATTAAGGAGAAAATGTGAACATCACAAGTTGAACAAAGAATAAAAGTGATTATAAGCAACGTATTCAGAAAATTTTACCAGTTATGTCACTTTTACTAATGTAAAATAACCAAGTGTTTGTAGCTAGAGTTTTCCTGCCTGGCCCACAGTCAGGACAAATCCCTCTCACTCGCCAGTCCCACAGCCGCTCAGACCCGACCAAGTAAACACAGAGACTTATATTGCTTACAAACTGTATGGCCATACCAGGCTTCTTGCTAACTGTTCTTACAGCTTAAATTAATCAATTTCTATTAATCTATACCTTGCCACATGGCTCGTGGCTTACCGGCATCTTCACATGCTGTTTGTCACCATGGCGGCTGGCAGTGTCTCTCTCTCAGCCTTCCACTTCCCAGCTTTATTCTCCTCTTTGTCCCGCCTGTACTTCCTGCCTGGCCACTGGCCAATCAGTGATTTATTTATTGACCAATCAGTAACACACTTGACATACAGACCATCCCACAGCAAGTGTTTACTTGCCCCAGATAAGAAACCAAGAAAAATAATAATTCAATCCAGGTCCAACCTCATAAAGCAATGAATTTTATTGGGCTTACTCACTGGACTGTATATGAGTTGTTACTTACAGAGCATAGATGATGGATTCTTTATAGAACGTAGATGAGAACATGGGTTTGAAGTCACTCACAGAGCATGGTCAAGAGACTACTTACAGAGAAAGAATGAGGGTTCCTTAGAGGTGCAGTACAAGGCCTTACAGAGCATACATGGGTAAGGGTCAGTTACAGAGCATGGGGAGAGGTTACTC
This sequence comes from Peromyscus californicus insignis, assembly GCF_007827085.1. Lineage (NCBI taxonomy): Eukaryota > Metazoa > Chordata > Mammalia > Rodentia > Cricetidae > Peromyscus > Peromyscus californicus. The sequence continues at coordinate 439,958 of NW_026294436.1, forward strand.
ACAGAGAATATGGATGATGGGTTATATTCAAGGACATAAGAGGTTCCTTACAGAGCAAGGGCAGGGAGTTCCATGCAGAACATGGGGGAGGAGTTCCTAAAGAACATGTGGGAGGGGTTCTGCACAGAGCATGGGGGAGGAATTCTGGGGGATTCCTTACAGAGCATGGGTGAGAAGTTTCATGCAGAGCATGTGAAAGGGGTTCCTGACAGAGGATGGGGGAAGGCTTCCTACAGAGCATGAGTGAGTAGTTCTTTACAGAGCATGTGTGTGAAGTTCCTTATAAAAGCATCATTGAGAGGCAATTGTAGAAGTGTGGATGAGGAGTCACAGAAGCATTGGTGACTAAGAAGCAGCTGTATCACTGAGATTGTCACTCCAGCAAGATTACAGAAGTTGAGCTGCATCATTAAGTCCTACTTCCAGGTAACCATCCACCTGGTAACCTACCTCCGACATAAGTTGTCATCTCTCATGATTGCATGCAGCTGTAAGACAGGAGGTCATGGAAGAAGATTCCTGGGTTGGAATTTGGTGACACTGCCCTTTCCCTAAACAGGGTTAATGGCCACACTCCTGTTACTACAGATGTAGCTGTCACTTTGCTTCCTTATTGCATTTCTGTGACTATGATGCCAAGGAGGTTTCAGCACCATGATGGCAGTGCAACAGTTATATGTTTGCTAAAAACTATACTACAGTACTGGCATATAAGAAACATTCCAGAAATTGTACATATAATTGCATGATTGTCATTATCCTGACAACAAACTCTTTAAGGAGAGCTGAGTGCTGCCACAAATTATTGATGATCAAGGCACACCATGCACTTCATCTCATATTTAGAGCTGATGTTTTCTACTACAAGAAATTAGTACAATGGAATATTTCAAAAACAAAAGTAAGTCTATATGCTTGTAGAGATTATGTTTTAGTGTATATATGTATATATATACACTAAATATATACATATATATTACTTTTCATGTATTTCTTTTCCTTTCTGAAATTATTTTGTCCCTGATACAATTTTCAACAGCCCTTGACTCTAGAAGTCTACCCACACAGTCTGGGACAATGAGCTCTTTCATTTCCTTTTTACATTATTAAGAAAAATTCTAGGAGGATAATGATTGAGGAGAGAAATAAAGCTCATCAGAGCCATTATTTCAGGATGGACAAGTTCTCTCTGTTAAGAACATTCTTTGAAAAGGTTTCCAGTGAAACGATTTGTCTTCATTAAATATTATGTGGTAAAAATTCTGAATTTGATCTTTCTTATGTATTTCCACAATGAGAACCTTAAATAAAAATGTGATTTATTTTGACATGAGACTGTGATTTGCTGTTATAGATTTAAAACATGTTTCAAACTCCTCATGGATTCATACAGAGACCCTAGAATCCCCTATTCTTCCTTCCTCCAGCTCTTTGAATCTCTCAAAGAGACAAATGCACACAGAAGAATCAGCAACATGGCACCTGCCACAGTCTTTCCTGACTGACTGGGAGGTATGGGATTAACCCTGTCAGAAGTACCTGCCTGGGCTGGATTAACCCACACCTTGGTGAACAAACACATCATTGTTAGAGCTTTAATATGCTGTGTTGGAATCTATTGTTAGACAGGAACACATAACAAGGTGGCTCTACAGCCACTAGAAAAAATAATGTTCTTATAGTTAACTGAGGGTTGTGGATACCAAAGTTACACTGTCATGTGGTTTATATATATATATATATAGGCATTTTCTCTGATGTGAAAGAAATTGATTAGGGAAGGAAAAATATTTCTCAACTACAGGGTCAAAATAATTAAGTGGTAAATTTTCACATGTTCCCCTCATTTTTACTAGTACATTTCTCATTATTTGAACTAAGTCACCGTGCCTTCTAAGACTTACACAGTTTCTTGCTTACCCATGCACTATTGAAGAGCTTATTTTCCGAGTTCTTAGACCCTGCAGGTGACCACTTAATGGGAGCAAGAATCTTTCTCTTGTATGTTCATTAAATTATGTCAAAGACTGAAGACAGTGTAAATTCATACTGACAAATCATATAACCTACACATTTTAAAATTGAAAACTAAAAACAGCTTTAATGTGTTATTACTGTTCAAAAGTCTAATGAATCCAAAAGTTTACAAAGTACTCAATATAAAGAGTTTAATACTTTGGTAATAGAAAATGTCTGAATACCTTGTTACTGTGGATTTAGTTTTCATCATTACAGTAGTAGGTAAGATGTGGCATCTAAAAACATGTGTGTTTTACAATAACCTCATCACAAATCTTAACCAAATGAGAAAGAACAATTACAACACCATCTTCCTTTCTTTCCTTCTGTTGTAATAAAAATATACCAATAAAGGCAGCTTAGGAGAGAAGGGGTTTATTCTGGCTCACAGGAAAATGTGGCTGGGAAGCTGTAGTTGCAGGAGCTTGAAGAAACTAGTCACATTGCATCAACAGCCATGAAACAGAAAACACTGAACATTTGCCAGTAGCCAGCTAATTTTATCCATGTATACAGTCCAGGGTCCCGTGTCCAGGGACTAGTCTGGTCAACAGTCAACATGGGTCCTCCCCCATCAATTAACTTATTCAAGATAATCTCTCACAGGCACACCAGAAGCTGTCTGTTATGTTCATCTATGTTGTGTAAAGTCAATACTACTATTGTACACAATGTGAATAGAAATAAACAAATAATTAAAAAGCATGTTCAGTGTGATGTCATTTATTTCTATTAAAATTGATTTTAAAAAAGACATTGAAACATATACATAAATATGTATTTAGCTGATGTGTATGTAGAGCACATAAACACATACACACACAATGATGGCCCCACACATTCATAGAATGAATCAGATAGCGCATTGCTCAGAATAATATAAATAAACATGGAAACACTGGAACTTGTATCCACAGGCGCATAGAAATACTGTTGCTGAGGAAGCAGCCTCCAAGGATGGATATATATATCCGTTTCTATGTTTTCAGTCACAAAAACCGTGAGGTTAGTTTTAATTGCTAGTGACATAACCTAGAGTCACACATGCAGAGTGTTTCTCTAGACCAGTTTGACCTGTGGATGTTCCTATGGGGATTGTCTTCTTTGTCTGCCAGCCTGAATAAGCCAGATAAGAGGACCCTGAAGAAGGAAATTTGGCTTCTCTCATACTTGCCTCTTACTTTATCTGGCAAGTTCATCTAACCTGCTGCTGCCGCTGCTGTTGATTCCTTCACTAATATTAGAATTAGCATCTTTGGTCATCCAACATGGACTGAAGACCACCAGCTCTCCAAAAATCTTCCAGACCTTCAGGGTGCAGAGACATCCAGCCTCATAGACTGAGCAACTACAGCATTCTGATTCTCTGCTGTGGGACAGCCATCCTGGGACTACTGGGACTTATCTGTGTAAGCCAACCTAATAAATCCACTGTAATACATGTTTATTACATGAGTTCTATTCCTGCAGAGAACCATAATATAGCAATATCTCTATTTATACCAATTAAGATCCTTAGCAAAAATGACAAAATCTTACCAATTTTTTTATTATTAAGAAATTTTCTATTCATTTTACTTACCAACCACGGATCCTCCTCTCCTCCCTCCTCTTGCCCCCCAGTGTTTCCCCCGCAACCCACCCCCTCATTCCCACCTCCTCCAAGGCAAGGCCTCCCATGGAGAGTCAGCAGAACCTGGTACATTCAGGTGAGGCAGGTCAAGCCCCTCCCCCTGCACCAAGGCTGTGTAAGGTTTCTCATCCTAGGCACTGGGCTCCAAAAAGCTTGCTCATGCACCAGGGAAGGATTCTGATCCCACTTACAGGGGCCACCCTAAACAGTTCCAGATAAACATCTGTTTTGTCTATGCAGAGGGCCTAGTCCATTCCCATGCGGGCTCCACAGCTACTGGTCCACAGCTCATGAGTTCCTACTAGTTTGGCCTGGTCATCTCTGTACATTTCCCCATCATGATCTTGATGTCCCTTGGTCATAGAATCCCTCCCCTCTCTCATCAACTGGACCCCTGGAGCTCGGCCTGGCACAAGGCCATGGATCTCTTCATCTACTTCCATCAGTTACTGGATGAAGGCTCTATGATAACAGTTAGGGTATTCAACAATCTGATTACCAGAGTAGGTCAGTTCAGGCACCCTCTCCACTATTGCTAGTAGTCTATGGTGGGGTCATCCTTGTGGAGTCCTGGGAACTTCCTTAGCACCCTGTTTCTCCCTATTCCTGTGATATCTTCATCTATCATGGTATCTCTTTCCTTGTTCTCCCACTCTGTCCCTGTTCCAGCTCTAATATCCCATGTACCTAACAGCTAGATTTAAAAAATGGTAACATAAGGGAATGAGATGATGATTTTTACTTTCTGTATTTTATCTATATTTGAAACATGTAACAAAATGATCTAATTCCCTAATTTCCAGATATATTTGGAAGCTTTCTTCAAAATGAGGAGTGGCTGAGCTGGAGGCATGCTCAGTGCTAACTGCTTGCTCAGTATGCATGAGGTCTTAGGTTCAATCTATAAAATTGAAATTTAAAAGTGGCTTATATAAATGTCCACAGAGGTGTATTTTTAGCAAACTCTAGGGTTCAGATAGGAGACTGAACATTTCCCCCAAGACTGTGACAAGAGTTGGCATGAAGGAGATGAAACAACCCTTCTTATCTTTTCAAGCTTCACCAAGGTGCCACAAAAGAGAACATTTTCATGGGGAGAAGCTCAGGACCATCAGTGAGCAGGCATGGAATCCAATCACTAAAAGAAGCTGCAGGTGGGAAGGCTGGCAAGGGAGGCCAGGAAGCCTTGCTGAGCTCTGCTAGTATGGATGTCCTGTGGCTAGTGTTTCACTCGGGAGCCTACCTGCACTCCATGCAAAGGCTCTGCCAACTTCTAACCACAGTGAGTCATTTTTAGCAGTTCTTTCCTTTGTAGGACAAAATGATTTGCAGTTTTAATAATTCAATAAAATCCATAAACCAATGGCAAGGAAAGAAAATATAAGCAGTAAGAAATGCTCTTTTTAATAGACTGCATAATAATGCCTAGAAACTGTAAGATAATAAATAGAAAGTAAAATAAAGTGAATATTAAAGTATTAAAAAAAAAGCCACAGGGGTGCTGCTCTTAAAGAGAGTACACACGTGTCAACCGTGCTGCATTATGGAATTTGCATGTTTCTCACAATTTTCATTTTGAATTTATTTAGTGTTTTGTGTGTGAAGTCAGTCACATGCCAAAACAAGGAAAATAAAGTTAGAAGACTATGGGCAGAAGTGGTTTTCTCTTTCCAGAATGTAGATTCTAGGATCAAGCTCAGGTTGTCAGGCATAATGGATATTGCCAATATGGACTGAGATTCTTCCTGGCCCACCTCACAATTTATTTTATTTGAGAATCATTCATTTACTTATTTTATTTATATATATGCATGTTTTTCTATATGAGTTTAGGTGCACCATGCAGGTTCAGGAAGTCATGGAGGCCAGAAAATCCATTGGACACCTGGAACTAGGGTTGTGAGCCGCCATCTGGGTGCTTGGAATGAAACTCCATTCCTCTTCAGGAGCAGTTAGTGCTTTTAAAAACTGAGCTGTATCTACAGCCCCCATCTTACTTTCTAAAATGTAGATAATTAAAATTATTATTAAAATTAAATTATTAAAATTAAAATGTGTTTAATAAAATGTAGATACTAGCCTTTTGTGTGTGTGTTTGTGTGTGTGTGTGTGTGTGTGTGTGTGTGTGTGTGTGTGCATGTGTGTGGGGGGGGGCTAAATCCTAGAAATTAGAGAGGCAATCAAGAAAGGGTAGCAAGAGACAATGAAGAAGGATGGGGAAGTAAAGGCCACATGGGGAATGAAAGAGGAAGAGAGTCTGAAGGAGTTAGGGGGGATCAGGAACATCAGGGGCTGCAAGAGATGAAGAGATGAGCAGAGAAAAATAGTCTACTAAAATATATTTTGTTTGAAAATACCATAATGGTATATATAATAATACTTTATTTGCCATTTTAATAAATTTTAAAATTTCCAATTTTCAACAAAATAGCAGAATCAAACCTTAATAATGATTTCTAAAAATTCATTGTATGCTCAGTTGGCAATTCCACATTGTATGTATCTATTGTTACACTGTAATGAAACATATGTACAGCTAAATAATAATGACAATAATCACCCAAAAGACACACAAAATCTATTTTCTCTTTGTTTCTAACATATTTAGCTGTTTTGAGAAGAAAATTTGTCTTTGTCTATTGTGCCTCATAGATTTGAAAATGAACAGCAATCTGAAGAAACCTAAGTTCTGTTTCCTCCCTTTCTTACCAATCAATGTTTGATTCAGGAGGAGACTGGCTTCCACAGGAGTTGCTAGGAAAGCAAGTTTGAACAGCTCCACCTCAGCAGCCAGTGTCCATCAAAGGGCACTAGGAGGGACCTGCAGTCCACTCTGGGCCATTGTGTGCAGACAAAGCCTCTCTTCACCCAGGTGCAGATGGAAACAGAGTGAGCATGTTTGGAAGGAGACTGTCTGAGAAAGTATTGATGAAACAGCTTCTCCACTAACCCCTCAACATTAATAGCACTATAGTCTACAGCCACCCTTGCCTGGGAAGGACGGTGGTTAAGTTTAACCATGCAATTATTTGGTGAAGAGTTGGTTCTTTATGCACTTGATTGCTGTAGTGGAGCTCTGACTGGGATCTGGAACTATTGTAAATGTCTGGCATCAAAAACCAAGACACCAGCAAGGTTAACACCAGAACACAGAGGGTCCTTCCCCTTCTTCTGAAGTGATATTCCTATACTTTACTGGTTAAAATCCCCAGAAAGCAGCCCCAAATATACATAAATCAGTTCCTGGGTGTTTCATTTGATTATTTGGTAATTAATTTTTTCTGCCAGGACAGGCATGACAACACATATCTTAGCTTAATTTACTTTACAGTTATAGACTCTAGCAATTCAAGGTCAGGGCAAGGTGCTGAAAGGGTTTATTTTAGAGGGAATTTCATCTTCTTCTTCTTGACTTGAAACTGGTTCTTTCTGCTGGCTCCTCCCATGCCCCCTTTTCTGTGTGTCGCAGTTAGAGATGTCTTTGGATGTCTATCACCTTCCCATAAAGATCCTTGTCCTCTCAGGTTAGTGAGAAGTATGACCTCACTTCTCCATGTTCCTGTCACCAAATCAAGCCACATTCAGAGCTATGTGTTCAGTGTATGAATATGGGGTAAGAGGCACACTATACTTCACAAAATAACCACAGTAGAGAAAATACTAACTCTCAAATGATGCATTTATTTTAGCAGTATATTAACTAGGGACAGTCCATTTGGAGTAATGCCAATGGGCTCTTAAGGGTTAAAGCAAATCATTGAAAAAGGTTTGGAAAAGAAGAGGAAATTTTAAATTATCTTCCACATCACTAGACCTTTGCCCACTTCTTCTCATGAGAAACTTTATCCACACTGGCATCACATGTTTGTTTGAACAACTATAGTTTCAAAAGGTAACTTGTATGAAGAGATTTGTGTGTGCATGTGAATTTTCCTGAAATGTTTATTAAAATAACTGAGCAACACTGTTAGATTTACAGAGCCTTAATGTAGATTGAATTATATTTGGCCTGTAGTTAATTTTGTCAGAGAAAAATGAAGATAGAAAATGATAAAGAGGGAAGGAAATGTTTTAGGAAGACATTAAGCTAATGAAGCAAAAGAAAACTTTGATAGCATCAATCCAAAGCTCAAAAGAAGAGGAATAACATTAGGGAATATACTCAGAAGGAAGCGTGAGATGGTAGGAGACAGACAGACAGATAGACAGACAGATCTGTGTGTCCAAGTCATTTTCTTTAGAAACAGACAAAAATCCAAAAGGAAGAATTTATGAAAGAAATGTTGGCATTTTCCCAGGCAGCATCCTAAGGACAGAAGATACTCTCAGAACAGTAAGGGGAAAAAGACATTCTCATCACATGTTGTCTTCATGGCATTTCAGAGCAACAGGAAAGGCAAGATGTTGAAGGATGGAGAAGGAATGAATCAGGAGTGCTTGGGAGACTGGTGATGAGATGGAAGGAGACCTCACAGTTCTGTTAGAAGCTATATTTGCAGTGAAGCTATGCCTTCAAAATCTGATGGGAACACAGCACAATTATATCTGTGACATAGCTTCTGACCTGTCACTAATTTAAATTGAATAGCAAAGCAGAGATGATAAAGGGAGAGGTGACTGAGAGTTTTGAGCCCACCAGTAATTCCAGCCTTGGAAGGTGGAGAAGGGAATCCCTAGAGCAAGCTGGCTGTTTACACAAGTCCTATCAGAGCGCTCTGGGTTTGACTGAGATCCTGCCTCAAAAATAAGGTGTTAAATAGATGAATCCTAACATCCACCCCTAACCTCCATATGCACAAGTATTCACACATGCACACATGAAAGAACATGCATATACACACGTAGATATACACATGCACACGTACACACACATGCATATATGCACACATACATGCACACATACACAAACAGTGTGGGGGTGAAAAACAATGAAGAGTAACTATCAAAATGTATCCCTACAAACTTTTGCTGAGATTTGCTGAAGTGCATGAAGGTCTAAATATGGGGATCGAACATGGTAATGTGTGAACACCTTTTATCCTAGTACTTGTTGCTAGAGTTCTCCTGCCTGGCCCACAGTCAGGACAAATCTCTCTCACCCGCCAGTCCCAAGCCGCTTAAACCCGATCAAATAAACACAGAGACTTATATATTGGTTTCAAACTGTATGGCCGTGGCAGGCTTCTTGCTAACTGTTCTTACAGCTTAAATTAATCCATTTCTATTAATCTATACCTTGCCACGTGGCTTGTGGCTTACCGGTACTTTACATCTTCCTTATCCTGATGGCAGCTGGCAGTGTCTCCCTCTCCAGCTTCCTGTTCTCTCAATTTTCCTCTCTGTTAGTCCCGCCTATACTTCCTGCCTGGCCACTGCCAATCAGTGATTTATTCATTGACCAATCAGCAACACATTTGACATACAGACCATCCCACAGCACCTCCCCTTTTCTTTTCTTAAAAAGGAAGGTTTTAACCTTTACACATCTCTAAAGTCAGCTTGGTATATTTGGGAATTTGGACGTAGCTTTTTTTATTACTTTTTGTTGGAGGGGGGCGCTGTATCTTTTGGGGAAACAAAGAAAATTTTAGGATCATGGAGTAGTCCGTGAGGCTGTATCATCTGAGTCAGTTGTCTTGAAACGGTTCTGGATGTTGGATCATCTGGGCCATGGTGTCATCGGAGACCTTTTAGGGGGTCTTGGCTGGTCAAACCTGATGTATTTTATTTTGGAACAAATCCATAGTCTCTTGTTTTCTGTGGAAACAAAAGAGACTCTTTTTTAAAGCAACATATCCTTACATCTAAATTTTGAAGTTAAGGTACCTTTAAAATATGTATATTTGTTTAACTCAGTTTTCTTTACAATCAAATATCTTTCTGTAGTTAAGAATCTCAAAGACAACATAATCCAGATTTTTTGTGTAATATTTATCTTTACGTGGCTTTTTTTTTATATTAATTTTACTGTCTCTTTAAAGACTTTATTTTTTAAAACTATGTATTTGTTTTTATATTGTATATATCACCTTTTTTTGTCTCTTTTAAGCCTACGTATATTTTACACACATTTTAAACTATTGCATCTGTATCTGTCTTATTGTGAATCTGTTGCTTTAAGCTGCAGCAGCTATGGCTGCTGGCTCCGCCCACCTCAGCTTCCCAACATGGCGGCGGCGGTACTGTAGTTTTCCGCCAGCTCTGGGAGCTATCCTGGGTCTATGCTTTTATCCAAGCAGCGTGTAGCCCAGAAACCTTTTTTTGTTTTGTTTTGTACTAGCAAAGGCTAAATCCACAATGCAGCTTAATGTGCCACTTGCAGAGGCCTCATTCCCGCCATATGGTGGCAGGTCGAGCGCACATGCTAGGAACCTGCCAGTAGCTCAAACCGGCAGCTGCCGCTCATTTGAGAGAGACAATTAGGAAGCTGTTTTTAGCTCCGTTTTAGAATCTTTTTTCTCAGGTTTTAGGTGGAAACTCTTGCCCCACGTTGGGCGCCATTTGTTGCTAGAGTTTTCCTGCCTGGCCCACAGTCAGGACAAATCTCTCTCACCCGCCAGTCCCAAGCCGCTCAAACCCGATCAAGTAAACACAGAGACTTATATTGGTCTCAAACTGTATGGCCATGGCAGGCTTCTTGCTAACTGTTCTTACAGCTTAAATTAATCCATTTCTATTAATCTATACCTTGCCACGTGGCTTGTGGCTTACCGGTACTTTACATCTTCCTTATCCTGATGGCAGCTGGCAGTGTCTCCCTCTCCAGCTTCCTGTTCTCTCAATTTTCCTCTCTGTTAGTCCCGCCTATACTTCCTGCCTGGCCACTGCCAATCAGTGATTTATTCATTGACCAATCAGCAACACATTTGACATACAGACCATCCCACAGCAAGTACTTGTGAGGTTGAAGCAAGTAGATTTCTGTGAGTTTAAGGCCAGCCTGGTCTATATAATGGGTTCCAAAATACCTAGGGCTGCTTAGTGCAATCCTGTGTAAATGTGAACCTGTAAATGCAACAAACTGTTGAGGAAATGTTGCTGAACTTTTGGTAAGTCAGACCCCAGAAAGGGAGGCATTTGTGTAAAGTTTTGTACCCCCTGGGAAGCCCACCAGGCTCCAATAGGTAGTTCCACACCCCTGGCCATTCCAACCGCCTTAGGTCCTAGCTACACTCTCTGGAACACAAAAAGAAGCAAAAAGACATGGGGTTTGGAAGGAGATTTGTAAGGAAGAAAGGGGCTGAGAGGGGTATGGGGGAGGTAAGAGAGGGCAAGAATGGAGAACCACAGAGATACACATATACAAGTATAAAATTCTTAAAGAAAATATTAATAAAAAGGGTTAAAAAGAAATCTAAGAGAATATATTTCAAGTTTAAAATTCTATATAGTGAAATTTGTATGACTTGATAGAAAGGCAATATATAAATTATCTCTCTCTTTTCCTCTTTCTCTCTCTCTCTCTCTCTCTCTCTCTCTCTCTCTCTCTCTCTTCCTCTCACTCTCACTCTCCCTCTCCCTCTCCCTCTCTCTCTCTCCTCATTATTCCTTGACACTTCCTCCAAAAATGACACCAGGAAGCAAGACAGGGAGTCCTTGCTCCAGATAAAGGTAAAAGAGTACAGTGGAAAGCAAACCCACACCTGAATGACTGAAGGTAGCCCCAGGAGAATCGCTCAGCCACAGGCCTGAGAGCAACAGCCTTGACTGTTGTAGCAAGATCAAAAGCTTTCAGAGGTAAGGGTGAAATGAAACAGCATAGCTGATATGTATCAGCATATAAGGGGTGGATCCCACCCCAGGCAGCTGAATGGTAAATTTGCAGAGACCTTCAAACACATGAAAATACCAGACAGATTTTCACTGCAGAATACATTCAATCATAGCATGATAATTGGCTGGGTCAGCCAATACTTCTGTATTTACAATGATGTAAACACTGGTTGCTGGTGTTGAAAGTACCCATGAATTCATCTTCTGGATGAGATTGTAGGCTACAAAGGCCTTATCATTACTTTCTTGTATCTACCTAAAATTCATATTCAAAAATCAGAAGCAAATGGGTTACTTAGAAAACTAGAGGAAGGCATGAGCAGAAACTACTGAGTAGCTTAGCAATTTTTCTTTAAGCAATTAAAGTTATGGGGAGGGTAGGGGGTCTGATATGTGTTCTTTTCCCTGTGTCTTATCAATTGAACTTTTTTTTTTTTTTAAAAAACTAGGTGCAAGTGTTTATGCCATTTAAATATACATTTTCTAAGTTAATTTTCCAATAAACATGTAACTGTGAGCTGCTACTGTGACCCGGGAATGGATGATGAGTTAGGGGAACAGTTCAGTGATGTGCTCACTGCACCAGCATGAGGACCTAGTGTCCATGTGAAAGGAAAGTGTGAGAGCCAAGGCCTGCATTCCCAGACCTAGGAGAGTGGAGACAGGAAGACCTTGGGGACTTGCCAGCTAGCCAGTCTGCCTAAGTGACTGGGTTCAGGTTCAGTGAGAAAACTGGTGTCCATTAATAGGTGGAAAGACATAGAAGATAACTCATGTTGACCTCTGTTCCTTAAATGCTCACATTCACACACATATGTATGCACATGTACTCACATATAGCATGATGCTAACCCATACACATACACACACACACACACACACACACACACACACACACACACACACACACACACACACACATACACAGAGAGACAGAGACAGAGATTACCATGAGCATTTCCATACATATTCTTCAGAAAACCTGGAATTTAATTCAACTCCATTTCTTTTAACATTTTTGTTTATTGTTATTGCGTGCTTGATTTGTACAGTGTGTGTGTGCACATGCTAAGAGGTGCCTGTGCAGTTGAGAGGGCAAGTTTATGAAGCCGATTCTCTCCTCTCACTTTTATATGGATTCTGGGAACAACATTCAGGTCTTCTTTGGGCTTATGTGGCAAGAGCAATCTTGCTGAGTCACCCCACCATTCCTTGTACTCAGCCTTCTTGTTCTTGCTTTCATTTGAGTAATGTTGGAAATTGAACCCAGAGCCTAGTGATGACTATTCAAGAGCTATGCCACCAAACTGTATTTCTATGCCCAAGGTTGAATATTTTGTTAATTGAGAGATTTTTTTTTTTCTGAAACAGAATGCAATCTGCTAATTCGGGCCGCACCACACAGACTAAGCAGCATGAGTTGCTGTGTAAAGGCGCTTAGACTTCTGTAGGTTTTGGAAAGGTATTACATGAATTGGAACTTGATGACAGTTTCTAGTACAAGACCCTCATACTTTCTCCCAAATGATAATAAATAAATACCTTTATTTGGCAGAGTGAACATCTAAGTCTCGTTCATAGCTTAGCCTTTCATTACATAATTTTCAGCCTGTTATTTTCTCTGGTGCTTGACTGAGGATGGTGTGGGGAATGATGTGAAACCAGTGTGTGTAGCTAGAGTTTTCCTGCCTGGCCCACAGTCAGGACAAATCTCTCTCACCTGCCAGTCCCACAGCTGCTCAGACCCAACCAAGTAAACACAGAGACTTATATTGGTTACAAACTGTATGGCCATGGCAGGCTTCTTGCTAACTGTTCTTACAGCTTAAATTAATCCATTTCTATAAATCTATACCTTGCCACGTGGCTCGTGGCTTACCGGCATCTTCACATGCTGTTTGTCATCATGGCAACTGGCAGTGTCTCTCTGACTTAGCCTTCCACTTCCCAGCTTTATTCTCCTCCTTGTCCCGCCTATACTTCCTGCCTAGCCAATGGCCAATCAGTGATTCATTTATTGACCAATCAGAGCAACACATTTGCCATACAGAACATCCCACAGCAAGTATGTCTGTGTCTTGCTTTCCAAAAATATGAACAATAGTCCACATTTCTTTTCATGTTGAAAAGTCACAGTGACAGCAAAGGGAAGAACTAAGTGGGTAGTGGTCAGGCCAAATGTGCAGAAATCCAATAATGTACCAGCTAATGAGCTCTTGTGCTGAGGTCTCCCTGTCTGCAGCACGTTAAAAGATTGCTAGGCCTTAGCCTCTGGGTCACAGGAGGCAAGCTTTGGAAAACAGCCCAGCTATATAGCTACAAGTATCCTTAACTTATGTTCTAATTGAGTCAGATGGTTTGAATGAGTTCTTGACCCAGAGCAGCACATTTAATCGCTTCATGAACTCTCAGCTTTGCTTGTACGCATTTCATGCTCTGAGGAGCTTGAGCATCCTGCATTCGTTCAGCTGGCATGAGAGCCAACCTTGACAAAACCAGGTCTCCACCCAGGATGCTCCACTGTAGACTGTTTTTCCAAGGGATGCAGGAAGTAAGCAGACCACACTGCTGAGATCACAGCATTGGGACGCAAGATCGGGCCTGTTTGTGTCTCTCTCCAATACAAAGGGCTTCTTCATTGGAAAATCAAAGTCTCTTTTGCTCAAGGCTGAGGTATCAAAGCAAACAATAAGTGTAGAAAGCTGAGCTCAGTGCATGATATTTTACTGTTTCCATACTCAGCAATGCTGAACTTGGGTCTGGTGTTTATTTGCTCTATTCCTGACTCTAATACATCATCTATGTATCTGTATTTATTAGTGTTTTCCTATGTTTTTCTAACTATTGTGTCTCACATTGCCTATAGTCTTATCTCCCAGAATATATAAATATAATCTATCTATCTCTATCATTTGTTATCACTATTTAATCTATTATCTCTGTATTATGCATCACCTAGTCTATGTCTATTATCTATCATCTATTCAATTCATCTATCCTATGCCTACCATCTACCTATCTGTTATCTACTCATCACCCTCCATTTACTACCCATCTTCTTCAGGTTCTTGCTGACAAAGTGTGTTTGTACTCTGGCTTCTGTCAATGCTTGGGGCTCACTCTTAGATGGGCTGACTTCAGATTCAATAACTGAGTGTCTTTTGATCAATCAATTTCTAGTCTTGTGTCATTCTTTTTGATGTGCCAAAAGAGATAAATATTGTAATTACTGAGGATGAAATAACAGAAGCCATAGACTGATATCTTAACAAGAATGAGAACGTAGATGAAAGATACTGCAAAGCTTCAAAATCAAGGTTTTCCTGACCATGCCCCCTGCTTTTCCTCCCTGCCCTGTTTCCCCCATGTGAACCAAGAGCACCATCACCATATCACTCCTTTCCTAGGTCACTGGGCTTAGGAAAGCCAGCACCCTCTCTGCCTGCGGAAGTCCTCTAGTGACAAGTGTCCACTTCATGTCAAAAGGAAAATGCCCCCTATAGAGACATAGAAAACATTTAGACAAGTAGGGTTTTGTTGATTCCTAATCCCATTCTGATCTTTAGGTGACTGTCACATGCCTTCATAACTATCCACTTTTGCTCCCAGGCACAGCACAAAAATACAAAGTTTTCTCTCACTTTACTGCCCTGTTTCTGAAGGCTCTTCTGTCACATAAAATTTTGATTAAACACATTTAAGTTTTTTTCTAGTCACTCCATCTCTTTAGAAGTGTCAATCAAAATCCCTGCCATACATTAGGGAGAGATCACTTTCCCGGTGTTGATTATAATCAAGGACAAGGCGTTGGAGTCAAATAACCATGTATTTGATTTTTCCTTCTTCCAATTCTGACTAAGAGCAGTAATGGGAGACATTATATAACCTTTGGGAGACTGAATCCCCTCTTCAACAAAATGGGAATGTTGGGTCTTATTTTACATCAGGCTTCTGATATTAAGAGACAAAGAATAAGTGGAAATGTATACATTATTAGCTCAAAATACTGTCTGACTGCTGCTTTATTGGCTAGAGGGAAAAGCTAACTCAATTCTATTGACACTGAATTTGATCATGATGACAGTAACTTTCTTTTGTTGTTATTGTTATTGTTAGAAGGTGATCACATTTGTATTTTGTGACTCTGCTGTGATGCCTGACAAGGGCTGTGGAGATGACCAAACACTGGAGAGTGCTTACTGCTCTTGAAGAGGACCATAGTTCAGATCCCATCACTCATGTCATCTCACTTACAACTGCCTGTAACACCAGCTCCAGGTGATCCAGTGCCCACTTCTGCCCCCCAGGGCGCTTGCACTCACTTGCACCTACACATGCAGGTATACACAATTAAAAAGAAAAATAAAATCATTTTTTAAATCCTGAATAAGTTCTCTGTCTCTGTTTCTCTCTCTCTCTCTCTCTCTCTCTCTCTCTCTCTCTCTCTCTCTGTTTCTCTCTCTCTCTCTCTCTCTCTCTCTCTCTCTCTCTCTCTCTCTCTCTCTCTCTCTCTGGGTGTGTGTGGGTGTGTGTGTATGTGTGTATGTACATATGGACTTCTATACGTGTGTGCCTGCCTGAGATCAGTTTTAGGTATTGTTACTAAGGGTGCTGTCTATTTTGTTTTCTTTTGTTTGAGATGGGACTTCATTAGCCATGAGCTTGTCAATATGTGCATGCTATCCAGTGAACAGCACTGATCCTCCTGTCACTGCCATTCTGCCACCAGGGTTCCAGATACACATGCTATTCCCGCTTTTTGGACATGTATTCAAGGCATTGAATGTAGACACTTGTACTTGTTTACTGATGAGCTGTCTCCTATTCTAGGTAGGCCTTTATTTTCCTCAAAAAAAAATCATAAAATCATAAAATCATAAACTCTTGCTTGGATAGAAAACAACACCAAGACAGAGTGTACCTGTTCCCTTCAGTTTAGAGGTGAGAAACTGAGGCCCAGCATGGCAGTGGACTCAGGTGGGAACATCCAGACTTTGGGAGAGAATTCTGCCTCTTTAAGAAACTCACAGGTACATTGCCTTTGTTCTTTTCTGAGGTTTAGCATCCAGACCCCCTGACAGTTTCCTTGTCACTCAAAACTGTTCAGAAGGAACAGTGACAATTAAACGGTAGCACTTCTTACCTGCTTTCCTCCAGACCTCACATAGCATCTGTGCTAGGTTTTCTGCAGACAGACAGTCTAACCTCTCTAGTTCACAGCTTCAGTCTGTTGTAACTAGAATAGCTGTTTAATCTTGGGTTCTGTCCCAGTTTCTACACAGTTCTTCAGAAAGTGCCAGTCTATGACTGGCAAGATGGCTGCTAAACCTAATGACGGGAATTTCATCTCTGGGACCCTTATGATAGAAGAAGAGAACTGACTCCCATAAGTTGTCCGTTGATGTACTTTAATTTTTATAAAAATGCCCCCCTGCCCCCCTCTCGATCTCTTTCTTTCTCTCTCTTTCTCACTCACACTCTCACACACACACAGAGAAAAAGAAACAGACAGACAGACAGAAAGAGACAAAGACAGAGATAGAGAAATGAATTTCTTTCTTTTTTTTTTTTAAAGAAAATAAAGTCTGATAACTTAGCTCATGGGGTGGTTGATTTCAGAGTCAAATTTCTCAAAATTGCAAACAGCACTGTATTTATTAGGCTCGTTTTCATTTTTGTCTGAATGGTGCCAGTTCTGCTAGTCTCTCCTTCTGGGTCTGACTTTTAGGATCACCATGAATTCAGTCATCTCTTGCTCTTAGCCCCAGAGTGAGGGTCCCACGTATGAGATTTTATTGTTTACTTAAATGGATATGTTGTGCCTGGCTTCCTAGGAAATGGGAATGGCTCTAGACCAAGTCAACATTGAGATGTCTTAGTATAAGCAGTGATCAAAAACTCTACAGGACACAAGCCAACTAGTGAGTGTCTGATTCTTCTTGCTGTGCTTAACTGAGACCTGTCCTTGCCTGGAGGCTAGAACAGAGGAGAGAAGAACTTGAAGATGTCTGAGAGATGAGATTGAAGCCAGGGCCACCTCCAGAGGTACCCCTTGAGTTTCTCTGTTTACCCTATAGCCCCACCTAGGTTCTAATTAAACCCACTAAGAGTCTGACCTTACACATTGGACATCTACTGGCTTGTCTTCAGTTTCTCTGTTTTTAAATGCAGGTGAGACTCTTTTGCCTGTGTTTTGTAAAATGTGACCCAATCATGCTCAAGCAAGGGCCTTACTCAATCACTCAGGATATGGTAAGGGAGATGCTGCTGTATGTGTTGTAGTTATGAAACCAATGAAATAGTTCATATGGACCTGAAAACATGGAAGAGATCCATGTAGTCTTAAAAAGTCGGGGTAACAGTTTCGTTAAAACCAATAAAAAAGTTTTTTTTTCCATTAGACTTAAACCTGGGTGTTCTAAGGCCTGACAGCCCTAACGAGCTAGACTCTTCTACCAGTCCTTAATAAGCCAGGTAAACTGAGAAATAATAGAGAAAAACAGAGATTTATTCAATGTAGCCACACTGGAAAGAGGAACAAGGAGTTCCAATGATGACCTCCATACCTCATGTGGTTTTTCTTTTACATGAGGATTAGGTTTAAACAGAGAACAAAAGGCATACATAACTAAGCAGTCCTGATCAAGAGGTGGTCCCACCCTCTGGTCATTGTTAGGTGCCTCAGCTCCAGTCTGACAAGTTTCTGAACTGTGTGAAATCTTTCCCTGGGGGGGAGGTTCCCACTCTAATACTACATTTCCTTTCCCTACTTCCTGCCAGAGAATCTTGGAGAAATTTTATTTATTGGGGCCCATTGCTTCAAGAGCCTGATAGCTAAGTGGAAGTGTCTATTTAAAATATCTTCATTTGCTAAGCAGTGGTGGTGCCTGCCTTTAATCCCAGCACTCCAGAGGCAGAGGCAAGCAGATCTCTAAGTTTGAGGCCAGCAGCCTAGTCTACAAAGTGAGTTCTAGGACAGCAAGGGCTTTTACACAGAGAAACCCTGTCTCAAAAAAAACAAAACAAAGCCTCCCCAAGCGATCGGTGGGAATGGGGGGTGGGCTGGGGGGAAGGTGAGGGGGGCCATAGGGGGGAGAACAAGGGAATCCGTGGCTGATATGTAGAACTGAATTGTATTGCAAAATTAAAATTAAAATTAAAAAAAAAAAAAGCAGACATAAAATTGGAAGTAGGGCCCGTTAGTATAGTCCAAGGAAAGTTAAGAGTGGGAAATAGGGGAATGCATATAACCATACTGTATTGTGTGCATGTGTGGAATAAATAAAAATATTTTTTAAGATTACATGGCAATGTGTAACAATATTCAATATGTGACCGGTACACCAAAAGTGCTCAATAAAAGTTAAATTTAAAAAAAAAAAAATTAAGCCAGGCGGTGGTGGCGCAGCACTCGGGAGGCAGAGGCAGGCGGATCTCTGTGAGTTCGAGGCCAGCCTGGTCTCCAAAGCGAGTACCAGGAAAGGCGCAAAGCTACACAGAGAAACCCTGTCTCGAAAAACAAAAACAAAAACAAAAAATTAAAACAAAAAAACAAAAACAAAACAACAACAACAACAACAACCCCCCCCCCCCAAAAAAAAAAAACCCTCATTCCTGCAGGATGGTTACAGACCTACATAGAAAAGGAGAGCTACTTAGACAAATTTTAGCAAGCAAAATTGCACATTGAAAAGAAGACTGATGATCAATAGTAGAAGTATTAATATTGAAAGGTAGTTGTGTGAGTGAGGACATGGATGTGAACCAAACTTTTAAAGACAAAGACTTTCTTGTTGTCTCTGTGGAAAGATTATTATCCTGTACTTGAAGTAATATTAATCAAATCTAAGTCACAATTAGAAATTGTTTTACTTTTTTTACTATGTTATTTGTTTTAGAATATATATTACTAATTTTATCACTCTTCATTCTCATCCTTCATTAAGAGCATATTTCCTTTGGCTTGGTCAACACTCACAGCAAAAAATCATTATTGATGAATTGTTGTGGGATGTCTTCGTATATACTATGAATATGTGTTGCTAGGATTGGTTGATAAATAAAGCTACATTGGCCTATGGCAAGGCAGGATGGAGTCAGGCAGGAAAATCCAACAGAGACAGGAGAGAAGAAAGGAGAGTGGGGCAGATGCTGCTAGCCGCCACCAGGAGAAGCAAGATGTAAAAGTACCAGTAAGCCACAAGCCATGTGGCAAAGTATAGATTTATAGAAATGGGTTAATTTAAGATAAGAGAGCTAGCTAGCAAGAAGCCTGCCATGGCTGTAGTTTAAAAGTAATATAAGCCTCTGTGTGTTTATTTGGGTCTGAGTGGTCACAGGACCAGGCAGGACACAGAAAAACTTCCAACTACAATGAATTGATAAATTCTTGCAAAGACCTTCATCAGTATTGCCATGACTTGCAGACTAGAGAGGCCCTATACAAGTGGGTATGAACCTTCCTAATGCTACAGCCATGAAATTATTTTTTATTGCTAGTTCCTAACTTTAATTTTGCTGCTGGTATGATTCTTAATGTAAATATCTGTGTTTTCCAAGGGTCTTAGGTGACCCCTTGAAAGAGTTATTTGACATCCCCTCCAAAGGAGTTACAATCTACCAGTTAAGAACTGATTCTCAAGATTCACCTGTAACAACTCTCATTTCCTGTTAAGGGTCTAAGAAGCCTGGCATGTTCTGTGATGAATGTCAGCAAGCTGCTTCATAGAGACAGATGGTCTTCAGAGAAAGAATGAGACTACCCAAGGGGCAGGGCTAGCATGCTTCAGATTGGGGCTTGCATCCCCAAAATGAGGTGAAAAAATGGAAAAGCAAAACCTTTGCCTTTTAAGTTAGAACTCAGAAGAGAGGGCAGATTTATCAGCAATGTACAAGTCACTGTCCAGACCAACTTTACATGGTGATTGGCTAATGACCATGAATGTAACCCCAACTATTCAGAACTTCCAGTTGGGACACAGGGGTTCCCATATTTCTGAGGCCACTAAACCATCCCGGGTAGCTATTTCCTTGAAAGTGAAACATTCCTTTCTGAAGAGAAGAGAGAAGCTCATAAGTAAAGCTTAGGGAACTTAAGAGGGACAAGAGGCTCCAAAAACATACAAGTCTTAAACTCAGTAAGTTACAAGACTCATGCCAAGGTCTTTTACACAGTACGACTTGACAGAGGAGAAGAGACTCTAGTGAAACTATGTGCAAGTTAGGCAAGAAGCTCTAAAACTTCAATGTCACAAGCTGTCACCAAGCTAGGGATTTTCAGTGATGTTTCAGTGATGCAGCTGTCTCTGAGTTACCTGAGCTCCTAGAAGTCATCTCAACAAATCCATCAACTAGACATGGATGGAATCACTTCTTTGGTCTGTCACCTATGTGGATGATTAGACGTGTCTCACATTTCCCCAGGGAAGTCACACAACAGGAAATACAGAGAGATGCCGTGTAAGGCTGTTAAAGCAGTGCTACCTGAAATCCGGCAGCTCCTTTAGTGAATATCATATGAAAGAAGGGAAACCTGAATCCCTTCTCAGAGTTCTTGTTCTCATTGGTAAAATAATTTAAGAATAGGTTTAAACAGAAATTATGGGGTAATTTTATTAGCTTTTAAATGCAAAGTACTTGTAAAATCTTAGAAATTGTCCAGAGGAGAAATGAAGAAAAGAAGAGAGAAAGGTGCCAGAGCGTTTCATTGAGCCATCATGGAGGTCAGTCACATGGTAGCCAGCTGCCACATGGAAAATAAAGCTTTAGAGAAGGGGTAAAGAAGCTCCAAGTGCCAGAAAAAGCATGCTTTAGCTACAGCCAACACACAGAGGAAAAAGACAAAAAATAAAATCAAACAACAACAACAAAAGTTATATCTTTCAGAGTTAGAAACACGGGCAGACCCAGGGGAAGCTGATGACAGCTTGTTAAGGACTCGGCCAAGGAAGAAACTCTGCCTAGGAAAAATACAGTATCTCAGGAGAGGCATAGACTTTTCTACCTATTTCTTTAGCATGGCTAAGGGTGAGTCTGCATAACCTGGTAGTCCCTTGAAATTTCAGTGTTCTGTTTCTACCCAGGTCACAGATTTCTTTCTCTTGACCAGAGGAAATAGTTTTTCCCTAATACTACTGTTTCAGTACTTCCTATTTCATATTAATACCCAGTGAAACCATGACAGTGAGCTATTAGCCCAATAGCTAAACCTTCACAGAACTAATAGTTCTCTAATATTTTTAAAACTACTTTTGTTTTTTTCCTTTAAATTTTCATACAATATTGTGGCAGGCTCATAGGTTTTAATACTTGGTCACCAGAAATTACACTATTTGAAAGGATTAGGAAGTGTGGCTTCTCTGGGGATAGGTTTTGAGGTTTCAAAAAAGACCTTTCCAAGCCCAGAGTCTTTCTCTTCCTGATGGCTGTGGATCCAGATATAGAACTCTCAGCCAGTTCCCTAACACCATGTCTGCCTATTTGCCACCAAGCTTCCCATCATGATGACTAAAGTGCTGAAATTGTAAGCAAGTCCCAATTAAATACTTTCTTTTATAAGAATTTCTGTATATTTTTATCATAGTCTTAGTCATACCTTAACCCACCCACTCAAATTCACGAAAGCAATCAAAAGAGACAAACAGACTAAAAAAGAAGAGCATCAATTAGACAAAAAAAAAAAATACTAAAGTCAAACAAAAAGGTTTGAAAAACAAATGACTGTTTTGTGTCAGTCAACTATCCTGGGCATACCATAAGCATGAAGGGTGGTTGAGTACCCAATGACACTCCACTGAAGAAAACCAACATTTCTTTTCCCATCAGGTATCAATTACAGATAGGTTCTTAGTTAGATATGATAGTTTGTGTCTTCTTCCCCTTATCAGTGTTGAGATTTTGCCTGATTTGAACCTATACAGATCTTGCATGTGCTTCACAGTCCCTGTGAGTTCACATGTGCATCAGTCCTCTTTTGTCTGGAAGAAATGGTTTCCATGGAGTCATCCACCACCTCTGGCTCTTAAAATCTTTCCGCTGCCTCTGCCACATAGATCCCTGTATCTTGAAAAGTTTGATAAAGACATTTCATTTAGGGCTGAGTGTTCCAAAGTCTACACATTATCCAGTGGTGAGTTTCTATGTTAATGCTCTATGATTTAGTGTGTGGGGGGACACAACAAAAGCATAATTAAGGTTTCTTAAATATTTGCCTTAATGTAATATTATGGTGCAAAATAAATTTTTGAGACATAAAACAAGAAAATTCAATAAATATTGAATGGCCTGAAACTAGGGATAATAGCTAAGTTTTCTAGATGCATAAATTATTCACATGTTCACAGATTTGAGCTACACTGTATTTGTTTCTATATCAGATTCCACATACTTTATGGGTATATTTTAAGGTGCTATGCTTTATTTATAAACACTTACACAGTCCTCTCTTATCTCAGATTCTTTCATGAAAACCATCATGATACTTCAGTCTGACATTTCAACATTCATGAAGAGACCAAAATAAGATGTACTGAGATGTGTATACAGAAGTATCTGAGGCTTGGCCACTGGCCTCAAGGAGCTAAAATATGTGGTCATGAGGAGAATAGGTTAGGGTTAGAATGTTTGCTTAGCATATATGAGGTCATCAGTTCAATTTTGACTTCCAAAAAGAAACCCAGAAAATAAATATTGAAAATTAATAAGTCAACTTCCAGGATTTTATAGTATGAAGAAAACTAAGGGGAAATGGCCTGGTAATGTGTGAACACTAATAAATGCAGAAGGAGATATTCAGTCTTTACTACAGTTAAATGTATGTTCTTCTTTAACTTCAATTATTGTCATTGATAGTTTCCTGCTAAAAAACTGCAAGCTCCAGCTTCTTTTGCTGCCAGATGGAACAGCTCTGGAAGGAAGGGAGGATTGGAGCAAGTGTGGTGTGCTTGTGGTAGCCATTTCTGCCCCTATAAGGGGTTACATCCTACCCTGTTCCATTGGCATTTTGCTTATTCACACACATGACTGAGAAAATGTTCCTTGTGAATAATCATAGTCCCTGCTAAGGTCAGACCAAGCCTCTTTTTCTTTCTTTCTGCCTTCTGGCTCTCTACAGCCACCTGAAGTAATAAAGCAAATCTGCAAATCTTTCATTTTTCCCCAGATTCATCAAATATGGTTACTTTTATGATTTCTTAGTAATAAATCTAGTCAGTATATGATATGAAATAAATACATTTATCTCTTTAATCTTCATAGATTTGCCTAGAAAGGTTGATTTAGGTATGTGGCCAGCAAACAGTAAATCTCTTCATAATTCTGAGTTGTAAAGTAAGGCATAGTTTAAGATGGAGTGTTAGAAACATAATGATGGCTCTAGTTAAGACTGAGTTATTGATAATCATTCTTATGGTCAGTTATTCCCCTAGCAATATTATACTCATTTCTGCCTCATCAGAATTTATTTAGAAGAATGTCTTTGGAGACAGAATTGATCAAAATGTCTGTATAAAGTAGATGGGTGGGTAAAGGAATGAAGAGATTGCCTAGTGGGTAAGAGTACTTGCTGTGATCTAAGTTCAAATATCCTGTACCTATGCCAAAAGCCAGGCATATATGAGCATGAGCCCATAACACCAGCACCATGGCAAGCAGAGACAATGGGATCACTGAGGATTCCTAGCTACCAGTCAAGCTCCAGGTTCAGTGACAGACCCTGTCTCAAAAAGATAATGTTGAGAGTGAACAGTACACCTGAAATACTCCTCTGGTTTCTGTGAATAAACAGTATGCATATACCACACTCATGTATCACACATGTCTACAAACATTCAGACATACACACACAAAGAGTGATGGCTGTTAGAGTTTCTGTCTGGTTCCAACATCTCTGTACACATCAACTTATTTCGATGAATAAACAAGATGAACCTAGCATGTTCTAAAGCCCTTGTAAGGTTTGTGCTCTAATACTTAAACTGGCTGAGATTGCTGAAGAACGGTCTTTTGTTGGTTCCTTTGTGGCTTTCTTTTCATGAACAGCCCATAGCTTTCTCAGAATGTGGTCTTTCTCTTCTGAAGGATGGGCTTCTTGGTTTAAAGCCAGGGATCATGGTCCGTCCTCCTGAAGCATGGAAGGTGCAGCTTCCTTCCTAGGCTTTGTTCATGATTCTGGTCCAGGCTCTTCCTCATCTTTCATCATTCACACAAAAGTAAAATTTTTCAACTTGAGAATTCATACCCAGTTTTTGAAAGTGAGAAGTGAAAATGTCACACAAATTCTCTGGGATTTTGTTGCTTTTGCTTCTAGCTTTTCTTTCCTAGCAGAGCACACAGCTTTTGACTTTTGACCTGATGTACGTCTGCAGCATTTCATCTTCTTACCTACATTGTTAAGTATTGTCTGGCCAGCTGTCCTCACCCTCACTTTGTCCTTAAAAGCTTTCTATCTCTCTGCTTAGCTGTTCGGCTTGCAATCTTTATTCTGATTCTAAAATGCAGAGGCAGGCATATGGAATTCTACAATCATCCACTAAATTTGCATTTTAATAAAACTATCACTTCTGAAATGGAAGACAGGACACCAGGTTGAATTGTTCAGTCACCCTAATACATGCCCTTTAGCCCTAAAGTTTTTAGGGGAATCAGTATCTTACTTCAAGCCTGTTATTCATGTAAAGTCTTCATGAATAAAAGCTCTCTGTTCTTGTTCACATGAATGTTATTGCAGTGTTTTCAGTGGTAGTGCATTTCAGAAATGCCCCTACCACTTTGGTTCCCTACTTACAGGTTCTGCACTGTTTGTGGAGGTTAAGGGGATACAGCCTTGCTATAGAAAGTGCATTCAGAAGCAACACCACCCCCCTCCATCTTTGCTTTGTGCTTGTGGTTCAAGACATGAATTCCCAGTTTTCTGCTCCTTCCTCCATGCCTGCTGCTTGCTGCTTTACCTCCTGGCCATGATGGACTCCTATTCTTTAAGAACCATAAAGTAAAACAAACATCTTCTTCTCTAACTTGATATGGTGATGGTGTATTACCATAGCTAAAGAAAATTAATTAATATAGTAGTCTATGCCGAAAGAACAAAACTGCCTTTCTCCACAGTGTTGTCTTCTATAAAGTGACTCAATTTTATTCTAACAAACTCAATGGCATAATTAAATGTATAGTCTTGCCAAATCCCAAGGCTTGTAAAAGTGCTTTAAAAATCATTTAGTTCTCCAAAGCAAGACTTTTTTTTTTCACCACAACTCGGCTATGTATGCATTATATTAAAGAATTTTTTATTCACAAACTCCTTTGATTTTTATTTCCATGTCAACTCTCTGGGGTAAGGGAGAAACCAGGTTATCTAATTTATCCTATGTGAACTGCTACTCCAGTAACTCCTGCACCTTTAAATCATTTTCTCTAACTCAGGAATAGTCTTGATCTTATAAATCCACACCTCTCAGAAAGCTAGCTCTCAGCATTTCTCTACATTTCTAAGCTATGTGTGTGTTTGCATGCTCTTACTTTCTGAAGTAAAAGAACACATATATACTTTATGTCTTTACTTCTCACACTTACAAAGGTTAGACGAATTCAGCGATTTTTGTTTTTAGTCTTATTGAAAAAAAAAAAAACAACAACTCTGCTTACAGTGAAACCTGACCAATTGCTTGTTTTTATATAGTCAGTAAGCTAAGCTCATTTTACATATTCCCTCCCTTCCTTCCTTCCTTCCTTCCTTCCTTCCTTCCTTCCTTCCTTCCTTCCTTCCTTTCTTCATTTCTTTCCTTTCTTTATTACAGGGTTTCACTGTGTAGTCCAGGCTATCTCATGTAGATCTGCTTGTATTTGTATCCAAAGTGATATGATTAAAAGAATATGCCACTGTACTCATTCTAGTTTGTATTTTCAAATGGCAGAAAATTTTTAAAGGAGAATATTTCATGTCACATGATTTTTTTGTTTGTTTTAGGTGTGTTTATGTACATACTTGTGTATAAGTGTTTGCATCTCTGTACATACCTGTGTGTGTGTGCATGGTGCTCATACAAACACATATGGAGACCTGAAATTGATGTCTTCCTTGGTTGATGTTCTCTTTATTTACCAAGGCAGGGTCTCTCTCTGCAACCAGAGCTCACCAATTCCACTTAGAATAGGTAGCAAGCTTTACCCAGGGATCTTTATTCTCTGCCCTCTAATGCTGGGATTAGAGGTGGCTACCAAACCTACTGCGCTCTCATGAAGGTTCTGGAAATCTCAGTTTCATCCTCACTACTTGTTGCAAGTGTATAATCCACCGAGCCATCTTTCCAGTCTTCTGTGTGTATTTTATAAGAAATTTCAATTTCACTTTCATGCATTAAGTACTACTGGAAAAATCAAACACAAATTTATTTCTGTTACATCTATGGCTCTTTTCCCAACTCAGTAATGGAACTGAGTAGTCTAAGCAGAAAGTGGACCCTGGAACTAAAAATATTAGCTAGCTATCGTTTTCCAGTCTATACTGAAGCTGATGAATATTTTTACGTCCTCCTGATTAGCAGGTGCAATCTTTTCTTTTTCTTTCTTTCTTTCCTTTTTATTATTTATTTATTTATTTATTTGTTTGTTTGTTTATTTATTTATTTATTTTTCGGGTTTTTTTGAGACAGGGTTTCTCTGTGTAGCTTTCTGCCTTTCCTGGATCTCGCTCTGTAGACCAGGCTGGCCTCGAGCTCACAGAGATCCGCCTGCCTCTGCCTCCCGAGTGCTGGGATTTAAGGCGTGTGCCACCACTGCCGGGTCTTATTTTGTTTTTTTGAAACAGGGTTTTTCTGTAGCTTTGGAGCCTGTCCTGGAACTTGCTCTGTAGACCAGGCTGGCCTGGAACTCAAAGAAATCCACCTGTCTCTGCCTCCCGAGTGCTGGGATTAAAAAGTTGTGTGCACCACTGCCCAGTGAGTAGGTACAATCTTGATAGCTAATGTTTGTATTGCTTTATAGCTTACAAAAAATTAGTCAAAATTTCTCATCTTATTAATTACTCATAACTGTTTAGTCAAGTAACACTTCCATACAATTTAAGTTTTGATGTCCTCAGCTCAGGAGAGAACTGAGTCAGAGAAGTTTCCTGACACCAAATACTTTGTGTGGTAGTTGACTAGAGGTATGTTGGCTTAAATGGAACAAAGAACCAGTGGAAACTGTTGAGTTGGTATGCCAGGAGTTTCTGACTGTGAGGCTTTTATATGGATCACATCAGCATGTGAATCTGGGTGAGCTGGGTGTGTAAGGACTGCACACCAGTCTGCAGATGTCTCCAACTGGCTTGGACCCAGAGAGACCAGACAAGAGTCAATCCCTTCTGTAATTACTGCATGTAGACTGCACATTGGAACAACAGACATCAAAGGTCTTTGGAATACAGCATAAATAAGCTGCTCCTAGGTTCTTAGTCCTTCAACATTGGAGAGTTACAATACCAACTTCCCAGGTTCCAAAGCTTTTGAACTTGGACTAAGCTAGGATACTGAGTCTGCTGGCTCTCTAGAAAGCTGACTTAGCAGGTCATTGCTTTCTCTCTTCTTGCCAAGATTAAGAACCTGCCTGCCCATTGTTGTTCCTCCTAGTCTCTAATAAAATTGGTCTACTGAGTGTGCTTTCAAATTCTTTTTATTAACAAGACTAAGAACCTAGAAGGAACCCTATTGTTTCCCCAGCAACAACCTGAACTAAATATCAACTTTTTTACATGTTCTCTATCTGTCACCTTTGTTTTCCTGTCCCTGTGCAGCAACCAATGTATACAGTCACTTTCACACATCAGCAATGCTACCTGTCATTTTTAAATAGCAGCTCTTCAACTCTATTGTAAGCTGCATTCAGTTAAATACAATTCAGAGAATCATCACATCAGCTCTTGCCTTATGCTTGATTTCAGAGGCTGTCTCCTCTCTCTAAAGTGCAATTTTTCTATGGAGCTTTTGATTATTCTTCATCATATACCTTAGAGACAGAAGTGAAATAACACCTCCAGCTAGATGTCATCTTGAACATGGAAAGTATAACTCATGGACATTCTCTATATCACCTGTTATCCACTTATCTTCAACAAAGTAGTGTTTCCTTGTACAAAACAGCCATATCTTAAATGAGCACTCCTATCTTCTCAAAGTCCATGTGAAAGGACTGGTCACTGATCAATGAGTAAATGAATAAGAGAGAAAATGCATAGTCCTCACAGGTAATGTTATTTACAGGCATATATAATGCATGTGGAACACCCTCTAATGGGAATACCGAGGACCAAAAGCATTCAGTACTATTTTTGTATTTTAGAATATTTTCATGCATAGCATGAAACAGTTCAGTTATTGTGCACAAAATGTGAACACAACAAGTGATACACAGACTTTGGAGTTGATTGTATACAGGAGTGTTGGTATACTTGCATACTGTCTGTCAAATATGTAGCAAACTTCCCATTTGTTATATCATATTGGTGTTCAAAAATGTTTGAATTTTGTAGTATAAAGCTTCTTAAAAGGCTGAGAAATATGGCCCAATTATACCACTTTTGTCATTTACACCTAAGGTCTCCAAGTCAACGCAGTGGAGAGATATTTTCATGTCAGTGTTTGCCACCACAGTATTACAACAGTCAAGTTACAAAACAAACAGGATCGTGTGTAAACCAAAGAAATGATAAAGAAAATATAAAAGAATGAAATTATCTAAATATTGTAATGTTTTCTCTCATTTGTGAAGTTTGGATTACATAAAATTAGGCATGTACATATGGCACAAGAATAGAAGAGACACTAGGGTGAAAAAGAAGCTATCTGGGGGCTAATCATAAGAAAGAGTAGGTCAGAGGGTGTGGGGGATATACATTACATACATGAAAATGGAGTTGTGTAGTCAGTTTGCTAAAATTTAACATGTGGTAAGTGGAAAAACAACTATATCTTTAAAAACATGAAAATATTGAATTTCAGAGTGTTTTTTTTATTTTTTTACACTTTTGGGTCAGGAATATTTAACCTGTATTCACATTATAAAGTCATGTTACAAATCCTAAACAATGACAAAACAAAAAGATGTCTTTTCATGTAAGATTAAGTGTTAAAGAATTGGTATACACAAGTATATGAAACTGACCTCTGTCTACTTGTCTTTAGCAGTGTGATTGGAATGGCTACCTGCTGCTCAGAATTTTAAAAGAGAAGACAAAGTAGGATGTTGACCATATAGTACATTGCAGTTCCTTTTGTCCCTTTCTGAAGTTTGCTCAGGGCAGTTGCAGGCTCCTGCCTAGAATCCCCATGAGAAGATTCAATGTCCCTGAGAGTCCTGTTTCATGAGAATATCAGTATTTCTATACAATGATTACCTTTAATGATGAGTACTCATTATACATCTATCAGGGAAAGAAGTTGAGAACTTCTACTTAGTAACAGCATAGGTGCTAAAAGATGTTTTCTTTTATCCGTAGCTTTAAACAAGCATTTTTTGGCTTTATAGATATCCACACACAGAGAAAAAAAAAGTCCAGTTACCTTCCCTGTTGAACAAAATTGGACGTGAGAGAAGGCTGTCTGGTATGGAAAATGACCTACATGACAGCCATAGTTTCAGTTTTGAATGCACGACTTTGTTAAGTATATGGAAAGCAAAAGTAATAAGGCAGTTAGCAAATAGACAGACGGAAGCAGCAGTAACGCAGCAAAACACCAGCAGATTAGATCCTTACACCATCCAGCAGAAAAGCCCAGGGAAGCCCTGCTGAAACAGCCATGCTGGAGATCCTGATTGAGATTCCTGGACCGAGCACAACATTCTCTCCAAGCAGAAATTGCTAGCTTCTCATTGCCATGCCAGACATTTTTATACCATGAGAAAAACAATAGTGGCCTCGGTTGGAAATAGTTTACCAAATAGCTGTTCTCAGTGGAGTAGTGTTTTTAATACCCTTAGCTGTTAGCTATTCTCTTTTTCCCCTACTACAGAGGCAGGGGGGCAACCTACTCAGGAGAAAATTTTGGAAGACACTTGGAATGAACATGCTTTAGTTTAAAACAAGGGATAGTCTCCTCATTTCTAGACTGTACTTTCAACAATCAAAAATAACATGACTATTTACCAAAATGTTACATGAGTTTATCAGAATACTGTCTAGGGACACAGTGATTCCGGCAGACCAAAGCTCTACTGTCGCTGCTTCAACTCTGTCCTCACATACTTGATGTGAGAAGCTCATATGTGGACATTAACAGCTGCTCACAATTCACTTTATCACCTGTTTATCTTCTGAGAAGGTGGTATCACTCGGATGTCACTAGTGGGAGGAGCCTGTCTTAGAACATTTGCACCAGAGAAGAAATGCATTATTTAAATTAGCTCTCCCAAGGTGAGAATAGCCAAGTATGGCGCAGGCTGAACCAGTGATGCCATGACTCCTCACCATGTGGTTTGTTTAGAGGCATTCACATTCATTTCTTCCAAATGATAAATTGAGTCATGGATTGGGAAAAGTCTCCCAATAGACATAACTAACAATAAACCAGCTGAATGTTGAATCCAAGCATCTGTGATTGGAAGACTCTTATATTAAGCAAATTGTTTTTCCCAGAGTAGAAATCTTTATCTGCAAACTGAGAAAAACATTTACCTCTCCTGTGGCTTTATCATGACAATGAGTGACATATACAGGTGCATGACACAGGTCAACAATTGATGACTCAGTTCTTCCAGGTATGAGTGTGTAAGTGATGTAAGTGTGAGTGTGTTTGTGGTGTGTGTGTGTGTGTATGATGTGAGTGAGTGTGTGTGTGTGTGTGTGTGTGTGTGTGTGTGTGTGTGTATGCATGCGTGAGTACATGTATGGTATGTGTATGTATGAGATGTGAGTGTGTGTGTGTGTGTGTGTGTGTGTGTGTGTGTGTGTGTGTGTGAGATTACAGGTAGGTCCTAAGAGTCAACCTTTATTATCATTCCTCAGAAGCCATATAGACCTTTTTTGATGCAGGGTTTCTCACTGACCTAGAGAGAACTCATAGATTTCTCTAAACAGGCTGACCAACAAAGCAAAGGGATCTCCCTGTCCCTGGTTCCTGGGTGCTAGGATTATAAGAGCATGCCACTCTGCCTGGCTTTTTTTCTTTAATAGGATTGAACTCAGTTTTGTAAGTACTCTGTGAGCTTAGTCATCTCCCCTGCCTTCTAATAAACCACTATAGCCCATCAAGACAATATTTGATTCATTTCAGTACTCTACTCCCATTTTTTGTTATGATAAAATGTATAAAACAAAATTCATTATTTTAAGTGTTCAGTTCAGAGATATATAGCATTGTTCTTCAGCCACCTCCTGCCTCCACAATGTTTTTTTCTTCTCTCTAAACTGAACATCTGTGCCTATCAAATAGATAATAATTCTCCATTCTCCTTTCCATGCAGCCTCAAGCAATTGCCCTTGTACTCTCGGTCTCCCTGATTTTGACTACTCTAACTATGTCATGGGAGTAGAATCAGTTAGCCTTAAAAAAGAATTTCAAT
This sequence comes from Peromyscus californicus insignis, assembly GCF_007827085.1. Classification (NCBI taxonomy): domain Eukaryota; kingdom Metazoa; phylum Chordata; class Mammalia; order Rodentia; family Cricetidae; genus Peromyscus; species Peromyscus californicus. Next base: position 471,915 of record NW_026294436.1, read on the forward strand.
TGCAACCATGAGCCCTGGGAGGCAAGCACAGGTGTTAGATTCTCTAAACCAGAGGGTGAGCAAAGAAAGGCGCTGTGCTTACTTATGAAAAGAGGTGCTTGTCCACTTTCTGCCAATGCCATTTTCACTTCACTCTTCTGAAAGGCAGATAGATAGATCCTCAGACAGGCTTGAATTCTCAAAGGGCCTTTTGAGCAGTCGAAGTTCCTGGGAGACCATAGCTGAGACAGATTTCCCTTTCTGACTAGTCAGCACTGTCATGAGTGCTCATAGTTCCTCCCCTGGGGTGGATGCTGCACTCAGAGAGATTTGCCTCTCTGCAGCCTGACATTCCGGCGTCAGAGAGCTCATCCAGAGCTGCTGCGTATCTGGGAGCTCAGCAACCTCATCTTTGGCTCTGAGTAGACATTGCGAGAGCAGGTACCTGATCAAGGTTTGGCCCAGGGAAATTCCTTTCATGAGCCACCATGAAAAATAACTTAATACTCGGTTGGTAAGAGACTAAATCTAGTGTTCTCCACAAAAACTTGCTCTGAAATGCTAACGAAGAAATGTCATTCAGAAGATGGATCTTAGGTGATTAGATGGTGAGGGTGCAGTCTCCATGAATGAAATTCCCACACTTACAAAGGACAAAACTTCCCTTTTTACCATGTAAAGGTGGAATATGAGCACAACTTTATTTTTCCTTTATTTTATCTTTGAAACAGGTTCTGACATAGCAAAAGCTGGCTTTGAACTTGCTATGTAGCCAAGGATGACCTTCAACTTCTAATCTTCCTTCCTCTACCACCTGAGGACTGGTATTTCAGGTATACACCACCACATCCATTTTTAAAATATGCTGGAGATCTAACCCAGGCCTTGTTGCAGTGCATGCTGGGCAAACGCTCTTTCTTAGGAGTTTGATAAGAGCCTGGTCATCCTGGCACCTTCCTCTTAGACTGCCAATATCCAGAACTGTGACAGAAAACAACAACAAATGAACAACAATGAACCTTTGTGGTTCATAAACCAGTTAGGGGGGAAAATAAGCCAGTCAGCTGAAGGGTTTGTGAGAACTCATTACAGCACCTTGGGATTTGTATTTTGAAAGTTTTCCTCCTGATATTCTGTCTGTTCCTATTAATTCTTTGGGCAGCTCTCAAGAGGTTGCAGGCTCATTCCCAGTCAATGAGGTAAGCTCCAGGCCAGTGAGGGACCCTGTCTCTAATATATCAAAGTACATGGTTCCTAAAGAACATCATCATCACCTGACATTTTTTCCTATTCTTCATTCACATATACACCCATACATCTGAATACCTGTGAATACACACACACACACACACACACACACACACACACACACACATACACAGGTTTCTTTTTCTTTTTCATTCTGTTATCTTAAAGCAGATGCAGACACATGTAAAAGTGGATTCCATCTCACATAATCTTTCACTAACCTATTTCATTCTTTAAGCGACCGTGATTAAGCCACCAAAAATATAAGAAGGAAACTCAAATTTTTTTGAATGCATGAAAATAGTTTTAAAAATCCTTTGTATGTTGGGGAATATTATTTTAAGGTGTGTTACTTTTGTTTATGTCGCATTTGCTTAACTCTGTAAAGCTGTGTTACCGTGCCTGTCTGAAACACCCGATGGTTTAATAAAAACCCGAGCGGCCAATAGTGAGGCAGTAGAAAGGATAGGGTGGACTGGAAGGCAGAGCAGAGAAACAGAAGGAGAAATCTGGGAGGAGGGCAGAAGAAAGAGCGAGAGAAGGAGGAGGACAGCAGGGGCCAGTCACCCAGCCACACAGTCAGACATGGAGCAAGAAGGAAAGAAAAGGTATACAGGAATAGTGAAAGATAAAGTCCCACAGACAAAAGATAAATGGGATAAGTTAAGAAAAGCTGGCTAGAAACAAGCCAAGCTAAGGCTGGATATTTATAAGTAAGAATAAGCCTTCATGTGTGATTCATTTGGGAGCTCGGTGGTGGGTCTCCCAAAAGAGTGAAAAACAACCAACAACATTTGTGTGCTGAGGAAATGAACCTCCGGATGAGAAGAGATGCATTTGCTTACTGTCTCTCAGCAACCTAAAAGGATTGAAATCTGATGCCACAACTGCCTTGCCAGAAGCCTGTGAGGTCAATTAATTAATATTGAAAGTTACTGCAGATGTTTCTTTTAAGATCATTTTTTCCCAGTATTTAGAATCATGTCATCACTTTCAAGCAGAATATCTCAATACATTTCTACAGATGATATGCAAACTATATTTATTCAAGATTACTAGGTTAAACTCTAATAGCCAAAACCGAGTGCAGATGCTGTTTCCCACATCACTCACTTACTAATATCACTGAGCAGGGATGTCTTCCATGTGCATCCAGGAGTCCACTTCTCTGTGGCACACATCACGTGCTTTCTAAAAATTATAAAATAACAGCAGGCTGCAGCAGTGACTGGAGTGGGAAGCTCTTCCAATGCAACTGTAAGGAGCTGAGCTCTATCCCAAGCACCCAGGTGGAAAAGCTAGACAGCAGAGCCTGCCTGTAACCATATCCGGAAAGACAGTGACAGAGACGGCAGATGTCTGGGGCTCTCTGGACAGTCAGGATTCAGTGAGATGATGTGCCTCAAGAAAATAGTGTGATGACCGGTTGAGAGATACAGACATGTTCTCTCTCTCTCTCTCTCTCTCTCTCTCTCTCTCTCTCTCTCTCTCTCTCTCTCTCCCTTCCTCCCTCACAAACACACATACACACAAAGTAATTGTCAAGTAGCCTATGGGAGGACCTCAGTGAGCATATATTTGGCTAAGTGGTCTAAAAAAATCATTTAATTTGGTATTCAGGGTCTGTGAAGGTTAGGTTTTGTTCTCCAATTTTTACTAGCAAAACTGGGGATTTCAGTGCTAATTCTGAGTCACAAAACTAGGCGTTGGGATATTAAAGGATGGCATATAAAGGATGGGTCTGTCTGGCTTCTGTACTCATGCATTTCTTATATTCTGGAATTCTGAGCCTCGGTCTGTGAATCTCTGTAGCACTCATCCCTTTGTGCTGACTTCTTAATCTGCTTCTTCCCCACTTTCTTTATTCAGTGTCTCTAATTAGGAGCCTAAGCACATTTTGAAAGGAGCCTCATGTAGCCCATTTCCCTCAAATAACAGCTTCCATTTTTCTCCCCACTATAAATGCAGTGAAAACTCTTACCATCTCCATTTGTTGTGAAATTCAAATGTTCAGTCTCTGGATTCTGTTTTCTTTCACATTCTCCTGCCTTTCCATCAGCAAACCGCACTGATTCCTTCCAGGCTCAGATACACTTAGAATCTCCTTCACTTCTCTTGTCCCAATGCTACATTCTTCAGAAATCTTATCTCCTCCTTTGTTTTCATTCCTTCCTCTTTCTTTGTAACTCATTCTTGACTGAGCAGTTTAAGGACATTGTAAATTGTCCTGTCTGACAGACTAAATTTCCTTGTAGGGAGTTTGTTTGCTTGAATGAGACAGTTTTGTGTAGCTCCAGCTGGCCTCAAGATCACTATGTAGCCAAAGATGACCTTGGACCTTTGATCCTATTGCCTTCACTTCCCGAGGAATATTGCAATTATAGGTGTACAACCATGCCTTGTTTGTTTGGGGCTGAGGATCAAATCCACGGTGTTTGTACATACTATGAAGCCATTTACCAACTGAGCTACATCCACAGCCCATTAAATCACCTTCAGTTTTTATTGATAAGTCTATGTCCACCAGATGACTCATAAACACAAGGGTAAATAAACACTATATAGAGACAAATCTACTCCATCAGAATGTACATCTGCTCTTTCAAACATAGAGCTATTGTGTAATTAACTGTCCTCTAGAAGAAGGAAGTGTAGGCAAGGTAAGACACAAATACAGGTGCTGTGAGTGGACACTGAGAAAGAATCAACAGGGCCATAGGTTTCCTGGGAGATACTGGAGTCAGGATGGTCCAAGATTCTTTCACCAAATCAGTGAGGTTGCTCATGTGCACTTTTGTGCCTGTTGTGCAGTTTGGTATGAGTCAGTTAAGCATGAAAGAACCCAAGACACTACTTTGAGCTACACTGAAATCAATAAGCCTGGAGAGTAGGCGTTTTTTGTTTTCCCTGGGTCATGTTGACTAGGAGCTAATGATCTAAGAAATCAGAGTGGGCACTCAGGGATTAATTACTTGACTCCTCATTAACCCAAGAACAACACAGCAAGACATATTTGTGTTCCACACAAAATGATACAAAATTCTTTCTTTATTAAATATACAATATTTACAGGTAAGTCATTCTTCTGTACAGCAAAAACCATAGAAAACAAAGAAATCTAAGGCTAACTTTAACTTTCTCCATACAGTGTATTAAGACATGTTACATGGTATACAAAACAGACTTGAGATGAGGCAACATTACATGGAACTTGGGATTCTGACACAGGAACAAAAACTATAATAACCAAAGAAACAAGGAGTCTCTAGCTAATCCCCGAGGATATGGTCTGCTTTGCCTCTGTTGTGCTTTTTTCAAAGAAAGCCTGTATATATCATTCATATATCTATATAAGAATGATATATATATATATAAATATATATTACATTATATATATATATATATACATAAAATTAGGAGAGGTCCTTTTATACTTTGTTAATTATTTGCTAAAGGCAAACTCCCTGACCTCTCATTTTTCCAAGAAAGTGCCAGATAGGTTCTAATTTCTAGGTTGAAATGGACAGGGTAATTCTTTGCCTTAGGGATTTAGGAATCCCATGAACCAAATGTGAATTGTCGACTGTTTTATAGGATATAATTAGAATGTGTCATGTGTCTTCATTTGCCTATGTTTTATCTTCTTGCCATAGTCTAGCTGTCTGTGGGAAGTGCCTGTTTAAGACAACATAGGCTATTGGAATGCCTGTCTATTAACAAGGTAAGGAGAAAATTATTGACATTGATCCTCACCAAATATGAAGTCCTTCTCATAATATAACTACACTGTTTTAAGCAAGGTGTGATTACTTACTTTTTTTGCAAGAATATTTAAGGCAGGACAAGGTTACACTGGTGGCTGCTGCCGTTCAAAGAGAAGAGATTAAGCTACTTCCTATACGTCCTTTGGGATATGGCTGACTATAATGTGAAAGTATACCTAGTCAGAGGTCCATTCCCATTTTCCTGTAAGGTTGTAATGAAAATGACTCCATCTGGGGAGGCCATTCAAGGGTCTTCAGGGTGACAGAAGGCCTGTTCTGCACACCCAGTGCCTTTTCATGTCTTCTGAGATTTACTGCTGGAATCTGAAGCATGGCATAGTCTAATGCTAATGAAAATAAGACCAGGCTTTAATCACTGCCACACATTACCTTTTTCATAACTTGGGACTAGCCTCCTAATTTTAACCTGCTATTTGATGCAAGGTTTACTTCTGTGCTGAGTGGCAGCAAGGGAAGCGTGTTCTCAGAGTATCAGGTGGTGGCTTTCTGAAGTGTACTCTGTGGGTGATAGAAAGCACCATGCCTTTCCATCATTATGACATGCCAATGGATGGTAAGACCACGGGAGGGAAAAGAAAGACCACTAGACTGACTCCAATATTTTAGGACTTCCATCCACAACATATCTGAATAAGGGCAATGGACCTGAGGATCTTGTCCGTAGTTTATTTTACTTTAAACTGTCATCTGGGTGCTCCCCCTGGGCAGATTAAAATCACTGTGGTGATAATTCCAAAGCATCCCTGGACTGTATTAGTGAAACATAAAACTTGAAAACCACAGGGGTAGGGTGAAAATGCCGTGTAAAGATGAGTAACACATTTCTCATGCAGGGCCTGTAATATTGCCTCTTCCTAAGGTATAAGACAAATTCATGAAAGAGACTCCTGAGTTAGGAGCCAGGAAAGTGGGGAGAGGAGCCATCCTTACTTCATGGTGGAAGCTCTGGCCCTTTTAGCCTCCAGCAGCCATTGCTTGCTCCATGAATACCCTCTTCCTCCTTGACAAGCTCCCATCAAATCTGGTTTAACACAAAAGCCCACTGTTACCTAAGCTGCTTGTGTCCACTTCACCACTTTGTAGACAATAAACTTCACAAATGACAGAGGACTAGCTCACAAAGTACACTGTTTCACTACTACACGTGCTTCTCACTCTCCCCCAAGTACCTTAGTGCAAAATAAGAGGGTTGAAATTACTAAAAAATAGCAAAACAATCATTAGAACCCTGTATAAGTCATTTAAAGAATTTCCAACACAAAGTGGTCATACTTTCTCTTCCTACAAAGTAGGTATGCATATAGTTATATAGTTTCCTGGATAATGTTTGAAGAACAGCCCTATTCATTTTTACTCGTGTGTGTGTGTGTGTGTGTGTGTGTGTGTGTGTGTGTGTGTGTGTGTGTGTGTGTTATCTTCTCCCCTTTTAGGTTAGAATTTGTGAACACAAAGCTGAGAAAGAATAACAACTAACATTTTCAAAATAAATGACTACAGGAAGACTGGGTAAGGCCAGAAGAGAGGTGAAGAAAGCCCCCCCAAACTGGTAAAGAAGTGATTCAGATACACTGTGCATCTTTTAAAGAAAACATTTCCAACCTGCATGAGAGACATGAAACAGCACTCAGGCATGCTTCAAGAACTCAAGCATGTTTGAGTTTGCCCATACCATCCTTCCATTAACCTCCTTTGCCACTTACAGGTACAACATCGCTTCTTTATTTATTTAGTTGAAACTTGGCCTCTGGGTCAGTTGAGGACAAAACAAACCCAAACAATTGCTTCAGGAATTAATGAGTGGCAGAATTATAGAGGTGCCTCAAGAGCCTCTTGCCAGACTGCTGGTGCAGCAAGGTTGACGATTGTAGCTCTAGGGAATTCAAAAGAAGTGAAGCAGTTGGTAGACAAACAAACCAAGCATGAGTTCCCCAGGCTTGGTGCCCAAGTCCATGGATACCACGTGGATGTTATGAAACAACTTCTTAATGTGAGTCTTCTAATTGAGGTGATATTGTGCAGAGAGAGAGCATGCATGATCTTCAGGTTTGGAAACATTCATGTAGAACACAGAAGTTTGACCTCATTTAGATGGAAAACACATCAATAAATTATTCACTCAATAAATAATTTCTAGTTCCCAGAGATTTACCTAAACATAGTCAAATGGTTCTTTAGGGCAGAATGAGGAGTGTTAAAAATGGCGGAATACCAACCAGCTTAAGGCAGACCTAAAAGAGCCATGGCCATAAGTGAATATCCACCAAAAAAGTGAAATCAGAGGGGGGCAGAATTGGAGACTGCTCTTTTCTGTCTCCAGTCTTTACACAGGTCTGCCATATACAGAGGGCATATATGTGGAAAGTCTTAACTGGAACTGACATGAGAACATAGAGAACTTAGCACCCTTTCAAATATCTGACATAGGCAGGATGGTGGTCCACACTTTGGCAGAATTAGGTGGTTCTCTGTGAGTTTACAATAGAGAGTCTCAGACCTTCCAGGGCTACCAAGTAAACCCTCTTTAAAGAAAGTGTATCAGATACAGGGACCTTTATTCTTTCTCTGTCCAAAGAGCCCATTTACCACCCTCTACAGAAGTTCATCTGCATGATCAGTTACCTTGTTTGAGGAAGACAAAAAAAGCAATCATTTCTGTTAGAATTAATAAATAAGACACAAAATTATAAGAATTGCCCAAAAATGTGTTGGCTTTTAGAACTCTCTGGAAAGTGGTTTGCAAATTATCTGTGCCTAGTCCTTGCTCTCTGCTCCCTTGTGCTGTGTGCACTTTTGTTGCTGTAAGATTGCACTTTAAGTCCTCAGGGACAGTAAATATTTGTATATCTAACAACACTTGGGAGTCAGATGTTTTACATATGTCTTGTGACTGAATACGGGAAAGAGAACTGCATACTCATTTAGTTGTGGTCCTGCTTCTCCTATGATATGGCAGTCAGGATTCTGACAAAAGTTGAGATTTGAGATAGTGCCACTTCTGATTTCTAAAGAAAACAAAGTTGTAAAATATCAGCTCCAGAGTTCTTCAGATGAACATGAGCTAATCTATTTATGAAATAGACATCCAGAAAATGACAAATATCTATTTTCCTGGCCTAATTCTTGGAGAAACCACAGCAGTCTACCCTATGCATGAACTGAATATCACAACTGTTGCTAAAAGTCTTTTAGGGTAAGAAACCATACCGTTGCTTACATTAATAGATTTGTTCAGTGGAATAATATCAATGGAACAGCACCTTAGGATGGGATATTACACAGGTGTTTTTGGTCTTACTGTAAAGGCCCATATTCCACAAATTATTTTTGTCAACAGCAGGCATCAATGACTGAGTAGTATATAATTATATACTGGGAGGCATCACAAAACCTGTATCCCATCAAGGGAAGTGGCAGCTAAAGGAGGATTAGAACACTCTTACTCTTGTTTTAGGTTGTAATTGTTTGAAAGTGGAAAAGACAACTGAAAAACTACATAAACCAAACAGATATTGCCACCAACCCTGAAACATACTCCTGCTTCTAGCTGTGATGTGCATTCAGCATAGTAGAATGTAGAGTGCTAGATTTTCCACCTGGTGTGTGTTATGGGGTTATGAAGAAATTCTGATTTTGCCCTGAGACTACTTATGAAAATACACCATCTCGGCATGCATCCACCATTTGGTCTACATGCCCAGTGTCCTGGTATGCATGGCCTGCACATCCAGGGATGAAGCCAGTGTGTGCTATGCAGAGGGCAGAGACTGGCATCACACATTTCCCTACATGATTATCTCTAAGTACATATTTGTGGATGAGGGAACCATACATACTGATTTGTCTTGTACTTCCATGTTTATCCAATCACATCATGCCAGAAAAATATGGCGCGTGCTTCTGAGGATTCCAGTTAGAAAGTGTTCCGACATGGTTACTCTCCCTTACCTGTTGTTTTGTTACTAGAGGTGCTTAGGGCTAAATTTCAGCATGACTTTCATTTCTGGAGGCAGGGAAATATGCAGCCAAGCAAAAGGGTGATTTATACAACATTTATAGAGCCAGAAAATCCAAAAGTAGAAATTGGAGAACAGGGAATGAAGGGAATAGGGAAATAGACTTTCAGTACCTCTCATTTTATTAGATGATTATATGTCATATTAAAGATAGAAAAATTAAAAAGGACATCTTTGTTATAATTGCTTTAAAATAAATTCACTAGCAAAAGGATAGCAATATCCTAAAAGAGGAAAAGGGTGTGTAAGAATTCATAGAAAATTTTAAGGAAAGAACTTGTATTTAGGACAATATCTCAGAGTTGTGGATTGTGATGCCTCACCCAATCCTTACCTCTGTAGCTCTGCAAGGGAAGAAAAGGTCCAGATGGGAACCTGGATGAAGCCAGTGAGGGCTTCACTGTGTACCTCTTGTCCAGGGAAATGCTGAACAATCAGAAGTAGGACACTCTCTAAGATGGATGACCTACTGACTGTCAGGGCAACTGCTTTGCAAATCAGGTCTGCCCTCCAAAGAGAACTGAAAAGGATCTTCTAGCATTTCCTAAGTCCTAAAGTGTTTGGGTGGTTGTTTTTCCCTTGTCTTTATTCCACGGTGATCCAATGGCAGAGTTAAAAAATGATAAGGATTACACACCATGGATAAATTTGAGATGCCTTTTTGAATTAACTATATGCTTTTCTACCAAAAGAACACCAAGCCTGATGCATTACTACCTTATTTAGGCAAGGAAGGTGAGTGCACAGGCAACTTTGTGTACATGGGTGCAGACTCGGAAATGTGATGTGATTCAGAAACTAAGGGCTTCCCTCAAATCCCCTGAGCTAGAGGTGGCCACACTGTCACACACAAAAGCCAGGCTCTTGCCTTGTGGAAAAGAGCTCTGTTGTCAATGAACTAGTAACATGTGTTCTAGAATGTGACTCCTGCTTCCCTGCACATTCTGTTTTTACTGGAGTGGATGGATGGGGATTAATCAGCCGGATATTTCTCACCTTTCTTGCCCCTCTTTTCCTTATGTTTTTTTTTTTTTCTCAGTTCTCCTCCACCATGAGCTAAGAGGGCCTAAACATTTTTCATGGAACCAATTTAGACTTTTATTTGAATTCTGTTTGTGCTGCCACAATACAGACACATGTATATTTTTTCTTCAATATAGCAATCTTAGGAATAACCCAGCTAACATGTTCTAGTAAAGTAGAGAAGGCAGTTGTAAAGTTCTGGGAGCAGCTACTTCCTCACAGCTTTCTTGACGCTTCCTGGTTTCAGGGTACTGAATCCATGACTCAAACCAGAACAGCAAGAGAGGCACAAAGTAACTGCTCGCTATTCCATAGATAACTCAGTAAATGCTCAGTTATTCCATATTGGAAAGTACTGAAACTCTATGGAAAGGGTGATGAATGGAGTCGGTGGATACTTATGGTGTCAACATTAAACTAACACAGATGTCTCTGCTTGCTTGCAAAATGCTACCAAAACAAACAGGCCAGAAGAGTCTCCTTCTGCTCTGGGTCCCCCAGCTGGGTGTTCTTATAACCTAGGCTCTCTAAGTACAGTCCCTTTGTTTTCACAGGTGTTATGAAGGGCTCCCACATCAGACAGACATAGACCCTCTCTCTCCACAGCTCTCAAGGGAGCCAAGTTTCCCTGTGCCCACATGGAGTCAGATTTTTCCAGATATTTAAGTCGTAAATGGAGAACTAAAGACAGGACATATGACTGTGGCCTTGCCAGGGGTCTCACACTCACTCAGCTCATTGCTCTTTAATTGGTGTCTTAGGAAAGAATGTCCTGGCTACTTTACAAATACCTGTTTCAGCCACAAAAAAAAAAAAAAAAAAAAAAAAAAAAAACAGAACGAAAAAACAAGCAAAATAAAAAATAAATAATAAATGTCTCTAAGACTGGTTAGATGATGTCTGCTTTAGAAGAATTTCTTTTGTGTCATAATGTCTCCCAACCTCTCTACCCTATCACAAGGACCTAAAAAGAACAAACATTGCTTTCTCTGGGTGGATTTACTTCATTCCCTCCTGCTCTATTGGGCTCCCTAATAGACTCTTTGCTTAAAGGATGACCTGACTCTGTCTGTCTCTGTCACACACACACACACCTACCACTTTTCTCCTCTCAGGCCATAGCGCCTACCATATGGTATGGGGCAGCGTGTTGGAGACAATTGTTAAAGGCCAACACCGCAGAACTCCAGTCTAAAGGGAGCTGGCAAGACCAAGTGCCTGAGAAACTGCAGAGTGAAGTTTAAAAACTCAACCACAAACATCAAATATGCACATGTACACACGTGTTCTTCCCTGTTGACAGCAGTGAAATCTGTGTCTCCAGTGCTCACTTTCACAATGATGCCTATATCAGTGGACTACAGTAGCTACAGCTACCTGATCTCCTGAGCTGGGTGAAGGAGATCAATGCTCTCGGTGGATGCAGGTGTGTTCCAGAAAAATTAATGGCGAAAGAGAGAAAGAGAATACCTAAATTAAAAGACAGGAAAGAGAAGAGAAAATAAGTGGGGGGGACCCACAAAAATAGAGGACCAGGTGACCCTGTGGCATCTCAGATGAAGTATTCCCGTTTGCACTCGCTGGTTGTGTTTTGCAAGTCAATGTCATTTCTAAAGGAACTGTCCAAGTTCTCTGGGTATTCCTTCTCCTTCATCTGATTGGTGCGGTGTGACTGCTTATGCTGATAGAGGAAGCGGGTCATGATGCCGATGATACAAAAGGTGATAAACGTCACCACTGCTATGACACCTGTAGGGAAAAGAGGGGGACAGAGAAGAAAGCTGTTACTGAGAAAATTCAGTCTAGACAGGCACATACTTTGGAGGAAAAAAGCAAACACACAAACACAGATCTCCTCTGTATGCAGAAATAAAGACCTGCTGAGAAACCCTTGACCTGCAGTTTCAACAAAACCTCCTGCAAGCAGAGTAATGAGGAAGAAAGCCTGTTTCTCCTAGAAAGTTATGAGTTAGAACAACAAAGGGTCTGTGTGGTTTCTGAGTTGTTTTGCTTTCGTTGCTAGGGATCAAATCCAGACTTCCGAGATTCAAAATACACTAAGCCTTGCCAAGAATTCCTTGATCTAAATGCCACCACCACCACCCAGGTGTGTGTGTGTGTGTGTGTGTGTGTGTGTGTGTGTGTGTGTGTGTGTGTATGTGTGCGTGTGTGTATGTGTGTGTGTGTGCGTGTGCATGTGTGTATGTGTGTGTGTGCGTGTGTGTGTGTGTGTGTGTGTGCATGTGTGTGTAGGTGTGTGTGTATGTGTATGCGTGTGTGTGCATGTGTGTGTGCGTGCGTGTGTGTGTGTGTGTATGTGTGTGCGTGTGTGTGCGTGTGTGTGTGTAGGTGCGTGGCTGCCATAGCACTTGTGTAGATGTCAAAGAACAACTTAGGAGTCTGTTCTCGCCTTCCACTTGTTTTGATGCAAGATTTCTCTTGCGTTCTCTGCCATTTCTCCATTCTGGGATATATTGTGAGACCTTATTTCAAAATAAATAAACAAAAAAAAATCGAGTCACTAAGCAACAAACAGTATGCACACAAAATTAATAATTAATAGTGGTAAAACACTTAAGTTTTGGTCACTAAAAATAATTTTGTTTATGATAAAGTTTACATATTTGCACATTTCATATTTTCTAAGTTGTTGGTTATTGTTAATTACTATTTATATGAGTAGATATCAGAAAGTTAAATATATAGACCTATCTTGCACCAAATTTTTAAAAGTTGTGACCATAACTAAGACCACTTACTTTCGTCATCTATTCTAAGATCATTGTGTAACATGTTTCCCAACTATTTTAGAACAAGGCAAAATAATATACCAAAGTTGATAGTCTGGGTGGCAATGAAAGAATCTGAAGCATGAACTAGAGGTTTACATTGTGGCAGAGGTTGCCTGTTTTCTACTGCTGGGTTGAAGGAGTTATTGCAGGCTGGAAGCTGGGCAAGCTTCCCAGGATCTCCTGTGGGGCTGTGATAACCTTCCCATTCTTAGAAAGACTCAATGGAGCTTGCCAATGAGTGGAGAAGGCCAGAACCTACAGTCTTTCCTCATCAAATGAAAACTTACAGGAAGAGAGAGTTATAAAATTCTCTGTTACATGTACTGATTTAAAAGAAAAATCAGGTTCAGTTCTCTTCCCTGGAGAAGGCATTCAGCTCACATGGATGTCTTAAGTATTTCCCTAAGGAAAAGTCATGGTTTTCCTGCTCTCGGATGCTACTGTGGTAGAGTCCTCTTGTTCCCATTCTTCTTTGGAACCATCTTCTGTGCTGTTACTGCTGCCTGCTTGCCTATCTCCTTCTTACCCAGTCTGCTCATTCTAGGAAAGCAGTAACTATATCTCTCATCCTGTATCTCTATGTTTAGTTCAGGTCTGACCCAGAAATGGAGCTAATTAAATAGAAGTAAAATGAATGACTCCTGCTGACTTTTAAAGAACTCCATCTGGTGTGGATTCATTCATCCCAGCTGCCAGAAGGCAGGAATGAGGCACCCTATGCCATGGCTATAAATCACCAATGGAAATGGATTTCCATATCCCAAGCATCTTACATTAAACAAAACTTGGGAGTCATTCCATGTTGCAAGACCCAGATGGGAACATCAAAATCCTGCAGGCATTAGACAAGCTAAGACAGAATAGAGAGTGAAGCAGGGTGAGACCAACACATAGCTCAAGAACTGTAAAGCAAGGGAAGGTGGTGGGAGATGAGCTATAAGCAGAGCAGGCGAACTTTCCACCCATAACCAGATGGGCTGCTGGATTTGGAACTTTAGTCATGTGGGCGTCACCCTGCTCATTAGATCTAACCCAAATCACTCCGTAAAGGAAAACTGAAAATGACTGCAGCTCCATCCATCCGTCTGCCCCACTGTGACTTCTTCCCATATGCAATTTTATTGGTCTGTTTTGTTTGTGCTTTAGAAGTGACAACTGGATGCAATGAAGAAGGTGCAGGTTGCCTGTCAGCGAGTAAATGCTCCAGCTGTTGGCTGAGTTCAGCTGCCTGCTGAATTTGAGGAGGAATGAAGCCACAGAGCTGCTGCCGCTGGAGGAGAGCCTGCTATTAATCTTTCAGCATGCATAAAGAGACTAAGAGCTTGACAGACAATGCCTGGTTCTGGGTGCTAGATGATCATGGGTAAGGAAAGCTTCAGGTACTTTTCTGCAGAGCACAGGATCATAGATATCTTTCCTGCTTTCAGTAATGAAGACAGGTTACCTCCAATGACTGCGGAGTCACTCCGGACTGCATTTGTGAGTGGTTCACGCTCATCTGTCTTTCCAAAGGGATCTAGACAGAAGAAAAGACCAAAATGTAAATTTTGCTCTTCATTCAATGACAGGGAGAACATACTCAGTGTACAACTGTGCAGTGTAACAAGATTCCTGCAGTGAGATATGAACTGGCATTTTGAAAGGAACCTAAATAAATGGCATTTAAAATGATGAGCTGAGTTGAACTCCAGAGCCCACATTAAAAGCTGAATTCTGAGGCTCCAATCTGTAATCCCAGTGAGGGAGTAGCTGGTCACATATGCAGATCAGGTGTAGATGCAAGGGAGCCTGTGCCTCTGAAACAAGGTGAAGAAGAGACCCGCCACTCAAAACCCTGTCCTCTCACCTCTACACACTTCATGACATGTGCATGCACACACTTCATAAATTTTTAAAGATGAATAAAACGTCCTGCATAAAACCCATAATTCATGTCCTCATTAGATTCTAAGGAAGTTATGAGAAGCTTTGAGCTAGTGAGGGTGGTGCCTGGCCCATGCACTTTCCTTTAGTCACCCCTCATCCTTCTCTGCCTTGCTGGAGAATTCCTAGGAATGACAGCTGCCTTTTACTTGAAGCACACTTTGCCCTGTGCCTCAGTGTCCTCTTCAGCTGCATGAGGACCCGAGTCTACTGACAAGGACGGCCAAAGCACTGGAAGAATTTACACCTCAGAGCATCCCTCACCAGAAGAGCAGCTGTCCAGGGTCTACTCTTAACCTCTAAGCCATTGCTATAGCCCAATTTATTTTTCTTTTGAGACAGGGTCTCATATACCGCAGGCTGGGCTTTAACTTGCTTTATAGTGGAAGGTGACCGTGAACTTGCCATGTCATAGAGGATGGGAGGCAGGGGAAGAAAAACAATGAGAGCAAAAGAGAAAAGAGAGATAGGAAGCCTTGAAGTGAGGGAGACAGGGATGGAGAAAGGAAAGGGTGAATGGAGGAAAAGGACAGAGAAAGATATAGTGAGGGCCAGAAGTAAAGAATGAAGAGGAGGATAGTTGAAGGACCCTCCCAGGCCTGGGCCTGGTAACATGGCTCTGCCAGGCTTTGCCCTTCCCCCTTTCCTCTCCCTTGTAAACCATAGATTACATCCCAAAAGCTAGCCACCAAGGTCTATTACCTTATTTGGACATTGTCTTATGCCAGACTCATTCCTGAGGATGATTATCAAAGTCCAGGAATCGAAAGCCCCCTTCAGTTCACCTCATTTACATGGTCAGTCAAAATATACCACCACATCCTAGGCCATTCTAGCCCAGACCTCCCCCTTTTCTTTCCTTAAGGCCATTTTTTGGTGTTTTGCTGCCTGAGTCAGAAAGCAGCCATGTTTTTCTTCACTGTTGCAGCCTGTACAGGTTTCCCAGTAGCTTTGCCCAGCAGGTCTGCATAGAGAGGATGATTGGACCATGGGCCTGAGTGCAGGTGTCTGAGATGGTCTGCACTTGGCTGTGCTGGGGGGAGGTCTTGTTCTCCACCCCTTGGCATTCCTATAAAAACCCCTTGGCAGAGATCATCGGGGCCCGATGGGTTAGGATCCAGGCCCTCTGGAAGCTATCCTGTATTTTCGATCTTTTTCTCTCCCCTCTATCTTTCTAACTAATATTTCCTGCTGCTTCTACTCAAGAGTACTCTGGGGAAATGTGGGGGTAGGGGATGGCCCACAACACTTTACCACTTAATAAAGGATTACTCCGGTGAAAACAGGTGTTTGGGTGTCTTTTGTGCCTAATCCAGGGTCTGGGAGAGAGGAGAGGCCTTGCAGGCCTCACTTCACTAGGAAAGGAGATAGAGGGGGCTAAATAGAAGGCGGCAGGAAAACTTAAGAGGGGAGTCTGTGGGGGGCTTTGCCCTGGAGGAGGTGGGAATGGGGGGTGGGCTGGGAGGAAGGTGAGGGGGGCAGGAGGGGGGAGAACAAGGGAATCCATGGCTGATATGTAGAACTGAATTGTATTGCAAAATAAAAATTAAAAAATTAAAACAAAAAAAGAGGGGAGTCTGGGCCACAGGGATTCAGAATGAGACAGAGGGCAAATGGGAGGGAAGAACTAGGGAGAGAGACAGAGACAGAGACAGAGACAGAGAGACAGAGACAGAGACAGAGAGAGAGGGAGACAGAGAGAGAGAGAGAGACAGAGACAGAGAGACAGAGAGACAGAGAGAAAATGAGACTGGTAGGGAGACTGACAGGAAGGCAGGAAGGGAGGTAGCAAGGCAGAGAGAGAAGCAGGAAGGTAGGAAGGAGTCAGGAAGGGAGAGCAGTAAGTGGTGGGGGGCACGGCAAACTTTTAGGTGTTCTACCTCCTGTGACCTTACAGCCTCCTTACTCTGGCATACTTCTGTGTCAAGCTTCCTTCCTGGAATTCCTCCTGCTTCTCCATGAATACTCGAATCTTAACTGTCTACAGCTAATAGCATTCCTTTTTCTCCACAGTTCATACTGGTTCCAACTTTATTTAGTCCATGTACTACTTTTAACATAGTTCTGATGTTAACCCAGATTTCTCCATTTCTAACATGTTTTGATGTTGATAGGTTAATACATATTAATTTACTTAATTAATTCTAATTCTCTAGTGTTTACTAATGCTACAGAGAAAACATTTCAGATCTAAGGTAACATTTTCAATAGTATGGTTGGTGATCAGGTTCTGCAAAGTAACTCTTATCACAGTGATGACATATTTCAAGAGTGTCTCCTTTTTAGAACTGATCAACATTGAATATTAAATTTTAAAATCAATCTTGGCTTTAATTCTCCCTCCTTCAAAAATAAATGCCATAGCCTAGATGCATAAACACATCCAGGTATGTGGATCCACATGACGTCTACCATCCATCTATGGACCATTTATCTGTCTATCTACTTATCTAGTACCATATCTTTGTCAATAATTTAATACTATATGTGTATATATACATTTGCATATTTGCATCATATAAGGACTCCCATTTTTAAATATAATACTAGACATTGCTTGATAACTAAGCAAAGGTGAATTTTCACCCAGTACCAAATATGCTAGAACTCACCAAAAGATATGTAACAATACTTACACATTTCCTTTGAGAAAGGTCTTCTGCCAACTGAGAGTTTCAAAGAACAATTTGAACCAAGACTCTGTTGTTCCTTTTTCTATATATGATATCAGTCTGTAGCTGAATACTGATACATCAGAGTTAATGATGCAAACTAATAATTTAAAACTTTTTTTTCCTGAATTTTATGACTCAGTTGGAGACCTTGATGGCCAGGGTATGGACATCTTTCCCGGGTGTGAAACAACTTTCTTGGAGGTGATACAATCTCCCTGCAGGGGAGTTAAGACTGAGGGTGTTCTAAAGGGAGGTTCCTTAAGACTCAGCAAGTAAACAACCCAGCAACTCCCATAAGTCCCTGAAGCTGACTAGATGTAGTAGTCAAGCTTATGTAGGCAGTAAAGTCTGATTAGAGACACTCTCATATCAGTCAAGCTGCCTGGAAGGTTCTCAGACCATCAGAGGTGCCTGGAAGGAACAGAGATTAAGGCTGCCTGCAAGAGGTACTCTCTGACCTATTGAGCTGCCTACAAGTTCTGCAGTGTGCTCTAGAGTTTCAGCCTATATGAGCTATCTCCCATGCTGGGATAGGCTTTGGAGATAAAGCTGTCTTTGAGTTGTTTCTATTCCTGTGAGTGACCCATCACCCTTAGTCCTGGGTGATGTAAATGGCCCCAACAAAGCTCACTCGTTCATCATATTGGAATTTGGGGGTCTCCTAGTTTTGGTCTGTCATCAGTTCTCTGTCTGAAGTTAACAGATGTTTTTTTTCACATCTCCTCAGGAATAGTGTCACACAGTGCTAGGCTAATTAATTCCAGGGATAGTACGTGCTTTACACACAGTATGCCTTTCACACACACAAACCAATCAGTTCATAGCCTTCATCCCCAACCACCCTGCTATTTGACTCACACTCATCAACTCAGTGTGCCTCTTCATCAAACACCAGAGACCATTCTGGGACAGCTAGAAGTAATCTCCATAGCACAGGTTTGCTCAAAGTTACTCAACAGATCCAGCTCTAAAGGGCTCAAGCTTCCTGCCTGGCCTCACTTCCTTCTAACAGAGGACACAATCAAGTCCTCAAGCCCCATTTCCCCCAATCCCTTTCATTGTGCTGGCTAGCCCCTATGCTTCTTTATGTAGATCAGTTAGATGATAGATAGAGAGATAGAGATAGAGATAGAGATAGAGAGAGAGAGAGAGAGAGAGAGAGAGAGAGAGAGAGAGAGAGAGATGATAAATGGATATGTGATAAATGGATGATACATGTGCAATAGTAAGTGCACACACACATACACAGATATTTCTCTTTTCTTGAGAACTATCGGTAATGAATCTTCTTTCTAACTTCCACCCCTTGCCTTTGGATAAGCGCCACCCTGAGAGTGATAAAGAAACATTTCATTGCCACAGACTTTGCCATCCCTAATGATTGATGGTGTTGGAAGTTTTCATATGGCCACACTTTTCATGTGGCACTTTTCTATTGGTCATTTTTATGTACCTTTGGAAAAATGTATATTTGGATGCTTTGTCTAATTTTAATCAGGTTATTTGTTTTCTGGCTGCTGAGTTAAATCAATTAATATTTCTTGAGAATTGACTATGAGGAGATAGAGTCCACAAATCTTCCCTCACAGCCCACAGATTTTTTTTCATTTTGCTGATCATTTCATTTGCTGTGCTGAGCCAGTTCTAAACTTCGTTTTACTCACTCACTTTTGCTTTCACTATATGCATTTAGTCATATCAACAGCATTTTCAAGAGTAATATCAAGGATATTTTTCTGTAGTTATCTTTCTGCAAATTCTAATTTCAAGACTTATAAACCAATTAATGATTTTCATGTCAAGTATTTTTATAGAGTAAGAAATTTCCAATTGCATGATTTTCTTGTAGCTAGCTAACCCTAAGTCCCTTATAAAGAGACTGTCCTTTCCCCAATGCTTGTCTAACTTGAGCTGATCACATATGCCTATGTTACTTCTGTGATCTCTAATCCATTGCCTTTGTCTTTATATCTGTTTCTATGACAGTACTACATAATTTTCATTATTATGCTTTTCCAATGTAATGTGAAGTCAGCGACTGTGATTCCTACAGCTGTCTATAATCCATGATCTTTTTAGTATTATTCATAATAGCAAGATATGGAAGCAACTTAAGTATCAATGGATGAGTATGAAAATAAACTGTGCTTCTACTCACATGGAAATACACTCATACTTATACAAACCCACATATGCATACATACACATACTCACACAAACACACACTAGAATATTACTCAATCACAAAGAGTTGGACTCTTCACTTAAAAAGAATGTGGATGAAAACATCCCCTTCAATGGAATAAGTCAGCCGTAATAAAGAAAAGGAATGTATGTTTTCACTAATATTCAGAATCTAAAAAAGAAAGACAGAAACAAAACTAATAGCAGTACACAATGACACTTGACAGTAGCTTGGGCTTTATTGGTTAAAGAATACAAATTTTGCCATGAATAAACAAAATCATAAAATGAACAAATATGTTTTTATGGTCAAATGTCCTTATCAAATAACTAAACACATACAGTATAACTAGGTAAAATGATTATGTGCAGTATATGTACTTATGTAATTTTGTATGTATGTATGTATGTATGTATGTATGTATGTATTTATTTATTTATTTATTTATTTATTTATTTATGTGAATGATGCATGTGTATCGTATGGTATGTTATTCCATGAGGGCCATTGTGGAGGCAAAAGATTTATTCCTGATTTTTTTTCAATCATTTTTATTGGCAATTTTTGAGGCTATGTCTTTGGCTGAATCTGGAGGTCGCTAATTCAGAGAGGTTGTCTGTTTGGGAAGCCCCAGTTATCTCTTGTTTTTGCCCATGCACTGTGTTACAAGCACCCACTGCCATAACCAGCTTTTTATCTGGTTGCTGGGAATTGAACTTGGGACCTCATGATTGTACAACAAGCATTTTAGCCACTAAGCCTTCCTTCTAATCCCTTCCTACTAATTTAATAAAAACAATCATCATATAATACATATACATTTTTATCACATTTTATACTTTATTTGTCTATAATTTTGTTACTTCTTCCTCCAAAATGCTAGAGCCTAATATTGAATTTAATATTATCTAAGTCGCCATTCTGATGTTTTCATGCCCCCTAAATACTTTAATCCTCACATCAGTTTCTACTTAAATAATAGTGATGTACTAATTCACATACATATTATGTCTATGGGCATTATATGTACTACATGGAACTACACATTAATTAATACTACTCATCACCTTAAATATATATTTATTATATTAAATATATGTTAGTTAATTTTAATTGTTAATTTCTTAATTATTAATTTCCAGCTAAATGCATAAGATATATTGTTAAATTTCATATTTAAAATGTACTATTAATTAAAGTAGTTAGTATTCTAGTATTTGTATCCTTCTTTTGTTTATTTCATTTCACCACTGTTAGTGTGATGGTTAGTGTTAACTGTCAAATTTTTTGAAAGTATCTAGAATCACCTGAGATACAGGCTCCTGAGTATGCTTGCAGGATTATCTTGATTTCTTAACTGAGGTGAGAAGAGCTACCTACTGTGGTTGGCACAACTCTCTGGATGGGATCCTGGACTGTATAAATAAGGAATGATCTGAATACTGGCATGAGTCCATCATGCTCTGATTCCTGATTGTGTATGTGACATGACCAACTATGTCAAACTCTTATCTTGATTCCCTATTATGATGAACTGGATTCTTGAACTGTGAAGCAGAATAAATTTTTCCTCCCTTAACTTGCTTCTGTCAGAGTGTATTGTGAACGTAGATATGACCCATGAGAAGCCAGTTACAGTTTGTAACCACCTATGCAAGGTAACGAGCTGAGACCTATTGGTCAAACATTTAGGTCTGTAAGACAGAAGAAGTGTTATTAGTGATGAAAACTAAAGAGAGCATCCTCTGGGAAGTACCTGATGAAGAATGCACAGTGGTCACTGCCTTCATATCAGAGTCCACCATGGAGCCACAGTTGGATTCTGTCAAGGTCCCTTGGACAGTCACAGGTGCAATGCTGGCATGGCGGAGGGCTGCCTTCAATGGGGCTATGTGGTTGTATTGGACTGAAGAAAGGCATCCAACAAAACCCAAGGTGTTTGCTTTAGCAACTTCTGGATCCAACCCAAGAGGCTCTGCAGTAAATGAAAAGAACCACAGGTCTTAGTTTTTTTCAAATACTCTACGTGTTTTCCTTGACCATTAGCTAAAATGACCAAAACTTCCTTGTTATTCTCTGAATAAGGAAACCATACATATCTCTCTTCCTTGTTTCAACTCACATTTACTGCAGGCATTAACTAAAATGACTGAAACTTCCTTGTTATTCTTTGAATAAGAAACTATACATATCACTCTTTCTCATCTCAACTGCACATTTACTGCAGGAATCACCACATGATTCAACTATTTCTCATAGAAAAGGGCTGTGACTTTCTCTGCTTTGATATAAAATTGTTTCAAGCTTCAAAATTTTTATTTCATATATTTTTTGAACTGTAGAAAGGGTAATGTAGCTGTATTATACTCTAATCAAATGATATATATTTGAAAGAATTTGTATCTCTGTCCTCATCATTATATATCTATAGATTAAGGTATTTAATGCAAGCAAATCACAATGCTTATTACAACATTTGATTCACAATTGTATCAAGGGAAAAATAATAAAAAAGAAACAAAGGGATTAAAAATGAAAGTATGTCTCTAAGAGATGTATCATGCTTGTTGTCTCAAGGCAGCTGAATAGACTGAGAGAGTAAACATCTCTACCTACATCACTTCTCTTCATCGTACTGATTGGGCACTAATTGGGAGGATGGCTTTTTGCCTATGAACATATTCAAATTCCTAGAGTATATTTTAGACTTTATAAATGATGAGGATGCAATCATTTGGGATTCACAGCAAGATCAAATGTCTCATTTACTTCAAGATATCTCATTCCTTTTCTTAAAAGGGGTCATTTGAACAAATTGCTATGGTGCAATTACATAAAACAGCAATGCATAATGAATAGTATTTTTCTTAAGGTATAATAGTTTCAACATAACTAGATGGCTCAACTGGTTATTTTATTATGATAAGCCTTTTAGTTTCTAGAAGAGGGGCAGGGATTTCCTTATCTACCAGCATATATTATAATTTTATTTTTATTCATAAATGGTCAAATGGTGTCTTCCTTGAACGCTAAGAATACATTATGCTGACAGTATTAAGGAAAAGATGTGAGGACAATATTGTAGAAAATGAGATGTTAATAGTTCTTAGTAATTCTTACCCTCCTATTTCTCCTCTAATTATTTTCTTTAAAAAAGGTTTATTCAGATTCCACTTCCCATGTGTGTGTGTGTGTGTGTGTGTGCTTGTGCATTTGCACACATTTATTTGTGTGTGGGTGTGTGTAGAGGACAAAAGAGGGTATCAGATTCCCTGAAGCAAGAATTAGCTTTGTGGGTGCTGGGAACCAAATTAAGGTCCTCTGGAAGAGCAACAAGTGTAGCACCATCTCTCTAGCCCCAATGATTTTTGTTCTCATCTTACTATTTCCCTTCAACATACACATAAAAAAAGAGCTTGCCACTTGTCTTTTCTTACATGCAAAACCAGTAATGACACATTACTTCATGTGGCCAGAATAACACACTACTGAAAGTTTAAATAACTTAAATTGCTAAAAACATAAATTCATTATCTTTCATCTCTGTAGGGTGGTTGTAGCTGAAAGTTTTCTCTAGTCCTGCCAAGCCCCACAGACCTCATAGCTGCTTATAAAATAATCCCTCAGAAGATTATATTAATTAAAACTGGTTGGCCATTAGCTTAGGCCTACCACTGATTACCTCTTATATTTAAACTCAGCCCATTTCTGTTAATCTATATGCTGCCACATGTTCCATAGCTTTACCTGAGTGCTATTACATGCTGCTCCCTGGATGGCAGGCTGGTGTCTCCTCACTCAGCCTTCTTCCTCTTCCCAGAATTCTCATTGTCTGCTTATTCTGCCTATACTTCCTGCCTGGCAACTGGCCAATCAGCATTTTATTTATCAATCAATCAGAGCAACATATTCACAGCATACAGAATGACATTCCCATCATTTCCCCTTTTCTTTCTATTTAAAAGGAAGGTTTTTTTGTTTGTTTGTTTGTTTGTTTGTTTGTTTTTTTTTGGTTTTTCGAGACAGGGTTTCTCTGTGTAGCTTTGCGCCTTTTCCTGGAACTCACTTGGTAGCCCAGGCTGGCCTCGAACTCACAGAGATCCGCTGGCTCTGCCTCCCGAGTGCTGGGATTAAAGGCCTGCACCACTAACGCCTGGCTAAAAGGAAGGTTTTAACATAGTAAAATTATATATAACAAAACAGTTATCAAACAAGAATAATAGTTACAATATCTAGTATACTTATATTTGGCAAAATTAAAGAAAATATGCTATCTATCCTATATTTGTGAGTCTAAGATTTCATATCTAACTTATCTTTCATCATAACTAAAGAAAATTATAACTATCTAGTCTTCAACTACATCAAAGACTCTAGAAGGATATAATATTACCTAAGTAAACAGGAAATGCATTGTAAGCAACTTCTAAAAATCTAGAATGACAGAGACAGCTGGCTGCCTGGACAGTCACCCAAAGTTCTGTAATGTTGGGGCATCCATTCTTCAGCCTACAGGTCTCTCAGTCGCTTCTCTCTGTGTCCTGTAAAATGTCTGGCAGCTTCTTCTGTGAAGCAGGAACATCAAAGATCATCTTGCCTTGCAAAGTTCAGTGGTCACTTTGTTATGGGTCCTGCATGTCCAGTCGATATAACATTTTCTCAAGCAGTCTAGGCAAGAACAGTTTCTTGCCCAAATTGCTATTTTTGCCAAGAAGAAGATAAACTCCATATGGAGTGTCTTTGATGCTCATCCTCCTCTCTGAAGTAAATCGGTGCTGCCAGGAGCAGACATGTCTCATTGTCCAGAAAGTCTAAGTTTTTAAAACATTTTAAATGCCATATTCTGTAGGTCTTTGAAATGTTTGAAAATTACTTACCTAATTGAATTATATCTATGTATACCTAGAAAACTTAACATGACTGTAAGTTTGCCTATCATAGAAGACTAATTATTAATCTATATTTCTTAATTATCTGTTAAAATTGAAATGAGTTACATAATCATAATACCTTAAACGAGAGTAGAAATATACATACAGTATAACAAAATTAACTTTAAATTTGTATCAAAAACTAGAATCTATACCAATGTAAAACATTTTAAACAAGTTGCTCTTTAAAAGTAGGTTCAACAATCCATCCTTTTATCTTATCATATATATATATATATATATATATATATATATATATATATATATATATATTCTATATTTCCATATCATATAGTTGGTAGCCTGGCAGTGCCAACTGGGCTTAAAATCAAGGTGTCAGTTTGGTCAGGATTCTTCTGGATCCTTTAGGGGAAATGATGTTTCTCTCCCATGTCCAGCTCCTGTAGCCTTCACTCATGCCTAGCCTCCTTTACCACTCTTCATGATAAACCATGTCGTTGCATTTCTCTGTGCCCTTTTTTCATATTCACTTCAACCTATGATTCTCTTCTATACCTCTTTATTAGACCCTTGTAGCTATAGTGATTTCATCCAAATAATCTAAGAGGGTCTGGATTGAGGAGATGACTCAGCCATTAAAGTGATGGTCGTGTCAGGTATGTAGAACACACAGTGGTCATTGATTGGTAGTTAGTGAAGTGTGGAGCTAGCCATTGGTTGGTAGTATATGAAAGGCAAGATTATATCTCAGAAATTATAGAGAAGTAAAAGACTAGAGAAGGGAAGTGTAAACTGGAATGTCATCTTGGTATTGAAGTATTTAAAAATAGTGGAAAATGAAGTTTCATTGAACTATGCCTTCAGAGTCTAAGTCAAGTGTGCTACTTCCCATTTCATGAGATCACTGGAAGGCAGCCTTCACTGATCCAAAGAGGATATCACTATAAACGTTGTGACAAATCAAAGCTCTTTGTACAAAAATAAGCATAGAGAAATTGTGTGAAATGCTAGAAAGTGACATTCTTTTTTTAAAGAAAGGTTGTGTAGAATAAAGTCTTATCTCTGGGAAGTGTTTATTCTAGACACATTAAGATTTCAGATAATGAGAGGTATCAGAAAAGGAATAAAAACAATTGCTATGAAGACTCGGGGGCTTGTTATAGGTCTCAGTTGGTTAAAAGTACTTATCCTGGGAATATGAAGACCCAAGTTCCATCTGAAAACCCCACAGTGGAAAAAGAGAACCAAACATGTGTGCTGCACATGTGAATAGGAAATAATAGGAAATTAAAATTTTATAAAATAATAATAAATAAAAATATACTCTGATTGAGGTAACAGGTGATTGTTTATCTGATATTTACAAAAATATGACAGTAAAACAAAACAAAAAACCTATAAAAGACAATTTAAAAGATTTTTACCTCTCATTGTATTATAAACTTATAAATAGTAAATAATAATTATTTTCCCCAAATAAGTGAACAGATGAAAATCTTCAGTATTTATCACTCATTGGGTAGTCATTCTGCAACACAGTGGTGTTTATTTACTTTTAAAAGATTTTAATTTCGTTTTTATTTCTGTATCTACATGTGTTGGTATTTGTTCATGGATGCAGTGCCTTCAGAAGCCAGAAGAGGGCATCAGATCTCAAAGAGCTATAGTGAAATAAATTTACATAATATACATGAAAGAGATCACCAACTAAAAAACTCAGTACTTTAGTCAAATCTTCCAGAATTCACTGAGCTTTGTACTAAAGATATGATATATTTTGTAATTAATGATTTTAGTGGTTAGGTTATCATTGAACTAGATGAAGAAGCTAGGTGTGGGAACTATTTGATGTCCTGAGCCAGAGAAACAAAAATCGAAGGCAAGTTTAACCAACAAAGTGGCTGCTGACAAGCACGCCGCACATATATCTAAAACTCACCACCAAAATACACCAGTGCCATGCTCTGTTCCCAAGATTTCCTAATGTACAGGACTTCTACTGAAGCAAGGAGAACCGTGAAGTTTCTTTTCTTTAAACATGCTACCACTTTACAAAAACATGGGAATATACAAAGAAAAAAACTGGATTTCTAACTGCCTTTTTGGGAACAGATTGAGTTTATCTCACTGAACACACTTTAAAGTACTAACAAATAACAGTGTCTCCTTCCCTTCAGACTCCTCCCCTTGTCCTGAAGAGCTAAGAGGGAAGCAGCATGGAACCCTGACATAGTGCAGGTGGGACACTGGGTGGACTTGAGCTGATGAATCTTGTTACAATACAAAGGACCTTCTTCCTTATTTCTAAGCTTTGATTTTGCCCACTGTTAACCAAAAGTCATTGTGCCTGCCACAAAAAGAGTGGGAAAATAAAACATAGCTGTGAATCTTAGCTGAGTGTCCATAAATGCATTTTGGTGACTCTTATTTTTGCTTACATGTTGTAATATACATTTATGTTGCCCAACATGATAGAGTCACATGTCATGGAGTAGCTATTTAACATCTTCATTTTTGTTGGGAAAGTGGCTCTGTGAATATGAGTGTCTATCCATCTGCTTGAGAACTTGTGTTTGAATTCCCATAGCTTACATAAAGGAAGCTAGATTTCACAGCCTTTGTTTGTAATGCCAGAATTTGGGGGTTTACATAGGCAGATCCTGGGAGCTCCCTGGCCAGTCAGTGTAGTGTAAATGACAAGCTTTCAGTTCAGTGAGAGACTATCTCAAGGGGATGAGCTGGGGAGATATAATACACAGTACTTGATCTCCTTCTCTAGCCTCCATCTGCCTGCTCAAGTGTATACATACACACACACACACACACACACACACACACATACACAATACATATATATATATATATATATATATAAAACGCTATCATATGCACATCATACATATATATACATATATACCATATATCACACTATACATGTATGTATAGTGTGTGTGTAGTTATATTGATAGCTCACACTTACATTTTTATCTGGGGGTAAGAACATTTAAAATATATTCTTTTAGGTCTCTTTAATGAATAGCAAATTCTCTGTGTGGGTCTGTTTATTCATTTGTTTGTTTGAAACTGGGTCTCAGTAGACAGTTCAGATTATCTTGAAACAGAATTCTATGCCACACTCTCCCAGGATTTGGGATAACAAGCCTTTGCCAACTCACCTGATTCACAATGTATTTTCATTAACTGTAATCACTACAACATATGATAGAATTTTTGAAGTTGCTCCTCATCACTGAAATTTTGAGTTTTGATTAACATCTCTCCATGCTAAATGCATGTTCTTAATGGTTTAGTGTTAGATATGCTATTATCTTTATTGACTCTATTATTTGTCAGTTTCAAATTATTTTGTCTAAGCTTAATATCCCTTCAGTATACCCAAGGGATATAATGCCCAAGAACTGAAATGCAATTATTGCTATACTTACTTGGAAATTTGAATAAAGTTACTCAAATTTTGAATGACTCAGTTGATAATGTACTAAAGACTAACTTCTTCAGTCATTCTTAAGATTTTATTGTTATTATTTTTTTGTTTGTGTATGTGTGTGTGTTGAATGTATACCACCATATTTGTGAAAGGTACTCTCAGAGATCAGAAGAGGGCATCAGGTCCCTTACGTTTGGTTGTGAGCCACCAAACACAGATGCTGAGAATTGAACTGGGCGTTCTCTGAAAGAACAGAAAGTTCTCCTAACCACTGAACCCTCTCTCCAGCCCCTTCTTCAGGCCTTTTGAAACCTGACTTGCCACATTAATTTGCAAACACACCAGAAGATTGGCAAAGCCAAAGAAAGAGAAACAAAACCAGTCTTAGCCTGAGTGCACAATGGTCAGCAAGTTTTGACATCTAGAAAAGAACAGGGCTAATCCAGGAGAACTATTCAGGCAGGTTTAGTGCAGTTTTTATTATTTAAAAAAAAAGCACAAGAAGAGTTCACCAATTTGCTCAAAACAAGCTAAGCTCTGGAATGTAACATGACATTTGCTATATGTCAAAAGTCATTTATGATATTTGAATCTCTAAGAGTCATAAAACAAGCCAGGCAGGGCTGCATGACCCTGGCTTATAAAAGGAAAATGTTGTACCAGGATAAAATATAAATAAAGGGAACTGTTGTAAATGGAGATATGAGCAGAGAATGCAAGCAAAGTGGTTTTGCCCCTGGAGTTCCCTGTAGCTGGAACAAACTTAACTAGATGAAATGTCCAGCATTAGGGCTGGGGAGATAGCCCAGGCCTATCTGAGTTCAAATCTGCAGTATCTACATAAAAGCTAGACATGGACATTGGCACCTGGAACTCCATCACTGGGATGGGGGTTCACACATGGAGACAAGAAAATTCCTAGGACGTGCTTGCTGACAGCTTGTTCCAGGCTCTTTGAGAAACCCTGTCTCAAGGGAATAAGTTGTAGAACATGATAGAGAAGGGTGGTCAGACAAGTGCTGGTCTCTGCATGCTTCCCTATTTTCCTAACAAGGAATGGTTTCAGATGATATATCTTATGGAAAAGAGAGGTGCCTGGCTGTGAGAGGACAAAGGGGAATGTGGGCATATCTAAGGCAGGGGGTAACAGAATATGAAAGCTCCCCCAGAAAAATGAGTAATTTTGTTTTCATCTTTGTGCAAGCGGTGGTCTGATGTGGAGAGGTTTGGATTTTTAGGCCATCCACTGGAACAACAGAATCTACCGGTGAACATCCAAAAGAGGATGTTTTTTCCTTCCATGCATGAAGTTGGGAGGGGACATGTTGTGGGGATATGAGGTGAACTGAAGAAGGTAAATGTGGGAATACGATTGTATTTCATTATATACATGTGTAAAATTATCTGGGATAGAGAAAAAGTGTAATAATACAAAACCTAAATACTCCCTTGGTTATAATAAAATGCCTGAATAGTAAAGATTATGCTGCATAAAGCGAAAAATGAGAAAAAACATTTAGATTTTAAAAAACACGATTAGACAATTAAGGTATAGATGGCCCATGGCACACAGTTTCAGAAGCACTAGTGTGGTGTAGATGTTTCACTTTCAGAATATTTCTTTCCTGTAGGAGGCTCCTTGAGTCTCAGGACATTAAAAAAAAAAAAAAAAAAAAAAAAAAAAAAAAAAAAAAAACCTTTTAAGGCTCAGGAAGCAAAATACCTCAAGTTTCTAAGAAGTTCTCAAAACTTAAAATATTCACAAGATAACAATTGCCAGGGCAAGAAAACTCTCCGACCAGTCAATCAGACTGAGAGTTGTACAGAGATCATCAGGGATGCAGCTTTCATGAGTTACCATTCTGGAGGGGTGGAATTTTCAGTGATGAAGCTGCTTTTCCGTCTACATGCTCCTGTAATTAACCCCTCACTCATACTCTCGAAGGTAACTCCAAGAAATTCAGATGCTTGTTAAGTTGGACTTTGGTGGGATTGTTGCTGTGATCTGCCATGGTTCCCGTTTGGGGTGAAGAGAAATTCAGATGCTTGTTAAGTTGGACTTTGGTGGGATTGTTGCTGTGATCTGCCATGGGTCCCCGTTTGGGGTGAATAGAAGTTTGTTTGCCTCTCACAGCAACTCACACAACTGGCTTAAGGAAGCTCTCTTGGAATGAATGTAGTTGAGCTAATGAATTTGTGCTTTGGTTTACCCTGTCTTTGATAAACATGGTGATTAAAAGCAACTTCAGGAAAAAAAAAGAGTTGAATTGGCTTGCACTTCAAATTCACAATCAATCACTGAGGGAAATCATGGTAGGACCTCAAGGCAGGAGCCATGAAGGCAGAATGCTTTACTGGTTCACTTTTTCTTGTGTTTTCTGGCTCATACCCAGCCAACTTTCTTATAGAGCCCAGATATACCTATCCATGGATGGTGTCACCCAGAGTGGGCTGGGCCCCCAACATCAATCATCAGTCAAGAAAATGTCTCCTCATCATGGCCACAGGCAATCTGATCTGGTAATCTTCTGAGTGAGACTTTCTCAGATGACTCTGGACTATGTCCAGTGTATTACTGAAGCTAACTAGGGCAGTGGTTGTAACACAGAATAAATGTTAGAACTTTCAAGACGTGAAGCAAAGCCTGTGCAAGACAGAAGGTTCATACCAGGAAGAATCAGAAAGGCAAAGGCTGATTTTGGAGAGTTAGGTAGAAGCCACATGGAGATGAGATCCTCCATATTCCAAGGCACTTTTTTTCCCCATCCATTCATTACACTACTTTTGCTTCACCATAGTGCCTGGCTTCATCCTGCTTGTTGGAAGCCTGTCCTCAGTTTTCTACCTCTGTCAAATAGAACCCAATTCTTCATTTGGAAATTGTTTCCTTTACTCTAGTAAAAGAAAATAATGGAAACAAAAACAAAAAAATTACTTCCTATTATCAACCGTAATGCATCCTCATGAGTGATATAGGTATCAGTAAATCTTAAGTGCTTTCAGCCTGGCCAATTAAAACATAGAGTTTTACTTTTACATTCATACTAATGATATGTCACCTGGACCTTTCTTTAATGAGATAAGTTGTGTTCTGTGGTAATATATTGTATACCTTAATAAACTTGTCTGAGGATCAGAGGACAGAGGCAGCCACTAGATTAGACATAGAGGCCAGACAGTGGCATTACACACCCTTAATCCTATCACTCGGGAGGCAGAGATCCATCTGGATCTCTGTGAGTTCAAGGCCACACTGGAAACACAGCCAGACAGTGGTGGCACACACCTTTAATCCCAGTATTGGGAATCACACATGCATTTAATCCCAGGAAGTGACGGCAGGGCGGAGAAAGGTATACAAGGCACGAGGAAACAGAAACTAAGGCAGTTCAGCTGATATCCTTTTGGGTGAGGACTCAGAGGCTTTCAATCTGAGGATTCATGGAAACAGGATCAGCTAAAGAGTTGGCCAGGTGAGGTTGGCTATGGCTTGCTCTGCTTCTCTAATCTTTCAGCATTCACCCCAATATTTGGTATCAGGTTTTTTTTATTAAAAGACCATCAAAGGTTCAAACAAAAGTGTTCTTACTACAACTTCATTGGTTTCCTCTGAGCTCTGTCAAGACTGAGCGTAGAACATTTCTCTTTGATATCCTGAGTCTTCTGTGACTATATTCAGAATTTAGGTGATCATCTAAGTCTGGTTGATACAGGCCACCAAATGCTTTGTTTATAATGACCCAACATACTTTACAAGTAAGGACATATACACTGAGTCTTTGGGTGCTTCCAAGGAGGCTTCCTTCACAGGTGACATGGCAGATGCCCTCTTCCATGTGGCAGATTGAATGTCCTTTCTTCAGGAATTCTCTGGGCTCCTTCCCAGTGGGTGAACTCCCAATTTTATGCACTCAACTCATGATTTTTTATAACTCTAACCCCCCGTCTTTCTCCCCCACCCCATACCTACCTATATGTTTATGTGTATGTTTATCAGTTCATCTTTAGTTCACTGTTATAGTTGATTATTTTTGTGAAGATGTTATGGTAAATTTTTATATAAGTAATGAGGAGTTTATTTCTTTGAAAATGCAAACCCTTGGTCATAGAAATTGCTAAATAAACATTTTTGGGTGTTCAAACAAGTCAGTATTGCATAGGGCCTAGTACATATTAGGTCTTATATATCTTCATTTAGTTAAAAGGATTATTATAATTAGATGAATAGGTAGATGTATTAATAAAATAAGTGATAAGTAAGTGGACAAATAGAAGATACATTAGATAAATGGTAGATGGATAAATAGATGAGATATAATGTAAGATGGCAGACAGGAACAAAACAAGCAAGATAATTAAAGTACCAAATGTCTACCATAAAGTCTCAAAACCTGACTGCCTAAACATGAGCTTAACAAGGACAGAAATAGACACACTAAAGTGGATGGGGAAAGTCCGTAATGCCTCAACTCCAAACAATGAACTACAGGGAACTAAGGAATGCTGAGACCAGGAGAAGTACTTTCTTGCAAGTAAGAGTACATGAATTTATCATCCAAAACCAATGCCCAGCTTTGATAACACATAAAAGTAACATTGTACAGACTGGGTGGGTAAGGTGTATTTATGTATCTAGGAATAAATATAAAAAACAAAAATTAATAAAAAAAAGACCATGAATTTGAAAGACAACAAGGAGGGGTAATTGGAGAGTTTGGAGACAGGAAAGGGAAGGGAGAAATAATGTAATTATAATCACAAAAAAATAAAAGAAAATATTTAAAAGTCTACCTTTGAGAACCCATTACTTCAACTTAACAATTCACTAGCTGAACAATTGAACACACACTAATTGGTTGCCTGGCAACAGGCATCATGCAATGGCACCTCAGTGAATATAAGACAGTGAATGCTGAATTGCACAGACATTAACAACATGAGGAAATTTTAAAATTCTAGGTATCACACTCTTAGGACATATTCTGCATTAAGTAAGTTTTCCATAGAGAAATTAGTTTTGAGGTTTTATGCTAATATTTAAAAGTGACTGTAGAATTCATTCCTTTGGATTAAATATATAAAAGGATTTCCTCCTCCCAAGGCACTCTTTATTGGTTTAACATGGAGTCAGAGCTGAGTGAGGGCCATGAACTGGTTTATTCCCGTTTTAGACTTTTTAAAAGTAAATGAGCAAAACTAGGGCATTTCCTGTCCCAGTAGCAACTCTTTGAACAGGCTCAAGTGAGCTACAGAAATTTGCTAACTGCCCTGAAGAGGGACTTCACATCAGAGAGTAAGAAGCCACTGAGGGGGAAGTCATGGTAGGCACCTTCAGGGGTTTGATGTCCTTCCATTCCGTAGAGTTGGAGTCATGGAGATTTTATCCATTAAAATATTTTATACAACAGATAACAAAGCTCAGTGTACAGGATCTAAACAATAGTGATTAATTCTCTCAAATAGCCATCTGCCTACAGCCATGGGCAGCTCTGAACACAGAAATTCAGGGTGGCCCCTCTGAGGCCAACTCCTTCTCAGGCTGGACTGAAGAGATCATGTCATCCCATGTGTCGCAAGAA
This sequence comes from Peromyscus californicus insignis, assembly GCF_007827085.1. Classification (NCBI taxonomy): domain Eukaryota; kingdom Metazoa; phylum Chordata; class Mammalia; order Rodentia; family Cricetidae; genus Peromyscus; species Peromyscus californicus. The sequence continues at coordinate 505,457 of NW_026294436.1, forward strand.
GAGAACAGAGAAAGAAAAGAGGGTCTGGGGAAATGGTTTCCTCAGTAAAGGGCTCGCTTGTCACACAAGTGTGAGAAGTAAAGTGTGTGTTCTCAGCACCATGTGAAAACTGACTACAGCAATGGGCGTCTGTCAGCACTTGAGAGGTGGAGACAGGAGGGTCACTGGGGCTCACCCACCAGTCTAGCCAATCAGTGAGCTCCTGGTCCAGTGAGAGACCCTGCCTCAAAAAATAATGTGGAGGGATTACGAAGATATTAACATGTCTCTTGTCTCAACATACAGGAACACACACATACATATATACATGTACATGCAAAATGCACACAAGTAAAAGAGTCTGCCTCATCCCATAGGTCTATTCAAAACTAGGTGATTAAAACATATGTCCAGGGACTATGCAGACTTCCTCTCACTGTGGAGACTGTACTACCTTTTATTCCTAGTCCAGCTGTGACATTGAAAATGGAACATTTCCATAATTCAGGGGGTTTTTAACATTCTGACCACAGGATCTTTTATCAATATTCTAATGCCATGTAATTTTCAGATATCTACATGTATTTTCAAATGTAGTAGTGTTTATTGTATATGATAAAGTTGACAACATTTAAAGCACGCATATGCCCTATGAGCTAGCCTCATAATGCTAGAGGGAAAAGAACACAGCCACTGGAAAAACTACTCCTGTGTGTCTAGGATCGTGCATGGCAAAGTAGAACATTGTGTAGATGGAGGTAACTTAGGACCATGTTGTTTTCCACATCAAAGTGCTCCTTCTCTGGTTGTCCTTGGACCAATGGGTGAGAATTACAGCTGAAGCCAAGTAGAAGCAACCCTCAACATCTGCCCATGGTATACATGTCCCTAGAACACTTGACTTCAAAGGAGAACTAGAGTTCTTTCACAGAGTGGGATTTAGCTAGAAAGGGCAGGACCTGTGTTGGTTACTATTGTTGATCACCTAGGAACCATGTCTAGCCACCTAGAAAACAAACCTCCATAATGTCTGTGAGGGAATTTATAGTTTTCTATGTTGAGGTAAGCAGTGCCATCCCATGGGCTATAGCCTTGGTCACATTGCATCCATAGTTAGGAAGCAGAGAGAAGTGAATGCTGCTGCTCAGATGAATTTCCCCTTTCGTTCAATCCAGGAATGCAGCATTTAAAGTGGGGCTGCATTCTTCAGTTAACCCAACAGACAGGCCTAGAGTTGTGTCTCTAAGGTGATCCTAGAGTCTTTCCAGTTGACAACAGCATAAACCGTCATAGTACCAAAATTGAAAGAATGTGATGCTCAGAGGAAAGTGTCAGCCTCCTGATATAGCTGGTGGAGGCTGAGCCCAGGGAAAAATCTTAGTGTGGCAAGCAAAGTGACCCAAAGTCTTTTTTGAATGATTGTGTTCTTTGACTGAAATGAAATTCTATTCTAAGTATTTTTCTCAAAATTTAGTAAACATTTTCTCCATGACCTCATCTACTTCCCACAAAGTGTGGTCCCATAGAGTCAATCTCATTTCCTCCTGAGGAAAGTGAAGTTTAACTGACCAGGAAATTAAGGAGCTGATTATGTTTGATGATTGCTGACTGTGCTCTTCTTCAAGATGGGGTGTGTGTGTGTGTGTGTGTGTGTGTGTGTGTGTGTGTGTGTGTACATACATGGGTGGGTGGAGGCCAGGTGTCAACATCAGATGTCTTCCTTGACCACTTTCCACTCAATTTTTTTAAGACAGACTCTCTCACTGAAATTGGAGTTCATTAATTTGGTTATATACATATACATATATATATATATATATATATATATATATATATATATATATATATATATATAAAATCAGATGCAGGATTCTTCTACATTTTTACTTCCTTGGGTACATGCTGCAGTCATTTTCTTCTTCTTTATAAGATAACTTTAAAGTGTCCAGCTGTCCGGCATTTACCCCAATTTCAGTCAAAGTTATAGGGATCCTCCTGCATGTTCTCCCTCCCCCAGTACTGGGGTCACAGACACACATCTGGCTTTTACATGGATGCTGGGCATCTACCCTGGGGTCCTCATTCTTCCATGGCAGTAACTTTACTGACTAAGCCATTTCCCCAGACTTTACACATATATTGAAACTAGTCTTTGAACATGTCCTGATAAGATGAGGTATATTTTTGAGACTTTAGTATAAGGTATTTGGAACTAGTATGATTAGAAATTTCTAACTGAGGACAACAAAAGCACAGAGCCTCGGTCGTGCTTTCTGAACAGAGACTGGCTGAGCAGTTAAAACAGCCACAGCGCAGCACACATTAGCCAGCCCCGAGGCCTCCCTCTCTCCTGTCTGGAGAGCAGCCATCATCTGCAGCTCCAGACTCTCCTGGCACTCCAGCTTCTCCTTGCACTGGATGCTTCCTGTTTTGCCTACAGTTTAGTCACAGCGAGGGACCTCCATATTTCCACATCCCCGTGTGACTTCTCAATGGGACCAGTGACTTCTGAGGGATGGCTGCTGGCCTCAAAGTCACCATTGCTAGGTTCATTTTAATCAGATACATTAACTTAATTTAGAGCATGGAGAGCCCTGAGAGGTGCCCCTGGCCTCAAGTTACCGTTGTTTGTCATTTTTATCACATACATTTAGAGCATGTTTATTTAGAGCATGGAAATTTGTCTAAAATGGGAAAAAGCATTTTTCCTCTTTTTCCATGTGATTCCATAGGTCACAAATTATTCTTTTCTTATTATATTTGATATAATATATGCATCAAGAAAAGCAGTTAAAGGGTCTAAATACAAAGTTTCCTTTAGTCCAAGTTAATAAGAACTCTAACACTAGGCTAACATTTTGGCTGTAGATATTACCAGACATTCAGACCTCCTTTTCTTTTTAAGATTTTTGCTCCACTCTCCACACAGTGTACCATTTATCTCCTTCTGTATAAAATGACTTCAGAGGCTCCAGCCCTCCCCTCTCTTCCAGGTATAAAAAGAAGAGCAAATATGTGCACACGTGCTAAATCAACCTTCTGGAAAACACTAGTGACTTCTGCTTATAGTCAGCCTATCGTTCAGAACAGGGCACACGGACATTCTCAATTCAGGGCAATCTAGGAAGTGTGCCAGGTTTTAAAATCTAGGAACATTGCTCCCTTAAAAATAATATGAAAACTTCAAACTGAGAAATGTCACAGTGTACTATTAAGGAAGGAAAATTAATACTTGGTAGTTTAATAAACACTCCCTGAAATGTTATTTTTCATCTTTTCTTTCAATTAAACATTTATATAACACTTCCTCCAGGAACAGGGTTTTATCATTAATAAATCAGGATCCTTGGGTTGAACATGCAGTTTTCCTATTTATTAACATTGTTCTCTTTGACATCTTACAAATTATCTTTTGGACACTTTTTTTAAAAATCTAAAAAATAAAGATGGAAGATGTCCCTTACATACCACTAACTAAAGACAACAGGAAAAAGAGTGGGCAGATGACCCAGTGGCTAAACCCTGGAATGCAAGCATGAGTTCAGAACCCAGAACCTGCATAAAATGGTGGGGAGACGGTGGTGTTCAGTTGTAAAACCATCGCTGGGGTGGAAAGGACAGAGAGTGTGGGTGCTTACCTGCCAGCCCTCTATACCAGCTTGTTAGGCCAAAGTGAGAGACCCTTTCAAAAACAAGGTATACAGTTCCTGAGAAAAGACACTCAAAGTTGACTGTTGGCTTCTTCAATACATACATGTGCATGGGCATCTACACATACACTTGTGCACACACACATATATACACACAGGAAGTCAAATAAATAAGAACAATGGCTGTTCATATGTTCTCATGGACAGGGTCTGTTTCTCTCCCCCCACCTTTTTTTCCAAGACATGGTTTCTTTGTAGCCTTGTAGCCTGTCCTGGAATTCACCTTTTAGCCCAGGCATCCCTCAAACTCATAGAGATCCACCTGTCTCTGCCTCCAGAGTGCTGGGATTAAAGGTATGTGCCACCACCACCCAGCTTTCTCTTTTCCTTTGTATCTGCACTAACATGTAGTGGATTTTCCATTGGAACTCACTGGAAATGATGCTGCCAGCTCCAAGTCCAACTTTCTCCCTGACACAGAGACAATGTGGGAATACTCTAAAATTTATCAGTCTTCCACATGTCTGATTGAGGCAAAACAAAGGAGAGTGAATACTTCATACTTTGAAGAGTGAACTGCCCCTCCTTCAATATCCCTATGAAAACCAGGCTAGCCCAGCAGGAGCAGCTTACATTCCTAACCCTTAAACTCATGGGCTGTTGCAAAACATGCTAGTTATGCTGTTAGATGATGTGCTATTTTAATACCTGGTAACAGATTCTTGGGTCTCTGTGTTATCTGATTGTTGAGTGTTAAATGCAGTACTGAAGGTTAAAGCCTTATAGCTCACTGCCAAGTACATGAAAAACACTCAATGTTTAAACATCATATTCTTCTACTGACTAACATAATTATGGAAGGAGACTCCATCCAATGGAGCAATCTCCCAGCGACACAAACTGCATCTGTTCATATTTCAGTTTCGCTCAGCTTTTCCATGACTGCCTCTCTATTTGTGTAGTCACTTAATGTCTGTCTATAATTTTCCACACTGTAGAATTAAGCTTATGCCTCATGTGCTTTTCATTGAAGACTGAATGGTAAAGTGGAGTAGAGATCATCTTTGGAGTGAAGGAAATCTGGGTTTGTTTACCAACTCAATCAATTAGTAAATGGAGTAATGGCTGTTACAGTGGCTGAGGGAAGAACAGGGACAGAAAAGTATAAGATTAATGTGTTAGGACTGACAAGATGGTTCAGTGGGTGAAGTCCTTGTCCTAAAAGCTTGAGAACCTGAAAGAGTCCAATTCTAGAATCTACAAGAAAACAAGGTATTCACAAGAGTGGTCTGTAATCCCAGTCTTTGGAAGACCAAGATAGGAGATTCTGGAGGCAAACTGATTAATTAATTAAAAGAGCTAATTAGTGAGCTCTAGGTTAAATCAAGAGACCTGACTCAGCAAATGAAAGTTGAGAGCAATCTCGGAAAACATTCAATGCCACGTTTGGGCCCCAGCACAAACATACATATTCATCTGCACACAGACCTGTGCCTACAGGTATGATAACAAATATATACACATGAGAAAATGGTTAATATTTGAATCAACTTGGTGGAAAACCTGAAAATCCCCCCCGCAACAGGGATACATGTATGGGAGAGAGCATTTGAGAAACAAGCCCAAGATCTAGAGGTGGGGACTATACAAATGACCCCTCGAGGGTGCCCAGCACCACAAGTTTCTAAACCTTCTTGGAAAACTGTTGCACTGACACCCTCATAGTGTTCTCTTAATAAATCTCTCTGCATCACTATTCCTGTGCCCCTGTTCCAATTCTTTGTTCCAAGACACACAGACCTGGAAATCGCAGCAGGTGCCCTATGAACTCTCATCCACAGCTCTAACATTATAGTTTGAGTTCCCCTAGGACTGTATTAGAATACAAGTAGTTTATTTGAAAGGAGAGAAAAGTCAAAGGACAAAGTAGTGGAGTGGTTAAAGGTGTGAATGAATCATAATGCATGCAGGATGAAACCCAGACCTTCCTCATGCAGAGCAACTATGTCGACCTCCCTGTAGATTGTACATGATCATCCCCACCCAAGTCCTCATGCACGAGAGAATAAAGTTAAGAAAACCAGTCAATGCAACAACGGATACTCAACTAAAACGAACAATGGAAAACAGTGTCTAATGTATTTACTTCCAAGAAATGGCTCAACATGTAAGAGCACTTGATAAGCAATAATAAAGACCCGAGTTCTGATACCCAAAATGCACATTAAAAACAAGGTGTGCTGAACATGTCAAATTGAATGAAGCCTGTGAGGCTTCAACCCTACACAAAGAGCTACAGGCAACTGAGGAAAGCTGGGAATGAGAGAGGTGGCCGTAGCCATGGAAGAGCACAATTCTAAATGACCAGCTCAGAAAACATACAAGCAGGTAGCATTATATAAATTGAACAAGTTATATTTAGGAATATATATGTATATACATATTTATATATGTATGCAAAACCAATTAGTGCAAAAAGAGGCTATGAGTTTGAAAGAGAGTTGGGAGGGATATATGGGAGGATTTGGGGGCAGGAATGTGAAGGGAGAAAAGTTGCAATTAAATTATAATCTCAAAAATAAATAAAAAAGTAAAAGTATTTCCTTGACTTTGTAAAAATAAATAAATATAAGGCTGAAGATGGCTATATATGTGTGCTTGTGACTCCAATATGATGAGGCTGGAAACTGGGAGATTTCTGTTGGTTGATAGGGCTGGCCAAGCTACAGGTTCAATGAGAAACACTGTCTCAAGGGAAGAAGATAGAAAGTAATAGAGTGGAGCACTAGACATTCTCCTCTGGCTTCCAATGAGGACATGAATGGACATATATGCATGCATGTGTGAATACATGCCCTCTCTTATACATACAACATATACACACAGCACATATACACAAATTACTCCTGTTAACTGACAAATGACAGAGATATAATAGAGCTATAATAATACTGCTTTGGTTTAAAACACTCAAATATTACACTAAATACAAGTAAGTGGAAAAACTTTACATAAAATAGCGGCAATTTAAACCAAAACACTTTCTACATGTTTATTGGAGAGATTACCAGTATTATCTGTATCAGATGGGAAGTGTATTTTGATTTAACATTATGAACAGCATCCACCTCAAAAATAACTTGTTAGGAAAACCCACAAAAGTAGTGCAGACTACAGTCAAAAACAAAACTACAGCTCAGAGAAGTGCCCTCTGGGAAAAGAAAGGAAAACACTGTACATAAGAATTCTTCACCTTTCTGTTAAAGGCCATCCATGACCATGTTTCTTGTCAGGATGTCAGTGGTCAGTGATGAGGGTCAGAGATGCAGCACCACATCAGAAGCCTCAGTAGCCCAAGGAGTTCTAGAGTTTGTGGGATTGTGGCTTGGGCTACACTAAGCTCTATGGTGCTGAAATGAATGCTTCAGTGCTGGAAAGAGTTTTAGGACTAGCCAGTTTATGGAGCAGAGTGGGAGATTTTACTAAAGATACTTAAATATGAGCTTACACATACACAGGTTAGGAGAAAGAGAGGCACTCAGCAGAAAGTATGACACTGCTTGGAGCATAGGTGTGGGCTTCTCAAAGAAGAAGGGTCACAGAAAGTAAGAAATACTCAAAGGTGGGAACGGGCTTCTCATGGGAAAGTGACACATAACTGTCTTAACATTAGTCATATATAGTATGCTGTTTTGGTGGCTCTCAAGTTACATCTCAAAAGGTTACTAAGAAGCTTTTTTATTTCCCATTGTTTTCATCTCCTCTGATAATTGACACAGATGGCTCTGGAAGTGACTTGGTTGTAATTCTAATAGGATAAGTGAAGTCAGGGAACACTCAGAATACACAGGGGGGTGACATGCCCTTCCCTCATAAATGGACTTTCCATTGCTATTCCTAGAGAATTGCTTATTTATCCCAAGAAGACAGAAGGTCTTACATGGTGATTAACTGGGCTAGGAATCTGCTGATGAGAGGAGCGTCACTTGATTCCAGGATGAAGGGATCCTCTCTTCTCATACCTGCAATATTTTCCCCTCCTTTCTATCCTCCCTTGAGGTAAAATGGAACAAGAAATCCTGGCTGGCTGAGATCTGGGAATGCTGGACTTTTGCTTACTCAACTATCACTACAAACCTGGAATTATCTGGGAAGTCCCCTGTTAAAAGACAGAAATCTAGGAAGTATGGAAGTTGCTTGTGAGTCAAGTTTTCTTTCGAACTTCAAGACCTAATAAATCATTTTGTTTTGATTTTCAGCTCTCTCATATTTTAGCATCTTCAGTTAACCTTTAGATATCATATTGTGTAGCTCTTTCACACTGGACAATGTGCACAAAAACACACAGTGCACAGTGATTGTACTGTTTAATTATCAAACCAATCCTGTGCTGGAGAGATAGCACCTGCTTTGCTCATTTGGGCACCTGAAATCTGTTCCTAGAAGCCAAACAAAAATTTGGGTGTAGTGGTGTGAAACTGTATTCTCAGTACTGGAGAGGAGGAAACACTGACTTCTTGGAAGTTCTTCAGCCAGCTAGCCTGGCCTACATGGTAAAGTTCCAAGAAAATGAGAGACCCTGATTCAAAAGAACTCTAGAGCCTTGGGCCCAACACCAGAGTATGTCCTGACTTTCACATGGACACTCTGTGTATGTGCACATGTATGACAAACACACACACACATACCACCACCACCACCACCACCAAAAAAAAAAAAAAAACAAACAAACAAACAAACAAACAACAAAAACATCAAAAGTATTCCTCAAAGTTTGTCATCATGAGTTTTGGTATTAAAACTAAGGAACTCCCTTAAGCACCCAATCCACATTTTGAGGAAATCTTCCCATACAGACTTCACAAGACAGAGCTCAGGCACTCGCCATTTCACTCCCTGCTTCCAGAACTAGGATATTCTAGGCCTTGCATCTCAGATGTGATCCATATGATAGCCCATGAGTAACTATTCCCCTGTTGAGAGACCAGGACTATCAATTTGCCTTTTTATACCTTCAAATAAAATAGTTTCAAGTATGACTCAGGACCTGCTTTGGCATTGGACATGCCAGGGCTACATTCATAAAATTTTCACATATCATAATTTCATAGAAGATCACTGGATCATCTTTGGAGTTTGAAAGAGGATGAGTTCCCAGGCAAGAGGTTTCATCAAGTTCTTGGTCAGGCAGCACAGTAGTGAGTACAGAGGCATCCTGTCTGCTGCCCTACTCCTTAACCCCACACTGTGGCCAATTCATCCTTGGGTCTCATACTGGACAGGCTCATGCTATTACCAGTAATAGTTCTGATTGATCTTTGTGGTTCATTTCTTACTTTTCTTGTTATTGCAGTAAAAGACTCAACTAAAGAACTTAAGAAGGGAAGGGCTTATTTTGGCTCAAGTTGAGAGCACAGTTGATCTTGACACACAAGTCATAGAGGAAAAAGCATGAGGATTCTGGTCACATTGCATCCTCAGCCGGGAAGCAGAGAGAGACGAATTATGGGGCTCAGCAGGCTTTCTGTTTTACTTGTAGTCGAGGAACCCAGATCATGGAATGACGGGCAACACACTTAGAGTTTTGCACCTGAGTTAACCCTGCTTAGACAGTCTCCCACAGACATGCCAGAGGTTTGTGTATTAGGTGATTCAACCTATGTGAAATATCTGTATAGGTAACTCAATAAAGACAGGTTGAAAACAATCTGTTGACAGGGGGCTGAGCAGACTGAAGAGTGGGCTGTGGTTATTAGAAATCTTTTTCTAGGTTATGAAAATATTTTGGCGCTAAAAGAAATCATTGTTGGTGGACTAACTACTGATGACGTATATGCTTTTAAATATTTTGAATTTATTTCAGCTTTATTAATATTGTTAGTTTGCAAGTAATTATTATTTCAGTTGTCCAAAATATAAGTGTTCTATCTTCATCTCTGTTGCTGTGATAAAATACCCTAACTAAAAGCAACTTGGGGGAAAGAAGCTTACTTTAGCTTACAATTTCAGGTTCAAGTCCATCATAATGAGGAAATCAAAGTAGGAGCTTCAGCTAGTCATATCATATCCACAGGTGAGAGCAAAAAGAAATGAGCACATACATGCTCGCCTACTTTTCCTCAGCTTGATTTCTCCACTCCTACGGATTTCAGGAATCCCTGTCTAGGGGATGGTACCTCCCACAGTGGGCTTGGACTTCCTGCATCAATTAATTTAGTTAACATAGTCTCCAACAGACATGCTGACAGAACCTGTCTTTCCAGGTAATTAAAGATTGCATCAAGCTGATAATTAAAACTCACCATTGCAATGGAACACCATGTAGTAATTTGATACATGCATGGAATATTTAATTGCCAGATCAGTGTAGTTGACTTTAAAATAACTAAATCAAAGTTATATGGATTTAATTTTAGTAGGAAAAGTACAAATGAAGAGACTTTGGCATAGTGGGCTGTCAGTACATCATATTAGCGAAGTACCATCCCCAGTTATTCAGCTGAACATTAGTCACAGGTGCTATATGTGAATAAAGACCCTAATCAGTGGACTTTTGGTAAGGATAATCTCATCCCAGTTAACAGGAGTGTACTTAAAGCCAGCAAGGGCTAAACCTTAAAAACAGGGTGACTCTTCGCTTTCCATAAGAGGAAGACATCCACTCTTTAGTCAGAAACCCTGTCGATGACTATGATGAGCTTAGTTTGTAATTTGCATTGGTCCAGCCTTTGGATTTCGAATATCTTAGCCAGCCACTAGAAATACAGGCTCCAGTTCTGAACCAATCTCAGCATATTATCAGAACTGATTATGTTTGCTGTTTGTTCCCTGGTTGATGATGTAGGAGGTTTGTTATCTAAAGTCATTCATTCTTGTGCAGGCAACACTGCTCAGACCTCATGCAAGGGTCTCTCTCTATCTCTCTGTCTCTGTCTCTGTCTTTGTCTCTCTCTCTCTCTCATGTATGTGTTTCTCCACACGCTTATGTGTAAAAATGAGGACACGTATATGCCATGGTACACATATTGAGACTAAAGAAAAGCTTCAGGTATTGGTCCTCACCTTCTACCTTATTTGAAACTGGGTCTCTTGTCCCCCAGTATTTATGTCAAGGTAGTTGTTCTGCTAGCTTCTGGGTGTCTCCTGACTCTACCTCCCACCTTGCCATAGAAATATAAGGATTACATATGCATATTATCATGTCTGGCTTCACCTGAGTTCTAGGAATCCAAATTCTAGTCTTAATGGTTGTGTGGAAAATGTTTTACCCATTGAGCTATTCCTGCTAGCCCTGAAATTTCCACCCATAATTCTTGGTGGGAAAAGTGCTATGAGACTGCAGGTGTGTGACAGGCAGGTAAAGGAAGCAAACAACTGTGACCACTGATGCCCATGGAAAAGTGTTGCATTAACTGACTTTTCCCAGCAAGTACACTAGGATGTCTCTCTTCCCTGACACGATGTTCAGCCCTTCTTCCTCTGCAGGTAAGAGTGGATATCTCTAAGAAATCTGCTTATTCCAAGAAAAATGGAATAATGATAAATGCTGGGTTTTTTCCTACTTAGAGGTCTAGACCTTTTCTTCATGGTAGTTCTCTGCCAGTGTGCTCTGACCATCTGTTGTGAAACATGAGCAAACAGCACAAGGTCAGCAGAAATACGAGGAAGTCATGCATGAGACGGAAAAGACTTTGACCAGAAAAAAAAAGGCAACTAAAAGCATAAGAAAAAGTAAGGGGGCTTAGTTGGTACAGTGCTTTCCTGGAAAGCATGAGGACTTGGATTTGATCCCCAGAACAAATATATAAAGCCAAAATTGGTGGCAAATGCTTGAAAACCCAGCACTAGGGAGCTGGAGACAGAGGGATCCCTGAGACTCACTGTTCAGCCAGCCTACTTTGCAAGTTCCAAGCCAGTGAGAAACTCTGTATCAAAAAGAAAAAAAAAGAAAGAAAGAAGGAAAGGAAGAAGAGAGAAAGAAAGAAATAGAAAAAGAAAGAAAAGAAGGTTGAATAGAACTGAAAGAATAACTTCCAAGGTCTGCAGCCACACACACATATATGTGAACCTAGAGACACATGTGCCCACACAGACACACACACACACACACACACACACACACACACACACACACACACACACAGAGAGAGACAGAGAGAGACAGAGAGAGACAGAGAGAGGAAAAGAGACAGAGAGACAGAGAGACAGAGACAGAGAGACAGAGAGAGAGAGAAATAAAATTTAAAAGCTAGAAAACAGATAAATCTGAGGATCCACATACAAATATATACACATAAATACTGAAACATGTTCATGTAGAGGTATTATGTGTATATACTTCTCTCTCTCTCTCTCTCTCTCTCTCTCTCTCTCTCTCTCTCTCTCTCTGTGTGTGTGTGTGTGTGTGTGTGTGTGTGTGTGTGTGTGTGTGTGTGCACACATGAACAGACAGGAACCTACAGCTAGCTATATGTAACCACAGACGCTCATGTCTGTGCACAAAAACTCATCAATACATATACATAATACAAATCTGTGCATCTACACAGCAATGTATTTTCAGATATGCACACACATACTGCTATTGTTTGGAGGTTTTATGTTCCCTGGAATGTTCGTAAGTTGAGGGCTTTGTCCCCAGGGTGGTGATGTCCTGTGTCACAGTGCTCTCAGAGGAGATTAAGGTATTTCTCAAGAGATTGTTATCACAAATCTTGTGTGTGACCCTGTGAATCTCCTCCTGGCTTCTCTTTCAAACTGTGCTCACCACATAAAGTTTGTACCTGCAGAACCACTGGAGAGAGCACAATTCTGTTTGGACTTCCAGGTTCTAAAAGTGTTAGCTAAATACATCTATTTTTTTTCTTTAAAAATTAGTTTATCTCTCAGATTCCATTAAGTCAATAAAATTCTGACTAAAACATTCATGTATATGGACATACAGAGACAAATACCATATATACACAAACATACGCAAAAATACTCACACACAAACATGCATACACACATAAATACACACAAATGCACCCATGCATGTACATACGCCATTGAATGAGTCATTTTTTTTGGAAAAGATAACTCAAAGTTGAAACACCACCTTCACCTGCATGAGTTTCCCTTTGTGGTCCTCTATAGAAAAACCTTATATGGATCCTGAGGAAATTGCTCTACAAACACATGGCCTCAGCCCCAATATTTCACATTTCACCAAAGTAACTGCCGTGGGTCACAAAACAATATGAGCTCCTGCTAGGCCCTGATGGAATGCAATTGCACACTATGCACTTGGCCCTCCACTGTGTTAAGATGCATCTGCTCCACATTGTCTAGTATGGTGGGGTCACTTTCATCAGGGAGAGTGTGGCCCTCTACCCAAGGTCAGGAGCAGTCAGCTTGGTGACAATGCTTTCTCTTTTGATTCCTCCTTTCTCTAGAAACAATGATCTTATGCTTTAAAGATCACTTGCTCTGGAATTAGCTTCTTGCACATAATCCTATTTCTGTACTAGAACTCGACTTTTAAGACCAGAAGTGAACTCAAGCCTAGACTGTTGATTCAGTTTACCTGACTGAGACTCAGTAACTGCCAGTCATCATGTAGTCACTGATTGGTTTTCACTCCTTCCCCAGCCCCTCCTAACTTATCTCGAACACACCTTCCTGGACAGTGGCAGCAAGATTCAGCTGTCATTGTAAAACAAAACAAATAAACAAAAAGCCCCGAGAAAACAATGGCTCAGCTGACATTGCTGCTGAGTCCAGTTCCATCCAGCTATGGAAGCCTCTAACATGAGCAAGGTTTGGGGTTACTTATTGTGTTACCTTGCCTAAATCCACTTCCATCTTGAAACCCATGATCTTTCATCCTGAAAAATGCCCCAGCTCAGAGAAGACCATAATGGTGTCTGTGGTGGTTTGAATATGAAGGGTCCCCCATAGGCTCCTGTATATGGTCATTCCATCCCCAGATGTGCTTTGGGAAGGGAATGGAGCTTTACGAGGTGGAGAATCTTGGGCAGAAGTACTCCACTAGAAGCAGGGTTTGAAGGTCATAGCAGGGCACCACTTGCTGCTTTCTTTGTGCTTCCTAAATTCAGAGTCAATGGGATTAACCAGCTTCCTGCTCCCGATGTCATACCTTCCCCGCCTACCGCCATGATGGACTCAAACTGCAGGTATCAAACTGGAGCCCAAAGTAAGCCAGGTCTTTCACAAGTTACATTTTGTTATGGTATTTCTTAATGTTTTTATTTTATAATTAATTTAATTTTACATATCAGCCCAGGATTCCCCTGTCCTCCCTCCTCCCACTCCCCAGCCTTCCCCCACAATCTACCTCCTCCAAGGCAAGGTCTCCCCTGGGGAGTCAGCCCAGCCTGGTACATTCAGTTGAGGCAGGTCCAGTCCCCTCCTCCCTACACCAAGGCTGAGCGAAATGTCTCAGCATAGGCCCTAGGTTCCAAAAAGCCAGCCCATGCACCAAGGACAAGTCCTGGTTCCACTGCCTGGGGGCCTCCTAAACAGTTTGAGCTAATCAACTGACTCACTTATCCAGAGGGCCTGATCCAGTTCCATGGGGGCTCCTTAGCCATTGGTTCATAGTTCATGTGTTTCCACTAGTTTGGCTATTTGTCTCTGTGCTTTTTCTAATCATGGTCTCAATATCTCTTGCTCATATAATCCCTCCTCTTTCTCGCCAATTGGACTCCTGGAGCTCCACCTGGGGTTTTGGTCATGGATATCTCCATCTACTACCATTAGTCACTGGATGAGAGTTCTATCATGACAGTTAGGGTGTTCGACCATCCAATCACCAGAGTAGGTCAGCTCAGGCACTCTCTCGACCTTTGTTAGTAGTCTATAGTGGAGGTGTCTTTGTGGATTTCTGGGGACCTCTTTGGCACTCTGCTTCTTGTTATGGTTATTTTAGTCATGGAAACTGAAAGGAAATGTATGAATTTTAAAAATCAGTGGAATGAATGCAACCCCCCCCTTCTGCACTCTATCTGCAATGCACTCAAGAAGAGAATTATAGAGTAAATCATGCACAGAACATAAAGCCCTGTGCAACAAGAAGAGGGTGGATAAGAAGGATAACACAAAGACCACAGCTTTCCCTGGAGAGAAGCAGGTAAGAAATATAAGACAGGAATATGGAGAAAATTCAAGGGTTGGTGTGGGGGTTGGTTAGTGGGGTTAGTTCTCAGCAGTTTTAGAAGAATGGGAAGATTAGTACTGTGATGGTATTTACTGAAAGTCAACTTGACAGGATGGAGAGTCACCAGGAGACAAGCCCCTGTGTACATCTGTGAGGGAGTTTCTAGATTGGGTTAATTGAAGTGGAAGACCAACCTCTACTGTGGACAACACTATTCCATGGGCCAGGGTCTTGGGTTGAATAAAAATGAAGAAAAAGAGCTGAATGCCAACATCCATTCCTTTCTGCCTGACTGCAAATACAATGTGACCATCTGCTTCCCAGTTCTACCCTGACTAACCTGCCTGCCATAAGTCTCAGGGCAAGTATTTGATCGCAGCAATGAGATAAGTAATTCACACAACCACTCTGCAGGTTCCAACTAGGGCTCACTCCACGGTAAGTGGATCTGTTTATTTCTTCCTGTGATCAGGTTGCTCCCGTGTAGATCAGAAGAACAGGACTGGAGATCTTCAAGGGGAAAGGCAACACAGTGGTTTTATAATGTGTTGTGATGTGTGCCCTAACTCAGCACTTAATGAGACCCTCTAAAGTTGCTCAGAGAGTTTATCACTATTCCAAGGGTTCTCTTCAGTTCATTACCCGGTCAGCGTTGACATTTACAATTCTAGGTCAGACTCCCCAGGCAAAGGGCAAACAAGTCAATAGCAGTGCCACTGGCCAGAAAGAAAAATGCCAGCAAGAAAGATTAAAAGACAGCACTGTTGTGCAAGCTTAGGAACAACTTCTGTTGTAAAATGCTGCATCGCTCCACACTTTTCATATCTGATAACTTACCTTCACACAAATCCAGTAAGGAAGTATCCCTACCCCTGCAGCACACATCAGGAAACTGAGGCACATAGAGGTTGTACTAGTTAGATTTTTTTGTTGATGTGGTGAAGCAGTTTAAGGAAGAAAGGGTTAATTTGGGCTTACAGCTTGAAGGTCCAGGCAATCATGGCAGGGAAGTCATGGATGTAGGATAAAGCAGCTGGGCTCATCGCATCCACAGTCAGGAAGCAGAGAGAGATGAACTCCAGTGCTCAGCTCTCCTTATCCTTTTTATCCAGCCCAGGCCCCTAGCCATGAAATGATGCTGCCCACATTGAGGGTGAGTCTTCCCACTTCACTTTGCTCCTTAAGCAATTCTAGATTCTGTCAAGTGTGTAATCGATATTACTCATTACAAAGGTCACTTTAGTGGTGACTAGTCTAGCCAAGTAGCCTTCAAAATTTTAACCCAGAGCTATTTAATTCCAAATCCATTTGCTTTTCACCTGAATGCCATGTATCACTGCAAGAATAAAGATATGTATAGGGAATACTAGAGATCCAAGGTCCAGGCTGCAGAGCATGACACTGCACCAGAATGAGTTATTATAGAGTATGATGGCTTTCAAGTTCTTACTGCACACATATGCGTGTACACATTTGCTAACACACACACACACATACATACACACACATATACACTTATACATGTCTATGCATACATCCATACATGCAATGGACACACATGCATACACATATGCCCACACCCATGTGTACACATGTATGCATGCATGTTTTTAACAATTACAAAGAGCAGTATATGATGCCAATAGTGTAACTTTATTTAGTAAGAGGGTAAATCCATAAATAAGTCCCAGGTCCTCTATTTGGAACCTCATAATTACACCATGCTGAGAAAGACTGAAATAATATCTAAAACGTTCAAACATCAGAGTATATTCTATGGTTTTAATTCTAGCCCACCAAATACCCAGTTAGAATCTATTAGCAGCAGCTTTGCTATAGAAAATAGAAGCCCAAATAACACTAGATGTGATTAGCCTGGTTCATCTTTTTTTGTTTTTAAGATAAAGTCAAACATAGCCCAGGCAAGCCATGATGTCTTTATGTAGCTAAAGATAACCTTGAAATTGTGATATACTTGCCCCCTTTTCTTGAGTTCTGTGATTACAGTTTGTGCCAGCATATACCATTTACGTAATGCTGAGGATCAAAGTCAGGGTTTCCTGGATGCTAGGTAAACACTCTCCATTTCTTTTCTGAATGTGTGTGTGTGTGTGTGTGTGTGTGTGTGTGTGTGTGTGTGTGTGTGTGTGTGTGTGTGGTTTTGCATGTGTATTGTGTATGCATGTGAGTGAGAAGCCCAGAGGTATATATCATGTGACGATTAAGCTATATCCCCAGTTCTCAGGTTCAATTCTTTAAAGATGGCTTAATGATCAGAAAATTGCTATTGTCTATACCCTATTCAACTAGTTACCAATCATCATTTAGAGGCAAGACATTGTTTTGTTCACTCTGACCCCAACCAGAGAAAGTGAAGTTCAGGTTTAATTATATTAAAGGCAGAAGTCACATTCTTTCCCTTATAAAACACCTAGCTCTGAATCATAACTCGGAGTCCAGTATCACTCTTTCTTGGGACAAGGTGGATGGAGAGCCTTCTCACATCTCTTGGTCACCATTAGTGCTGTGATATTTTGCTGAGCTTCTAGTATAAGTCAAGCAAACCATGTACATGATCACCTAAGTTCACAGAACAGACTATTTGTCTGTGTCACATTAGCCAGCAGGGATTGATTAGAGAAACCCAGGGCTGACTCCAAAACATGACTTCCAGGAAATTTGTTTCATGATTAAAGTCCTACACTACCTGGGGCATTCACCTCACAGGTTCTAAAGAGTAAACCATTGATGAAAGAGCTCTCAGACAGCAAAGGGTGTGTGGACCATCACTTTGTGCCTATTCTTGTTAGGGATGCTATTCCCTGACAATTCAAATGAAGCTAGATTGATTAGGAAACTGAAATCCCTGCCTTTAAATCTTACTTCTACCACCTACTGCATTGTGACATTGGGCAAATTCCTAACCTAGATGACTCAGTTCCTCTTTTCCTCTCCTTCTCCCTCTTCTTTTCCCTCTCCCCATCTCTTTCTTCCTACCCACTTCTCTGTTTGTGTGTGTTTGTGTCTGATTGTGGTGTCTGCATGTGCATGCAGATGTATGTGTGTACAGATGTGTTGCCTATGAATGAGTGTGATGAGTACACAGATCCACGGCAAGGGTCTTTTTTAACCACTCTCCACCATACTTTTTTAAAGAATCATTTTATTCTAATTGTTTGTTTCTCTGTGTCTGTGTGTCTAGAAGCAGTTGCCTATCAAGAACAGAAGAGGCATCAGATTCCATGGAGCTGTATTAAACAAAACTGTAAAATGCAAGAAGCAGGTGTTGAGAACCTAACTCAGGTTTCCTGGAAGACCAGCAAGTACTTTTAACCACTAAGCAATTTACCATATTTTCTTAGGCAAGCTTTCAGTGGACCTGGAGCTCACTGATTTGTCTCTATAGAGCAGTAAGACCTCAGGATCCATCTGTCCCTGACTCCAAAAGAAAACAGGGTTTAGAGATGTCTGCTGTGATGCCCTGCTTTTTTCTTGGGTTCTGGGTATCTGAATTCAATCCTCATGTTAGCATTGCAAGTACTTTAACCATGGAGTCATCTCCACTTCCAACTCCATGTTCAAAGTCCAAATAATGACAATGTTTATTCCCTTGGGTTGTAGTGAGAAAAAAACATGAATCAACCCAAGAAATGAGCTTGCACCTACCTCATAGCAGTATATTATCACATAATGATGAAAAATGCACACTTTATTCTAATCTTAGTAATCTAAAAATCTTCCATTTATATTAGAATTATTATTTGGGTGTAGTAAAGGAAAATCTAGGGAGAAAAAACCTACAAAACACTACAAAATTTGAAAAACATTAATATTCTCAACTTCACCTCAACCTGATGACATTACTTAGAAAGAAGTAATTTTAAATTAAACAGAATTTATGTAACTAGCCAAAGGAGTGTTTCAGTTATTATGAGTACATATTGCTCTTGGAGAAGACTTGAGTTTGGTTTCTAACATCTATGTGAGGTGGCTAACATCTCCTGATTCAGGGATGATGCCTATACAGTCGTATGCATACACTCACACTCATACACATTATTGGAAACAAATCTTTTTTTTGAAAGCACTCTAATAAAAGAAATTGTTTATTAGTGCTTGGCCTATATGTCCTACCACATTATGTGGCTCATAGTAATGATCCACAATTTTTCTTTAAAGACAACTAACTTGAAGTTTTGATAAATAATAGTCATGCCACCTACATTCTGGTCAGTCACACAAAACACCCTTTACTACCACATCCAGGCGCAAATATGTAAGCCTAACGCCACCCTGGAAAGGCTGTCTCCTGGTGGAGTAGAGTAGTAACTGTTACACCCATCAAAGGACAATTGATTTGGAAACAACATGCCATTGATATCTTTGCTCCAGAAGATAATTCACAATTCTGCTGCATTAGACAAAACTAAGTTATCTCTTGAGTTTCTCATGGGGAGAAATGTAGTTAATTTCTTTTAAAAGAGTAACAACAACAATCCCCTATTATCCACTTGTTAGTCTTCCTTGATCAAAAAAGTAGGAAGTATGTACCTGAAAAGATGAAGGTTATTGAAATATCGAATTTCAGGTTTGTGTTTTCATTTAATGGTGCAGAAGTTCAAACTGGATTAATGAGTCTAAGATATTTCATGACTCAGAAAAACAACATAATTATTATCCAGATGCAGCATGGAATCAGTATTGTAATCCAAATCAGGAGGGCTCTGTGGTTTAGGAATTGTTTTATTTCTATTATTGCATTCCTTGAGACAAGTTCTCATGCAGCCAAGCTGCCTTTAAACTCTCCACGTAACCAAAGATGACCCTGAATTCTTTTTTTTTTTTAATTTTTTTATTTTTATTTTGCAATACAATTCAGTCCTACATATCAGCCATGGATTCCCTTGTTCTCCCCTCTCCCGGCCCCCTCACCTTCCCCCCAGCCCGCCCCCTATTCCCACCTCCTCCAGGGGAAAGCCTCCCCCAAGGACTGAGATCAACCTGGTAGAGTCAGTCCAGGTAGGTTCAGTCCCCTCCTCCCAGGCCGAGCCAAGCGATCCTGCATAGGCCCCAGGTTTCAAACAGCCAACTCATGCAATGAGTACAGGACCCGGTCCCACTGCCTGAATGCCTCCCAAACAGATCAAGCCAATCAACTGTCTCACCCATTCAGAGGGCCTGATCCAGTTGGTGACCCCTCAGCCATTGGTTCATAGTTCATGTGTTTCCATTCATTTGGCTATTTGTCCCTGTGCTTTATCCAACCTTGGTCTCAACAATTCTTGCTCATATAAACCCTCCTCATTCTCGCTAATTGGACTCCCAGAGATCCACCCGGGGTCTAAATAAAGCCGAGGACCAGATGGTTTCAGCGCAGAATTCTACCAGATCTTCAAAGAAGAGTTAATACCAATACTCTCTAAATTGTTCCACACAATAGAAACAGAAGGAACATTACCAAACTCCTTCTATGAGGCTACAATTACCCTGATTCCTAAACCAAGCAAGGATACAACAAAGAAAGAGAACTACAGACTGATCTCCCTCATGAACATTGATGCAAAAATACTCAATAAAATACTGGCAAACAGACTCCAAGAACACGTCTTCAGTGTTTTTGATCTTAGCCATTCTGACAGGCGTAAGGTGGTATCTCAGAGTTGTTTTGATTTGCATTTCCCTGATGATTAGGGATGTTGAGCAATTCCTTAAATGTCTTTCAGTCATTTGAGTTTCCTCTGTTGAGAATTCTCTGTTTAGTTCTATAGCCCATTTCTTAATTGGACTGTTGGGCATTTTGATGTCTAATTTCTTGAGTTCCTTATATATTCTGGATATCAGTCCTCTGTCAGATGTGGGGTTGGTGAAAATCTTTTCCCATTCTGTAGGCTGTCACTTTGCCTTGTTGACCGTATCCTTTGCTCTACAAAAGCTTCTCAGTTTCAAGAGGTCCCATTGATTGATTGTTTCTCTCAGTGTCTGTGCTACTGGTGTTCTATTTAGGAAGTGATCTCCTATGCCAATGCATTCAAGACTACTTCCTACTTTCTCTTCTAGCAGGTTCAGAGTAGCTGGATTTATGTTGAGGTCCTTGATCCACTTGGACTTAAGTTTTGTGCACGGTGATAGATATGGATCTATTTGCAGCCTTCTACATGTTGATATCCAGTTTTGCCAGCACCATTTGTTGAAGATGCTTTCTTTTTTCCATTGTGCACTTTTGGCTTCTTTGTCAAAAATTCTATGTTCATAGGTGTGCGGATTAATATCAGGGTCTTCAATTCGATTCCATTGGTCCACATGTCGGTTTTTATGCCAGTACCAAGCTGTTTTTATTACTGTAGCTATATAGTAGAGCTTGAAGTCAGGGATCATGATGCCTCCAGAGGCTGTGTTATTGTACAGGATTCTTTTGGCTATCCTGGGTTTTTTGTTTTTCCATATGAAATTGAGTATTATTCTTTCCAGGTCTGTGAAGAATTGTGTTGGTATTTTGATGGGGATTGCATTGAATCTGTAGATTGCTTTTGGTAAGATTGCCATTTTTACTATGTTAGTCCTGCCTATCCATGAGCATGGGAGATCTTTCCATCTTCTGACATCTTCTTCAATTTCTTTTTTCAGGGACTTAAAGTTCTTGTCATATGCTCCTTCACTTGCTTGGTTAGTGTTACCCCAAGGTATTTTATGTCATTTGTGGCTATTGTAAAGTGTGATGTATCTCTGATTTCCTTCTCAGCTTCTTTGTCCTTTGTATATAGGAGGGCTACAAGAACACATCAAAACAATTATCCACCATGATCAAGTAGGCTTCATTCCAGGGATGCAAGGGTGGTTCAACATACGAAAGTCTGTCAATGTAATACACCATATGATCATCTCACTAGATGCAGAAAAGGCATTTGACAAAATCCAACACCCCTTCATGATAAAGTTCTTGGAGCGATCAGGAATACAGGGAACATACCTAAACATAATAAAGGCAATTTAAAGCAAGCCAACAGCCAACATCAAATTAAATGGAGAGAAATTCAAAGCAATTCCACTAAAATCAGGAACGAGGCAAGGCTGTCCGCTCTCCCCATACTTATTCAATATAGTACTTGAAGTTCTAGTCAGAGCAATAAGACAACATAAGGAGATTAAGGGGATACAAATTGGAAAGGAAGAAGTCAAGCTTTCCCTATTTGCAGATGACATGATAGTATACTTGAGCGACCCCAAAGATTCCACCAAGGAATTGATACAGCTTATAAACACCTTCAGCAACATAGCAGGATACAAGATCAACTCAAAAAAATCAGTGACCCTGAATTCTTAATTGTCCTGCTTCCACAGCTCAAACGTTCAGATGTGCCACCACAGTTAGTTCATGCGATGCTGTAAATCAACCCAGCTGTTATGCATATCAGACAGGAACTGATCAATGGGCTACATCCAAACCAAGGGTATTTTAATCTTGAAGTGCCAGGCACAAACAAACACAAATTGAAATTATTTTTTTAAAAAGTCTATGCATCTAGACTGAAATATTGTATTAGAGTCACATGGTGTAATGACTAGTTTTATATCAATCTGACACAAGCTAGAGTTCAAGTTGATATAAATATATATAAATATAAATATGAGGAGGGAATCTCAGTTGAGAAAATGCCTTCATAAGATCATGCTGTAGGCAAGCCTGTAGGGCATTTTTCTTGTTTAGTTATTGATCAGAGAGGATCCAGCCCATTATTGGTGATGCCATTGCTGGGCTGGTGGTCCTGGGTTCTATAAGAAAGCAGGCAGAGAAAGCCCTCAGGAGCAAGGCTATAAGCAGCATTCCTTCATGACTTCTGCATCATTCCTGCCTCCAGATTTCTAGCTTGAGTTCCAGTCCTCACAATGTTTTTTTATGATGAACCATTTTATAGAAATGTGAATAAAATAGCACCAATCTAAGTTGCTTTGGGTTGCGGCGTTTAATCACAATAATAGTAACCCTAAGACAGAAATTTTTACCAGGATTGTGGGGTACTGCTGTGACAGACCTGGCTATGATTTGGGGGAGGATTGTAGAAAGGCTTGAGAATTTGTCATAGGAAAAACCATTGAGTGGTCAAAACTTTTTCTGTGCGACCATAGAAGATAAAGCTAGAGTATTGGGAGAATTGCAGATGATAGAAGCCTGACTTATAAAATTTCAGAGGGAAATTTGAGAGGCATTTAAGGACCCTATCTAAGTCATTGCATATTTTCAGTTAAGACTCTATAGATCTAGACAAGTGGGGTTGAAGAATTGGCTGTGATTAACAAGATATGAGAACCATTAGTGAGAAACCTTTGCTTTTCAGGGCAATCAATGCTGGTAAACTGCAACTGAGAAATTAGTGGAGATTAAAAAGAGACCAGTATTGCTGAGGTCAAGTCTTCTGGCAAGTGTTTCCTCAGGGTCAGCACAGAGAAGCTGTGTTCCATAGGTGACCAAGTTTGTACCTCATGCTGGGAGCCAAACTTGGTAGTATAAGTGTAACCAAAGTAGTAATGGTTTTTAAGGCATTAAGAGGTCATAGAGAACAGCTGAGGCTTGGTATTACACAGCATTGATAGAGTCCTTGAACAGAGCCCCAAAGAGGCTATTGGTGAATGTGCAGTCCAGTTGCAGGAGAAGACCTCAGGACTTTGATAATGCCCATGCTATAAAATGAAGCAGCAGAAGCAGTCATGGAATGGCACAATCTTGAGCCTAGGAAACAAGCTGTATGGGCTGCAGACGGTGGAGCCAGAGAAGAGATTCAGGTTTTTTGGAGTAGCTCAGGAGATCGTAAGTTGATCCCAGATCTTGGACACTGAGTTGTTTAGTGCTGGATTGATTCTGCTTTGAGGACTGTATCCTTGTTCTTCCCTCTTGGAAGAAGAAAGTATTTAACTTAGTTTTGATTTTACAGGAGCCCACAGGTGAGACACTGAAATTTTAGAGACACTTTAGAATTTTAGAAAGATTTTTAAATATTTAAAAGAAACTTTGGACTTTTAAGTGTTTGAATTGTAAGATTATGGAACATTTAAGTTTGCAAAATATTGTATATTGTGGTGCTGATATTAACATGTGATCTTAAGAATAACCAAAAAGGGAAAGGATATGATTTATCAGTGATGTGTTTGTATGTCAAGTTGACCTCAGACCAATTGTGGCGGCTAGTATTTATTTCAAATTGGCATAAGGTAGAGTCATCTGAGAGGAGGGAAACTTAATTGGGAAAATCTTCCATAAGATCAGGATGTAGGGCATTTTTAAATTAGTGATTGATGTGGGATGTTTCAGCCCATTATTAGTAGTGCCAATCCTGCACTGGTGGTCTTGGATTTTATAATAAAGCAGGCTGAGCAAGCCATGAGTAGCAAGGCCTCTGCATCAGCCTCTGCCTCTGGGTTCCTGCCATGTTTGAGTTCCTGTCTTGGCTTCCCTCAATGGACTCTTGCTCATGATATCTAAGCCAAACAAACCTTTTCCTCCCCCGTGCTGCCTTTGGTCATGGTGTTTCTTCATAGCAATAGAAAAGTAACTAGGACACTTGGAAAGCTATAAACTTGTTCCAAAGCAAATAACACACACCTATTTAAAAGAAAACAAGTCTCTGGTGCTAGAAAAGTGGCTCTTGTTAAAAGCTCTTGCCATGCAAACATGAGGATAGGAATTACTGATCTCAGGAATTCAGATAAATGCTGGGTAGACATGTGGCAGCCTTGCCTTTAATTCCAGCTTCAAAAGGTGGAGACAAGATTCATCCAACAGACTGGCTAGCTAGACTAGCTGTAGAGGTGAACCATGTGTTCAACTGAGAAGCTTTGCCTCAGTAAATAAGATAGAGAACAATCAAGGAAGACTTCTGATGTCACATTCCAGCTTCCACAAGTATACCTGCACACACACACAATCACACACACACACACACACACACACATACAAATGTGTACTGACACACATGTATACAACTCAAACACACATACATGTATGCAGACCACATGAAAAAGAAAGAGACAGAAGTTTAAAATTCTCTCAAATATAATTTTTTCAGCTGGACTATTGTTAATGACAAGCACATCCCAGGGCTAAGATTACCCACAATTCCCAGTTCTTCCTGAAGCTGCAACCAATTTCTTCTGTTTTATTTTTGAATCAAGGTTGTTTGTTTCTTCCCACAATCCATAGCTTCATGAAAAGAGCACCTCCATTTCCTGTTCAGACATTGTATTTCCTGTTTCAAACGTACATAGTTGATAGAGTTCCTTTTGTATTGCTCTGAAGGGACACCATGACCAATGCAACCTATATATAATAAATAATTTATTTTGGGTATTTGCTTACAGCTTCAGGGGGTGAATCCATGACCATCATTGTGGGAGAAAGGCAGCAGGTAGCTAGGCATGTGTTGGAGCACTAACTAAGAGCTTAAATGTTGAGACAAAACCGACAAAGCAGAGAGAGAGCTAACTGTGAATAGTGTGCACTTTTGAAACCTCAAAGCTCACCCCAACTGCCACAAATCCTCAAACAAGGCTACAAGGCCCAAACAGGTCCACTAATTGTTGACCAAGTATTCAAATATAGGAGCCTATGGGGGCATTCTCATTCAGACCACCACAATAGTTAACACCAAAGTGAGCCTTTCTCCTTCATACTTATAGATGGTGAATGATCAGGATATGGTAGTCAGTGTCTGCCCACTATCTAGGCATTGTAACAATTCGGGGTTGTCAGCTGACAAACTGATATCTGGATATTCAGTCCAGGCCTTACCTTGAAATTTTTTTTCCAAAGGAGAGATTTTCCTTCAAGGGGATACAATGTGTTTAAGCCCTGGGTGTTTGATTTCATCATTTTTGTCACTAACATTCTGTCTAAGACTGAATCCACACAAAGAAGGTAGTGGAGTCATGTGGAGTCAGAAACAACCAGACAGGTCCAGAAAGACTGAATTATTATGGCATCTGTGTTTCTGAATTCACCAGAATTCTGTAAGTTAACCTGACTTCACACTCAGATTTTCTCTCGGCATTGTGCTGACCTGGGTGTGATACATCCTTAAGACATTAACAGGTTGAGAGCAACACCTACTTCTCAATGTGCTGGAGAGACACATTCATTCAGAATCTAACCATTCCTCTTTGGAAGTCCCCTTTACAGTAGCCTCGGTAGATACATTACGAAGTCAGTTCCCTTTAGTGTTTATATAATCTTTAAAACTCAGAAACCCAGCTTAGTAGATGGCTCAGTAGGTGAAGCAGTTACTTGTGTAAGCATACTCCTCAAAACCCACAAACAGTAATATGTGGGTGGAAGCATGAAGCTTTTCCTTTGAGAAAGGGAAGATTGCGGAGGATCCTTTAAAGCTTTCCAGCCAGCTGACCTGCTGTATTCAGTGGTAAACAAGAGACCCTTCCCCTAAGGTGGAAGTCAGGGGCCAGCATCCAAGACTGCCCTCTGACCTCCACACACATCTGTGGCAGATGCATTTGCAGCAGTATTCACACAAATAACCAACACACACAGTCATATAGAAACACATAACATCACACATGCCAATCATCATCCAGTTTGTAATTTTGTTTCTTGGTCTTATATTGACTGCACCAGACCTGAATCATAAGAAAGCCCAACTGTGCATGCAATCAAAATGGAATTATAGTCTTTCAAAATGAGTACTTCAAGGAACACACTTTTCATTGATAGTGTAAACCTCCCCTTTGTCATCGTCTGTAAACTGTATAGAACATTCAGGATTTTCACTCAGCTATGCTATGCTGCCGAGGAAGATGCTGTGGACTTGAAATACAAATGAAAGAACTCCAAGAACTGAACAACCCTGTTTGTTAATAGGCAACGTTAAAATTGCTTCAGCTTTCCAGATCAAAAGCATTTGAAATTTATCTCTCATTGCTCTGATTTCCTGATTAATGGGGTTCTGTGAAGGGTAAGATGGAATTCATCTCATTTCTATGTGGCTTTTTTAGGGTCAAGTGGATACAGGAAGCCACGTGAGCAAATATTTAGCCCATTTAGCCCTTAGAAATAATGTCTATCCCGGGTTTAAGCTTTGAGCTACAAATTACCAAGCAGGGGAGGGTTGTCATTGCTACCTGTAGAAACAAATCCCTGTCAGCATGCTGTGAATGCCATCTTAATGCCAATTTAGAATTGTATCATTGTGGCTATTTTCCATCTGACATTTACATGTTTCTGTATTTTAAAGGGTACTTTTTCCCTAAATCTGTAGATCATGAAGATGTCACTTCTTAGGAAAACTGCAATAACAACCCTTTAAATGTGACTCCCAGGGAAAATATATTAGGACAGAGTTGGTCTGGAGGTAAGCTAAGAAATATAGCACTTGCCTATCAAGTGCAGGCCCTGGGTTCAATCCCCGCCAGATAAGTCTCCAACAATTCTAATGTTGCAGTTGCTATAGGTTGCTGTTTTGTTTTCCTTTTAGGAACTTCAAAATTTTTGAATTCTAAAATCTATTGGTTCTTATGAAAGGAGTAAGTTAAACAAAGGCATTAAAACACACAGGTGAGGCCGGGTGGTGGTGGCACATGCCTTTAATCCCAACACTCGGGAGGCAGAGGCAGGTGGATCTTTGTGAGTTCAAGGACAATCTGGGCTACAGAGTGAGTTCCAGGAAAGGCACAAAGCTACACAGAGAAACCCTATCTCAAAAAAACAAAACAAAACACACAAAAACCACAGGTGAATTGATTCTGATGAATGCCCAATGGTACTTTCTGAGGCATTAGGGAACTCTCCAGAAAGAGGTGGCTTTGTTCAAATGATTGACTTGCTTAAATATGTTTCTGTCTTCTTCTTTCTAAAATGTTACTTTATCTATTTCTTTTTGGTGTATATGTATGGGTTTGTGATTGTATGTATGAATGTACACATGTGTGCCTTAGCATGTGTGTCTTAGAGTTTCTATTTCTGTGAAGAGACACCATGACCAGGGCATGTGGTGATATATTGTGAACCCTAGTAAAATTTGCCTGAAGATCAGAGAACAAAACAAGCTATTAGATTAAACACAGAGGCCAGGCAGTGGTGGCACACACCTTTAATCCTAGCACTCAGGAGGCAGAGATACATCTGGATCTCCGTGAGTTCAAAGCCACCCTGAACTACATGAGATTGACTCAGTCTAGGAGAGAACAGAGCCAGGCAGTGGTGGCACACAGCTTTAATCCCAGTACTGGGAAGCATACATGCCTTTCATCCCAGGAAGTGATGGCTAGGTGAAGAAAGGTATACAAGGCATGAGGAGACAGGAACTAAAGGCTTTTTGGCAGAAGCATCCCTTTCAGCTAGAGGCTTGTCTGGCTGGAGCCTTTCCAGTGAGGACTCAGAGGATTTCAGTCAGAGGATTCGTGGAGTTGGTGAGGTGAAACGTGAAAGTAGCTTGTTCCTTTGTATCTCTGATCTTTCAACATTTACCCCAATATCAGGCTCCTGGGATTTTTTTTTTTTTTATTACAAGACCATATTAGAATTTGAGTGACAAGGGCAACTCTTACAAAGGAAAACATTTTCCTGGGGTTGTTCTCTTATAATTCAGAGGTTCAGTCCATTATCATCATGGTGGGACATGGCAGAGTGCAGGGAGACATGGTGATGGAGAAGTAGCTGAGAGTGATACATCTTACAGGCAACAGGAAGTGGTCTATCTCATGGGGTGCGGTTTGAGCACATATGAAACCTCAAAGCTCACCTCCACAGTGACACACTTCCTCCAACAAGGCCATACCTACTCCAGCAAGGCCACACTTCCTAATAGTGCCACTTCCTTTGGGGACCAATTTCTTGCAAACCAACACAGTGTGTGCGTATGTGCACCAGAGAACAACCCTAGCTGTCATTTCCCGGGCACTGTCTACGCTTCTCTCTTTTCATTTTTGTTTCCTTTATTTCACAGATTCATCATTGCCCTGGAGCTCACCAGTCAGGCTAGACTGGCTGGCCAGGCACCTGGAGGTATCCACTCTGCTTCCACAGAATTGGGATTAAAAGTACATGCCACTATGTCTGGCTTTTTCTACATAGGTTCTGGGGCTCCCATTCAAAGCAATCACTTAATGTGCTGAGTTACTTCATTGGTCCCTAATGTGGCTTTCTCTTAATGTCATTAACATCATATTTGCTATAACCAGGTAAAATATTTGGAGAGTTAAGCAAAATGACAGTGAGCAATTAAAAATCAAACTTAGCAACATCTTATGACTTGCCATAGAAAAGCGTCTTCATTCATGGAGAGCCAACACACCTCGACTTTATCATTTATTTATTTTGTGATGTATGTACCAGCATGTTACAGCACATACAAGTAGTTTAGAGGACAATGTGGGAAATTAGTTCTCTCCTCCTACCATGGAGGTCCTGGAGCTCAAACTCAGATCGTCAGGCTTGGTGGCAGGGACCTTTGCCCACTGGGCCATCTCATCAGCCCTACCTCAGTTTTAATGTGGACAGTGGCATTGGCTCTCCTCATCGGCTCGTGTCTCCATCTCAGAAGCCCTCAGAAACTAATCTATTCTATTTATCATGGTGCCTAGAGCACTAGGGCTGCTACAGAGTATGCACTAAATCACCAGACTTTAGGCCAGTGAATTGCTCCTTCCTCTCACAGAAAGAAAATGAACAAATTTGGTTTGGCTTTGAAAAGGAATGCTCTTGAAGAAACCTGAGACAAACTGTATACGCATTTTCCCCTTAGAATCTACTGTGAAAAATGCTTGCAGATCTTTATTTTACAGTCGAAAGTGTCCCTCGGAGTAATCTTTTCTAAAATCGAGGAGTGGGTGGCATTTGTCATCAGGTCTGAGCACCCACTTCTGCCCTCCCCTTGCTTCGTCTGTGCCATGCCTCTCACGTGCTCACTTCTGTCCAAACCATTCTTGTTTCCCACATTTCCGTGCTGCTCTGAAGCCTGGCCGCCGTTCTTTTGCTCTCTTTCCTTCTGCTTTTAATTTAAAAATTGCATTTGTTTATTTGGGAGGAGGGGGCACACGTGCCATGGCACATGTGTAGAAACCAGGGGAAAACTTTTAGGAGTCGATTCTCTTCTATCAGGTGGGCTTTGGGGATTAAACCCAGTCATTAGGTTTGTGAATACAGAGCTTACCCTGTGAAGCACCTGCCCCACCCTCCTCTGTCTCTCTCAGGCTAACTGTGTCTCTCTGATCATGGGCCAGATACTCATAGGGCTCCCTTCATTTTCAGGTAGCAGTCATTCACAGACCACAGATTTGAGCTTGATGGTGATCCCAAATCATTATCCTAACAGCATTTTGGGTGTGGAGGAAAGCCATCTGGCTTTGGGAAAGTGTTTTCTATTCAGTAGAGTGGGGAAGTTTATTGATTTCTCTACTCAATCATAACCCAGACGACTCCTACATGATATCTGATATGAAAGTGTCATAAGCAGAGAACAATCTGGCACTCTAACACTTAGGCATCTTTCTTTAGTCTTCATTGTATACATGCCACCATTGTGCTGATTTCCATAAGTGAAGGGGCCTATGAACATCAAGTCCAACTGCAAAGTTCCTGAAGGGACTTTAGAAGAGAATGTCCTTGTAGCTTCTATCGCACACGGATAGTTTCATCCAAGCTTCGGATGGTCAGATGGCTTAGTCACTGAAGTCATTGCCTTGCGAGCATGGGGATCTTCCTTTGATCACTGAACAGAAGAAAAAAGCTAGACCTAGAGGAATGTGTCCATGAGTTAACGTTGGGGAGTCAGAGAGGCAGATTCCTAGGACTTGCTGGTCAGCCAGCCTGGTACACTCTGTAACCCTGACTCAAAAATTAACATGGACTAATCCTGAAGATCACTACTTATCCTTTGGTCTACACACACACACACACACACACACACACACACACACACACACACACACGAGTCTGAGATTGATGATGTGAAAGCTTTAGTGAACTTTCCCCTTAGATTTATACCGTCAGTTGAAATTAGGATTCGGCGACACAAAATACTTTGAAAATGTAGGACAAGAGAAACCAGAAGATTGTAAACAAATTATAGTTTAGGAATAAGCAGTGTGGTCACTGGGGACTCGGAAAGAAGAAAAAAATAAGCAAGAAGAAGTGTAGGAGAGAGTAATGAGAGTGAATATGAGCCAATTATGAATACATGAAAGGATTAATAAAATGGACTGCTATATAGCACAGTACTAACATTAACAGCATTAATTCTGAGAAACTCTACCAAAAGCTTTAATGTCATTAAGCTTCAGAATTCAAATTTGTACTTCTGTTCTACCCAGGAATGAATAAAATGAGAGACTCAAATTATCCTAATCAGTATCTCCATGTTTCTACCAGTATCTCCTGGTAGAAAAAGTCTGAATCTTACCAGGAGGGAAATGCTCCATTTTCCATGCTTCAGGTTCTCAGATAACAGTTCCAACTAAATATGCAAGTATGTGTTTGTGCATGTGTGTGTCAACACATGGAAGTGCACACATTCCTGCACACTCACACACAATATACCCAGAATAAGAAGCTGCCAGAGGAAAGATTTAGAAGACAACTAGTTACAGAATTGGGTCCCCAGAGAGTCAGGAAGTGGGACCAGCAGAGAGAGTGTTTGGTAACAATTATCAACACGCTTTACGAACAGATGGAAACCAAGAAGAAATAAGCAAGGACAACAGGTTTTCTTAATTAACAGTTTCGTTGGCCAAGCCATAGAATTTTAGTTTTAAAAATGAAAAGAAAACATTATCAAAAAATGGTTCACATATTATGTTAATTGTAGTTAAGCACACTTGAAGGAATTAAAAAATCAGAAGATTAAAAGTAAATAAAAACTGGCTCCACAATGGCTCTGTGACTGAAGTTCTTGCCATGCAAGCCTGATAAACCTGAATTTAGTTTGGTTTGCTGAACCAAGCACTCAATGGCATGCACCCACATTCACCTCCCCTCCCCCCTCACACACAAACACACACAGAGACAAAGCCATGGGCAAAAACAAAAGGGTTTTATATGCTTAGAATTTATACTGTTTTGACAGCAGTCAACGTTTTTAAAATATGTGCAGGTGAAATTAGAAAGTCCAAAGTTGACCAAATTCAGATCTCAAAGAGTTGAATACATAGAATGTGAAAGAATCAATAGCTGATATGTCTAGAATCTGAGAATTAGTGAATAAAGATGAATTCTGTATGTGACTAGATACAAAGATACATAGGAACTAATTAATAGACTCAGGAAGTATAAAAATATTAAATAGGAAACTTTAATAAGAAATGTACAACCAGACACATACAACTGCACAACATCAACCGATGCACCAAGTTTTTTATTGCTTAAGAACATACAATCAAAGCAGTTCTGTGTGCTGGTGTGGACGAAGTAAGAACTTCCAAAAGTAGAACCAACTAACAAGAGATTTCAAGAGCATCCTCTGAAACCAGGAGACAACTGAGGAGGTGTGTACTCATTGGTAAATTTTGCATTTCAAATCAGCTCATAGGAAGGATAACAGTGATTGTCATGGGCATTTGTGATTTCTACAGTGTGATCTCTCCTCATGTAGACAGTTGCAAGTTCCCATCATAACATCCTGGATGCAGAGCTGGGAGAGCTGTGCATTGGTAGCAGTCATGAACCAGTGCTTCTGCCTCCATACCCAGAGTGCACATGAGCTCTCTCTGTCTCTCCTTCACCTCCCATCTGAAATATAACACCCTTCAGCTGTCTAGCAAAATGATCTTCCAAGACTCAAGGTGAGATAAATACCTTGCTTCAGATGAAAGTTTATAATTCAGGTACTTTAAGACAGAAAAAAATATATATCAAAAAGATTTGGCTCAGAAAGGGGAAAAATGACATTTTTTACAAAGCAGAAATGTCTAAGATACAGAGAACAGGAAGTTAAAACTCACCAGGGCCACATTAGTGAACCAGAATAAACAGCTTCAGAAGCAGCATTTTTATTATGACAGTATTATTATTGGGCTTGTAGGGGGTGGGGTAAGAAATATGCCCATTTAGAAATCATTCATATTG
This sequence comes from Peromyscus californicus insignis, assembly GCF_007827085.1. Taxonomy (NCBI): domain Eukaryota; kingdom Metazoa; phylum Chordata; class Mammalia; order Rodentia; family Cricetidae; genus Peromyscus; species Peromyscus californicus. The sequence goes on from NW_026294436.1 coordinate 538,302, forward strand.
ATTGATTCATGTGTCTGTCACCTTGGGAAACTGAAATTGACATTTTCTAGACTTATTGTGCATTTACATTATGTTCTGGAAATGTCATATTTTTAATGAAGAAGACTGGAGAAACAGCGGATCATTGTCCTATCTAAGCTGCTCCACTGTTAGAGAAACACATTTTCTGCAGCCATTTTTCAGAGAATGTCTTCTTTGCCTTGTAAATCTACATTCTGTATGAGTTAGAACCCCTTCTAGTTGGGGATTAGTAGGTAAACGAGAGCACCCCTACATTTCCCACAAAGACCCTCAGAGTTTGTAAGAAGCCATTCCAAAAGGTGCTATCAAGACTCAGAGTTGAGGGCTGCAAAACTTTCATAAGAAAGTGATTTCTTATGTTGTCTATTCCTGCTTAAGATACCCAAAGTTGTAAATGATTTCTAAACTGTACTGTGATCAACACAACCACAGAGAACCTGAGAGAGTCACAAAAATAGCTGACTCAGTAGGAAATAAGGCGACAGGTAGAAGTCCCAATGTACAAGTGATTTCAAAATCTGAAAAAGACTTGCAATTACTAATTTGTAAAGCACAGATCTCCAGATTATATAGATAGTTAAAACAAACAAACAAACACTGGTGCTAGGGAGATGATAGCTTCTTGAAAATCTGAGTTTCAATCCTCAGAACCCAAGTAAAGCCAGACTATCCAGGTATCTGAAATTCCAGTGCTCTTTTGGAATGATAGGAGGAGACAGAATCACTGGAAGCTCATAAACCAGGATGCTCTCCATTTGTGCACAAAGCACAGTACTAACGATCCTGTCTCAAACAAGGTTGTTGATCTCCAAAAGCATCTCGTGCCACATACTTGCCCACAGTCACAATGTGAGTGTGCATACACCACACATTGTACATGTATGCATGTGCAATACTTAAAATTAAACTTAGTTGTGTGTTCTACACAAGGTAATACATGAGTCTAAAAAAGGAAAAAATAAATTAAAAGGAAAGGTTGACCAAATTGTGAACAAAGCAACTGCCTGTTATAAACAAAATATATTCAAGGTCTAAACATTATTGTTAAGGATTGGATATTGTTTAAAATATCCTATTCTTCAGGAATGTATGAAAAGTTCAGTGCTGTACAGGCAATAAACGTTCTCCAATAGAAAGTGAAAATTCACAAAACCTGTATGAGAACAAGAGGGGAACCCACTCTTCTAATGGAGATTTCAATCCTCATCCTGCTGCTCAGCTTCCTACTTCATCCCTTTAGGTTAAAACTAAGGAAATTCAGGTAAAATGTTGGCTTTCTGAAAAAATAATTAATAAATGTAAATTTTAAATTAAAATATTATTTTACTTTTTTTTTACCTTTCTGCCCAATTACTGACACTTAACCAACAAAATAATTACCACAAATAACTAACCATTAACAACGAACTAACCAAACAATAAAGCAGATACAAATGACATTCTGCACCACTGCCATATGTGTGTGTCAAAACCTCTTTCAAAACCTGTATGGAGACTACAGATGGGGGTCATGTCTGCAGCTGTGAATCGCTGACCACACCAACAAAGACTACTAATTTATTAATTTTAACAACATCCATTGAAAAGTATAGAACAGAGAAACAGACCTGTGACTTTGCCTAGAGTAAGTGACCTTGCTGTCCTGAACTCAGCTTCTGGGGAGAAGTTATAGCTGAAGAGTTGCTGGTCCACCTGTAGGAGAACAAAATAATGCCATCAGTCCAGGTTTTCAGAAGGCATAAAGCAATCCCTTTTGTAAACAGCTTACGTTCTTACAAGGGGTAGAGTCTCCTCAGGGGTTTTCTCCCAAGAGAGATTCAAAATGTCCCAGGAGCTGTCCCACAATGCACATAAAGTACCCTTTCTGTCTTCCTTGTAAAATAAGGTCTTTGGCATGCTTACATTCCCTTGGAGATCCTACAGACCTATTGTCAAGTATTTTCTCCCCACTGAGAATTTTTCACCAAATTCTTCGCTGAAAACAAGTAAACAATAGAAGCCCATCTGGTACCTGCTGTGGCACATTAGATGAGACCCAGCAGCACTGCCCATTTTTACTTCTTCCTCCCCTCTGATTCTTACAGTCACCACCATTTTCTCTTCCTCCCTACCCCTGACCTGTTTTCTGGTGTGGACTGCAGAGCTTCCTCATCATGGAACATAGTTTGGTAAGCACTTGAGGAAAGCTGCACATATTGCTGCCACTGACAGAGCTGGCTGATCCCATCCCACTGGCAGGCTCAGCGGAAGTCACCGCTGGGTGCTCCAGGCCTTGATTTCCAGGATCCTCCCTTAGCCATCACCTCTGGCTGCATACACTGCTCCATCCTTGGCTCTGGTTTGCTCCCTCCTCTTTCTCCTTCCTGGGCTGCACCACCAATCTATCTCCATTTTTCTCAATCTAGTCAGAGCCAACAGATTCCTCCAATCTCTATTGTTTGGGGAAGAGTATATATGTATGGACATAAAAGCCAGGGGACAACCCCAGGTGACATTCTTCAGGTGCCTTCCCCTTTTTGGCTGAGACAGGCTCTCTCTTTGGCCCAGAACTTCATCAAATAGGCTAGGCTACCTGTCTAGCCAGCTCTCAGGGATCACCTTGTCTCTCTGTCCTCTCTCAACATCACAGGGATTACAAGCATGTGTTTGTCATCTCTCCTCGATCGTTATAATGCTTCTGGGATCTGAACACAGATCCTCAGGCTGACAAGGCAAACGCTTTATCAACTGCACCCTGACCCCTGCCCTCCAATCTCCACTCTGAACATACAAATGATTCTATCCTCATCATTTTCTACGACATATGCTAGAAATGAAGACAAACAGTAATACAGCGAGGTGAGGGAGTTTGCTCTGCTCGGGGAAAATCAAATGGATCAGGACTAATATCTAATCCTTCCATTCAGTTCCTCCTTTCACAACTCTTTCTGTCCACATCCCTTAAGAGTTACTCTCTTCAGGAACCTCCTGACCTTGTCATTTATCCATGAATTTAGTACAAACTATGACTCATGGTCTATATCACTGTTTTGTGAATTAAACCATAATTTCTTTTTTAGTAAAGAATATATAAAACGGGACACAGATGTATACTTCTAAATGTCTTTCTCTTTACAATGCTATGACATAGTGACAAAGAAGTCACAAAGACGAATAAGTTAGTCAAGCCACATATTATTATATTAACAGTTGTCCATGGCCATGTTGTTTCTGGACTTGGGATCTCTGTCCTTGTTCTCAAATAGTCAGGTTTGTCTATCTGTCCTTGAAAAGGCAATTTTGAACAGCTAAATTAAGATTATGGGGAAAGCCTTGTGGTTTTGGTGGCTGAGTGTCCTTTCTCTCTGACAGGTAGGCAGCATTCCTGAAATGTTCCTTACTGGCCAACCAGGAAATAAGGATCCACCAGGGGACTGCTTTTTGCTGTTGTTGTGTTTGTTTGTTTACAAATGAAGAAAAAGAAATACAGATTGGATTGAGAGTGTAAGGATGGTCCCAAAGACAAGCCTGCTGTCTTTCTGAGCCAACAAACAGACTTAAGGATCAAAACGTGAAGTTCCTGCTCTAGTTTTTCTGCTCTCTTCAGCACTTTGCAAATAGCAAGTGGCTGCTTAGTATTGACTGTAAATTGACTGGTGGAAATTACATAGACAGAGCAGGAAAACACACACATCTCACTGCTCTCTCTGTGTTCCACTTCCTTTTTTCATTTGTGAAGAGCACAGAAAATATAAAGGTACTAAAAATGTTCATATGTAAAACGCTCTACTGAACATGCCCCAGTTTTCCATCAGGACTTCATTAAAAGTCTAAACAAACACAGCTTGTGGGGATAGCTCAATCAGTGAAGTGTTTGCCACAACAGTCCAAGGACCTGAGTTTGGTCCATAAAACCCCTGTAAAATGTCAGGTGGGGTAGCATGTGTTTGTAATCCCATAACTTGGGAAGAAGAGTCAGGGAGATCTCTTGAACTCACTGGAGAGCCAACCTAACCTCCTTTGTGACTTCTATACCAATGAGAGTCTTTGTATCAAAAAACTGTGGAGGAACTGCCCCTCCTCAGGAATGAGACTTGAGGTTGACCTCTGGCCTATACATGGAACTCCCACAGACTATACGAACAGGAAGCTATCATTACAATTCCTACCATTCACCAGTTCAGCAGCTGCACTCCCCACCCAACCCAAACGTGTCAAAGGTGTGACCCCCTCCTCATTTCAGGAATATTGTAACAGGTAAGAGGATAATTTCTAATGGTTTGGAAATTATTTGTGTCATATATCCAACAATTACTCCTGAACTTCCATCTAATTAGAATAACTAATAGTCATTCTTACTTTATCACACAGGCCACATTAAAATGGTCTCCAATGCTGCATCCTAATACCCCCTGAAATTCTCTCCATGGCTCCCCCTGTGGCATGTTTCAATCTTCCTAACTGATTTTTACATTATCACTGCTAAACGTATCTTTCCATACAGGATGATAAGGAGTTCTAAAAGGGAGACTCCAAACAGTATGCTCATTGGTATAGAAATCACAGAGGAGGTTAGGTTGGCTCTCCAGTGAGTTCAAGAAATCTCCCTGACTCTTACTCCCAAGTTATAGGATTACAAACATAAGCTTAAACCCTAAACTCACCCCACCTGTCTTGTTTTAAGAATGAACTTGACACAGCCCAGAGTCACTTGGAAAAGTTTTAATGAGAGATTTCCTACATTGGATTGATCTGTGGATATGTATGTAAGGAATTATCATAAGTTAAAAGATGCAAGAAGACCCAGCCCACTGTGAGCAGCACCATTCTTTAGTAAGGGAGTCCTAAACTCTATGAGAGTAGAGAAACCAAGCTGGACACAAGCAAACAAGTGATCATATATATATATTCATTTCTCTCTGCTCTTGGATGTTGAAGGGAACTAGTTGTTTTAACTTCCTGCCGCCTTGACATCGCTCTTATGGTGGGCTGTAACCTGGAATTATGAGTAAAAAATAACCCCCTTCTGACCCGAAGTTGGTTCTTGTCAGGATATTTAACACAGCAACAGCCATGAAACGAGAACATCCCCCCTTCTCCACAAGGTCACATCAATCTTAATCACACAGCCCCTGCAGCCATGTGGAAGCCATCCACTTAGTTCACAAATGTTCACCGAAGACCTGCTGCTAGGGACTGCTAAGGAGCTAGCTCTGCAGTAATGAATGCAAACCAAGTTCACGTTTTCATCAAACTCACATTCTAGAGGAGGGTTATAGAATATAAATAAATAAATAAACTATATTTATTTCATATCAGATAGGATGGGTTCCGAAGAGAAAACAATAAAATATGTCAAGGCTAATGAGCAGTGCATAGGAAAAACAAGGGAACAGGTTGGAAGTCATCAGGAGAGGTCTGGATAAAGCTACACATTCATTTATTGGGAAATGCATAGTATTCAAAAGTACAAGATTAATTGAAATAAACCATCACATAACTATAGCTACAAAGCCGCAGGAGTCTAACAGAGTCCTGTGTGTACCAATGGATAAGAGAGATAACAGAGGACCCACAAAGAGACAGCAGTGATCAACTAATGGGGTAGAAGAAGCATCAGAGAAGAATGGCACTGTTCAAAACATGCAAGTCAAGTCCCAAAGGGTGGGAGCAATCTCTGTATCGGATGTCAGGAATATGACAGGTAAGGAAAAGGCTGGCATACTACCATGTTGTGTAGCACCCTCCTCCATTGGAGGAAAGCTTGGGTGCAGGGACCATGGAATTGGCCTGGTCTAGCTGCTTTGAGAGGCATGCATTACAGGCTTTTTGGGTTAAAGTCAGTGACTCCTGGGGCACTGTGTGCCTTTCAGTTCCTGAGAAACTAATGCACTCCCTCAGGCAGTAAAGCCTTCAGGCCATTTTGTGTGTGTCTGTATTTTCCCTTAGAAGTCAAGAAAGCATGAAAACTTAAGAGGACAATTGGTATTAGACATTAATCTTGTGTACCTTGTACAGCTTGGAAATGTCATTGTATCTTGGCAACAACTGTATTGATCCTGGCAACTGGTACTATATTCTCTTTCTGATAAGGGTATAAAAAGTCAAACTTTCTCAATAAAATTGTCCGTGCCTCAGTCTTGCTCTGGCCCCTCCAACCCAAGTCTGGTTTTATGCCTTGACAAGCCATATCAGGTGACCTTGGCTCAGTAAGGAAGTGTGGCACTTACACCTGGGGAAATAGGACAGTACATCCTACCAGGAAGCTCATTAAACTTGTTAAGTAAATGACTCAAAGGTTTCAGGAAGTCCCTGAAACTGACCAGATACACTAGAGATAGGCCCTTAGCTCCCCAAACTGACTTCCTTAAAACAAGAACTTTCCTACCTATTGATCTGCATGCCAGGTTTCCTCAGGTTGCCACCCACGCTGGAGTGGATTGTAGTGATGTATCTGTTTTTAAATTACGTTTGCTCTGTAACCCCTCAACTATTCTCCCATTAGTAATCTCAATAAATCTAAAAATTCTCCTGTTAGTAATCTGACTGGTTCACTAATTGGGTTTAGTGGCATCCTTATATTTGTTTGCTGTTTGTTCTCTATGTGGAGTGAGTAGTCATTTGTTCATGCCTCCCCAGAAATATTTCACACACTACTATACCACTGGGATCTGCAAATATAATAACCCCATTTATATCTTGAGCAGTACAGTTTTTGTGTAACATGCTGGGACTATGGGGAAGGAAAGTATAATAGTTAATTTTGATTGTCAACTACATGGAATTTAGAATTATCATGGAAATAAACTTCTAGGCATATCTGTGCATGAGTTTCTAGATTAGATTGAGTTGGAAAGACCCACCTCAAATGTGTGTGGCACCATTCCAAAAACTGGGATTCTTGAATAAGTAAAAAGTAGAAAGTGAGCTGAATACCTTCATTCAACTCTCTCTGATAACTGACTAAGAATGGAATGTGACCAGCTGCCTCATGCTACTGTTACAATATCAGACTGCACTCTCAAACTGCAAGCCAGAATCATTTAAACTGTTTCTTAGGGATTTTGTCATAGCAATGAATAAACTAACTAACATAGAAGTTACACTTTGGAAATTGGTATATATCAAATTTTCCAAGAAATTTGAAAATAAAATGATAAAGTCTAGCAATATGTAAAACTGGTGAGAAATGAGTTTCTTTCCTTGAGCCAGAACGATCTTGGTTGATTTGTTTGCTTGCTTATTTTTGATGCATTACATAGGCTGTGCTTCAGGGTGCCAATTGATGGAGCTGGAAAGGTGGTAAAAAGGATAGAAGACAGGAGGATGTTGGAGGTGTGCTTGTGAGAGGGTCATGAGATCTGACTCACAGGTAGTAGGACAAGTCTTAGAGTGCTGAGATATTGAGGCCAGGCATGGGAGGGAGAGAGCACACAAGCCCCCAGGTCCAGGTAAGAGGAGCTAGGGTAGGAGGAGATAGGCTAATGAAAATGTGTGATGTCTCTTCTAAAGAATACATTGTTCACAGAGGAAGACAGCAAAGTCATCTTCTGATAGGGCCAATATCATTGCACCTGTTGCTGGCCAGCAAAGAAAAGGGCATTTTAAGTGATAAATGGGGAGAACACATATTAATGGATTAAACTCACCTATGCATACTGGTGATTGCTAAGCTGATGAACATTCTCTCTTTAGGTTTTGATCAAAGAGGGGTCATCTAGGTTTGACTGGACTTCATTGGGATCTGCCCTACCATGCTGTTGGCTCTATACAGAGTCACTAATCTTTCAGAGAAGCCTATCACACTCTGTTTTCTCTGATAGCTATGCCTGTGCTCATATGAACCATCCAAGAACCTTTTCTACCCAGTCAGCTCTTCCTTGTCGTCAAGACCCAGTTTGCACTAGGAAGGAAGTAGTGATGTGTAGAGGAGACCTGTGCCTTCCTGAGGGCCTCCACATCACCTGTTCCCTCTTCTGTACTCTATGCCCACTACAGTCTTCTGTACTTTCCTCTTTGCATGAATCCCTTCGTAACTCAATCTGGTTAAGACCTGATTAAACTTGAGCACAACTAGAATTGACAGTGCTTTCTCTTCCTCTCCAGTAGTTTGTGATGGATTAGCTCTAGTTGGGGATTCACAAATTTGCATTTCTAGCTGTTTCCTGGGTGATGACAGTGCCAGTGAGAAGGAGCATGGCTCAGGGCTGGACTGGCATCCCGGGCAACTCTACACTACAGTATGTGCCTGGACTTAGGAGCTCAGACATGTTTGATGGAGAAGCCTTGGCTTGTAGGCTGAGTGGAAAGATGAGAAGTGAAATACCTGAATGGAAAGCTCTGGCCCCTCTCGGCTAATCTTCACCTGATGCACCCTTCTGTTGGCCAAGTTCTCTGTGCTGATGGTGAACACATGACTTTCTTCCTTGTTTAGCCGATAGCGAACTTGTAAACTTCCTTGAAAGCAAAGAAGTGGGGAAGGATTAGAACTAAGAATAGCAAACACAACATAGAAAGATGTGATTAAATTGTTCATGAATTGGTCACTTTGTTTCTGTTTCCTGAGTCTCAATGACTCAGCATTAAACTTTTGTAAAATCAGTATGTTCATCAGAGTTGAAATACAAACTTCTGAATATAGCTACTAAATAAAGTGAGTGTGTCTTTGTATTGATCTTGTTGTTGTTTTCTATATGTGCCATTTTAAATTAAAATTCTAGTTTGAGATCAGCATTGTGGTGTAGACTTGTAATTTCATCTCTTTGGAGGCTGAGACAGGAGGATCAGGGTTACAGGCCAGCTGGACTATAGAGTAACCCTGCCTCAAAAAGGCAACTAGAAGAAAGAATAGGGAGAGAGGGGAGGAAATACCAGAAAAGAGAGAGGGAGAGGGGAGGGGAGGAGAGGAAGTAAGAAGTCCACTTTGACAAGCACACCCACAGACCTGTTTTGTAATTGGAATGAATGTGAGATCATGAGCATGACTTGATTATTCTCATGACATGATTCTCTCGAAATCACCTTCCTCCTTCTGAGCTTGAGAAAGAGGAAACCTACCCTTTCCCACCCACTGATGTGTAATACAATGTTTCAGTTTAAGTGTGGTCTGACTAAGATGTGGTGACCAACCTAAACCTTCATGGTCCCTTGGGAAATTCAAATTTTACCAGGAGAGTGTTTTTCAAGCGACTGTTCACTATCCATGAGTTCAGGAAATCAATCTGCTGAATCTCAACCTCAGAGGCTACAAAATGGATGGAAACTAAAGGGGATTTAAGAGAGTCTGGAAACACATAGGAAGGAGGGAGAGAAGAGGATTGAGGGGCTAAGGAAGACAAAGCATTGCAGCATAAGCAGAATGGCTACTTTAGGGTGAGTATCCTTTGTCAATTTGATAGCTACTCTACATGAAAAGTGCCATGGAAGGGAAACATTCACTGGCTTCTTTATCCCAGGCATGTCTTCCCATTTCACCTCTCCAACATGGCTAGTGAGTGGCCCAGGTTGCTCTGTCTACTCTGAGGGTTCATGTGTACTGAACAGTTGGAGTCTTCCTCAGACACCAGAAGCTCTCTCCTTGAGTACACAAGAGAGCACACAATGCTGAGAACAGAGTACAGTATCATACTCTGAGGGGCATTAAAGAGAAAATACATTCACTCAGATTTGGGCCAAATATGATTCTGATCCATCCCTTCACATCCTCCCATTTCTGTGACCTGCCTAGACTGACTCATTTTCCCATTGCCAACAATCATAGAAAAACAACAGGGCTTGTGTTCAAGATGGATATTCTTAGTCATCATGCCAGTGTTTGAATCCTCTTTTCCTTTCTCTGCTTCTTTCTGTGTTTGTTAATATTCATTGTCTCTCTCTTCTCTAGGGTTCTCTATCACCACACTCCTCCCTCAGGCCTACACAATCGTAAGCACTTTAGGTTTACAGTCCCAGAGGTAGCAAACTGTCACAGGAAATGCTCTGTCAATATAACAAACTAAAGAATTGGCTAAGTGCCAGGTCAGAAGTGCATTGGGAACAATGCATCATACTGCATTTATCTCCCACTTGGTCTCATTTTTCTCTCTAGCCGACATTAGCAGTGCTGTGCATAAATGGGATACTTCCTCTGCATGAATATGGGCAGAGATTTTCTGTTTACAATATGGAAATTAAAAATAAAAGTGATTTTTGAGATGCAGTTATCTCCTCCTCTCCAAATATGTTCCTGAAATAAGCATTTGTAATAGAATGCACTCTGGTCACCAGCAAGTACCTCATAAAATTTTAGTGGGTTCTTTTAATGTTAATACACTCAAATTTTATCTATCTTCTTTTTTCTTCCATTTTTATACCTTTGAGCCAAATTTATACCTTTATTCCCTTCTGTGTGTGAGAACCTCACAAAGTTATCATCAATACTACTTAGAAAAGTAATAGTGATGTCTGGTGAGATGTCTCAGCAGGTAACTGTGTTTGACTACCTGCATTCTATTCCTGGGCCCCACAATGGGAGAATTGACTCTCAAAAGTTGTTTTCTGACTTCTACATAAATGGCACGGCACAATGAACACTCATACAGAACACACACAATGAATATATTAATATGATAAAAAGTATTTAATTGAAAATAATAGTGCAAAACTTATACTAAAAACAAACAAACAAACAAAACTCTAGAACTAAACATCACAATGAGGATCCTTCTTCAAAAGAATCACATTCTAAATAATAACCTCGTCAAACTGGACAGAATTACATTGCTTGCCTTACTAAGCAAATTCACCATGATTGAGTTCCTGCCTTCCATGTTCATCTAGAAAGGTTTTTCTCTTAATTTTATAGATATAAAAAAACAAATGAAAGTTTTCAAAATTGAAGAACTTCTTAAAATATTTACTTAATAATTTTTAGAGTCAGGTGTAGCATCTACATCTTAGCTGTTTCAACACTCATGGGTTTTCTTTAGAATGCAATAGTACTGAATAGCCAGCCATCCCTTTCCAGAGGGGCCTTCAGTGAGGAGAAGCTTTCACATTAGGCTCCTTGCTCCTCATCCTTCAGAATTCATCTTGATGTTTCCATTGGGAAACTACCTAGATTCTTTAAGCTCATAGACCTGTCTATCTTTACCCTAGCATACACTGTGGTATATTGATTATAATCTGCATATTGTGTAGAGGTCAGAATATAGTTTTGGGGTGTGTGTGTGTGATGTTTATTTGTATGTATATGTAGTGTGCATATAACCCACTGTGCATATCCATTTGTGCACCTGTACAGGCTAAAGGTCTAGAGTAATAGTCTTCCTTGGTTTATCTCCTCCTACTTTTTGCCTTAAAAAGATGCTAGCCATTGTGTTTAATTCCCAGTATAATCCAGTAGGATTTCATCTTAACTAAGTATATCAGTTCATATTCTATTTACAAATGTCATTCTAAATTCTGTAAAGATGTTAAACTGGCTTGAAGACTTTAAAAATTAGATTTAGTGTCAATATAATTAAATATTTTTGGTTAGTGAATTTTGCTTCAGGATCTGTCGTAACTATTGAATTCATCCTTTTCTATTCAGTCATTGAAGTTATTGAGACTAAGGTTATAGCTCAGTGATGGAGTACTGTGGTTAACACTCACAAGGCCATGTGATCCCTAGCATGGCAAAAAACAGCAACCACAATAGAAAAAGCAAAATCACATGTGTATTATTATTTTATATCAAATTCAAATAGAAGGGAATTAAAATCTGTGAAACTAATCTTAACATGTGAACATTAATCATTTTATAGAGCTCTTCTCTTACATTTATTTATGACTTACATTACAATTTAAGTTTCATCATGCTTGCCTCCTCTTAGATCCCACCATAAAAACACAAAGTGTGGTTTAGAAGCCTTGAGATCAATGTGCAAAATAATGCCACTCTGGTTTCACAAAACAGACCAGAAAAAATACACCTACCTTGAGAAACTACATAAGCCCATTCTTAAGCTAAACCCATTTTCCAGGGCTTATATTCACACTGGCTAGTACAAGTGATGGTTGGATGCAGTGATATAGTTATAAAAATCTAGAAGACCCATAAATTCTCTTAAAAAACTGCATAGATTGGAAGAATTACTATCATAAAATGTTCATACTGCTCAAGGCAAATTACAGATTGACTAAAATATGTATCAAAATTGTAGTCATAATATTTAATAAAATAGACTCCTAAATTCATATGGAACTGAAAAGACCCTAAAGGATAAAAAGAATTTTGAGAAACAAAAGCAACACAAAAGACCCTAAGGAGTAAACAGAATTTTGAGAAACAAAAATAAAGCTATCATGGGTGTAAAATAATATGGAAAATCAATAGTATTCACAACAGAATGGTCCTGTCTTAGAATTAAACATCTAGATCTATGTAACAGAATAAAGAGCTCATAGCTAAACATACACACACAAAGAAAAGTACCCAATGATTGAAATATTTTTGTTTTTCTCTTGAGCATTTCATAGATGTACTCTGATCATGTCCACCCCACACTGACTCTTGTAACTCTTCCCTGACTAAGTCTTGACAAATCTCAAAGAACACGTAAAGGGACATGGCCCGCCTCTTTAGTAAATAACGATGAAAGAACTAATGAAGCTCCCACAAAAGAACAAAATGAGATATCTTTTAGAACACATTCAGAAGCTGACCTAGAACATATTAAAAGCTAAACTTTATGATCTAAAACTAAAAAACTCCCAGAGAAAAAAATGAAAAACATTTCTTAAAACTATGAATTCAAAATTAAAGGTTATAATAGCCAGAAGATAAGGTGGACTGCATCAGATGGAGATGCTTCTTGGCTTCCTAGGGCCAGGGCCAGCCAGATGGTCAGCTATGACAGTCACTGCTGAGCAAGCCTGATGAGTTCAAGCTCCAGAACCCATGGGGGAAGGAGAGAACAGACTCCTGAAGGCTGTCCTCTCATTGCTCAAGTTCACCTTGGCACAGGCACTTACACTTAATACATACTTCATGGACCCACATACACACAAATAATACATGAATTGAATATCATTTTAAAGCTCATGTCCAGCATACAGAATAACCAATATAAGAAAATGGTGACCAACAAAATCGAAAAAAAAAATCACCTCAAAACAGATTATATAGCAGAGTCTACAAACATCCAAACACATAAAGATTTTACTACTCAGCGGCCATACAAAATACACAATCTGGATGAAATGGACACATCCTGAATGGATATTTTTCAAAGAAAACACACATTGTCTAAAGGGAATAAACAGTACTCAAGCAGCTGGCGGTGGTGGTGCACACCTTTAATCCCAGCACATGTGAGGTAAAGGCAGGTGGATCACTGTGAGTTTGATGCCAGCCTGTTCTACAGAGTGAGTTTCAGAACAGCCAGTGCTGTTACACACAGAAATCCTGTCTGAAAAAGAAAAACCCAGAAAACCCAAAAATGCTCAACCCTCATCAAAAAGTGTGAATCTAAACCATACTGAGATATGATCTTACACTCACTGGCACGGGTTTTACTGAAATGACAAGAGATCACAAAAGTTTGCAAGACAATAAAGAAAGAGGAACTCCTACAGACTATGCATGAAATATACATTGTAGATGTAACCAACGATCTTATTAAATAAGAAACACAGAGAAGATTCAGAGAAGAAAGCCAAGCGGTCAGAGCTAAGAGCCTCACCCTTCCTGATTCAGGGATCCTCTTCAGCCAAGAGAGCTCTCCGAAAAAAGGGGCCTACTTCCTGTGTGTATGTCTTTATATACTCTAGCTGTTCTGCCTTCTCATTGGTTGTAAACCCGAACATGTGACTGCCTCGTCACTGCCTGAATGTACTGCCCTCCAGGTCCTTAAAGGCGTGCGCCACCGCCGCCACGCACTTGCTATGGCTCTAATAGCTCTGACCCCCAGGCAACTTTATTTATTAACATACAATTAAAATCACATTTCAGTATAAGTAAAATACCACCACAATACATCATACAGCTTTTTGGAAAATAAGTTGGTATTTGTGTCTTAGTGTTTAAAATACAGGTGTGATGAGTTGGCTCAGTCAATAAAGGTGCTTGCTGCTAAGGTAGAAGAACTGAGTTTGATCCCCAGGAAACAGGTGGTAGATAGAGAAACTGATTCATCCAAGTTGTCCTCTGACTTCTGTATATGCACTGTCATAGCATGTGCAAACACACACACACACACACACACACACACACACACACACACACACACACATCAAGTAAATACACAAAAAATAAATGTATTGAAAATTTTTTGAATGCAACTACCATGTGATTCAGCTATCTAATATATATTATATTTTATATATTATATATTCATATGTTATACATATAAAATGGGAATAAAATGAAGATTCCAAAGAGATACCTGCCTCCCACGTGCTTTTCTGCATGAGAGACATACTCCAAATATTCAACTAAGTCCTTGCCCTTCAAGTCTGCTGAGGCATGACTGAAGGAAATGTGGCTTATGTATACAGTATCTTGTAGAAAAAGAAGGACAACTTTCCATTTGTAACATGAATGTGCCTGGGTGCATTCTGATAAGTGGAACAGCACAGAGACAGAAAGACTGCACAGGTTCTCACTAACACTGGACTCTGAAAATGTCGATCCCATAGACTCACTGAAAGGAGAGGCGATAAGTACAGACTGAGACAGAGATGTTGATCAAAGAGCACATCCGTCCAGCTACAGGAAGAAGAACAAGTTTTGGGGAGAGAATACATTTATAGCTGGAAATGGAACTGTTAATTTTTTCTATACATATATTTAATCATCAAAAATAAATAACTGCAACAATAAGAAAGCCTCTAGTTTAGTTAGAATAAGGACCCGAGTAAACAGCCAAATTTCCCAAGGAAGATTTTTTTTATACTCATAGCCTGATAATATGATGAAAATCTTATAAACCCCCCTTAATGACAATTAGAATTTCAGCTCTAGACACCACCACTCACCCACTAGAATAAAAATGAATACAAAGGCACAAACCCCTCTCTCCATTTGTGTGTGATTTCTATTGTGGATAAGAGTTCCAAGAGGGAAGGGTGACAGTCATTAGGAAGCCTAACTAAGCACTGGATTGGTATTTACAGACATGGTGTCCATGGGAACAGGGACAATATGCTGAGGTAAACTGTAGCATTATCAAAGGATTGTACTAGTTTGGGACCAGGAACCAAGAAATGTCCATATCTTACCATGGCCTAGTCACACTCCCTGTGGACAAGGATACTGTGTCTCCCATACAAAGTTATAGGAAGGATAACAACTCTTTTTCCCCCTCTTTTTTAATTAACTAAATTCATTCTTTTTTTATGTCCTAATTGCAGTTCCCCCCCACTCCTCTCCTTGCATTTCCTCCCCCCACCTCCCCTTCCTCTCCTCACCTCCATCATGAGACCACTCCTCCTCTGTTCCTGTTCAGAAAGGGGCAGGCCTCCCATGGGTGTCAACAAAGCATGGCGTATCAAGTTCAGGTAAGACTAAGCTCCTCCCCTCGTATTAAGGCTTGGTAAGGCAACTCAGTACGAGGAATAGGTTCCCCAAACCTGCCAAAGCATCAGGGACAGGCCCTGCTCCCATTGTCAGGAGTCCCACAAGTAGACCAAGCTACACAACTGTCACACATATGTAGAGGGACTAGGTCATCCCATGTGGGCTCCTTAGCAGTCAGTCCAGTGTCTGTGAGTTCCTATGAACCCAGGTTATGGAACTGTTCATTTAACTGCATCACTTATTATAGAATCATAATTTATTTACTCTGCACACACTGAATATTTGTCGACTTAAAGAAGTAAGATGGGGAACAGGAATGATGTCTTAGCACTTACAAGCATGTGCTGCTTTCACAGAAGACCTGAGCTCAGTTCCCAGCACCCTTGTGAGGCAGCTCACAGCTGCCTGGAACTCTAGTTTCAGGAACCTAATGGCCTTTTCTGGCCTCTGAAGGCCCCTGCACATATGTGCACACAAACACACATACACACACATGCACACACACTCATACACATATATACACACAAATGCACATACACACATGCACACACACTCATACACATGCACAAACACAAATGCACACACACACACACACAAGCACACACACTATTTAAATATAAAGAAATCTTTAAACATACAGTGAGATTACTCTGCTTTTAAAAAACCTAATATTTAGAAGCTTATTGGCAAAGCTGTAGTTTGTAGAAATTATAGTCACCTTTGGAACAAAGGTAAATATTAAGGTTATTTCACACAATTTCTATCTTGCATCAGGGAAGAGCAGGTTAATTGGAAGAAAATCAGTCACCCAGGAGCTCTTTGAGTATTTCTCCTGAATTAGTAACTTCAATGCTCTAAGCTTCCTTCATCCACTCTGCTCTCATGGCTTTCTTGGGCTCAATTCATTCCTTATTCAAAACAACCTTGAAAATCCTTAGAGGAAGTCATAAGCAGAGACAAGGCCTCCAGCGAATTCAGTGGATGGGCTCCGGTTTACTTCATTCAGCCATACTCTAAGCACTTTAATAAGAAACAATTATCTTCTTCTATTTCACTGCTTCTGTTTACGCTAGCACAAAATATCCCACAACCTGTCCTACCTTTAGCTCAAAACGTGTTTGCATAGAATCAAATCTCATTACTGCAACTAAATGCAGACAGTTGCCACTTTCCTGTGGCACTCCATTCCTAACTATTTTCTTATGTCCTGGTTTACAGAATAGGAGCCTTTCTTGAATGGCAGGAAATATGTTGAATGATGAAATTACAAGTTTCTTTAATTTTAATTTCTCCCTTGATAAGTATTGGATTTCAACAATTGATTTGACACAATCTGAAATCATCTAGAAAGAGAGACTTAATGGAAGAATTCTCTAGATCAGCTTAGCCTGAAGGTAGGTCTTGGAGAGTGGGCTGTCTTCACTTTTTTTTTTTTTTTTTTTTAGATTTATTTTATTTTATTTTATTTTTTTTTAATTTATTTTGCAATACAATTCAGTTCTACATATCAGTCACGGATTCCCTTGTTCTCCCCCCTCCCGTCCCCCTCACCTTCCCCCCAACGCCCCCCCCCATTCCCATCTCCTCCAGGGCAAAGCCTTCCCCACAGACTGAGGTCAACCTGGTAGACTCAGTCCAGGTAGGTCTAGTCCCCTCCTCCCAGGCCAAGGCAAACAATCCTGCATAGGCCCCAGGTTTCAAACAGCCAACTCATGCAATGAGCACAAGATCTGGTCCCACTGCCTGGATGCCTCCCAAACAGATCAAGCCAATCAACTGTCTCACCCATTCGGAGGGCCTGATCCAGTGTGGACCCCTCAGCCATTGGTTCATAGTTCATGTGTTTCCATTCATTTGGCTATTTGTCCCTGTGCTTTATCCAACCTTGGTCTCAACAATTCTCGCTCATATAAACCCTCCTCATTCTCGTTAATTGGACTCCCAGAGATCCACCCAGGGCCTAGTCATGGATCTCTGCATCCAGATCCCTCAGTAGTTGGATGAGGTTTCTAGCACAACAATTAGGGTGTTTGGCCATCCCATCACCAGAGTAGGTCAGTTCGGGCTGTCTCTCGACCATTGCCAGCAGTCTGTTGTGTGGGTATCTTTGTGGATTTCTGTGGGCCTCTCTAGCACTTTGCTTCTTCCTGTTCTCATGTGGTCTTCATTTACCATGGTCTCCTATTCCTTGTTCTCCCTCTCTGTTGTTGATCCAGCTGGGATCTCCCGCTCCCCCAAGCTCTCTTTCCCTCGACCCTCGCCTTTCATTACCCCCACTCATGTCCAGGCTGTTCATGTAGATCTCATTCCATTTCTCTGTCATTGGGCGATCCCTGTGTCTTTCTTGGGGTCCTGTTTTCCGGGTAGCCTCCCTGGTGATGTGAGTAGCAGACAATTCATCCTTGTTTCATGTCTAGTATCCTGCTATCTAGAAAAAATCATCCTGAGTGAGGTAACCCAGACTCAGAAAGACAAACATGTCTTCACTTTTAATTCATGTGAGAGGACCCAGCCCACTTTGAGTGACAGCATTTCTGAGGCAGGGGATACTGAACTATATGCATAGGAGAGGAAAAAGCAAGCATTTCTCTCTGTTCTTGACTGTGGACACAGTGGGAATAGCTTCCCTCACCTGTCTCTACAGTGATGGGCTGTAACGTAGAACTGTATGCTGCAGAAACCCCTTTCTGCCATAAGCTGCTTTCGGCCCGTGTGTTTTATCACAGAAACAGAAATGGAGCTAGAGCAGGTATGAACAAATCCAGTCCAGCTCTCTGCTTCACATCTATGCTCTCAGCTCAGTCTTCACCACATGTATATGAGACACTGGTCCCATGGGAGAGACTTGGTGATCCTTTATGTGCTTAGAGATCACATTAAGCTACTAAAGATATGTCTTTCTTTTTTTGGAGACCAAATTAGAATTCACTTCCATTAAGAAGAAAACATTTCTCCTATTTGTTTATGATTTATGTGATTTGAAGGCAGCAGTCATTAGGACTCAATGTACTAATTAGTCTTTGAAGTAGTCCCAATGAGGCAGCTTTGTGAATTTCACATTACACTTTATGATCCCCTTTCTTTTGACTATAGACACTCTTCATAACAACACTTAAAACTTTAAAATATTTGGCAGTAATATCACTCATGTGTGTCTTTGAGTACTCTTTGTTTCAATGGCCACAGACAGTGATCAAAGGAAGGAATATTGGGTGACCATCTGAGGCTTGTTGCCTCCTTGCTGGAATGCTCCTCAGATGTCCTACTTCTCTCTCACAAGGAACTCCCTCCTATGTTCTTATCTTTTGTCTTGTGCAGGGTTCAGCATGTGCAGGTCATCTATTGACACATTCCATTCAAGGTGGACATCCCTTTGCATGCATAGTATACAAGAACCAGCTCATAAGCAAGGCACCATTGAGCCATGGAGAGCTATAGCAGTCATTACACGGTGGTCAAAAGAAATATTATAAGGAAGCTGATCCAGGTCTGGACAAAGAAATCACAAAAGATGTTTCAGAGTAAAAAAATTCTGAGTTGGTGTCTGGAAGACCATGTAAAATTTAGCAGTAGGGGGCTGAAAAAAAGGCTTAGTCTGTAATGTGCTTGCTAGAAAAGCATGATAACTTTTTTCTTTTATTTACAGCATCAATGTAAAATCTGGCACAAGGCACATATCTGCAACCTCAGTGCTAGATGAAGTGGAAACATGTGGATCCCTAGTTAGCTGGCCAACCAGCCCACCCACTCAAAGAGTTTCAATTTATGATAGATCCTGTCTAAGAAAATAAGCATGTGGAGAGACATAAAGGAAGACACAGACTTCCACTACTGACCTCCAAATCCATACACACATGTGCACATAAACACAAACATGTACACATGTATAGCACACACCAACACACATACACACACCAAGCACACACAAGAAATAGAACTAGAATGTTTTACTAGAGGAAAGAATATGTAAAAATCATCTTAATAGGGATACTTAGCGACAGTTAAGTGGGAAAGAGCACTTGTGCAAGCATGGGGACCTGAGTTTGAAACCCCAGCACTCACATAAAATCTGAGTATGGAAATAATTGCATATAATCAAAGCACATTTAGGGTACACAGACAGGCAGATCTTGGGAGGTCTCTTCAGTCAGCTTTGAGTTCAGTGAGACACCCTGTATCTAGTTGCCAGTCAGTCAGGCTGCAAGAATCTCCTATCATGCCTGGGTCATCCTTCCTTCACCAATTTCATACATCTTTTTTGGGACCTATTAACTACTGGTGCTGGAATCCAGCACATCACCATCAAGCCACAACCTTTCCTTTCTCATTCATCCCCATGATCTCACATTTAAAACATAAATAACTTGAAAAATCCAATAGTCTTTACAAATTCAAACTCATTAAAATTTCAATCGCTTTAAAATATCCAGTGTCTTTAAAACTCCAAACATTTTTTAATTCAAAATATTTTCATTGTGTACTCTTGTAAAAATCAAAGTTAAGTTAAACACTTTCTTACTTCAAAAAGGAAGAACTGGACATAGTCACAATCTGAACCTAGTAAAACCAAACTCACTACAGTGTAAATAACTCATCCTAATGTCTGGGGTCTTGTCATGATCTTCTAGTCATGATCTTCCTCCAAAGGGCTTGGGTCACTTCTTTGACTCTGCTTTCTTCAGCACACAGGTTGTCTTCTAGGTTTAGACTGGCTCTACTCCATGCCTGCTGCTTTCCTTGGTGGCCATCCCATGTTACTGGGGCCAAAATGCTGGCATTTTCTTCTGCAGCTAGGCTGCACTTTCACTAATAGTGGCTTCAAGACTCTCTTTAGGGACTCCACAGCTGGCATAGTGTCAAGCCTCAGATGCTCTTGATGACCCTTTTATGCTACAAAACCAGTACCACCTGGATGATTCTTATACTACTAAGTTTGGCTGACAAAAGGAGGAACAACATTGGCATTTCTGGAACATAGCTTCTGTAAACTGACCCTGAGGAAATACTTCCCAGATGATGCTAGTATCTTCTTAATCATGACAGATTCTTCAGCCCCAGCTGACCAGCATCATTATCCCAACAAATCAAATGTTTCACTTTAGTGGCTTTGTATTTAGTTAATCAGCCAGTTCTTCAGCTCCTGAACCACAGCTAACCTTCAGCTAACCTGAACTGAAGTTTCTTAACTCAAATGTCCTGGTAGAGCCTTGCTTCCCTCTGAAACTTCACAAGCCAGGCCTCCATCATCTGCACTGCTCTCAACGTTCTTATCTCCCAAGCTCCTACAGAGCATCTTGCTAAGCTCTCAACACTCAATGGCTTTTCTAGTCCAAAGTGCTGAGGTCCTTCCACAATCCTCCCCAAAACATGATCAGGTCTGTCACAGCAATTTCCCACTCCTGGTACCAATTGTCTTAGTTAGGGTTAATATTGCCATGATAAAATGCCATGACCAAAAGAAAATCAGAGAGGAAAAGGTTTATTTGACTTATATTTTTACATCTTAGTACATCATTGAAGGAAACCAGGACAAGAACTCAAACAGGGTAGGATCCTAGAAGCAGGAGCTAAACCAGAGGGCATGAAGGCGTATTTCTTACTGTCTTGCTATTCATGGCTTACACAGTCTACTTTCTTATAGAACCCAGGTCCATCAGCCCAGGGATGGAACACACACAGTGGTTGGGCCCCCTGGCATTTCTTAATCACAGATTAAGAAAATGACTTACAGGCTTGCCTACAGCCTGATCTTGTGGAGACATATTCTTAATTGGAGTTCCCTCCTATGAGGTGACTTTAGTTTTTGTAAAGTTGACATAAAATTATCCAACATAGAAGCATTAAAAATACGTTTTCTGGGGAATTAGGGAGATGGCTCATGGGTAGAAGTGTTTGCTGAGATGACTTCTGGCTTTTACACACACACACACACACACACACACACACACACACACACACACACACCTCCTGGGTTTAACATGATTTCACTTGTTAAGTGGTATGAAAGGTGTAGCTTGGTCGGAATAAAATCCACATATCTGGGCCTTGTATCTTCTCAGTGTCTGTTAGCACTACAATAGTGTTCTGCCAAGTATGGAGAAGACAAAGTAATTTGAGCTGGCTTCAGGCATTTCCATAAATGAAAATATAAATGACGGTCAATTATAGATGACTTCCTAAACCACTTTCTGAAATCATTAACACACAGAATAACTAGCTCTTAAATAGCTTCAGGCATTTCCCACATGCAGCACAGCCATCATCACATAGCCATATTGTTTTGCTTGTTGTCATGGAGTCAATTCATTACTGAGCTTCTTGGAGTAAGAGGGAGGGAGAATTGCAGCAAGTTCAGATTCTGAAATCTACCTATGCAGAGATGAGGACCCCATCCAGGATGTTGTTCTTTTTTGATCCATTATTCTGTGTAACTTAACCTTCCTTGGAAATGGGAATACAGGTATGCATTCATCCAGAGAAGGGGGGAATTGGGGTCTACAGAGTGCCTGTTGGGTGCCATGCTTGCTTTCTATGTGTCTTTGGCTGATGTAGTGGAGATCTTGAGATTACCCAGTATGGAGGCTCATACAATCTGTTTCTTGTCCATCAAAAGACATAATCTTAGTTTCCTGTCCCTGTCCTTAACAATAATAGCTTTTTCCCAGAATTAGAACTGTGGTGGCATAATAATTTGTAATCACTATTATTATTTTTAAAGCTAAAGCTAGTGAAATGTTTAGTGGCTCAGTGCTTGCCAGTCAAGCAGATCACCTCAGCTTAATCCCATTAACCCTAAGTTTATAAAACCATCATGGATGTGGGTATATGGGAAGACAGGGAGGGCATCCCCTCTGATTTGAGCTAGGAAAGAAATAAGAAACAAAGTCTAGGATAATTTCTACTTACCTCCTCAGACCTTCTTGATTGTGTGGTATGTATAAGAAAGTAAAGCATATCACTACAGGCTTTTGCTAATATGTACTTATGCAGCATGCTCTTGCTTAGATTTATATGGCTTAACCTCCAAAGAAAGAGGAACATGCCCAATATGCATTGAGAGATGTGCCAAGGATCCCTATTCTCTAAAGGCATGGTAAATACCATGGGACATGCTTACAGAATTAAAAACAAGAAAAAAATATCAATAATTTGCCTTGAAGAGAAAAACAGAGATTATATAATTAATGTAACTGATTATACCTATCCTTCATGTTGTAAAATTAGAAATTAGGCCAAAAAAGGTAGGTTCATAGTCTGTGAGTGGTGCCATGTTATTGAGTTGTGACATGACATGCAGTCTGTATCAAGAGCCAACATATGCCTATTGAATATAGAGTGTGCCTTCCTTTGGTTTATGCTGGATTTCCAGAGCCAGGTGCTTTGCTCTGCATTCATAGAGAATATATATACTAGGAAAGATGGATGAAAGGAAGGAAGGGAGAAAAAGACAGAGGGATGGAGGAAAGGAAAGAGGGAGGGAGGGAGGAATGGAGTGAGGGAGGGAGACTGTAAATATCAATCCAGACAGTAAGGGAGTGTCATGATCCATAGGAAGTTCTTGGGAAGATACAAAGGATGCAGAGGGGTTAGTAAAAATCCTGAAATGCCCAAGTGAGTGTACGGTCTTCACATGAAACATCCTTTCTCTAGCAATTTCTCCTGTAGCTAAGCAAATTTACTCTCCTGCATCATGTTAGCTAACACAGGCTCTCAAAATAACTAGGCTCTAAGCAGAGTGCCAAGAGCATGGTAGCAATTTATGCCTGCCATATGGAAGTCAATGACAGGCTGACTACTGCCACATTGTATGGGTCACACATTAACTAATCTTCACTCTCCTACCCAGATAATGTGTGACTCCTATTCTGTAGCCTAAGTCGCATATAGCCCTCTTTCTTATCTCAGGCTACTTCCCGATGGTGTAAGACCTCCCCATTGTCAGTCCTTGTTGAGTGCACAACTTGCTTTGTGTGGGAGGCTTAATACTTACTTCAGTCTGACCCTACTGCTTGCAGCTGGGTTAATAAATCTCTTCTCTGACAAATAATTAAACTTGGTGCCTCTCTCTTTATATCCTGTCCATCTTTAACCCTAACACATCAGGCCTGTGGTACTATCACTGTACTGTGAAGAAGCCTTCCAACCAATTACATAATAATATCCAGTCTGCGCCCTATATTTTCATGTTATGTATGAATTTGTCTCTTGGCTCTATTTTTAGAAAGGCCTTCTGGATTCCTGTATTATATCTATCAGAAATCACAGACAAACCATTTATCTCTGACTATGCCTTGCACATAGTAGGTGTTGCTTAAATACCTACTTGATCGATTAACAAATTGAGAGAATCTAAAATCACTAGGAGACAAGCCTCTGGGCCTGTCTATGAGGGAGCTACTAGAATTAAGACAAGGAGATACATCTTAATCATTGTCAGCACCATTCCACAGGCTGGGGTCTCAATTTAAGTAAATGTGGAAAGAGGACTGAGCACCAGCATTCTTTCTTCCATCTGTGGATTCAATATGACCATCTGCCCCTCATGTCAACCTGACCTTCCAAACATGATAGACTGTACCCTAAAATTATGCAGCAAAATAAACCTTTACTTCCTTAAATTACTTTAGTTGGACATTTTATCATAGTGCTGAGAAAAGTAAGGAATGTACCTACCAAATGAGGTAATTTATTTCTGTGATGAAGAACTTTGAACATTCCTAGAACTGTGGATTTACTAGAGTAGGAGTTTGAGGATTTAGTGATGATTTTAATTGTGAGGGGAATTCATTATTTCTCTGGAATCAATCACCTGAAGGAACAAGCAACTTTGGAGGGCTGTTTTGGCCCAGAAAACAGGATTTTAAGGAATGTATTTTATTGCATATGGAAAAGCCTGGCAACTAGGTTGGTTCTACCATTAGTGCCAGGAGTGGGAGGTAGCTGCTAGAATTAAGAATTATGTATGGATTTGCCTCTTAGCTCTATTTTCAGGAAGGCTCTTCTGGAGTCCTGTATTCAATCTACCTGAAAGTTCCATCTTCACAGATTAATCATTTACACCTCAGCAGGTCAGGGACTTCTTTAAGCTCTTCACAGGTTAGCAGGTCAGGAGCAGAGACGGGAGTAGAAGAAGCACTACCATGGTGTAAGATGCAGGTCCTTCCCTTTCTGCCCACATTCCCCAGCTGGGCTCACCATCCTAACAGTTTTATACCCTCCCAAAGCATCAGCCTGGCACTAAGTGTTCAAACACATGTGCCTATTGGTGACATTTCAGATTCAGGCTATAACATATCCCCCCAAACCCAGAGGTTAATGATTATCTCACAATATAAAATCACATAGTCCAATTTTAAAAGTCTTAATAAAATCTCAACAGTTCAAATACTGTTAAGTAGTCCAAAATTTCTATTAAGAGTAAAGGTAAGCTCTTAAATTAAAACCACCATTGAATAATAAAATAAAAATCAAGTTACATACTTCTAATATACAGTGTCAGGGGATAAATATTCACATTAAAAATGGGAAGAATGAGAGGCTAGTAAGAGAAAATGGGAAAAATTAGCCTGAATCCCGGAATAGGGCAAAAGCAGAACTCTACAGCACCTCAGGTAGAGGAAACATGGCGGGGGAATTCCATAATTCTGTCGTTTGTCAAGGTAGGGAAAGCATAATGACTGGGACGCTGCACAATTGTACAGTCCCTCACAGTAGGGAAGCAAGTGGCAGGAGAAGCTCCATCTATAGTGGCTGGAACATAAAACAGCAACTCTCACACCGCAATACATCAGGAGGAAGAAACAGGACCTGCATTAAGGTTAGGATGTAACATTCAAAAAACTCCCCCGGAAGCCTAGGCTCTAGCTCCCGAAGGTTCCATGACATCCCCAAATAGCACTATGAGAAGATTATGCATTCTCATACATAAACCTGTATTAGACATTGCACAGCAGGTGATATTTTAAGATTCATTTTAGAAAATTTTAAAATCAGTTCTTCAGTTTCAATGAAAAGATACTCTAGGGTAAATGGGGATAGTAAAAGGTAAAATAAAGAAATATAGGTAGAAATCAGGAAAGACAGGATGAGAGAAAAAATTTCATTTAGACAGGATGTGCTGGTAGATGGTATTCATGAAGACAAAGGAAACAGTCTTAACTCTGGATGGTATATCCAGGGGTATCATGGACCTAACCTTGTCTATAGGCCTCTCTCGCAGCACTCAGTCTCCTTGCCCATGGTAACTGGACCTTCTTTCAGCTTCTTCCAACTCCTACTTGTAGGAGACATTTTCACAAGTCATTCCCTTTGCTGGAATCAATTGTTCCCAAATCAGCAAACAAATCTACCATCAGATCTCAGCTGAAACATTTCTCCTCTAGAAAATCTTCTTTGCCCGCATCCTTGCCCTCCTCCATCTTGAAATAGGCTCACATAGTATTAAAAAGGTAATAAAGTGTTGTGTGTTCTCTCACTTGAGGCTTGTCACAATATTAAATTATGTGTCTACTAGGGTATATATTTTATTAAAATGTGATCCTTCCAATGCAGTGTGAGCTCTAGGAGAACCAAAATTATGACTCTTTCATTAATCTTTGATTCTTCTGTATTTCTTAGTACTTAATAAAGTCCAACAGAGATCATTAATACAATGTGAAAGAGGAAACAAAAAGGTTTTACCACAAGGAGTAAAGCAACCTCATTTTGCATAGAATATTATGATTAGTTAAGTAACAGGCAAAGAATGTGAGACTGCGATTTTGGAGAGAAGTGGAGACCAAAAATGCCATTCTAAGAACCATGCACAGGAAACTGCTATAGACAGATGACTGACTTGTGTGATGCATAGGCAGCCACACATAATATAACATTGCACTAAAGTCATGTTTCAAGGTCAATTTCAGATTAGTTCCCCCCAGGTCATCAAACTAAAGTCTGGCTATGCTATATGTGATCACAAACCATGGTCTTCCATTAGACTTCCTTAGTAACAGAATGACTGTAGAGCTCTGTGGTAAGTTGACCATGTTCAAATACTCAGCCTGTACACATACATACTCATCAACATGCTTTTTCTAAGAGGCAAGAAAGAAGAGTAATGGCTTCAGTCAGTCAGTTTGGGTCAGATTCCAGGACCTCAAGATACTGTCTAGATCGTCGTAGTCAGTCACACAAGCACCCAAGCTTATTACCCTCTGGGTACAAAATGAAGATATAGTTCATAAAATTGTACAGAATGAAGTTATCTGAAATACTTTGAGAATCTGGAACATAACACTAAGAAATGTTAAGTTGCATTGCAATTATCATTTTGATGATTGTGTTTTACACTCTCTGGTGCTATATCTTCAGCAATTCAATAAGGGACCAGGATAAACACTGCATCACCTTCATCACCATTATCATTACATTCACCATCATCTTTATCTTCATCATCATCAAGTAGATGTCTTGGACTTGTTCCTCCATGTCATTGTTTTTTTTCACTGTTAAAATGATTCTGAATGGAGCTCTGTAAATGCTACATCACATTTAAGGGCTCCCTTCACACCACAGGGATTTGGAAAGGAAACAAGTGCAATGCTGAACACAGAGAGGACTGCCTGCAGAGTTCGTCTCATTAGCAATCGCTATGAAATGGAGTGTGCGCAGTTTGCTGGGTAGGCAGAAGCCTAGCAGAATTCTCAAAGACCTAATCTTTTCCTCAAGTTCAGATTTCTGTGCTGTGAGAGGAAACTTGAAAAACAGATAAAATACTGGAGTGTTTTATATAGAAAGAAATCAAAGGTTCATATTTATTTATGTTTTAAAGGAAAAAATGACTAAAAAACACATTTGGTGAATTCTAACTCAATTACATTTGAATTTTATGGTAACCAAAGAATGACCCACATATCTCTTTCCCCCCTTTTCTCTGGATAAAGGAGGGACAAAAAAAATGGAGCAAGCTGTGATACAAAGGACATTTTATTTGCATTCATTTCATCTAGAAAATTCCCTGTGCTAGAATAGAGACAGGTCTTTTAGCCACAGTTGGGAATCAAGACAGTGAGGTACTTCAAAAGCAATTCATTAGCTCCTAATTGTAGAATCCTTGCCTATGCTGTAAACTGTTCCTCCCCATTCATCATTATAGCTGATAAACACAATATGTAATAACTAAAAGTTACTATAGGATCAGTCACGTTTTTCATACTAAAAGCCGTTTCCTGTCACCTCCACGATCTTAAATCCTCAGTTTACAGGATCATTCCCTCATGTACCCCTGCTTCACTTTGGTGAAATTTGCCTGATGGTAGTTGGCAGTGTTCTTCCCCAGGGAGACTAGGTGTGCTTACTCTTGCCCTTGGGCAGTTGTGGTGCTGTTACTGTTATAATGCTTAGAGAGGCAAACACTTAAGTTGTCAGTGATGGTGTCTTAGAAATCCAAGGTATTATTTATTGTTTGCAATTAATATTTGTAAAGTGCTTTGAAGTCCCTGGGGAAAGCTGGAATAGAAACACAAGGTGTGTGCATAATTACTCATACTTCAATGGGGATTATAGCCTCTTCTGAGAAGAGGGTATTTATATATCCACACACAAGATACTTAAATGATTTCAAAACAACCCAGGGCATAGTCTGGGGCTATGGGCTGAATTCATTTAGAGACTGCTCAAGAGCACAGTACAGGCCGGGTGGTGGCAGCACATGCCTTTAATCCCAGCACTCGGGAGGCAGAGCCAGGCGAATCTATGTGAGTTCGAGTCCAGCCTGGGCTACCAAGTGAGTTCCAGGAAAGGCACAAAGCTACACAGAGAAATTCTGTCTCGAAAAACCAAAAAAAAAAAAAAAAAAAAAAAAAGAACACAATACAAGCTAATCACAGGTAATCTCAAACTGATTACAAGGTACTCTCAACCTGAGAGACCACCACAAACCTTCACAATTTATCACAGTGGCACTCTTGTATATTGAGGGGGGAAAGGAACTCTGTGATATTCAAGGACATGCAGGAAGGGTTTGGGTATCATGATGACAAAACTGTACCAGAAATCCTCTCCTGATCATGAAGCAGAATGGAAAACCAAAGTAGCATTTCCAATGATTTCCTCTACAATTAAGTACATAAAATTCAAGGAATTAGACCTATGCCAGTGATACTCAATTTTCCTAATGCTACGACCCTTTAATACACTTTCTCATTTGTAGTGACCCTGGAACAAAAAAAAATTGTTGCTACTTTATAACTATACTTTTGCTACTGTTATGAATCATGATATAAATATTTTATATACATAATATTTGATATGTGACCCCAAAGACATTTTGACCCACTGGTTGAGAAACACTGACCATACAGATGGATACAATATAAAATATGCAAGGTGGGAGAATTTATTTTAGAGACTGATTTCATTTCCAAATGGTATTGTAATCTCAATATTTGTCTTGGCTTATTAGTTCCAGATAATACTAATGATACAATAGTATTTTTGTGAGCTTGACAAAGCACCTTGTTAATATTCAATCACTTCAGAACTTCTCATGAGGACTGAAACAGGACTCACTTCCTTAAATCTGTTTTAACCAATCTGATATTATCTTTCTTACAGTCATTGCAACAGTTAACATTGTCAACTTGACAGGCTCTAGCATTACCTAGTAGAGAAACTCCTGGGAAGGTCTGCAATGCAGTTTCTAGATTGGGTAAACTGAGGTAGGAAGAGCCACTCTAAATGTTGTAGCATCATTTCTTGAGATGAGATCCTGGACAAGGAGAAAGTGAGCTGAGAATCAGTATTCATCTCTCTCTGTTTGCTTAGTGCCAATGCTATGTGACCAGATGCCTCATGCTCCTGTCTCCATGAGTTCTCACCATGATGGACTATAACCTAAAACTGTGAGTCAAAGCAAACTGCTCATTCCTTAAGTTGCTTTTGTTAGGTATTTTGTCATAGCCATAAGAAAAGTAACTGAGTTGGGCTGTGGTGGCGCAGAGCCGGGTGATGGTGGCGGCGCACGTCTTTAATCCCAGCACTCAGGAGGCAGAGGCAGGGGGATCTCTGTGAGTTTGAGGCTCACCTGGGCTACAGAGTGAGTTCCAAGAAAGGCACAAAGCTACACAGAGAAACCCTGTCTCGAATAAAAAACAAGATTAAAAAAAAAATAAAAAAGAAAAGAAAAGTAACCAATACAGTCATTTTCTGAAAAAATAAAAATAAAAATAAAAAGGTTATCATCCCCAGGATCACAGATTTCTTCTTTGTAATTTCACTGTGCTTAAACCCACGTCTGGCTCACCACCAACCACAAAACAAAAGTATAGTTCTCTCCCAGAAGATAAGAATCTCAGTTCCAACTCTTGCTTTCACTCTTTTCTATTTCCACCACCATCTAGTGGACAAAGATGTATATTGGCTGAGACATTGAGGTCCTGCCCTTGATGGCAATATGTGTGGTGTGGGTCAAGAGATAGGCCCATGAGCTCATTCAGGAAAGAAAGAGTTAAATTGTCCTTGACTGTGTGAATTCTGAAATGTCATCGGCAACCTCTACTTCTTAGCTAAAAAATGAGGGTATTAATGTTTGCAGCACAGAGATGTTTCTTAGATTTTCACAAAAAGGAAAGTGAGGGAGTAGCCTTGTGCCATCCATTATAGGTGTTCATTGGATAGTTTTCTTGAGTTTTATTTGTGTGTATGTATGCATATGTGCATATTAATGTGTGAAGGTGAGCTTGTATGTGTGTGTGTGAGTGTCTGTCTGTCTTTCTGTTTGTGCACATGCAATGTAAAGAGCTTGCCAATTCCCTCAACTCTGTAGATCTTCCTGTTACTACTCCCTGTTGCTGAGATTGCATGTGCATGCCACCATGACTGATATAAAAAATATTGGTTCTGGGGAATTTTATTTAGGTCCTCATGTAGCTAAGGCAATAGATCTAAAAGAAAAAAATCTTAGTCCATCTGCATAATGATATGATGAGAGTATTTGATTATTTCTTCTTTATGTGCATATTCACTTATTTTTATTTTTTCTTCTTTTAGTATTTGCTAATTGATTATTTCTTCTTTATGTGCATATTCACTTATTTTTAATTTTTCTTCATTTAGTATTTGCTAATTGTGAACTATCCTAAAGCTACTAATAGGGCTGGGGTGATGACTCAGTGGGTAGAGCGTTTGTCTTGCAAGCATGAGGACCAGAGCTCAGATCCCCAGAATCCATGTAAAGCCAGACCACACATCTGTAACCCCAGAACTCCTATAGACAGAGGGGAAGCAGCAGCACGTGACTCTCAGAGGTTTCTGGCCAGCCTGCTCAGTTCATGAAGTCCAGAACTAGAGACACTGTTTCAAACATGGGGAAAGTGAGAGCCCACACCTGAGGCTGTCCTCTGACCTCCACACCTGCAGTAGAGAAAGGTGTTAGGTAAGACTTGGAAGTGGTCCCATTCTCCCTGGTAGTCATGGTTTCTCCAAGGGCTCCCTCAGCAGGATATCGCACAGCTGCTGTCTGTTACTTACAGATCATGCTGTTGCCAGCCCCTGCTCCTATTGCCATTCAACAAGAAATATCTTCTGACAGCTTGCACAGGCTTCTGCTACAGCACCTCTCCTTTATAGCCCGGATATTTAAACACGAACTACCTCTCTGAATATGAAGCAGCTGGCTAGGAAGCCTGTGCCTTAATTAGCATCTTCTCCCTGGGCATTTGTGCTCAGTAAATTCACTCTTCAGAGAAAGTACAGCTGGTGAGATGAAACAACAGAGCTAATTGTCTACAATTTCATCTTTAGGGGAAACATGTGAATGTTTGTGTATACACATGCCTATTGGAGGGCTCGTTGATGTCACAGGTATTAGAGGCCAGGTTCTCCTCTGAGCCAATCAGCCCTAAATTACGTTTTGCAGTGGCCATGCAGACAGATTTTAAAGCAGAGTGTCAGCTACAATGCTATGACATGTACCCCATCTCCACAGACTCTCATGTAGTCCATCATGGTCTCACACTCAATATATAGTCAAGAGTGACCTTGAACTTCTGATCCTTCTGCCTCCACATGCCAACTGCTGGGATTAAAGGCATGCACCACCCTGCCTGGTGTATATGGTACTGGAAATGAAACCCGGACTTCGTGTAGGCAAGACAAGGTCTTAACCAACTAAACCCCGGCCCCAGTTTTATCTACTTCTTCATTTAGAGAGAGTTTATTTAAGTCCACTTTGCCTCAATTTCCTTCATGGTGGTTTTGGATGATCCTGATAGCATCTGCCATGTAAAATTACAAACCTAAACACATAGCAAGTGCTAGGTGACCTTGTTACCTGGTAAGTCTTTGTCAATGTGCAAGACTCATGGCAAGTCCTTCTTAGACAATTTCTAAGGAAATAGTCATATTGTAACAATAGAAAGCCACGTCTCAGGCACGTTCAACTATATATACACAGCTCAGAAAGAACTTAGAGTATTTTTGCTTTGGATTTTTTTTTCAATTTAAATCTTTTTTTTTTTTTTTTGAGAAATTGTCTCCTACAGATCAAACTGGCTTCAAAGTCACCAGGCAGCTGAGGATCACCACGAACTTCAAACTTCTGAGCCTCTACTTCCCCTACAAGTGTCAGGCCTATATGAATGTGCCCCCATGGGTGGTTTTATGGAGGTCAACCCAGCACAGCCCTCCACCAACAGAGCTACATCCCTGTCCCTCTATTTGTTCTCTGGTTGTCACAGGCAAACTGAATAGGGGGTCATGTGATATTTCAGAATCCATATAAAATGTGTCAGATGATATTGCAGTATTTGTACACACTGTGCCATGTATTATTTCATTTACTCACACATACTGTGCAACTATTAAATCAGCTTAAGCAAAGCATACACCTCATTCATCATTCTTCTAAGATGAAAACTTTTGATATATTTTCTTGTAGCGTTTTGAAAGGCACATTATATTGTGATTTGTAGTCACTGTAATGAATGACACACACCTGAACACCTTATTCTTAGTACCCACTGGTCACTTTAGCCTTTATTGTTTAGTAGTCTTTCCCACTGTTCTATGCCCCCTGTTCTCCTACTATCCAACAAACAATATTCTATTTGTAACTTCAATGAGACTAGCATTTTAGATTTCACACAAAAGCAAGATCTTGTGGTTCTTGGTTGGTTAATTTTGCTTACTATGATGGATTTTGATAATCTACAGAAACTGTGTTGGTTATTCTTGTGGATATATATATTAGTTTTTCGAGACAGGGTTTCTCTGTGTAGCTTTGGAGCCTGTCCTGGAACTCACTCTGTAGCCCAGGCTGGCCTCGAACTCACAGAGATCTGCCTGCCTCTGCCTCCCAAGTGCTGGGATTAAAGGCATGTGCCACCACCGCCTGGCTATATATGTTTTTTTTTTTTTTAATGCATGTGGAATGTCAGTGTGGAGCATGTATATGTGCATATGGAAAAAACAGGTGGACAAAGGCTATCTTCCTTGATTGCTCTTGACCTTATCTTTTGCACAGGATCTCTCACTACACCTGAAGTTCATGAATTCAGTTAGAATGGAGGACTAGCCTGCCTCTAGGTCCTAGCACTGGGGTTAGAGACAAACAATATTACACCCAGCTGTCTTATATAGATGCCAGAGATCCACCTCAAGTTTTCATATTTCTGTGGTAAGGACTTTACTGACTGAGCAATTTCCTAGCCCTTTATTAGTTACCTTTGTCTCATGCTACCAAAATACCTAACAAAAGAAACTGAAGGGAAAAAAGGCTCCTGAATTCAGAGACACGGTAGTGTACTGTAGCAGGAAAGCCAAGCAGCCTACCCAATACACGCCTGCACTGCCTAAGGCAGAGGCCTCTTCATTGCAGAAAGCAGGTATAGAAGGCTGGATCCTTCACAGAATACAAAGAGTAGTTTCTCCATCAGTCAGTCCTCAGTTCCTAAAGGATACAAGCCTTAGAATAGTGCCACAAGCTGGGACCAATCACTGCAACTGTGAGCCTGAGGGGCACGTTCTCCTTCCAACTGTGACACAGACATTGCTGTCAAACTTCATGGCCGGATTCTCTGAGAGAGTAAATCACTCTTGCAAGGTTATAGCAGTGGTGGTGATGGGTACAAAATGTAGGAATTACATCCCAGCCATTGCTGGGAAAAGAAATTTGCAGTGACTTGGATGCTCTTTGCTTAAACATTTCTCATGGACCATAGACAATTAGAGGCAAAGAGACTAGTGGCATCTATAGACAACAAGTTAAAGGGCTTTTTCTTTCAGAGAACCTTGATCAGAAATAACTGATAGCAAGAAAAGTAGGGAGAACTTATGCTGCACTGAATAGAAAACTCAGCTGCCTTAGGAATGGCTCCATCACAGCCTGAAATAGGAATTGATGTTTCATTGCCAGATGCATTATGATTAGTTGGTAATTGTAATAATGGGGAAAGGGTAACATGAATGCTGAAACTATAATATTTTATATACAAATCAGTCTCTCTGACTTTCTCATTCTCTCTCCCTAGACACTTTTCTTCTTTCATGAGACTTGGTATAGGAGAGCTGCTGCTGTCCATTGAGGGTGTGTGTCGGGACGAACACAGCTGCAGAAGGTCTGGGTTCACATAGGTGATGCAGGAAGAAGGGAGGTTGAGTCTCAAACTCCTCTTGGGTTTGAGGAAGGACAAAAAAGCAGGAAGTTATTATCTCAGGAAGAAGAGACCCTCACCATAGCTAAAGATAAGCCTCTCAGCTGCCAAGAAGAGCTAGAATTCCATCATAATCAACATTTGCTGTGAAGGTTGCCAATACCAGAGACAATATTTCCATTATATCAAAATGTTTTCAATGTTAAAATAGCAATACAGCAGGGTTAAGGATTTTCTACTTACATTTCTGTTACTGTGATAAAATACTCTGAAAAATAAAGTTGGGGAGAAGGGGATTTATTTCAGTCTACAATTACAGTAATGGTCCATCACTGTGGGAATGTCAAGGCAGGAACATGAAACGTTAAACCCACAAACCAAGAGCAGAGAGAACAAACTCATGAATTCTTGCTTGTTAATGCTTTGCTAGCCTGCTCCACTCTTACATAGCTTAGGACTGGAATGGCGGTGCCCACAATGGACAAATCTCCACAGACACACCCACAGCCAACCTGCTCTTGACATTTATATTCTCTTCCCACATGAAACTAAGCTGTGCCAAGTTGATGGTTAAAGGCTCCAGCAAATATCACCCTGTGAAGGATTTCATTCCTTTTGTTAATTAGGCTAGGTTCATCAATGAGTCCCTAGGTATCCACTTGTGTCCACTTCCTCAGCACTGGGATTACAAGGGTGTGCAACTGTATCAGGCTTCTTACACATTTTTTTTCCAGAATGGAACTCAGGTCTAAGTGTTTGCATGGCAAGCACTTTACCAACTAAGGTATCTTCCCAGTGCCCAGTAGATGACTTATGAAGCAAGCTCTTTACTGAGTGAACTGTCTTTCTCAGCACCATCAGACATTTTCTCAGCTCTGGTCTAGGGCTAGCTGGATGCTAGTATTCTATGCAGGCATGCTGCACTTGCTCTTCTTCCAGGGCCAATGCAACTCCAGAATTGCTCTCAGGGTGTCTTCACTAATCAGTGGAAGTTGCTATACATGTTCCCAGGCCTAGCTCATAGTTTTAAAAATGCAAAACATCATACAACACTCAGCAAATGCCATTGCTGTGATCCCTCCCTGGATAAAGTGCCTTAGGAGTGAGTTTCTAACTGACAAACCCTCCCCTGCTCAGGGTGGATAAGGCATTCCAGCATGCTGTGTCATCACAGATTTCTGGTGGTTTTTTGTTGTTTGCTTGTTTGTTTGTTTGTTTTTTCAGTCAAAGCAGCTAGCCCCTAGCAGCAAGCATGCTACTTCCTGTTTAGAGATGGTGCAGCAGAACGAGCAACAACTGTTTCTGGTATTTTACAAGAAAGTGGAAAATAGCAAACACACACAGATACACAAATAACGGCAAAAAGCCACGATGGCTCTGGTAATCAGCATGGCCATTTGTCCAAAACAGTATCAGAGCTGCCAATCACTAATGGTTCAGGTTACAATCACTAGTGACAGAAGTCATAAGAATGAAGAAAATGGTGTGAACATACTGGGTACTTCACATAGAGTGAACTCAGTCCTTATACTTAACCCCTTGGTCATAATACAGTTAAAAATAGGGATCTTCAGGCTAGTGACATGGTTCAGTAGTCAAGAGTTCTTTCTGCTCTTCCAAAGGATACAAGTTCATTTCCAGCATCATCAGGGAATTTCACACAGCCACTGTAAATCCAGCTCAAGAGAATCTAGCATCCTCTTCTGGTCTCCACAAGTACATGCACACACATCTCTCTCACATACACAGAAATAATTATTTTTTAAAAAAAATCTTTAAGTAGGGATCTTCAAGCTAGGGGGATGTCTCAAAAGGTGAGAGCTCTTGCTATACAGGAATAAGGACGAGAGTTGGGTCCCCCTCACCTCTATAAATAGCCAGGTATGGTTGTGTACCTGTAACCCCAGTGTTGAGGGAGAAGAGGAGAGACAAGAGGATCACTGTCCCTTGCTGGCTACTACTATAGCCACAAAACATGGGGTCCCAAGTTCAGTGACATCCTCTCTCAGGGGGATAAGGCAGGGAGTGATAGAGGAGGACACCAGCCATTATCCTCTGACATTTGCATAAGCAGACATGAGCATGTGCACCCATAAACACACAGACACACGTACACAAAGATGTATCACATACACACAAAAAGTAAGCAAATAAGTAAACGAGAACCTAGATCTTCACAGGTGCACACAAACATGATCGGAACCTTGTGGTTAACAGTTTGTCCAACATCATACATTTTAGGTCAGAACCATCATCCCTAGGTCTACCCACACCATTTGTTAGTCTGGTGGTACGTAAGTACAATGTGAGCATCAACACTTATGGTTTCTTTCCTAGTTTATAGAAATTCACTGGTTTGCAGACAGTAGTTTGAATAGTTTGCAGTAAAGTCAGGATGGTATTAGATGTTTCTAAGGCTGATGTGACAGAGAGTCTGGAACAGTGCTGACCATGCCAGAATGAGGATCAACATGTGATGTTAGAAGTTCAATCCTAGAACTTGGAAAGCAGAGGATGATGGATCCCTGGGCTTATTGGACAGTTATTGTAGCTGAGTCGGTAAGTTCTAGAGCAATGAGAGACCTCATGTAGTAAATCAAGATTAGTGGCTCTTGAAAAATAACAATCAAGGTTGTCTCCCATCCTCCACATGAACATATATGTGCTATACATACATGCATACACACACACACACACACACACACACACACACACACACACCAGTATAGCAACATTAGATCTTCCAGACCCTCAGTTCTCATTTTCATTTAATGATAAGCATGGAATTGGTGTTATGAAGGCCTATACAAAGGTGGAGCATGTCTGTTGTGATTGATGGAGACAAAGTGTTGGCCATGAGTCAGCTTTGAAGGAGCAACCCCACACTCAACACAAGAAGATCAATGGGACAAGACAGCTTATTAGTTCCTTCAGCAGTAGTTCTGCTGTCTGGGGTAGCTTTCCTAGAGTAAACCTCAAAGGAAAGGCTAGTCCTCAACCTGCTCCAGACCTGTGTGTACTGTGCTTATCAATCATGCTATACATATAATCTATGTCCTAGGTGGATTCCAAAGTTAGATTTGCTGTGTTCTTGGACATTTAATCAGTACTGCTGAACTCTCAGAACCTCTCCTAATACATTTTTGGTTTCCTTAAACTAACCATTTGTGTCAAAAGTATGCTTTCTTTCTAGGTGTATTTTTTATAATTATTTTATGTACAGATGGGTATGTCTGAGTGTGTATGTGTATCATATGTGTGCTGGTGTTAGGGAAGGGCAGACGAGGTGGGTCGCATCTCCTGGGACTGGAGTGGAGGTACTAGGGATTGAATTCATGTCCTCTGTAAGGACAGCAGGTACTCTTAACTACTGAGTCATCTCTCCAACACTTCTAGGTGTTATTTTTGATTGACCTAGAATAGGAGGTTTCACAGTGTGTGTGTGTGTGTGTGTGTGTGTGTGTGTGTGTGTGTGTGTGTGTGTGTGTGTGTGTGCAAGTGCAGCACATATATGTTCATGTGTGCTATGGAGGCCCCTGATTGAGGTAAGGAGTCTTCCTTCACTGCTCTCCATCTTGTATATTGAGGTAGGATATCTCAGCTGAACCAGAAACATGCAGAAAGGGATAGTCTCACTGCCCAGTTCACTGCTGGGATGCTCTGTATCTGCCTTCACAGACAGGCCACCATGCACATCCAGCAGTTACCTGGGCTCTAGTGACCCGAGCCACAGTATTCATGCTTCGGTGGGATGCACTTTATTCACTGAACCATCAAGATATCTCCACAGGAGCTTTGTCGGAGCAGGAACTATGCTTCCAACAATTCTTTACTCCTGTTTCATTCTGGATGGACACATGGGTTCAGCTGGAGCACAATCTTATTCTTAGAAGTCATCTTGCTGGTTTTTCATTTGAAATATTTCTGTGTGACATCTAATTTCTTTACTTAAATTTTCTCTCTGTGTTGCCAAAGCATGCACAAGCAGAGCCCACAAAAGCTCCTCAACTCAATTCAAATCTCTCAGCCACTGCTCTGCAGACAGTAAACAGAACATCTGTGTTTGCTCCATAAACATGATGTGGGGCAAAATGACTCAGAGTTTGCCCAGACATCATTTCAATGTTGATCTATTTCTCTGATTTTTTGAAAATCCTTTTTCCTTTCTTTCATTTTCTCCCTTTATTTAAGGAGAAAAAAATAACTTCTGGGTACAGAAACACTTTTCCAAAATGGCCATGCTCTGAGTTGGAAGGAGGCTCCTACTTACATCATGACTTCCAATGCATACAGTGTGATTTATCACTGGATTACTTGTACACTATAAAAAACAAATGCACATACAATAGTCTGACTATGATTACTTAATGCACTGAAAAAAATGAGGGAAAGAATCAAACAGGGTAAGGTTCTTAGGTTCTAATGAGGACAATCCTTTTTTGTGTATGTATATATGCGTGGTATGCACGTGTTGTGTGCATACATGCCCACATGTGGTTTAACATTTGAGAATGAATGGATGAGTGTGCATGTGAAGGCCAGAGGTTGACATCTACCTCTTCCTCTAATAACTCTCCACTTTATCAAGGAGGCAAGGCCTCTTGCTGAAGCTGTTCGGACTGAACAGCTTGCTCTGGGCATCCTGTCTCAGCATCCCAAGTGCTGATATTATAAGAACGTCAACATGCCTTCCAGGCATTTATGTGGTGATCCAAATGTGTTTATGCACCAAGTACATCATCCTCTGGGCCAGCTCCAGAGTTGTGAAGTCATGGATAAAGCGATTATGATACAGAGACTACATTGGTTCCTTTCTTGTTGTGACTGGGTGAGAAGCATCTAAAGTGTGGGAACTGTTTTGGCTCACAGTTGAGAGGATACAATCCATTGTGGTGGGTAAGCCATGGAGTTTGAAAGCATTATGGCAGCAGGCTGGTGTTATAGTCACTCATATCTATGTAGTCCAGAAAGAAGGGCACCTGGGACTAGATGAGGCTGAATCTATCCTTGAAGCCTGCTCCACAACTACCCATGTCTTCACTATCTTCTGCCTTCTAAACAGTCTACAGTATCCCAAAGCTGCTACCAGCTGGGCATAAAATGTTCAAACACAGGAGCTTCTGGTGACATTTTATTTTCAAACCATTGGAGATTTTCAAGACATCCATCTCCATAGAAGAGGTTTGGAAACCTAAATCCAGGATGTATTTCCTTAGTCAAACCTAATGGGCAGTCATGAATATTTGGGCTAAAGAGCACAGAGTCAAGTATCAGGCAGGGAGAAAGTCCCAACTGAAAGGAAGTCAACGAAGCAGCTAGGCTCAAAAGCTGAGTAGTGACAGGTGCTAGGTACTGTCCAGGATGATGAAATTGTAATGTGTCATCACATTGTCTTATTTTTCTCTCATCTTCCTGTATTTTGAAATATCTAATCTCTTTGTTAGATTTAGTTTTGAAGTGAGAGGATGAAATCATTTAAAGATAGCTTAGCTTACTAGGACTCATTGTCCAACTCTTAACCTGAAGATAGTATATTCCCCAAGAGGACTGAACATTGCTTACATCAATCAACAGCAGTCATGGCTTATTGTTCTTTTTTTATGAAAACTATGCATGGTTTCAGAGATTGCTCAGTGGTTAAGAGCACAAGCTATTTTTTTCGGAGAACCAAATTTAGTTCCCACCACCATGTCTAGCAACTCACAACTACCTGCAACTACAGTCCCAGGGGATCTGATGCCTCTGGTCTCTCTGGACACCTGTAATCCCATGCACATACCCATACAAAAACACATATGCATACACATAATTAAAACTAAAATAAATCTTAAAATTTTTCACATACTGTTCCTTGAGCTATGTGAAGGGTAAATTATAAATGTCTCATATTGTGGAATAATCTTTTTGTATACTGTGAAAATTCTGTCACTCTGGTTGGTTTAATAAAAACAAAACAAAACAAAACAACAAAAAATACTGAATGGCCAATAGCTAGGCAGAATTTTCAGGGCAGAGGGGTGTAGCTGAAGTTTTCTTGGTCCTGCCCGGCTCCCGTGGCCCTGTGGCTGCTTGGACCCAAGTAAACATGCAGGGGCTTATATTAATTAAAACTGCTCATCCATTAGCTCAGGCTAACTATTGACTAGTTCTTACACTTAAATTAACCCATAATTCTTATTTATGTTTAGCCATGTGGCTTGGTACCTTTTCTTAGTTCTGTCTTTACATCTTGCTTCCTCTGTGTCTGGCTGGTGACTCCTGACTCAGCCTTCCTGTTCCCAAAATTCTCGTCTTTCTTATCCCACATACACTATACTTTCTGCCTGGCTACTGGCCAATCAGTGTTTTATTTATCAACCAAATTGGAGCAACACACATTCACAGCATACAGAACGACATTCCCATCAAGAGGACGCTGGAAAGAAGGGCAGAGAAGCAGAAAGTTGCCAGTCAGATGCTTAGGAAGTAGCATGGGCATTACAAAGTAAAGGTAATAAAGCCAGGAGACAAAAACTAGATTGATAGAAATGGGTTAATTTAAATTGTAAGAGCTAGTTAGTAAGAAGCCTAAGCTATCTGCTGATCTTTTATAGTTAATAATAAATCTCTGTGTTATTTGGGAGCTGGCAGACAGATAGAAAATCCATCTATAGTCTCATTTAGGGGT
This sequence comes from Peromyscus californicus insignis, assembly GCF_007827085.1. Taxonomy (NCBI): domain Eukaryota; kingdom Metazoa; phylum Chordata; class Mammalia; order Rodentia; family Cricetidae; genus Peromyscus; species Peromyscus californicus. The sequence goes on from NW_026294436.1 coordinate 579,142, forward strand.
AAGTACTCCAGTTACTCATTTTTCTGAACTCTGAGCAACAATGGGTATCATATTAGTTACTATCCACTGAAAAACTTTTCTTATGTGAGGCACCAATCTCTGGCTATTGAGATGAGGAATTCAGGATGATAGCTACAATGTCCATTTACCAAGATAATACTAGTGGGTTCTCTTCTAGGGCCTATGGTCTCCCAAGTCAAGTATCACTGGACAAGTAACAGTATCAGAAATAAGTTTCACTATGTTGTGTGTAGCTTAATACAATAAAAAATCAGTTGGTTACCCCATAAAAATCTTGCCATTATAAAAGGGGGAGGAAAGATGATAAGATCCACATGTTCTCACCAACTCACAGGAGTTGTGGCTGCTTGCATAAGGACTTACACATGATTGAGTAAAAATTAAGGTACAGAAGGGAGAGGGGTTGAAGTGCTTTGGCAATTGAAGGCTCTTGGGGTAGGCAAAGCCTTTTTTTCCAGGGAAGTAGTCAGTGTAAGGTTGTCCATGATTCAGTGCATGGCCCCACAGCCATGCACATAGTGGAAGCACTGACCAGACTTAGTGAGCCATGATAAAAAAAAAAAAAGATATAAAGACAGAAGACGTGGAAGACAGGGGTCTGGAAGGAACTAGAGGGGGAATCAAGCACTGATGTGTTATATAAGTATGAAATTCTCAAAAAATGTATACCCAAAGAAAATTATCACTAAACTTTGCTGATGGTTGGTTAAAATTCCAGACCAACCTCAGGAAGTGATATCACTGTCATTTTACTAGTTGAGAAATTTTTACTAGTAGGAAATAGGTACCTCCAATGGTCATGAGGATCTAACTTATATACTTTGTGGGAAGTAGAATATGTAAACTGTAAGGATTTAATACCAGAATACAATAGCAGCTTTTCCCCTTTCAGAGATATCAACAGACACCCTGCTGAGACATGGTCTGTGTGTCCCTCACTAACAGACAATGTCAATGTCAGGTTAATGAATCTGGGAGGTGAGTTTAGCTAATATACAATCCCAATGCCAGGATAACACATCTGGGAGATGAGTTTAGTTCATCTGAGAAGTGAGTTTACAGCAAAGTCATTTTGTATCTGTATTTTATTCCCCAGCCCTTCTCTGCCTCAGACCTATGAATCAGAGACCTAGATGCAGCAGGCTTGTGCTGTGAACTTCCTTCCATGCCCAGAAAGCTATATGAACAGACTCCAACCCACATGGCCTCTAACTGCTTTCAGAGTCTATGCCAGAGCCTCTGCCATGTTGTTGACTTCTTGTCTGTCTGGCCATGGTATTAATAACTCTTCTAATAAACTCCTTGCTACCCTAGGAATCTATCTCAGTATTCTCTTGAACTTCTCCTCTCCCACCTATAACCCAACATAGAATGAAAGATGCTTGTCCCAGTAAAATCTGTGCTAGACTAACCTGAGGCAAGAAACTTACATCTAATGGTCTTTATAGCCTTTCCAGATTTTATACCTGTAGGTACACTCTGATGCTCTGTCTTTGAAGAGGGGCAACACCAGACCTAGGTCATACAAAAATTTCTTTTGCTTTGTTCTGTGCTGTTTAGATTTTCACTGAGGCATAATGTATAGTTATATTAGTAAGAAAGCTCACACATGTTCACAGATGGATGTATCCAGTTCAGGAGACAGAACAGTGCAGAACCCCAACTTCTTGCTGATTTCCTTATCATTGCTAACATTCTAGGTTAACTACTCTTTTGCCTAAAAATAGCATAGACTGACTTAACAAGATTTTAAAATTTATAGCAAATTGGATCTTTGGTTAATGAATAAATCACTGATTGGTCAGTGGCCAGGCAGGAAGTATAGGCGGGACTAACAGAGAGGAGAATTGAGAGAACAGGAAGCTGGGTGGGGGAGACACTGCCAGCCGCCACCATGACAAGCCACATGTGAAGATGCCAGTAAGCCACGAGCCATGTGGCAAGGTATAGATTAATGGAAATGGATTAATTTAAGCTGTAAGGACAGTTAGCAAGAAGCCTGCCACGGCCATACAGTTTGTAACCAATATAAATAAGTCTCTGTGTTTACTTGGTTGGGTCTGATGGCTGTGGGACTGGCAGGTGAGAGAGATTTGTCCTGACTGTGGGCCAGGCAGGAAAACTTTAGCTACAATGTGTCTCTTTTATGGGTGATTTCTTTTAAAATTGTGAGATTGGTTGATTTTACCTTTTGCAAACATAAAACAGATATTTTAGCTGCTTAAATGGACTACATAAGAGCATATAGCTTTAATAAGAAAGAAGAAAAGTGGAAGAAAGTTGAGGGTAGCCTTCACCTCCACACCTTATAGAGAACAAAAATCTAGAAGTGAGACTTCTAGCCTATTTCTTTAAAAAATGTTTCTACTTAAAATTTTTCATATAATACAGTTTTATTGTATTCTTTTTCCTTCCTTGGCTTCTCCCAGGTGCTCCCAAATTCCCTATTTATCCAACTTCATGTCCTCTCTCTCTCTCTTGCTCAAAAAATAAGGAATGAACAAAAATAAAAATGAAATCAGATAAACTAAAAAAAAGAAGAAAGCCAATAAGAAAAAAATAAATAAATAAATTAAAAAACACAGCACAAAACACACACAGAGGGAGAGAGAGAGAGAGAGGGGAGAGAGAGAGAGAGAGAGAGAGAGAGAGAGAGAGAGAGAGAGAGAGTTAATTTTGTGTTGGTGAACTATACTGAGTGTGGTGAGTATGGAATCTGCCCTGGAATGTGGTTGATATACCCAGTGGCAATCCACTAAAGAAAGCTTACTTTCCCTTTTATAGGTTGCATCAATTGCAAATAGCTTCTTGGTTAAGACTGGGACTTAATGCCCACTTCCACTTCCTAATGATGGGATTTTGTCTGTTTTGAACATATGCAGCCATTATGCATGCTGTCACAGTCTATTTGAGAAAGGAATTAATAATACCATTGTCCTTCGGGAATATGCAGAGTCTCTTCTAGCACCATGAACAATGGTCAGTAGGGATGATAGTCTAGCTGGGCTCCAGATGGACTTTTCTGTTTTCTATGAGGTAAGCAGGTGTCCCTATGTGCATCAGTCTTGTGTCTCAAAAACACTGCTTCCCTGGAGTCAACCACCACCTCTGGCTCTTACAATCTTTCTGCCTACCTCAGAAACTGGCTATAAGACCAAGAAATTGATTTCTGACAGCAACCTCAGGGAGTTTGGAGACAACATTCTCAGCAGAAGATTCCTTGAGTCCACAGGGCAGATGCTGCCTGGATTTTAACTCAGGCAACCACAAAACTAGATAACTTCTGCTTAGATGTTGCATTAGTTAATTCATTATAGAGATACAATATCTGATCAAAACAACTAAAGAAAGTAAACATTTATTTTGGCTCACAGGTGTAAAGTAAGTCTATCATACTGGTGGATCATGACACCCGGAGAATGAAGTGCCGGAGGCTTTGTGTCCTCAGTCAAAAACAGTGAAAGAGAGATGCTTGGGCTCAGTTCACGTTCTTCTGTGTATAGAAAGCACATAGAGTGATACCACCCACAATTAGCCACATTCAGGATGAGTCTTCCCAATCATTAAGCCAATCTAAAAAATTTCTCATATAGATGCCCAAAGATGTGTTTCCACCAAGTTGCCAATCAAGATCAAGCACTTGTCATTGTGGCACTTTTTACTCTGGTCATAACAGGACACCATCTTAGAATCACCCCAGTATCCATGGCTACTAGTGCAGGATAAACTGGTGGCGACTAGGTTTGTGACGATGATAATGGATCTACTGACACTTCCTAGCAGACACAGGACTAGAGAGTTAGGAGACCCTCACTTAAGAGTCCAGCTATTGGTCCTCTGCCTTCCGCCAGCTGTGAGTGATTTTGTTAGGTGTTGGAGTATACGGGAATAGGAAGATGAACTAAAGCAAGACTCCATGATGTTGTTTCCTTAAAGTCCCTATCTATGGTGGATTGTGACTTTGTGTGATGTAACTATTTGGTGGGGGATGGGTAATTTGTGGTGACGCAGCTGTTGAGGGATTACTCATGCTTCTGCAAGCAATCTTTTCCCTGTGCTCTGTAAGCAAGCCTTATGAAGTCATTTGTCTATCAAGTTCAACTTTGGTGTGATTGTACTTTGGTTTGTTGGTGTCCACCTGGAGTTACAATGTCTTTGTGTCTTCCCAGGAAAAGTTAATGCAACACCATAAAGTTACCAACTGTGTGAAAACCAAACAGATACCTGACAGACAAGTTAACATCTTTTCTACATAATGCATTCTTCAGAGTAAGCAACTTGCCAAACATAGACTACGCCAATCACAGATCCTGGTCTAGTGACCCTATACCCTTGGAAATTCTTTGTTCATTATCCGTACAGAAAAATCGAAAAGCAGTGGAAGAAAATGAGGTTGGGCAGCTCAGGATTCTACTCATAGAGGAGAGAACAGGAAGAGAAAGGAAAGTAGAGTGGGCCTTCAGATATTTAGAGATGCTATTTTTCAGCATGGAGTTCTCACACATGCATCTAAAGCACTTGGAGCATTGCCAGCCAGGGTACAGTGTGGCTGTAAGTCAATATCCTTACAACATAGGCACTTAGCAGGAAAACACGGCTGATGCAGTACACCTGCAGGTGTGAGGCGAAAGCTGGCCCACTCTGGGGAAATAAGTTTCCGATAGCCTCTTTCTATTCCTTTTCACTCTGTCCTTGATTTATTGCCTTTGTTCCACTCTGCCAGGACAAAAGCTTCAGCTTTCAGCATGAAATGATATTCCAGACTCCACTAAATATATTTGTAAGACAAGGGCAGCCAACAAAATTAAACTTCGAGCACAGAGATGGGCTGTTATTTAAAGCTGGGGAGAGATTATGGGAGGATTATTACTTTATCAAAAAATATTTCAACTATGGAACGAGCACTGCATTTTTCCAGTACCTTTGGCGGCGTGCTAATTTATCTCTCACGTTGCAAGGATTTAGACTTTCATTGCCAATTTATTGAAAAGCCTGACAAATGTCAGTGGCCTATGTTTCAGGAATCCAGGCTTACTTAGTTATTGCTAGGAGAGCAGGGAGTCAGGACCTTCAGAGGGGAATTACGTGTGCTGTTTCTTTGAGTTTTAGTGCTCTCCTTTCATTTGAATGATCTATTTGAACATCCAATTTGATCTTCTCCATTGTTTTAGAGGTCCCTCCAGAAAAGGGCAATGCAAACACACACAAAAATCCAATGTATTACCATAAGGAGTCACATTCTTTCCTTTCTCTTTTTCCTATAATGTAATATATTTCATACACTTAAAATTGTCTCACTCTTTAAATATTTGTGTGTCTTTGTACACGTGTATGTGGTTGTCTGTGTGTGTACAGGTTCATACGTACCACAATACACATACAGAGGTCAGAGGGTATCTTCAGGTATTGGTCCTCACCTTCCATATTGTTTGAGGCAGATCTCTTGTTCTATGATGCTTTTAGCAGGACAATAGGTCTGTAAGCTTCTGGGGAGTCTTCTGTGCTCAACTCTTATCTCACCATAGTAGCACTGGGATTAAGGACTCATGCTCATGAGGGTGTAAGTGGTTTTTGTTGGGTTCTGGGAATCAGAACTCAGGATCTCATGTTCGCACTGCAAGTACATTACCAACTGCTCCATCTCCCCAGCCCTGCATCCTTTATAATATCCCCCCAACTGCTCCATCTCCCCAGCTCTGCATCCTTTACAATATTCCCCCAACTGATCCATCTCCCCAGTCCTGCATCCTTTACAATATTCCCCCAACTGATCCATCTCCCCAGCCCTGCATCCTTTACAATATCCCCCCAACTGATCCATCTCCCCAGCTCTGCATCCTTTACAATATCCCCCAACTGCTCCATCTCCCCAGCCCTGCAACTTTTACAATATTCCCCCCATGAATCTTTAATGTACATTGAGAGGATAAACATTCATCAAAATTATCAGGGCTAGGATGAATGCAATCCATTTTCATTATTGTCTGTAAACTTTAGAAGTTTTTTTTCTCTAATTTATTTTGCTCCACAGCATGAAATAAGGTTGTTGACCAGCTGAATTGCTTTTCTTGAGTCTTAGGTGTGCCTTAGTGCACTATGAGACGACAGTGAGTACTGACACAGATGTAATACTAGAATGTGCTTTAAGAAGGGGCCTCTGCTTGAAAATATTCATATTCTGATGTTCATTGAGGCTACTAAAAATGTCATAAAGAAAGTTGCTTTAACAGTGGCCTGTTTCTCCCACGTGGACTCTGGGGTCTCCAGGGAGCTCAGTCAGCGGTTGTGAGTTCTGGAACAAATGACTTCACAGTTGATGAAGCAGCAGCTTCTGACCACTTGTATAATGGACTATTAAACAAGTGCTTCAGGAGGGCACCCAAAACAGCCTTTGTGGGAGGAGGAAAGAGAGTTCTCATTCAAATGATTTTTCATAAGCATGCTATTGGAAGGAAGAGAGTCAGGGAGAGAAAGGCACCTTCAAACAAAAGCAGTGACATGTGCAAAGACCCAAAGAAAACAGAATAGGATACCTTCAATGTCTCAAATGTAGAATTGTTGAATGCAGGTACAAGGTCCAACTGGATATTTGAATACTAAGGACACAGAGGTCACTAGAAAGCAAGAATCTGGGAAAGCAGAGAGTTTTTTTTATAGAACCAGGGACAAGGAAGAGCTATGAGAAAGGAGTGGCCTCAACATATTTGAATTTTCAAAAGACTGCTGCGGTCAGAATAGAAAGTGAATTTATAATGTATACATTTATAGATTGGAAAACTTACTAAACACTGTGGTGATAATTTGATTCCAAGATTAGCATATCCAGAACAAAACAAAAATGACTGAAGTAGGAGTTGGTTGAGAGCTGGGGATATGGCTTAGTAAGTAAGGTATTTTCAGCTAGCTTGAGGAATAATTGCAACCCTCAGAACCTGTATAAAAGCACTGGGTGTTGTGATACATCCTGCTAATCTCAGCACTGAGATGGCAGATACAGGCAGATCTCTCAGGCTGACAGGTCAGCCAGTTAGCTAAGCCAGCAAATTCCAGAACAACAACAGAAGAGTCCAGCCAACACCAAGGTGGACAGCTCCTGAGGGAGAGCACCTGAGATTGTCTCCTGGCTTACACACACACACACACACACACACACACACACACACACACACACACACACAGGGGTGGGGAGGAAGGGAGAGGGAGGAAGAGAGAGAAAAAGAGGGGCATACTGCTGTGGATGATTGATTGATAAAACACTGATTGGCCAGTAGCCAGGCAGGAAGTATAGGTGGGACTAGCAGAGAAGAGAATTCTGGGAACAGGAAGGCTGAGGCAGAGAGATGCTGCCAGTCACTGCCATGAGAAGATGTTAAGATACCGGTAAGCCACGAGCCACATGGCAACTTATAGACTAATAGAAATGGGTTAATTTAAAATATAAGACTAGTTAGCAAGAAGCCTGCTGCGGCTATACAGTTTATAAGTAATATAAGTCTCTGTGTGTTTACTTGGTTGGGTCTGAGCAGCTGCAGGACTGGCAGGTGAGAGAGATTTTTCCTGACTGTGGGCCAGGCAGGACCAAAAATATCTCCAGCTACAAATGGCACCCAACAGGTTGACAAGAGTTTCCACCTAAAACCTGAAAAAAAAGATTCTAAAATGGAGCTAAAAACAGCTTTCTAGTTGTCTCTCTCAAGTTAGCTACAGACTGCGGGTTTGAGCTGTGGCAGGTTCATGGTGTGAATGCGGGATTGACCTATAGTATGTTACATAGAGGTGTCTCCAAGCTTCGCACTATGCTGTGTGTTGGATATAGTTTTTGCTAGTTAAAAAAAAAAAAAGGTTTCTGGGCTACATGCTCCTATGATAAAAACATAGACTCACTGTTTCTGAGAGTTGATGTCTCCCAGAGCTGGCAGAAAACATACCACCGCCATGTTGGGAAGCTGAAGTGGGTGGAGCCAGCAGCCACAGTGCGTTTCAGTCTTACAACTGCTGCAGTTTAAAACAATAGATTCACAATAAGACAGATTCAGATGGAACAAGACTTTAAATGCTTTACAATGTGTGTGAAAATGTATGTAGGCTTGGAAGAGAGAGAATATATATATATACAGTTATATAAAGAAATAGATAGTTTTTAAAAATAAAGTCTTTAAAGAGACAGTAAAGGTAATATAAAAAATAAGTCATGTAAAAATGGATATTACACAGAGAATCTGGATTGTGTTGTCTTTGGGATTAACTGCAGAAAAACATTTGATCATAAAAGCTGTTGAGTTAAGCCAATATGTATATTTTAAAGGTACCTTGACTTCAAAATTTGGATGTAAAGATGCATTGCTTTAGAAAGGAGGCTCTGCTTTTGTTTCCACAGAAAGCAAGAGGCTATGGATTTGTGCCAGATTAAGATGCATCAGGTTTGACTAGCCAAGACCCCGTAAAAGGTCTCTGATGACACCATGGCCCAGATGATCCAACATCCAGAATGGTTTCAAGGCAACTGGCTCAGACAATATAGCCTCACAGACTACCCCATAAGCCTAAAATTTTCTTTATGTCCCCATAAGATACAGTGCCCCCCTCCAGCAGGAAGTAGTAAGAAAAAGCTATGTCCAAATTCCCAAATATACCAAGCTGGCTTTGGAGATGAAATTGGCTCACTCCTTCTCTAAACCCAAGTATATTACAAAAAAAAAAAGGTTAAAAGATTCTTGTGTCCCATATCAAAAGAGCCCTCTGATGTGGGACAGAGAAAAACCAATATTTTTATTTAAAACAGGTTAAATATAAATGCAATCTCTTTCTAAAGAAATAAAAAGGGATATGATATAGATATAGTAGGATGAAAGGGTAGATTATTAAATCTACTTTTAAAGAGCAACTTGTTTAAAATGTTTTACATTGCTATGGATTTTAGTCTATTGATGCAAGTTTAAACTTAATTTTGTTATACAGTATATATATTTCTATTCTTGTTTGAGGTATTATGTTTATGTAATTCATTTAGATTGGAATGGATAATTAAGAAATACAGATTTATAATTAGTCTTCTATGATAATCAAACATATAATCATGTTAGTTTAGTCTTCTAGGTATACATAGATATATTTCAGATAGATAGGTAATCTTCAAATACTTCAAAGAACTAAAAAATATGGCATTTAAAATATTTTTAAAAATTTAGACTTTCTGGATAGTGAGACATGTCTGCTCCTGGCAGCACTGATTTACTTCAGAGAAGAGGATGGGCATCGAAGATTCTCCATATGGAGTTTATCTTCACCTTGACAAAAATAGCCATTTGGGCAAGAAACTGTTCTTGCCTGGACTGCTTGATCGACTGGACATGGAGGACCCATGGAAAGGTGACCACTGAACTTTGCTTGGCAAAATGGTCCTTCAGGTTCCTGCTTCACAGAGGAAACTGCCAGACATTCTACAGGACACAGAGAGAAGTGACTGACAGACTCTAGGCCTGTGGGCTGAAGACAGATGCCCCAACTTTACAAAGGAACTTTAGGTGACTGTCCAGGCTGCCAGCTGTCTCTGTCTACCCTGCAAGACTCCCAAAAGTTTCTTGCATCCTTCTCCCATTTCTCAGGTAATAGTATATCCTTCTGGGGTCCTTGATGTAGTTAAAGACTAGTTATAATTTTCCTTAGTTATGATAAAAGATAAGTTAGATATGAAACCTTAGACTCACAAATATTAGAGTATCTTCTCTAATTTTACCAAATACAAATAAACTAGTTATTATAAATACACTAGATAGTGTAACTGTAATTCTTGCTTGATAATTGTTTTGTTATCTGTAATTTTACTATGTAAAAGTTATAACCTTCCTTTTTGAAAAATAGAAAAAGGGGAAGTGCTATAGATGATTGATTGATAAATGAAACACTGATTGGCCAGTAGCCAGGCAGGAAGTATAGGTGGGACTAGCAGAGAAGAGAATTCTGGGAACAGGAAGGCTGAGGCAGAGAGACGCTGCCAGCCACCACCATGAGAAGATGTTAAGATACCAGTAAGCCACAAGCCTTGTGGCAACTTATAGACTAATAGAAATAGGTTAATTTAAGATATAAGACTAGTTAGCAAGAAGCCTGCCATGGCCGTATAGTTTATAAGTAATTTAAGTCTCTGTGTGTTTACTTGGTTGGGTCTGAGCAGCTGCAGGACTGGCGGGTGAGAGAGATTTGTCCTGACTGTGGGCCAAGCAGGACCAAAAAAACTCCAGCTACAGCATATATATTCCCATTGGCTGGGAATTTGTCAAATAGCCTATCTATTCAGTGAGAGCCACGAGGATCTGTCTGTCTCCATTACCCTAGTGCTAGGATTTGCCCAGCTTGTTTCAATGTGTGTTTTGGTGACAAGTACTTTACCCACTGAGCCATTCCCCCAACTCTGTCTGTGCGTCTTTAGTGAAGTCCATGGCAGCAGGCTGCTTCTATAGCACTTTGATAATTCCTGCACCTGGGTGTTCAAGCCTCATGTCATTACCTCCTATAGTTTACTCACTGTCCTCCATTTCTGCCAAGTGTCCTTTGTTCTGCTTCTCCCTATGGGACAGAGCTGATGAACATTATTAAAAAGCAGGGAGCTGAAAGCTGTTGTGAGCAGGCACAGGAGGAAGCTTAGCAGCAGACCCTGGGGCCTTTCAGATTCCAAAGTTTCAGGACATGGGTCTGCCCTCTTTGGAGACTACAACTAGTATTTACCAACTAAGCCAATCCTAGGCATTTCCAGAATGGTGTGCCCTGATAATTGTTTGGTATTTTAAGATGCTATCTTTGGGTCAATATTACAGAAGTAAGGTAGGCTCTCAGGAAATGTTCTGAAGAAGGCTCATACAGCAGTGTCACACATGACTGATAAGTTAACAAAACCTATGATTGCAGCTTGGAAATGACTTTGACTTAGAATTGTGGGGGTAGTTTTTCTAGCATCTCCAAAGCACCAGATTTTTTCTTGAGAACTTCTATCCTGGTTAGACTTCTAATCATCTGTCTTTAGATTTAGACTCTGGGTGTGCTTCAGTTCTACTCACCAAACTACATAAGAAATCAAATTTTATTTCTCCTTTTTATTACATGATGTATTTTCAATAATGTTCGCTAATACTTTCTTCTACATCTGATCTTTCTTCTTGAAAATCCCCTAAGATATTGGACATCCTGTTTTAAAATTATAATTCCTTTCTTATTCCTGTATTGGCAGTTCCCCACAACCCCCATCCCCTTCATTCCTATTCAGTTCCCTGGGTAATTTTTCAGGTTCTATCTTCCAAATTCATAGACTTTCATGTTCAGGAAAGGCTGAAGTGGATATCTAATTCCATTTTCATCCACCTTATTGTTTTAGACAAGGTCTCTCTCTGACCCTGGTACTCATCCAATGGCAAAACTAGGTTATTGATGATCTCTGGAAATCCATCTCTCTGCTTTGCAGCACTGTGGTTACAGTCTCATGATGCCATGGGCCAGGGTTTTAATTAGGTGCTGGGATAAGCTCTGGTCCTCCTGCTTGAGCAGGTGAGTCATCTCCACAGTCCCTCTGAAATGTTGGTTTTCTGTCACCCACTTTATGCATACATTTATGAATACCTTGGCTTGTTCATTTGATTATTTTATTTCTCATCTTGAAAGGTTTATGGACACAGAAGTTTTTGTTTCTTATTCACCCAAATGATTGAGACACTGAAAATCAGATGAAAATTTCAAAATGTGGGCTGATCTTATTAATGAGTAGGGATCATTGGCTGGAGATCACATGGGAGACTGATATTCAATGGGGGTATTTCTAAAGACTTAGACATCATGTACATTTTTCATAAAACTGTTCATTCTGTGGAAGAATGCTCTTGTTGCCTGCATTGAAGAAAGAAAGTCGATAAAGTCAGGCTTAGATCCCAGAACTCAGTGTGCAGAGTGCATTGCATGTCTGTTTGCTGCTGCGTCTAAAGTGAGACTTCATCTTTGGCTAATTGTTGTTTCAGTTTCTACATGCCAAGGTAAGTCGAAGTTAAAGGTGAAAAGGAACCTGTTGTTTATCATCCTGAGTGAGGAAAATTTAACTGAGAGTAGGCATCTCCCTTCATAAACCCCATCTGATCACCCCCTATTTGATGTTCAAGCCCAGGATTAGGGTAAAGAGAGCAGTCACGTGATTAGCAGCTATAGTGAAGCAGGCAATGATAGAACCTGCTTGGATGAAGCAACACACAGCCCTCTCCCAACAATGCACTTAACAAGTTGGCTTCCACTTTTGTAGAGCTGAAAGCACACCCCTTATGAAGCAACGGAATTCCCTGAAAGCCTTCAGTAACTGCCTTTTTATGGCCAAACACATTCTGAAGCATGTCCCAGAGCTAAGGCCATTTCAGTAATGCAGACTATGCAAGATTTGGATGCATGCACATCAAGGCAAGGTAATTTTAGGGAAAATCCCTTATTTACTATTCTATGCCTAAGCATGAAAGGTACGCATGACTAAAATCAGATGCATCATGGGGAAGGATATGTGCAGTGAACAGAGGCTTACATAACCCAAGCCTGTCAACAGAAATAGGAAACAACCCACGGGCTATCCCAGGCAACCAACTTCTTCTCCTTTCCCCAAACCTACAAAAAAGGAGCCCCAAACAGTGAGCGGGGGCTCTTGAATAAGTGCCATTCAAGGTTGCTGTTCTCTTACACAGTATCTGGCTTGTACTTTCACTTCGTTCTTAAATTAAATTCCTTGCTACTTTGCTATTTGTGTGCATGACTTCAACTCTTTGACTAAGATGCCAAGAATCTCTGAACACCAGGTCCCAGCAGACAGCAGCATGACAGTGGGACGTATTCCCACGAGCTCACTCCAGCATAGCCCGGAAGGGAGGCCACCCCTCCTCTGTCTGGTGTTTAGTCTTCCAATTCAGTTTGCTGACATTTCTGTCCTGCCTTTATCTGTCTTCTGTTCTCTTTTTCTTTTGGGGTTCGAGCATTTTCAATTCTTTCTGAAATTCTTTATGTAGTTTTGGAGGTGTGAAAAGGGAGACTTGATAAATTTGTACATCCATCCATGTTTAAATGGTGCCCTGAATTTTTATATGCAGTTTGTCTGAACAAGAACAATGCTGCTGAGCCTTATTACTAATATTGAAACCACTTGTTCTTAGAAGATTCTCCCATACGTTATTCCACTCCAACATCTCAGTTTGACCAGGACTATCAAACTTTGCTGGCTGCTCTCACATCCAGGGGCTGTAGCTGTGTCCTGCAACATGTGTGACAAAAATTGGCATCGTGGGGACATTTTCTTCTCTCCAGATTCCTGTGTGCATCTTTGTGTGCCACAGTAGAATTACAAAGTACAGGAGCAATGTGGCAGACTTTTCTTATTTTATGCTAACAACACATTTCTAAAATGTTTTACCCTCTTATATCCTTGCCCATACGTTCAACCCGAGTCCTCTTTTAAACAAATGTCTCTTAAGTGAGACATTGAGGTAAGCAAACACGGGGAATATTTCAGTAGCCAGAGACCTGGTTTGGCTCTGCCTACATACACCACCCTTCTAATAATAATACACATGGCAGCCTGAGACACTTACCTGCAGGTACTATGTGTACCTTGAATTCACATAGCAGTCAATCAGCAGCATCAGACCCATCTGTATCCAGCTGAACACACACACACACACACACACACACACACACACACACACACACACACACACACACAGACCTCTTTCTGACCAATGGACTAAGCTTCACCTCACCTCAAGGAAGATTCAAACTTAGATTCTATTCAAACATAGTCACTGATCTGGTCTGAAGTGGTTTTAAGCTTATGTGTGATAAGGCAAAACTGTGTTGTCAGTAAAGTTCTAGAGAGAACCCTCTGTTTATCACATTAGGCTTATGTATAACCAAGTAAGCATATGATTAATATCAGATGCAATATTGGAAGGGACAATCAGAGTAGAAAAATGATTATATAATTTAACATATCAATCAAAATAGCACCTCCAAACTATGACTGTTAGAAACCACCCCTTCTCTCCTTAAACCCCACCAGAAAGATCCCAGAGAGTTAGCTGTGGTGCTTGAGTATCCTCACTTATACAGCCCTCTGTCAAATATGACAGTTCATTTCTCTCTAATCTGCACCACTGCTTTGTTGGGGCTAGTTTCCTTCAACACTTTGCAATCTCTTTGTGTTTTTATTACATTCTAGAGTAAGAGGTCTCTAAACACTCAGCCTGAACCTAGATCATCAAGAACAGTGTCACCAGGAACGGGGTTGGTATAGGCAGCTAATACAGTGTTCACCACAAAACACACAAACTCCACGAAACCTCAAACAAACCGTGGGAGGAAACGGTCTGTCACTGGAGAGAAGAACGCACAGACACAGGGAGGAGGTCAGAACACAAGCACATGCTACAGCACCGAGGAGCCAAGCTGCACACTAAAGTGGAGTGCATCTTGAGGAACTTTGAAGTAGAAGAATTAATGACCATTCAAGGCATCCCTGCTGCACAAAAGAAGACGAACTGTATGGAAGAAGCCCCACCTTCTGCAGAATCCCTTTCCCATCCCAAGGTGCAAGTGTTTACAGGTCAAGTCCAGCGAGAAGAATAACAACATGCCTTTCACCTGAGAAAGGCTTTCTTCACACAGATGGTAAATATTTCCTTAATCCTTAAACCTCTAATTAGAGGCCTAGTCCAAAAGTTAAACATGCAATCCCCCAATCTCTCCACACCAGCCTTTAAAAAACGATCCAGGTGGCTCAGTGTGCAGCCAGCTCTTTGGTGCCTTCTGCAATAACCCTAGTTTGTATTTATCCCACATCTTTCATCTGAGTCCTGCAACCCTTTACAAACAGGATCTCATTAATCCCCACAACCTGCTGCGAGACCCTTGACCAACACAATTATCCCAAATCTACAGATGAAAACAAAGGGTACCTTGAGCACTCCTTGCCCCCCCTTTCAAACAACTGAACAACACAAGGGAAGATAATAATTAGAGGTAGACATTATAGTGGTAAGAGAGCAAGCTTACTTTAAAAAAAAAAAGCAGTTGATCAGTTCTAAGAACAAAGTGAGAAGATCCAGAGGCTTTTCAAAAATATAGCCACAGAATAGCTGATCAATAGATGGAGTTCCAAACTACACATGTGTTAGAGTTGGCCAAATGGAACTTCAGAGAGAAAACTGACGAACCATAACACTCAATTGAGTCTCTGCTCCTGCCCAAGTTCACTCAGAAGCCTTTGCTCATTCACTCACCAGGGATGAGGCGTACTCTCTCCCCAGAGTCACTCCACTGCTGTCTTGTGACATTGTTATCCTCTAGGCAGCTGGAGGTTTGGGAAAGATGTTGCCCCTTTAAATGAGTGTACATGCACTCTCAGATTGTCCTTCTTTTAGCTAAGATGCTCTAGAGAAATCTGTAAGGCATCCTTCATGATTGCCGAGTAATTCTGACTCTCTTTAGAGGACCCGATGCAGCTATGTTTTGCTCATTCTAACACTAAATGCTCTGCCTGAAAGTGTTCATGTCTGTTAGTTACCTGGAAACTGTAGCTATTCTATATAAAGAGAGTTTCCTCCACGAGTATGCATGTCTATCCCCCAAACCGTTTGCTTTCTTTGGGGAGAGCACTGACTAGACAATTACTTGCAGTAATATTAAACCTTCCTTTTGTGAGAAAAGTTCTTTTAAAGAAGGGTACCTTCTTTTCATTGGTCATCTTTAACATCCTCCCTAGCCATCACTTGCCCAACTTTGTGTCTGAGCTAACAGCTTTATTACTGACAAATGAAACCCTTTGGGATATATTAACTTAAGAGGTAATGAGCTCTCACTGACCAAGAGGCTGAGTGTCCTCAGCTAGTATCTTCTGTAAACCTTCCTACCTAATATTTTCCAAATGTATTGGATAAGTGCCTTAATGCATGCTTTTTCTCTGTTCTAGTACTATAAAAACTCTATCAGACTGTTACCACATTGGAACATAAAGTTTGAGGTACCCCAAGTCTGTGTTCTCTGAGTACTCTGTGTTCTGTGGCCATGGTCACTCATAGCTGACTCTAGAGTGAAATATCTCTTATCCCTTTCCACTTGAGAGTTGTATTTTTATATCAACACTTCACTCTTTTTATCTCTTCTTTTTTCTGGCTCTATAGGCCTCAAGAGGTTATACCATTGTCTTTGGTTACAAAATCTTATCATGGACTCTCTGGGGACTTACTGCACTTGATAATTGTGTGACTCTTTATCTTACTAGAGGCAGAATACATATTTCAATGATAGAACACTCTGTAATCTAAGCTGCTTTGCTCATTGATAATATTATTAAGATGAATCAAACATGTCTCTTCATCTCATGAATCTTCTGAAAGTCAATAATACTCTGTTAATTTTTCTATTATATGTGCATAGATCAGTATCTAGAACATTTTAAGTATTATAAATAATATATAAATTATATATATATATATGTGTGTGTGTGTGTGTGTGTGTGTGTGTGTGTGCTTACCATTCAATGTGGCTACATTTGGAGATGATAATTAAGATCAATTGTTACACTAAGAATAGAATTGACCACTGTGTGGAGACATATCCTTGCATTCTGCCCAAGAGTTGATCTAAATGGGCTGGCCAATCAGCTGTTCAAAGGACCACCCCTCAGGAAGGCTCACTCACACTATGCCAAGATAAAGAGATGAAAAGGGAATTATTTCTTTAATCTGATCATGTACCTGTCTTTCCCAGAATCCCTGAGTGAAGCTTCATGATCGTCATGAAGTTCTGTTGGGTCTGCCTTTCTTTCTGAGCACTGTAACCATCCCTTTCTCTTATCTTCTGTCCTTTCTTTCAGATGCTTCTCCAGAGCCCACTTGTGCTTTGCCTGACCTTCTGGTCTTCCTTACTTTTTTTTTCTCTTTTTGCTGTGTGGCCAATCTCCATGTCTAGCTCAAACAGCACGGTTCTCTCTTCTTCTTCTTCTTCTTCTTCTTCTTCTTCTTCTTCTTCTTCTTCTTCTTCTTCTTCTTCTTCTTCTTCTTCTGTGTCTCTGTCCTCTGGACAGTTGCAGAGAGTTACAGTTTGCCTGCTTCAGTTTTGTTTTAGACTCTAATAAGGTTATCCTTGACCTTTTTGAGCCCATTCTTGACTACCTCCATTAAAGAGATGAAGAACTAAAGAGGGGATGCCAGTTTCCCCAGTCACAAAATGATGTCACAAAGGACATTCCCTGATCTTACAGGATTAGCATCCTTCAAAGAAAAGGAACAAAATGACTCAGAAATTTTCATTTTTCTCTGTCTACACACACACACACACACACACACACACACTTCCTCCTTCCCTGCTCCTTCACGATTTCTCTCGCTCCTTCATCTCCCTTTGATGTAAACACATGAGCATAAGTAGAAAAGGTGGTCAACCCAATAGAAGACCCCTCAACAGACCACAACTCTGTCAGCCAGCACTTGACTTTGCACTCCTTTAAGGAAATAACTTCCCCCTTCACGTCACCCAGTCAACAGCATTTTGCCTGCAGTCCTCATAGACTAAGAATACCCTCAATAGGTGTCTGTAGAGTTATTATATATGATATTTCATTAGCTTCATGTCTATATAAGCCTTTGATTAGTGTTCCTTGCCCAAGAACTTAGAGGACTAATTAAGAAGTTTCTACTTTCCATATTTTGGTTTTCTTTGATAATGATTTGTACAGGCAAGTAGCTCTACACTCACCATGACTGAAACACATAGAGGCTTTAAACCATGTTTAACTGTATCTACTGACTGGGGCTTAAAGTGTGTGATCTGCCAGTACACAAGACTATTATCCTTCACATACACTCTCTCTTCCTTGATTTTTATCCCCTCTGCTGATCTTTCTACCTCTCTTTAAAAGGTATGTTTCACAAGGTCATAGAAAAAAGCCATTTTTAAATGTTCTTGCTTTCATGCCTGTGCATAGATAAATCTGCTCTCCCTGTGCAATGACAGCCACCTGATGTGAGACTACCCATACCCTTATTTTCACCTTCCTCTAGCAATTTTCTGCCCATGAAGTGCTCACCTTCTGGGCACTTTCCATTTCCTCTTTTAATTATCCTTTAATATCAAATGTCTTAAATATTGGCCTTTGTATTCATGCTCTGATAACACAATATTAAGCTAATAATTCATATTATTATTACTATCAATAAGGTGATGAAATGCTTTGTAAATTTCTGTTTGTTGAGTATATATATATACATATATATATATATATACATACATACATTATTTTATTTTGTCTGCATTCAATTGGTTAAAGTAAAATATCACATACTGAGAAACCCTTGGCCTACTATATGATTTTTTTTCTTATGCTTCTAGTGTTGGAGATTGAAGATGAAGCTGTTTAGTCTTTCCACTTAGAGAGAGGTCCCTCATCTTTGCTTATTGATACTGACTTTCCCAACTCTGTCCTTAGATGCCATGAGAAGAGAAAAGATAAATTCCTTCAGTGTCTTCTTTAGGATCAGGGCTTCAACCTCCATGACCCCATTTGATATAATTACTCTCTTACTCCAAATCTAACCATAACAGAAGAAAGAGAAATCAGTACTTAAAATTCTAGGGTAGGAAGTAGGGGCAAACTTCTATTCATATTAGAGGTTATTATATCTAAATAATATTCAGATACTTAGGAGCAAACAAAAAATTTAAAGGATTCACTACAATAAAAAGAAGAGAAACAAGAAATAGTGTTCATATTGTATTCTACCCACATGCCTCTATTCCTTGGATCAGACCCACCACTAAGCACTGTGGCTTAGGAAGGTACTGAACATATCCTGCCCTTAAGGAGCACAAATGGTCTTTGCTGAAAGGTCATAATGTGTCACAGCCACACTATTAGGAAATGGATTAATGAAGGGAATTAAGAAATTATTAAAGTTCACACATGTATGCAATGATGCAATCAAGCCTAACATGGAAAGTATCAATAGATAGAGCAATCCCAGAGACTGAAGTGGTCAGGGCCAAGTGAGGCCAAGAAAATAACATTCTGGGTCATGCTTCTCCAGCTCTGTGCTTCAGAATTCCTTATGTCCTGAAGAACACAAGCATACTGAAGCTTACTGGTGTCAGAGCGGTGGGTGGCAAGAGGAAGCAGTAGCCTCTGAAGAGCTTCCTGGAGAGGAAGTGGGGATAGAAAGGACATCCTACTGTCAAACTGACCCTGTCTAGCAGCTGTGAAGTTTTGTACTTTGAAGACACTTTATGTCATGGTCCTTTCTTCTTTCTATTTCCCTTTAGCTAGTACATAGGAAATACACGGTATCTCAGGTCATAATTATTCCTTTTGAGGTGTGGGCAATCAGAAATTCAGACTGTGATCCTTATAAATTTATATGCTCCAGCAGAATTGATAGAAGAGAAATACTAAAGCAAAGACACACAAATCACTCAATTCCAGAGGCAGCTGAGCAACCACGAAAGGAAGGTGACCTGTGAGCATCATTTGGATTTTGTACTGAGAGAATTTCAGCATAGATTGATAGTTTTGTTTGTGCATCTTCTAACTTCACTTATTTATTTCAAATATCAGGGAACCAAAAAGATCAATTTAAATATTTGTATAATGGGTGCATACATAGACAGTGTGATGATTTATGCTGATTGTCAGCTTGACAGTATCTAAAATCACAAAACAGACAAGCCTCAGGCCGTGCCTCTGAGGGTTTATCCAGATTAGGTTAACTGAAGTTAGAAAACCTACCCTACATGTAGGCAGCACCATTACAAGGCCTGCAGTCCTGGCCTGGAAACAAAGGAGGAAGAGAGCTGAGCACCAGCATTCATCTCCCTCTGCTTCCTGCTACCTTCAGCTCCTTGCTACCATTCTTTCCCTTCCATGATGAATGCTATCCTCAAATTATGACTATTTCTTCTTAAATTGCTCTGTTAGTACAATTTTTAGAGCAAAGACAGAAGCAAATAATTCCCACAGGTTAACACACACACACACACACACACACACACACACACACACACACACACACACACATACACACACACACACACACACACACACACACACACACACACACACACACACACATTTTCCAATATACAGTGAAAATAACATGATAAAATGAGGAAAGAACAATTAAAAGGTTGTGTTAAAATTTTGTTTGCCAAGAGAATACTGACTTATCACTCCTGATTGAAAAGTCACTGGCTTCATGCAATGTTCTGTGACTTTCTCTGCCAGAATGAATGGGTCAACTTGTTCTCTCCCTGTACCTAGTATCCACAGTCTTCCTGGCAGATAGTCTAACTGTACTAAAGCTGTACAAACCTTATGTCTATAAGAAGCTGATACATTTCTGACTGAAAAGCAGGTTCTTAAAGGCAGGGCATGGTCTCTGACAATATTTGTCACATGAAAACTTTGAAGAAAAAAAATGTTGGTATTAGGAGTAGGGAGAATTGTTATTCAATAAAATGTTGTATGGCTGGGCTGATGTTTTAGTTCACAGAGCACTTTCCTTGCAAGCACAAAGACCTGATTTGATACCATTTGTGTTGACATGTACCATAACCTCAGCATCTGGTAGGTAGAACCAGACAGAATCTTGGAGCTCACAGGCCAGCCAGACTATCCTAATTGGTGAACTCTTAGCCAATGAGAGACAATCTCGCAAAGAAATGGAAGGCTTTGCTGAAGATGACATGCAAAGTTATCTTGTGGCCCCCATGTGTGTGCATGCATGCACACCACACACACACACACACACACACACACACACACACACACACACACACACACACACACACATGCCCCACAGGCATACAGAAATAAAATGAAATGTAGAGATCAATGATATTCTCAGATCACTCCTCTCTCTGGACATGCTGCTTCTATTTAAAGCCTTTTCTTCAATTTCCAAGTTTCTAAGTAGTTTTCTGTGACTTAAAAACCCAGGCCTGCCTCCGAATGGGTGAGACAGTTGATTGGCTTGATTTGTTTGGGAGGCATCCAGGCAGTGGGACCAGATCTTGTGCTCATTGCATGAGTTGACTGTTTGAAACCTGGGGCCTATGCAGGATTGTTTGGCTCGGCCTGGGAGGAGGGGACTAGACCTACCTGGACTGAGTCTACCAGGTTGACCTCAGTCTGTGGGGAAGGCTTTGCCCTGGAGGAGATGGGAATGGGGGGGGGGGGGGTTGGGGGGAAGGTGAGGGGGACGGGAGGGGGGAGAACAAGGGAATCTGTGGCTGATATGTAGAACTGAATTGTATTGCAAAATAAATTAAAATAAAAAAAAAATAAAAAAAAACCCCAGGCCTGAGAACTCTAGCACCTCAAAATCTACCTCTATCCTCCAGTGTGTGTGTGTGTATGTGTGTGTGTGTGTGTGTGTGTGTGTGTGTGTGTGTGTGTGTGTTTGAGAGAGAGAGAGTTTACATCCCAGAGGTGACTATCCTTTCCTTTAATTAAACACCAGGCACTGTCACTGTTTTGACTGGAAGTGACAGCAGCAGCCTAGGCCGAGTAAGTCCAGAACTGGAGACGTCAATACTAACACGAAGGGCAATGAAGAACCGCAGTCCTGCTGAAAGAAACTGCTGCCAGGGCAGGGCTCACAAGCATGCCTTTGACTCACAGGCATCTTCTCACCTCTGGCCTGACTATGTAAACTCGATTTGCCAGCTGAGAATTTTGTTGACTATTTACAAGATTTACCCTTCTAACTCTGCACCCTGGTTTCTTAGCCCACAGTGCTGGAGTTAGAGTTTGCAGCCTTCTGAGAGAACAAATGGGACTCCTTTTAATCTGGCCTTCTCATCATCACCACCAGATTCCCAAAGGTATCTTAAAACCAGAACAAGGTAAGAAGCTTTCTAACACAGCACTGTTGATTCTGCCCAGGATAGCTGTGAGTGGAACACAAGACTGTTGATTCTGCCCAGGATAGCTGTGAGTGGAACACAAGACTGTTGATTCTGCCCAGGATAGCTGTGAGTGGAAGACAAGACTGTTGATTCTGCCCAGGATAGCTGTGAGAGGAACACAAGACTGTTGATTCTGCCCAGGATAGCTGTGAGTGGAACACAAGACTGTTGATTCTTCCCAGGATAGCTGTGAGTGGAACACAAGACTGTTGATTCTGCCCAGGATAGCTGTGAGTAGAAGACAAGACTGTTGATTCTTCCCAGGATTGTTGTGAGTAGAACACAAGACTGTTGATTCTGCCCAGGATAGCTGTGAGTGGATCCTGATTGCAGGGGATTTCAAAGTAAACTTCTTCACCAATTGAACTTTCACTCTCCTTATCTTACTTCAACTTGTAAGGACCCCTAACATCCAAAAAAGGAACTGATTCTCTTTTCTTTTTGAGACAGGGTCTCATGTAGCCCAGGCTGGTCTTGAACAGGCTACAAATCTGAAGCTATCCTTGAATGTTAGTCCTCCTGCCTCCACTTCCAGGTGTGAGCCACTGCTTTGAGCTCAGAAGTACAATTCTCATTGTAATGTACCCAAATTCCATTAAAATGTTCCTAGTTCCTGATCCACTGTTAATCAGGTCATGGCTTAATGCTGTGAATACATTAGGAACATGCTGAAAACATGAATTCTTCTTAATTCCTAAAGGAGCTTTCAAAGCCTGCAAATGAAGCCTTCACAGACAGATGTATTCATGAAAGATGATACAAGGAGGGAATAAGGAATCACAAAATCTAAGACTTAGGAAGAAATTCAACTCTTGCTTGTTGTTATTCTGTCTTTCATCTACTTCTCAAATTATTATACTTTCCCCAGCAAATAATCCCTTAATTGTTATCTGAAGATCACTAATGATAAGGAACTTAATACTACTGAAGATATTTGCTCCAATGGTATAATCACTCAACTCTGAAGTTTATTATTAAAGTTGGTCAACGTCTTCTTTCCAGCTAGATTGCTACAGAAATCTGATCACTCCAACTCTGGCTAGGTTGATTTTTGCACATTTTGGGCAGCTTTGGACTCTGTCTCTTTTCATATAGAATGGAGACAGCATTGGGTTGCTTGTCCACAGTCTCTCATATTAGTCATACTAATAACACCACTAGAAAAATTAATGAAACAATGTGGATAATCGCTCAGTTGTGTCTTTGAGGGTATGGAGATGGCTGAAAGTTCCACAAATTCTCAATAAACCATCTCCTGGACTATCTGACTAACCACTGCATGGAGGACCCAAAATGATATGGGGTAGAAGTGTGGTGGGAGGGCAAGAGTCAGAGAGGGAGTCAAGATTAGCATATAAAACAACCGGTTAGCACAGAAACCCTCTCCCCTGAAGGATACACATAGCCTAACAGAGAATGTGCTAGATAAGCCCCTGGGAATAAGAAGGTAGTTATGCAAATGACTTATAAAGGAACATGACCTTGAGGCCAGTCCCAGCCCACCAGCTGGCTGCCCTGTTCGGGACTGCCTTTTTCCTCCTTAATAAGCTATTTGCACCACTACACCTGTGTCTCCAGCCCAATTCTTTGTTCCAGCATACAACAACCCAAAATCCCAGTGACTGTCTTCTAGGATGCAATCCACATCTTTAACAGAATGGCTTTCTGTGTCAAGAGCCTCTCCTGTTAGTTAGCCTAAGACGCCATGCTGCACACCTGAGCTTTCACACTTCCTGAGACCTACACAACCAACACTTAGGGCCTATGCAGCTCTGTTTCCAGAATTTAGTTGGGGTTTCTAAAATGTAAATATCTATACAGTCGGGTGGCACTTCTAATAAAGAGAGACTTTAAGAATGTCTTTAAAGGAAGACATGGGAATATGCCAGGGAGGAATTCAAGAATGATTCCCTAATAAAAAAAAATATTAAGTGTTTGAAAGAATCATGTGTTTCACAGGTTAAAAGATTAGCACTTTTTATTTAGTCCTCATGATTAAGAAAGGAGACTCATGTATGGTGGTGTACATCCATGATCCCAGTACTCAGAGGCCAGGCCAGCAAGCCTGAGAGTTCCTCCAAGATGCTCCCACATGAAGACACAACACAACTGAACACCTGACTGTGCCACTGGGCTGAGAAAGGGAGGGTAGATCCCCTTGCTGACTCCTGCATGCTGTTGTTAAGAGTCAAAATTTATCTCCAAGCCCCACCTGCCCATGGGCAAGATAACTTCCTGAAATGTTGGGAATTGTAGTTCCTGAGAAATAACAAGCCACATGTTTTTACCTCCCTAAACAAGTTTTTTCTGAGGCTATTACTCTGGATGTGCTTGATCACGTGTAGATGGGAGGTACATAGGCAGGAAATAAATCAGGATGTATGTTTGCCCCTGATTAGACCTGATGGAACATGCAATGCATTATGGGTTTTGCTTTTTTAAGTCCCTGAAAAGTATGACTCTCGCTGGGAATTGGGGTGGATCTGATGAGTCCATTTTTATGGTCAGTACTTAATTAAAACTTGCTTCAAATTTGGCTCAAAAATATGGAGCTGGTTTTTCTCTCTAAAATCTCAGAATTAACACTGTGATATTATAAATTATTTATTTGCTGTCCTTGTGTCTCAGTTCCTAAAACTGCGGAAACCTGGCATACTAGGAATATTAATATCAATGGGTAACCAGAGTTACTAGAGAGTTAAGCACAGTATAGGCTCATTATAATAATTAGGTGCAGTGATTCCTGTTCTCTGTTTCATGCATTCATGGCAGTCATATTTTCAGATGTATACTGTGACTAGTATAAGTATGTGAAAGCCTACCCTAAAGGTACTTCGGGAGCAATCCTGTCTCTTTAGCCATCTTTCTACGGTCCAAGCACACCAGGAAAAAGTGATGCAGTTTAGAAGGGAGAGTACTGGGCCAGTTGTCAGGAGACACTCCTGGCTGTTCAGTGGATTAGCCGTCTGCACTACATGTACCAGCTGGAACCGTCCATACCTCGGGTCCAAAGACAGCCTCACACTCGAAAGGGTTGCCATAGCAAAGCTGAAGGTCTGAATTATTGGGATCTTTTTGTGCTTAAACTTTTAAAAGTCTAGTGAGAAATTGGTGATTAAATCACCCAAGAGCTTGAAAAAGAATCAAATCTCTTCTTCCTCCTTTTCTTTGTCTTCCTCCTCCACCCTTCTTCATCTCCATCCTCCCCCTCCTCTGCTTCCTCTTCCTTTTCCTCCTCTTCCTCATTCTTCTTTTCTCTTTATCTCTCTTCCTTCCTGCCTATCCATACTTTGTCTTACATGTTGGTCTCAGAATAAATGGCATCTGTAGCATCTTATGAACTATCTATTATTATTGTTGTTCATTAGGCTGGTTCATCTTACACACCCCTGAATATTCATTATACCTTTCAGAATAAGTAAATAGTTCTTTATATTCAAGTCATACATAGTACACGGTGAGAAAGAAACAGAACACAAAGAACAGACAGAAAATAGGACACCAACACAAATATGTACTTTGCACCTGAGGTGTAGACAAGGTCACATACAAGCTGCCTTCGACGGGTGTCACTTCTGCTGTGGCACACAACAGTCCACCCTGGAGTATAGCTTTGTGGTTGAGATGAATTGACCAAAAGTCTGAAATCCTGTAGTGATACCAGAAGATTGCAAGAGGATTTGAACCATATTCCTGACCATAGGACAATGTTATATGAGATCATATGATAGAGATATATGTGTGTGTTTCAGTGGTTTGTTTGTTCAAACAATTGTTACATGTGGTAGGATTTTGATTTCATAGTGTACTTGGTCATGGCTTTATTAGGAGGTTTTGTCCTTGCATAGTGTGATTAAAAAATTATGTGATCAAAAAGCTTGACTTCCAACTGCTACCATATATGGTTACCATCAATATTTCTTGTGTGATACAATTTCTGTCTTTTCTCTAACCTTCTCATATCCACTAGGTCAACCTTCCTTCCAAAGCTGGATTCACACCTTCATTGTATGTTTATGAGCAGCAGCATGACAGGTAGGTACTATAGATAGATACCTTGAAAACTGAGAAACAAAGTATCCTTTGCAAACTCTATTTTATTGGGGATGTCAATAGCAAAGAAACAGAGATAACAAAGAGCTGCAGCCTTCAAAAGACACCGGAGTTCATCTATGTATGTGAAGTCAGGGTACAATGTCCTATAATAAGGCATGAGTTTTATAACTAATTTTAATAATTGCAAGAAAGGAAAGAAATAACAAAATTCTATTTATCAATCAGTAGTACTTTTTGGCAAAGTAAAATACTCCAGCTCTTGCCATTTCAGAGTGGAAAATATAACAGATCAATAGTCAATCATTATGTACAAAGAGTTGCTATCTCTAAGAGAAAATTAGATTCTCAGAAGTGAGGTTCTGTGCCACAGAGTATGGCTCCTATATCATATTTCCCTGGAAGACCTAGACAACGCCCACCTATAAACACAGCCAGTATTTATGCTCTACCAGGCCCCAGCGAAGGGCAGGGCAGCAAAGATGGCAGGATACATATGGAAACTGCCCTTCTGAATTTCAGACCACCTTATGATCTTTTAAACTTAGTGGATTCCGGCATAGAACAAATAGTAAAGGACCAGCACAACACAATCAAGACAAATTAAAGTGGATGAGTTTGAGACTTTGGTGGCAAATTGACACTGTCCCGGGATACTGATTATGACTCATAAAGGTAAACTGGAATGCAGGATTTGGCTGAAGCTGCCTAGCTGCTAGGCTGAGCATGAGCTGTCCCTTCAGGTAAGGCTGGCCTTATGGCTTCATGTCACCAACACTCACCATTCTTGCAGAGCAGAATAGCCAGAAAATCCTGAGAAGAGGAATTGAGGAAGAGCAAGAGGCTGGGGGCCCATGCTGTCACAAAGCTCAGTGTGATGGTTTCCTTGGATGGGGCTGTATCTGTGTAGATAGCTGAAGACGAGAGGCTTGTGTTCTTGGTCACCGGGTATGGTTCTTGAAACATGTATGTAACTGAGCTGCCAGAATCAAAAAGAGCTGAAATCTCTGTAAAAAAAAAAAAAAAGACAAGAGAGCACATTTTCAAACGCTCAGTCAACTACTTGAAGTAATTATAATGCCTGCCCATTGTTTCCTTGCACCCAGCACTGTGTGAGGGCAGTTAAAAAAAACTAGACAATGTGCTTAATAATTTTGAAGAGGCTCAAATCTGCCTTTGTGTGTGTGATCACATATGTGCATGAGGATTCATGTCAGAGACTAAAGGTGGTGTGCTCTCCTCTATCGCTGTCCTCTTCATTTTTTGAGACACTGAACCTAGAGCTCCTGTACTAGCTAGACTGGCTGGCCAGTGAGCTCAGAACTCCTCTTATCTCACCTCCTCTAGGGACATCTTGTTTTCTATGTGAGCGCTAGGGATCCACACTCAGACTCTGATGCTTGTGCGGTGAGCACTATGCTGACAGAGCCGTTTCCACAGCCCTTTGTATTCATTGTTTGCAGTTAGAAATGTGGCTGGGGATCTTAATCACAACACCAAACTTTGCTCTGTATCACCATGTTATTCAGTGAGATGGTCTATAAATCACTGAGGAACATTGTCCAGCAGGGTTTAGACTTATGGAACCTCTGTGTTGCAAGAAAGTATCACCTGCAGCTGGGGAGATGGACTTCTTAGATCTGTGAGTGCACATCTGACTGTCAAACTGTGTGGTAAACTTGAGTTCATGTGGGTATGAAAGGGTTCTCTTCTTCCAAAATGAGGGGTACAGTATTCCTAACCCTCCCTCGATATTCCCTGGCATAGTGTGGGGCACTGAGAACATAACCAAACTTAGCTTTGCTTCCTGATGCTCTTGCCATTTTTCTGCTTGTGAAAACTCTGTTAACAGTCTGTAATAGTACCACCTAATTAATGCTACATGTTTATGCATGTTCTCTGGCAGACTGGCACTGCTAGTGCAATTTTATGAAAGGTTCAAAAAGAATGTTTGTCTTTCATCAAGCAAGTTATATCAATGTTTCTTTTGTTAAAAATAGGAAGCATACACTTATGGCCATGAAGATGTTATGTTGGCTTGTGATCTGCTTGATTCAAGTGTTTTCCACAGGGACTTATGACCTGCATTTTGAGATACTATTTTCTAGTTAACAAAATAAAAGCCCTTGTTTGATGTTTGTATATATAGTTGAATGTGTATGTGATTCACAGTGTATGAAAAACAGATATAGGCATGTACATTATGATTTTTTCTTCTCTTTAGGACATTAAATCAAAAATGGAAAAAAAAACATTTTATGATTAGACATGTCACACAAAATTGATGTCCCTTTTCTTCTCCTGGACCTAGTTTTCTTTATTTCTAATGTTTAGGCATTATTTGTTTCAGTATAAAGCCTAGTTCCATGATATGTGTAGGTTCTGCTGCTCATCTGTTTTCTTCTGTTTTGTAGCAGGAGATAAAGGAGCTGGAATGGGTTTAGTTTTCCCATAGATTACTTATGAAGAAAATCTAAACATATTCAGTGAATTTTAACTTTTATTGTTATTTTAACTTGAGATAGGATATCATTAGAAAATGTAATAAGAACAAGCATGTAGGGAGAATTTGCAGGCTGTGTGAAGTATTCACTGAGTGCTAAACATGATCGCTCCTAAAAAATGTCTGCATTTCCCACTCATTAGAAAGTAAAATTGAGGAAGTTTGAGAATAAATATATAACTACTGTCTCCCATGGTCAATGGACAATGGTAAATGAGTAAAAACTTGAACCAAGACTATTTCTGCAGAGCTCTGGTGACAGGTGAATTAAGTAAGAGAAGACAGTATTTATAATGGGAACTATTGCAACAGTTGGAACTTAGGCTTACAAATATTTATGACGTATATAGGAATGCTTATTGGATGAAATAAAGGAAGCCCATGGCATAAATAAAATACACATCATGGTCTGCACATCTCCACTATATTAAATGCAGGTAACATTTTTTGTTTGTTTGTTTGTTTTGAAATGATTGTCTAAGTGGTTCAGTTAGGTTCAGCTTTCTAGATTTGTACATCAATTTCCAAATTTATTATCTAGCATTTTTAGCAACAAAAATATTTAAGTGATGGAATTTGTTATTGAGTCAATAATAGAAGAAAGACGAAGGCAAAGAAGTACACATTGATAAATGATACCTAGGCATATGGATATTAGCAGGCAAAAGAATCATATGAAGACTGCCAAGGTGGCTCAGAGGATAAAGATCCTTGCAGCCAAGCCTGATGATCTGAGTTCAATCCCTGTGAACATACTGTAGAATGAAAGAAGCTACTCCTATAAGTTGTGCTCTAACCACACATGTGCCCTGGCATGCTGACAAACACACACACACACACACACACACACACACACACACACACACACACACAGAAAAAGAGAGAGATGCACATACACATGAAAGAGAGAAATAGATAGATAATAAATAAATAAATAAATAAATAAATAAATAAATAAATAAATAATAAATGTAACTTAAATTTGGTAAAATAAATAATGGAATCATATAAAGCCCAATCTTACAACAAATATAAAAATTAACTCAAAATGTAACAAGATCCTCAATAGAAGAGTTAAAATTATAGAATACTCAGAAGAAATCGTAGGTGCAAACTTTTACACCCTTGAACCCACCAATTATTTCTCGTGTATGACAGTAAAAGTAGAAGCAATAAAAGAAAGAAAAGATGAATTAGGTTCCATCCGAATGTAACAGCTTTCTGTTTCAAAAGATGTAATGAAAACTCTGAAAAGAAAATACATAGAATGGGAGGATAAATTTGTAAATTATATTTTTATAAGGGACGTATACTCAGAAAAGAGGAAAAAGTTGTGAATGAATGGCAATGAGAATAAAAATCTGCAAAAGGTTTGAATATGCAGTTATTCAAAACAGACATGAAATGAATGGTAATGATTTCAAAGACTGATTAGCATGACTAGTCATTAGGTATGAAGAGCCACAGTATCACACCGTTTCCCATACAGCAGGGTGTTTGCTATAAGATAGGCACACAGTAACAGGTTGTGAGAGTGCAGAAAAACTAGAGCTTTGTACACTTCTGATAAGACGGGAAGTCCGCAACCCACTTTGAAAAACAATTAACAATTTAACAGTTCCTCGAGAGATGAAACATGGGGCCAGCAAGCTGGCTCAGCAGGTAAGTGAACTTGTTACTCACCAATCTTAGTGACCTGAGTTTTATACCCAGAGCTACACAGTGATATTAGGCCCAAGGGGGAAAAAATCCCCACAAGTATTCCCAGAAAGGGCAGTCACACTGACTTGGCCCAAAATGAAAGTCTAGGCTCAGCTCAAGCTGGACTCTAGGAAGATTTCTAGTGTAAAGATCAAAGCTCACAGGTGGCATTCCTTAGGAACCTGTGAAATTTTGATGGGTTTCTGCCCACCAAAAATGGCCAGTTCCCTTGGCATATACCTATGGTTACCTATCAAAGCTAACTTTCAGTCTTCCATGTTACCTAACACATGTACCTGTTGTGCATTTCAAATCCTACACTAGAATCCTGGCCCACTGGCCGTCTTACCTCCTCCATTGGCTCCTTCCCAGGCTATTCCAGGTTACAAAACTGGCAGGCCCCACACTTCCACCCCAGCCCTGCTTCTCTGCTTCGCTTGCTAGCCTCTGCCATTTTCTCCCACTTCTCTCTGCCACCCCTCAAGCTCCGCAGTGGAGATAGCCCTGGCCCTGGCCAGTCCTATTTGCTCTTTTTTCTTTCAGTTCTGGACTCTTCCGGATGCCTCTGTCTGTTCTCTCATATTTACAGTCAACAGAAGTATACTCCCTGTGGAGCAGCCATTTCTATGGTTTCTTCCCTGTGCCATCACGTGCAGGTGGAAGAAGAGAAACCGAGTTCTCAAAGTTGCTGTTTGCCTTCTACAGGACCACATGGCACACGTGTGCTCCGTCAGTTTCCCTTGCTCAAATAAATGCATGTAATAAAATGATAGCAATCTATGTGACATTCCTAAACACACACACACGAGTTTCAGGGTTAGTATTGTTCAGAAGCATCAGAAAATGGAGACAGTCCAGTGCCCACTGTCTGACCAACAGGCAAGCAGAGAGAGAAGTAGCCATAAAACACTTTGGCAATAAAAAGAAAAAAAATTGCCTTGACATGGGTGAAGTGACAACATTATCTAATGGGAGAAAGATGAAACAAAGAAGCAATATGCATTAGGGTTCCTTTATAAGAGGGTTCCACCTCGGCAAATCCACAGAGACAGAGGGAGGAGTGGCTTCTTGGGAGGCAGCAGACTGCTGGAGGCCATGAGAGTTTCAGGTCGCTGACAAGAAAAGAATCTGAACCTAGGTAGGGAAGGGTATGTGAAGAAGAACAGGAAGCAGGACAGATACACCTTACCAGGGGGGATTTATCTGGGTTTGAATTGTATCTAATTAAAAGACTAACAATAAATAAATCTATAAAAAAGCACAAAAAGCAAAGAGCCATATTCCTGGAGGGATATTTCAATCACATTTTTATTCAGAATAAAATCAGAATCACAAATGAGAAAAAGCCCTAAAGCAAATCAGCAGACCAAATAAATCAAAGGTCCCCAGCTCTGAGAGTGATTGACTTTCATATCACCCGGGCTGGAGAGATGGCTCAGAGGCTAAGTCCTCTTCCTTGTCCACAGGACCTGAGTTTGGTTCTTAGCACCCATGTCAGGCAGCTAACAACCACTGGGATCAGTTCCACAGAATCTGATACTATCTTCTGGCAACCTTGGGCTCCCACACACACAGCACGAATGTACACAATCATCCGCAAAAAAAAAAATACAAATAAAAATACAAACAACCCATGAAGGTAGAGCTGGTGGACAACAGCTGGACCATTGGTGGCATGACTTTGAAAGTTTATCCTGGGATCGCCACATCTCCCCTCTCATTACTGCTTCACAGAAGCTGTAAGAAATAGAGTTTTTCTGCCACATTCACCTATGATGTCCCATGTCAACATGGATACAAAAGCAATAGAGCCAAGGAGCTATGGGATGAAATGCCTGAAATTATAAATGCAAATCAATGTTTCTTCCTTGTTATAGCACCGTAAGGAACAGGAAATGGGGATTGGGCCCAGGACAGGTGAATGAGCACATGTCCTTTATTCCATCCTTGATATCCCACATGTTTAAAAACCTCAGCTCTGGCATACATGATGCTGCAATAAAAAGCAGGGAACAGCCCCCCAGCAAGGAGCACTCTTTATTCAGTGTTCTCTCTTGGAACATGGCTCTCCTTTTCAGTTCCAAGTCACATTTCCCAGAGGCAATTGTAAAGACAAATATTTGTTTAAGAAGGACATCTTACATCCATTGCTTATGCAGGAGATCATTTAATTTCAATAAAGAGGTTTTTAGAAACAGTAGAGTAGGTAGGACCCTGAAAAGGTTAAGAAGACAATTGTTTATTTAACTGATGCATCAAAATGAGAAACAGGTATTTTAACAGGTGTGAACAACAATTGTGGCAGTATCAACACAGGAGAGTAAACACAAATGTTGCAGAAAGGGAAGCTGTACCAATGAGGCTAAAGAGGAGGACTTTCCCGGGGATGTTTGGATGAGAGATGCAGGTAGAGCCTCCGATCGGGGTTTCCTTTCCCCATCAGAAGATTTTACATAGATACTACAGGACACTTTTGGTATACTGTGGCATCATGTCTGGTCCCTGCATCTGCATGTGCTTCTTGTAATAATGGGACAACTCAAGGATGCACTCCAACTTTATAGAGTTGTTAGCAGAGTTTTCCCCATGTGAAAACTGAGAACACCTTTGTCTTCAAATTAATTTAAAATGCATTTGCTTATTCTTTAAGAGTGTTATATATGCTGTCTTTATTATTTTTTGTTATCTGGACACAGGTCAGGGTAAACCAGCAAGAGGGAACCTCAATTGGGAAAATTCCTCCATCAGACTGGTCCGAAGGCAAGTCTGTAAGGGTATTTTTGTGATTAATGATTGGTGTAGGAGGTTCCAGCCTACTCTGAGCAGTACTGCCTCTGGGCAAGTGGTCCTGGATTATCCAAGGAAGCTGGCTGAGCAAGCCACCAGGAGCAAGCTAGTACACAATATTCCTCTTGGTCTCTGCTTCAGTTCCTTTCTCCAGGTCCCTGCATTGGGTTACTGCCCTGTAGGCCAGGTATGCTCTCACCTTTCCAAGCTATTTTGGTCATAGCACTTATCATAGAAAAAGAGAGTAAATTGAAACAGATGTTGGGAGCAGGTTCACGGATCTTGCTGGGATAGACATGAACATGCTGTTTGCATGTGGAATGTGCATTGTGGAATGTATTTGGCACTTGGGCCTGGAAAAAACATTGTGGGCTCAGAGTCTACTGGGCTATTCTGTATGAATCTGAAACAAGGTTGAGAGCAAAGCAGAAGATGGAGGCCGAGCTTGTTACATTTCAGAGGGAAGAATAGACATCGGGATTGTTGGTGTGATATTTTATATATTCAACCCCTGAAGGTGAAACTTGTGCTGCACTGAGAAAACAGACGCTGGTCAGCTGGAGCTGAGGAATCAGCTGTGATTAGTAAGAGACCAGAATCACTGAGACAGAATCTTCGGGAAAGTGTTTACTCAGGGTTAACACCCAAAGCTGTAGGCCAGAGGAGCCAAAGCTATACCACAAGCTGGCACCAAACTTGATAATATCTAAGAATCTTCCAAATGGTACTGGTTTTGGTGGTGTGAAACTGCCATACTGAAGGTGTCATAAAAGTTGGAACATGGCATCATGAGAAGTCATTGGTGAAGATATAACCTTGGTTACTGTAGAAACCCCAGGATTGGAAGGGTCATGGGGAGAAGGAGAAGTTTGGTACCATGTGAAGTGTCAGAGTTACAAAAGAGAGGCCAAGAAGCCATTGGTGAAGGTAGAGACCCCTTCATATTAGCGATGCCTGGACTGTGGGACAGCAGTCAAGGTAAGCAACAACTATGGGATGGAGCTGGCCTGAGTGTAGGAGAGGACCTATGTGTTCTGGAGATCACAGAGCCTGGGAAGTGGTGCTGGCTAGGCCCTCCGGAGGTCAGATCATGAGTAGGTACCAGGTGCCAAGCATTGAAAGTTTTACACTGTCCACATTTAGTTTTGCTTTGGTTTGTTTGTGACTGTGCTCTGGTTCCCTGATCTTCAAATAAGAAAGGATGTTACTTACTTCTTATATTAGAGAGAAAAAACACTTCAGAGACTTTTAGAGAATTCAGATATTTAAAGAGAGTGAACTTTTAAAAGTGTTTAAAATTTTAAAAACTGTGGAATTTTAAATTTTTTTTAATTTAAAATTTTTAAAAGTTGGAATGTTTTTTATTGTGATATTGATACTAACAGGAGATCCTAGAGGCAAACGAGAAAGGAAAGTTTATGATTTAATAGTAATGTATTGGTGTGTCAAGTTGACAAGGGGATAATTGTTCTGGTTAATTTTTGTCAACTTGACACAGGCCAGGGTAATCTGGGAAGAGTGAAATTTACTTAAGAAATTGCCTCCATCAGATTGACCTGTGGGCAAGTCTCCGAGGGTATTTTATTGCTTAGTGATTAATGTGGGATGGGATGGCACACCCCACTGTGGGCAGTGAAACCCCTAGGCAAGTGGACCCAGGTTGTGCAAAGAAACAGGCTGAGCAAACCATGAGGGGTAAGCTAGCATTCCTTCATAGATTTCACTTCATTTCTTGCCTCCAAGTTCTGCCAAGAGTTGCTGCATTGCCTTCCCTTGATGTTGCTCTGTGACCTGTAAATCAAATAAACCCTTTCCTCCCCTAGGCATTTTTGGTCATGGCATCTTTCACAACAATAGAAAGCAAACTAAGACACATATCTAATGCATTTTTTTTTTTTTTTTGGTTTTTTCGAGACAGGGTTTCTCTGTGTAGCTTTGCGCCTTTCCTGGATCTCGCTCTGTAGACCAGGCTGGCCTCGAACTCATAGAGATCCGCCTGTCTCTGCCTCCCGAGTGCTGGGATTAAAGGCGTGCGCCACCACCGCCCAGCTATCTAATGCATTTTTATCACACCCCCTCCAACTCCTTCCAACCCCTCATATACCCTCCTAACCACATGCTATTTATTTATCACCCATTGAGTCCAGTTAATGATGGCTTTCTTGGCTTGCATATAAGACCATCCGAGGGAACATGGGCACAATAACAGTCAAGAAAACCAACTCTTCTTCAACTAATCCACTGTCAATACGTTGTCAGCTGGGGAGGGGCCTATTGAGTCTCTCCAAATTCCATGTTGGAGTATTGACTAGATTGATCTTTTGCAGGTTGTATGTAAGCAACTACAACCAGTATGAGTTTGTGAGCTCTTATCTACACAAGTTTCAAGGATAGCAAGATGGCTCAGTGGGTAAAAGCACTTTTCACCTCATCTGAGGACCTAAGATTGATCCATGGACCCACATGGTAGAATGAGAGATCAAGGGCCACAGGATTTTCTCTAACCTGCACATATGTGGCATAGCACATGTGTTCCCTCAACAATATTTTCTAATAGAAAAACTTAAAAGTTTTGTCTTTAGTTAGGAGCTATCAGTTGGGACCTGTTTTATTTATTCTAAGCTCTGATACATGGTTTAACACTCTGTTGATCCTAAAGTTTGTTCCAATGGCTTTGTTCGCTCCAGAATTTTATTATGCTTCCTGGGAATAACAAGGAAATAATCCCAATTAGTTGGAGAGAAGGTCAGAATGAAGGACAGGAGAAATTAAATTGTAGAATTCTTCAAAGAAAACACTGGGTTCTTTTTTTTTTTCTTTAACTTTCAGATTAAGTTAGACTAAATAAACTACTGATTGATTGAAGATCTTGAAAAAAATGTGTTTAAAGGCTAAAGATATGGCTCTGTTGTTCAAGTGCTTACAGTTTGATCCTCAAAACCTAGGTTAAAAATATAACAGCATAGTGGTGATTGCAATCTCAATGCTGGGGAGGCAGAGTCTGGTAGATTCCTATAGATTTCTGGCCAGTCAGCCTAGTCCATTGGAGAGTTTAGACAAGTGAGAGACCCTGCCTCAAAAAATAGGGTAGATATCACCTGAGCAACATATACCTATTTTTTCCTATGGTCTGCACATGCATGCACAACCCTCATACATAGGAATAATAGGCACACACACACACACACACACACACACACACACACACACACACACACACCAAAAAGGAAAATGTCTTCATGAATAGGTAAGAACCATATAGAATTACTGTGTCCTGCAGCAGTTAAAATATTTCATTTTAATATTAAATACTATTCTTTGAACATTGAGTGCACAGCAAACTACTATTTTGTAAATAAAAATTTAAAAAACTATAAAGTTTATAGTGAACTTTTTTATTCATTGATTATATTCTTTAAAAAAAATTAAAGATAGCTTTAGTGTTTCTATATCTTCTTTTGCACTCAACACTGTGGTCCTTTGATACATTTTCTAATTGAGGTACTAGAACTAGAAATGTTAGTAAGTGATCCACTTCTGGTCTTCAGCTTTTTCTTCAACCTGGAGGATGTGTCCATTTTCAGCTATGACCACTCACAACTGCACTGCCAGCAAGCGTGCAAGCCCAATGTCAGGATAGAAGCTATGACAATGTTGATGAGCTAAGCAGAGTCTAAACAGGAAAAACTTGAGAGTACAAATCTGGGGCACTGCTTGAGGGCATGGAGAATGTTGGTTTGACCATTGTCATGCATAGAAGCAATGGTGTAGTGTGCCTAAAGGCATTGGTGCCATTGGTTTGATGATACCATGTGGACATTAGAGCATCACATACAAGAACAATGGTAATGGTGTATTGCCTCAGGCATGGGATTGCTGGAGGTGGTGTGTGGCAGCTGCTGGACTGGACACAGTAGTGGCATACACGCCCAGCTTACCTTTCTGACAGAAAGGCCCTTCATATGGTGAGTTGGTGCAGTCACAGGAGTAGCCACTGTGCTTTTCCACACACTTGCCCCCATTGTGGCAGTTGCTTCCATAGCTGCTGCAGTGACCTGGGCAGCCAGGTCTGACTCCAGACGTGACCTTTGCCCTCTCTTCCAGGTCTACTTTCTGCCCATTCAAGTGTAAAGAGCGGATACATCCAAGAAACCCTTTTTGTCTTGACGCTGTCCCTCCTAAGGGTGAAAAACAAGAGGGAAAATATGAACAGTTTCATTGTTATATTTTATAGATATAACCGATAGATCACAGAACTTCTGACTGTCCCTTTCCTCAGAAATTAGGCCACTTCTTGCTGCGGGGTCTCTCCCTGGACAAGGTGGGAGAGCCTGCTCTGACCATGCAGCTCTTCCTCTTCCCGTTGTAGCTTCAGACAAGGTCTGCCCAGTCCCTACTGCCATGACGCCAGAGGGCCTTGAGGGTTGGATGTTAATGATGATGTCTAGCATGTAGATTGGGGCATGTGGTGTGGGACTTATCTCCATCTTCCTGAAAATCTGTAGGATCAAAATGCCTTCTTTTTGATCTTTGGATCTAAGAGCTCCTCACTCTCATTTCTGAGCCTGTAGCAGGAATCTTAAAAGTTCTTATTAATAAAATCAAACCTGAGGCCAGTTATTGTGGTGAACACTGGAAGATCAGAGAGACAGAACAAGCCACAGCTAACCTCACCTGGCCAACTTCTCAGCTGGTCCTGTTTCCTCAGACTGGAAGCCTCTGGGTCCTCATCCAGAATGAATCTCAGCTGAACTGCTGCTAGAAGCCTGAAAGCTTAACCAGCCAAATGCTTCTAGTTTCTGGTCCTCACGCCTTATATACCTTTCTGCCTTCTACCATCACTCCCTGGGATTAAAGTCTTGCTTTCTGGGATTAAAGGTGTGAGTCACCCTGCTTGGCTGTATCCTTGAACAGATGGATTTCTGCCTCTGGAATGCTAGGATTAAAGGCGTGGGTGCCCACATTTTCTAGCCTATGTATCTAGTGGCTTTTCTGTTCTCTGACCCCAGATAAGTTTATTAGGCTACACAATATTTTGGGGAACACAATACCACCACATGAGCCTGTGGGGCTTTTGTGGTCTTCATGCTATTGCTCTCTGAAGGAAGCTGTCTGCAGGGTAATTTCACCTCAGCTTCCTTCTGTGGACCTCTATACATAAGAGTAGCATCTTCCTGCTGACACTTAACTGAGGTGGTATTGCCAGCCCTGCTGAACTTTTCTTTAAGATCCCAGTGAGAGAAAGGAATATAACAAAACATGAAGTCAGGGCTGTGGATTTAATTCAGTTGGTACAGTGCTCACCTGGCATGCATGAAGCCCTGAGTTCAATTGCCAGTACCACTGAAGTAAGTAATCGTGGCTGTGCATATCAAAAATCTCAGCACGTAGGATGTGAAGGCTGGAAGATCAGAAGTTCAAGATCATCTTTGACTACATAGCATGTTTGAGGCCAACTTAGAAAATATGAGACCCTGTTTCAAAGAAAAACATGGCCAGAGAGTGAGAGCAAGACTAAGAGAGACATAGCTCTTCTTAGATGCATAGGAATGAAAGTTTACATGACCATGGTGTCTGCATGTAAATAAAATATGGATTTTTTATGCACCCTTTAGTGTCTTCATCTGAAATAAAAGGGATAGAGTCAGATTGTCCTTCCTGGCAAATTTCAAAGAGAACTGTCAGATGCACCAAAGAGACGAAACTGCAATATATTCCTTTATGCTTATGCCGTGTAAGACTGTGCCCTGGGAGAGGGAGAGATTGGTATTGAGGTTCACCTCCATGTCACTCACTGGTTAGCCATATTGAGCACTGAACTGTTGGATTTTCAGCTATTCCATCAGTCATTGCATGTTTTATAGTAAAGCTTACTGAGGATCATGGAGTGTAGCATGTGTTCAGGTACTGCAGTCCTCTGGGTCCTTCTCTTAAGTCTTCACCTATTGCCTAGACTCAGTAGGTACATTATATGTTATCTGCTTTTTTATCTTAGAGTTATCTATAAAATGCTATTTAGCAGATAAGATTTCTCCACTCAAATTGAGACTTGGGCTGTAATCCGACTCTCAGCTGAGATACATCTGGAGTCTGTCAGGAGAGGGTTCAATACTCTCCATCAAGGATTGAGCAGATTTAAACTTTCTCATTGTTTTGTTCACAGAGAAAACCCCGCTCTTCCCAGATACACGAGAAATGTGTGCTAAGAGACAAGAAGCTGGAAAGCACAGTTAAATCCCATTAGCCTGTATGTGTGCTCTGCTGAGAATTCTAGGAGATCCTAAACGAGGCAGAAAACAGGCATTTCATGTCTGATCTTAGAGTTCAAGATTATCATAGATGAGTGGAGAGTGCATAGAAGTCCTTGAAGTCTGCCTAATGTACTAATGGAAATAGAAAGAATGTGAGGAGGATGGAAAAGAAAAAGAAGAAAGGAAGAGGAGCAGGAGAAAATACTGATGGTAAAAACTACACATCAATTATTTTCTGTATTTATAGGCTGCCTTAACTGAGACTCATTCCTCTTGAACACTTTATGCTACAACTCTATTAAATTTGATTTAGAAAGTAACTAGATCTGTGTCCATACTTATCAAAGAAGATAGGCTAGGCATTGGAAATTTTCTATTTTGGATAAGAAATATAAGTGTAAACAAAGAAAATAAAATTGTAAATCGAGGCTGGGGATGGATCAGTGAGTAAATGCTTACCTCACAGACATGGAGACCTGAATCTGATCCTCAGAATCTAGGGAGACTGCATGGGACTGGACTAGGTCCTCTGCATGTGTGAGACAGTTGTGTAGCTTTGTCTGTTTGAAGGGCCCTGGCAGTGAATCAGGATCTATCCCTGGTGCATGAGCTGGCTTTCTGGAGCTCATTACCTATGGTGGGACACCTTGCACAGCCTTGATGCAGTGGGGAGGGGCTGGTACCTACCTCACCTGAATGTACCCGGTTTTGCTGACTCTCTGTGGGAGGCCTTATCTTTTCAGAGGAGGGGATGGGAGGTGGGTTGGGGATGAAGGCTGGGGGGAGCAGGAAGATGGATGAGAGGGGGATCTGCAGTTGGTACATAAAATGAATAAAAATTTTCTTAATAAAGAAAAAAAGAACCTATAAAAAGACTAAATGATGTGATGTGTGCCTATAATCACAGGGATGTAAGATATGAGGTGGAGACAGGCAGATCTCTGGAAAACCACAGTATAGATGCTTAGAAATATACCTTCCTTAATCCATCCCAGGTATGGTGCTTTGAATGAGAACAGCCTCCTCAACATCTTGTTTGCATACTTGCTCCCCAGCTGGTGGAACTCTTTGAGAAGGATTTGGAGGTGTGACCTTGTTGGAGATGTGTCATTTGGGCCTGGCTTTGAGATTTCAAAAGCCTATGCTATCCCCACATATCTCTCTCTGCCTCATACTTAAATATCAAGATGCAAGCTCTCGGCTATTGCCCCAGAGCCATGACTGCCTGGCTGTTGCCATCATGATTGTCACAGAATCTACCCTCTGTAATCATGAGTGCAATCTAAGCACTTTCTTGGTCATGGTGTCTTATCATAGCAATAGGAAAGTAACTGAGATACCAGGTTACCAGACCAATAAACACACATGAATCACTGCTTGAGTCCAAAGAATAAAAAAGAACATTCCTGAGATATAAGGCTATATACTCTGAAATATTGAAAAAAAATTGAGTTTGTTTCAATTCTGATAAGAATGCAGGCCAAGAGGCCAAGCCTCAATTGCAATGTCTTGTCTATTTCAATTTCGGTGAGTAAGTCTCCTTTAACCACAAGATAAATCAATGGCACATACAAGCCGATCACAAAGGAAGGCTCATTATTTTTTTCTGGGGGTTATATGCAATAAAGAGGGGAGGATTTATGGAGCCTCACACTGGGTTCTGTTTCTCCTGCAGTCACCCCCCTTTGTGGATTTGAATAACTCTTCATATATCTTCTTGGTGTCATTTTTCTCCTAGCAGAGGTGGCGATTGCAAGATCTATTGCACATTTTCTTGCCTGTGTGGCTTAGACAACAAGTTTATAAATGAAGAAAGGGTGGCTGGGGTAATTTCTCTGGTAAAAATGCACTTCTCAATGTAGAGGCATATAAACTAAGTACGATTTCCCTCAGACTAGAAGCTCATGCCCTTCTAGATGCTGAGAGAGCACCATGACACAAGGCATTGTGCAACTACCTTGCACAGTGAACTGAAGTTGTGCTTTTACAGGCTGGGTTTTGTTTTTATAAAAGAAAAAAAATCTAAAGAACAGATTCTTTTTATTTTAAGGAATGTACAAACTAGACCACATGTTAGATAATTTTAAGAAGAATACATGCCAACACAAAGCACGCACACACACACACACACACACACACACACACACACACACACACATGTGCACATCTGTAGATATATTCACATATAGAAAACATACACATAAACACACATCTATACATACATGTGCATGTATACACAGAGACAACACAAGTATACATGCACACATACATGTACATGCACAAGAGATAACACAAACATGCACACAGAAAAAGCACAAATACATGTACACACATACATGTACATGCATACAGAGACATGTACACACACTGTTAGAGGACATGTTGTAAGAGTCCACTCTCTCCTTCTACCACATGGGTCCTGAAGATTAAACTCAGGGTGTCAGACTTGTCAAGAGTCTGTATCTGCTGAGCTATTTTTTTCATTCCAAAGTTGTCAGTTTTTAGAAAGAAAGAAATCCTAGCAAAATTCAAGAATGTCTTCCATTGAGAAGTCAGATGGTGATGCGCCTGCTTTCTTGCTGGCTTCTGTCCAGGACTCCACCCAGATTTAGCAGGTTGAGTTACTTTGCTGTCTTTTCACATACATAATTCAGCTATCATTCTGATACATTTTCCACTTCAAATTTTTGCATCTTGACTTATGTACAGTTGTTGGGCAGCTATTTTTTTCAAATTGTAACAGTCCTTCCTAGAGAGGCTCTTTAAGACTTGTGATGTAAACAAAAATTGTGCTATTCACAAGCCTCTCCCAAAGGTTATATGTAGCTTTGTTTTTTACTCTTTGGGGGCCCACACACAACTCCCAAATAGATACATGGAGACTTGTTCTTACTTGTGAATACCCAGCCTTAGCTTGGCTTGTTTCTAGCCAGTTTTTCTAAGTTAAATTATCCCATTTCTTTTTAACTACATTTTGCCTCTGAGCTTTTAACCTTTCTTTATTCTGTATATCTTTCTTTCCTTCTTACTCTGGGGCTGAATGTATGGCTGGGTGGCTGGTCCCTGGCATCCTCTTCTTCTTCTCCTTTCTCATTCCTCCCCTTCTTCTCTTGAGCCTAGATTTCTCCTCTTACTTATCCTCTCTGCCTGTCAGCGCTGCCTCTCTCTCTCCTGCCTTGCTATTGGCTGTTCAGCTCTTTATTAGACCAATCAGGTATTTTAGGCAGGCAAAGTAACACAGCTTTACAGAGTTAAAGAAATGCAACATAAGAAAATGTAATACATCTTTGCATCATTAAACAAATATTGCCAGCATAAGTGAATGTAACACATCTAAAAGTAATATTACACAACAGTTCTGTAAGTAATAACAATTGTTGGAACAGGATATGCTTTAAGAGCCCACCACCACCACCAAGATTCTTGTAAGTGGTTCAGGAACCTGGAGGGATGCAGCTTTTATGAGTCATCTTCCAGGCCACAGGGAGCTATCAGTGAGGCAGCTACCTGAGCCATCCATTTTCCTGTGAGCAAGCAAGCCTCAATTATAATTATAAAAGAAACCAATAAATTCATTGTCTCAGTGAGTTATACTTTAGGGGAATTGCTTCTTTGTTTTGTAATTTTTGCTCTTCTAGAGTGATACATAGTTGTTCACATCTCCGGGGGAAATTCACACGATAGTTTACTATACAGTTAGAAGAGTGAAAAGATGACTTTATTCTTAGAGTGGTTTTCAGCCTTTCTTTACATTCTCAGTCTTAATCTGCAAGTTCCTTGATAATCAAACTAATTTTGCTACCCATGTCAAGCATGCTAGAGTTATATTACACATTCCACTAAGTTTATCTAATTCTTAATGAGAAAGGAAGTGGTGTTGCTGCCCTTCACTCTGAGGAGTGAAGACATCAACTTAAAAAAGACTACCTTGGCTAGGGTCAAAAGTCAGAAGAATTTTGCATGGCAGAGCTGAGGTGGAATAGGATCTGCTGACAGGCAACAATACAGAGGACTCCCAGCCCTGAATCTGTGAGCTAAGCTATTATGCTGAAAAACTGAGGTTAATGCCACAACAAAGAGAATGTACTTTCTTCTGCTTCTCTCTCACATGGTTTCCTGTTCCAAGAAGCACACATACACACACACACCCATTTATTCTTTTGGTGCATGACATCAATCTTTTGGACAACAAAGAGCATTGATTAGATGGTGTATTGAGAAGCAATTTGGTATAGCATATCTCAGTTGGCCCTGGTATCAGGTGAGTTCATTAGGATGGTGGTTCCTTGGATTAAGTGTGAATCAGTTCTTAAAATGTAGCTTAGAATGCTAAACCTGCCTTAGAAAAGCGCTTGGTAAATCTTCCCTGTCTCCAAAGAAGTACCTTTCTGTACATGCCCTCTCCAACCCTGCACAAGCGCAGGAGTCTCCATTTTCCCAAGTTCTCCTCTTCACCTCCTTTAGTGCCAGCACTGAGTGGGCCAAACGTGGCTCTGATTTAACAACAATTGTTACGTTAATGTTTTCCTGGTTTTTGCTTCATCTCATTTTATCTCTTTCTCCCTCTCCTTTTCCCTTCTCACTTTACCCTACTCCTTTCTTCCATCCCTTCTTTTCTTCTATGCATGAGTATTCAGCTATTTAATCCCTATGTGAACTACTTTGCCTAAAGCCAGTCAATAGCCTACAGAAGCTTAACATCTGTCATGGAAAGCTTAATCATTAATTTGACGGATCTAGAACTCCATAAGAGACAAGTCTCAGGCATGTGTGTGAGGGAGTGTCTATATCAGGTAAATTGAAGTGGGAAGACCCACCCTAAATGTGGGTGGCACCTTTCCATTGGCTGCTTTCCTGAACTGAATAAAAAAGGGAGGGAGGAAGGGGGAGAGAGAGAGAGAGAGAGAGGGAGAGAGAGAGAGACCTAAGCACCAGCATGCATTGCCTTTGCTTCC
Organism: Peromyscus californicus insignis; assembly: GCF_007827085.1. Classification (NCBI taxonomy): domain Eukaryota; kingdom Metazoa; phylum Chordata; class Mammalia; order Rodentia; family Cricetidae; genus Peromyscus; species Peromyscus californicus. The sequence continues at coordinate 623,379 of NW_026294436.1, forward strand.
TGACTAGTATTGCAATATGACCAGCTGCATCAAGCATGTATGAATGAAAGAAAGGCAAAGGAGGTAACAACAGAAAGCGAGGCTCACGGGCTCATCTACACAAATGTCTGCTGTATATCTGCAGCATATCTGGGAAGATGCCACACCCAACTGGGAAAAGTGAGACTCTTCCTTTGCTGTGCTGTGCACACAGGCATGAGACATGCAGCGAGTAGATCTGTCAGTCCTGAACTTCATTTCCATTCTATGGCAAAAGACAATCATACACTTATGCCAGCTATTTCTCTACCAAGGTCTCATCCAGAATACTAACAGCATGAGGAGGAGTACAGAAGGTCAGACCTCCAGCACTCACACAACAGCCACCTGTAATCCTACCACTTGGGAGACAAAGACAGCATGCTCAAGGGGACAAATGGCTTTCCCACATCAGCCAAATCAGGGGTTCAGCAAAAGAGCTTAACTCAGAAATGAAGTAGAAAGCTATCAAGGAATATTTTGATATCAACCTCTTTCCTCTACATTTATACACATGACCACATATAATATGATCATGCACATGCAAACATGCATTCAAACCACACACATATATACATACATAAACCTCACAAAGCAGAAACAATGAAACTGTCAACAGCCCCAATGGTGAGGTTATACCTCAGCTATATATTATATATTTAAAGGTACATCCTATAAAATTTATTACATTCTGCTCAATCAATGCACTGGGCAGCATAGCTTTGTTGCAAATATCCCTATCATTGTGACAAACAGTGTTGAGTTACAATATTGATTCTGGAAATCTATCAAACAATGAGTCATTGATCAACACTTTTTATGCTGTCACATTGAAATAACCAGGGCAGTGCCAGAAGGTATGTCCTATTTTATAAGATGCAGCCTGTGTCTGGTACACAGAAAGTACTCATGATCACAGAAGAGAGCCAGTGATCAAAATGCTGCTGGAGACTCTAGTATGATTTAAAATTTCTCCCATGGCTAAAGGTATCTGGATAGGCACATCCATATTGATACTTAAATGATGCCATACTCAATCTATCCCAATCAAGACACACACTCCAATAATGGCATCCTTTGGTATCTGCCATAGATAAGCATCTAATGTCTCCACATTTCTGAGTGATGGAGGACACAGTTCTTTATTTGGGCTAATATAACTATGATGGATAGTTTTGCCAATTTGATACAATACAGAACCACCTGTTATATGATTCTCAATGAGGGATTGTCTTGATTAGAATGGCTTGTGGGCATGTCTTTGAGGGATAATCTTGATTAAGTTAATTCCTGTGTTAGGACCTAACATAAAGTAGGTGGCACTATCCTTTGGTTTTAGGTCCTAGACTATATAAAAGAGGAGGAGCTAAACTGAGAGTAAACATGCATGTATTCATTCTCTCTGTACTTGACTATGGATGTAAAGAGTTACTTCAGGTTCCTGCCTCTTCTTTCTTAGTGATGGATTCTAACCTGGATTGTAAACTGAATAAGCCCTTTCTTTCCTGTTACTTCTGTTGGAAAATTTTATCACAGCAACTAGACAAGAAACTAGGGCAATGACTAAGCAAAACTTTCATTCATTCATTCATTCACTGAACATGAATTACACACAAAAAATAGAAATGTTGGATCTTCAACTGCCTTTGGCCAGATGACATTTGCCAACATACCTGTCACTGAATGCTAAAGAGTGAGGCATAAATTAACAGACAAAGATGACCTATAACAGAATGTTTCCCCTTTTTCAATTTCATCAGGTTAAACTCAATAAAGCACAGTAATTTCTGAAATGAGATTCAATGGAGAGAAGCATAACAGAAGTGAGCTTGCTCCTCAGACTGACCTGGGCTACAACTCTATCAAGATGTTTCATCCAGTGCCATCCACATGCTTGCACAACTCACTGAATTTGTGACCAATTTAAATGAGTGGTGATAAAATTTGTCACAAAACACTGCTGCCTCTCTTCCATTTTAAGTTACACAAAGTTCACCTTGTCTCTGTTCTTGTGATAGTTGGGGAGCTTTGATTGTATAAAAAGCCAATCCTCCATCTTTAGATCCTGCTTCAACTAGAAAGATTCATAAATACTGCCTGAAGATAAATTAGACTTTCACATGGAGTATAATTTATGAAAATTGTAGAATACTTTAACTGATTCCACCAAAAAGAAGATATTAAATCTTGATGAGTAGCAAACTCCTTCAAGAAATAAAATGTGATGTTTAAATAGAACTAAAACAGCAAAATAAATTTAAATTCTTTCAGCAGTAAATCATATTACTTACAGGAGTTATTAATTAAGGAAAAGACTTATGATCATAAGAAGGTTTTAAATCACTTGATATTAGATTCTGCTGGATGTATAAAACACAGTTAATGGAGATACATGTATGGTGGATGATGAAATGAAAATCTGATGATCTCAAATTCT